>NC_135499.1:184431045-185031045 GCF_052857255.1 Amblyomma americanum | reverse complement strand
CTTCTTAAGCGTTCGAGGAGACTAAGCACGTACTCGACCACGACTGGGTCGTCGCCCCTGCCTTCCCACGAGTCTCGAAGCATGCGAAGCGGAGACCGCAGCGAGCGACCGTACACCAGCTCAGCTGGCGAAAACCCCGTAGCCGCATGCGGCGCGGTCCTTAATGCAAACATCACCCCAGGCAGACACAGCTCCCAATCACTTTGTTGCTCAAAACACAATGCTCTCAACACGCGCTTCATGACGGAGTGGAGCTTCTCAACGGAATTCGACTGTGGGTGGTACACTGAGCTGTGTAACAGCTTTACCCCACACCTTTCGAGAAAGGCTGTCGTCAAAGCGCTGGTAAACACTGTGCCCTGATCTGACTGGATTTCCGCAGGAAAACCAACTCGCGCAAATAGGGACAGTAGTGCATTGACTATCTCAACTGAGCTGAGTTCTTTAAGCGGCACTGCTTCAGGGAACTTTGTCGCTGGGCAGATCACAGTCAAAATGTGTCTGTACCCCGTGGCTGTTACCGGCAGAGGTCCCACTGTATCAATAACGAGCCGTCTAAAAGGCTCCGTAATGATAGGTACCAACTTCAACGGCGCCCTCGATTTGTCCCCTGGTTTGCCAACCCGCTGACAGGTGTCACATGTCCTCACAAAGTGTTCTACGTCACGAAAACACCCTGGCCAATAGTACTCTTGCAAGAGACGGTCCTTAGTCTTCTTAACTCCTAGGTGACCGGACCACGAACCGCCATGCGACAAGCGCAACAGATCCTGACGGTAGCACTGAGGCACGATCAGCTGATCGAACTCGACTCCTCTGCGGTCTAGATACTTCCGGTACAGGACCCCACCTCTTTCCACAAAACGAACATTTTTCTTGGCGATACCTTCTTTGACATTGCAGCGCATGTTTTCTAGGCTGCCATCCTTTTTTTGCTCTGCTATCAAAGCCGACCGGCTGACTTTTAGCAACCTATTAAGTCCATCGGACGTAGGCGCGATGAGCAAATCTGCAGATAGCTCTTCTAATTTTCCCGTGTCGGGCATTTCCTCTCCAGTACCTGGTGCCTTCAGCGCTACAGGCTCAATTTTATTCAGTTCGGACGTGCTCTGAATATCAGCTTGCTGCGCCTCCGACCCTTTCTCATTGCTCGACAACGTCGGCCCCGCAACTACCGCCTTTGCAGCGAGCTCCCGAACTCTCGATCTGGTTAAGGCCTGAACGCTAGCCTCACCAAACAAAAGACCCTTCTCGCGCAGGAGGTGATCGGACCGGTTCGAAAATAGGTACGGGTACTGGGGGGGCAGCATAGATGACACTGCGGCCTCCGTCTCAATTGCTCCGAAAGGTCCTTCAATAAGCACTTTTGCTATGGGCAGACACACGCTGTGAGCTTCCACGGCTTGCTTGATCCATGCGCACTCGCCCGTGAACATATCGGGTTCTACGTAAGAGGGGTGAACTACATCCATTGTAGCTGCGGAATCACGAAGCACTCGGCACTCTTTCCCGTTCACGAGGAAGTCTCGCATGTAAGGCTCGAGAAGCTTCATGTTCTCGTCAGTGCTGCATAATGACAAAAAAACGACTTTTGTTTTTGTTTCTGGACACTGCGCCGAAAAGTGACCCGGCTTCTGGCACGTATAACACACGCGCGCTTGCCTCGCCTCGAACCGCTTTCTGCGTTCGGCTTCGGCTGCCGCCGTCTCCTTACGTTCGGTCGGACTGCTTTCACTCGCATCCGCACTACGCGTGTCCCCTCTTGCTCTCATGGGTGTGAACTTCGGCCTCTCAGACTTGGAGCCAAATTCACCCTTTTGACCGTCCTTAGCTCCGCGAGCCCGACGCGTCACAAACTCCTCGGCTAGCTCGGCGGCTTTAGCCACTGTACTAACGTCTGGCCTATCCAAGACCCAGTACCGCACGTTCTCAGGTAACCGACTATAAAACTGTTCCAGCCCGAAACACTGCAGAATTTTCTCGTGGTCACCAAACGCTTTCTCTTCTTTGAGCCACTCCTGCATGTTTGACATAAGCCTGTAGGCAAACTCTGTATATGACTCATTTCTGCCTTTTTCATTTTCCCGAAACTTCCGACGGAACGCCTCCGCTGACAGCCTGTACTTTTTTAGCAGACTTGATTTCACTTGGTCGAAATCCTCTGCCTCCTCTCTCTTCAAGCGAGCGACTACGTCGGCCGCCTCGGCGGGTAACAAAGTGAGCAAGCGCTGTGGCCACGTTTCCCGAGAGAACCCCTGCTTCTCGCACGTTCGCTCAAAGTTAACCAGGAACAAACCAATGTCCTCTCCAAGCTTAAACGGCCGCATCAGGTCAGTCATTTTGAACGATACCCGTTCTCCTGCACCGTGTGCCTGACTTCCATTACGAGCGCGTTCCATCTCTACCTCGAGACGCTTCATTTCCAAAGCGTGTTGACGGTCGCGCTCTTCTTTCTCTTTTTGCTCTTTACGTTCGCGCTCCTCTTTCTCTTTTTGTTCTTTCCGTTCGCGCTCGTCTTTCTCTTTTTGCTCTTTACGTTCGCGCTCGTTTTTCTCTTTTTCTTTTTGTTCCCTCTCCTCAATGGTCTCAAGGCATTCCGACAGCTCGTCATCCTCAGCCTCCAACTCAAGAATAGCCCTTAGCAGTTCTGGTTTTCTGAGTTTGTCTGAGACATCCAGACCCAACTCTCTTGCAAGCTCCAACAATTTCGGTTTGCGCAACGACTTCAAATCCATGGCTGCTCCGAATGCTGCTTTCTTTACTGCCTACTATTGTCTTGCCGCAAACTAACCCGGCAGCAACGACAACACAATTACCAGCTCTGTTTCTGACACTAACAAAAGCCTGGCAAAACTCAGAAGAAGAAAGTCCCGCACTCACCAAACCTCGCAGCCAAGAATTCAGCGCAGTCGTTCCGCTGCAGGCAACCAGTCATCACACAGGGCTCGTTGCACTGCTCCCGGATGGTCGTTGAGCTGCTCAGCATACAGTTGACCGCATATCTTCGCTGCTGGCCTCCGTTGTCGGGATCTCACCGCTGGCAACCAGTTGTTGCATCTGGGTTGCAAGCCCCAAGGGTAGCGTTGGCCTGGCGGCCTGGGGCAAAGCTGGAAACATCCGAAGGTCCCGGCAAAGGATGAGTCGACTGGCAACAGAACAACTTGTTTATTCTGGCATCGCAAAAGAGCAGCCGGTCAGGGCGACCACGTTACTCGAAGGAAGGAATCGAAGGCTCTCCTTGGCGTCCGGGGCAGCCCCCTTTATACCCTCGGAGTCGAGGGCAAGAGGGAACGGCTTGGGAAGAGTCATCCGATACGGCGACGCTTGAACATGTTCAGGCGTGACGGGCGCGTCCGCCTGGCCGGCGCCGGTCAGACCTCCTCGCCTCCCAGTTGCGGAGCTTCTCTCCCCGGCTGCCGCGCTTTGACAAGCGTGGGCACCAGCATGCACACACACACACACGCACGCACGACGACACGAGGCACTGAAACCTGCCTGGACGCGCTTGGCGGGAGACGATGCGGCCGCGATGAACGAAGCCGCGGCGTCCGTTGCATCCGCGCCGGCTATACCGCGCGTTGTAGGCGAGACGTAACAAGACGTATAAATATGCCGAAAATCACCTACTCATCTAGCGCACATGGATGACTATGAGCTTAATTAACAGCCTTGTCTAATCCAGGGGCGGATGAAAATGCTCCGGCTATCTCAGATTTGTTAGTTTTGAGTCTTCTTTGAGTTGCTGCCTAATGCCCCCTTCCCAGATTCTCAATTTGCGATTGTTTTTAACTTGTATAATATTTGCTCCCAATAATAGAAGCTTCCCCTTGCTTGGGAATTCAAATAGGGGTTGCTAAAATTGTACCCTACCTGCGCTATCTTTAACATGTTTTTTTTCGAGAAAAGGGTTGTAGGCTTAGCTTTGAGAGCATTGAACAGGTACAGTTGACCGCTTCTTTAACTTCTGATGCAGGATCACCTGCGTCCAGACGGACCCGTCGGAACCAAAGTGCCTGATGGGCTTGAATCGTTTCTATACTGAGGAGGCCTGCCGCAAGACCTGCTTGAAGGCATGAGGCGCCCGCAACATCCGGTGTCGCCGGCGAAAATTTCGCGCCCTAGAGCTTTGAAAATATTAAACGAGCAGTACTGAAGTGCTTTGCTGCGTGCGCTGCGGATTGGATGGAACACTGGACAGCGGAAGCGAAACACGATCAGTGATTTGTATCTCGTGCACGGTGCCATTAAGTTCTCCTCACACGTCGCCCATTTCAGCCAAGTAGCCAGTCATTAGGTATGAAACATTCAGGAGCGTGTAATTTGGAAACACGCGTTCACGCATTCGGCATTTGGCCGTACAGCAACGGAAATGCTCTAAGACTGCTACTCATTTGGCCGTACAGCAATAAAAATGCTCTAAGACGGCTACTCATTTGGCCGTACAGGAATAGAAATGCCCCAAGGCTGTGGCTCAGTTGAAATTTATGAGCAGCCATCGTACAAACCACTACTTTACTCAGTGCTGAAAGCTGAGAGTTATGAAGGATGCTTTTGATTTGCCCATAATCTCTTGGCATACTTCCAATGTCTCAACGGTGCAGTCACGTTATGTATGTATGTATGTATGTATGTATGTATGTATGTATGTATGTATGTATGTATGTATGTATGTATGTATGTATGTATGTATGTATGTATGTATGTATGTATGTATGTATGTATGTATGCATGCATGTATGTATGTATGTATGTATGCATGCATGCATGCATGCATGCATGTATGTATGTATGTATGTATTTATGTATGTATGTATGTGTGTGTGTGTGTGTGTGTGTGTGTGTGTGTGTGTGTGTGTGTGTGTGTGTGTGTGTGTGTGTGTGTGTGTGTGTGTGTGTGTGTGTGTGTGTGTGTGTGTGTGTGTGTGTGTGTGTGTGTGTGTGTGTGTGTGTGTGTGTGTGTGCGTGTGTGTTAGAAACGCCCCCTTTTTGGAACTGTGTGGCGGCAGGTGCCGCCATGCTCGGTATTGCTCTTTTGTTTTATTTCTCTAGCTACTCTCTCAAAGATATCTACTAATCCGCCATTTATTACTTATCCAGCAAGGCGGAAATTTGTGCTAGTTGGTAGGCGTTCATTTTTGCTCACAGCGCAACAAGAACGGGACACAAGATGAAAGGCTGACACAATCAAGCGCTTACTTACTTATAAATTCTGTTGACTATTAAGTTTGACCAGTTTTTAATCCTGAACTTTCATCCTTACGTCCCCGTCTACCACCGGTTCGTTCACATTACCCTTGTTATCTTTAAGCCCTAGGGTGTCAGGCTGAGTGACTTCGTATCTACATCTGGATGGGTATTGCCACATTCTAATTAAAATGTTAGTTTGAGCGGATTTATCAAACCTGCACATGTGACATCATGGTCAAAATTATTTTAGTGCTAAGACACTACTTAACACGATCCCAACAAAGACTCTGGGAAGCCTTGGAGTAGTTCGGGTAAGCTCGAGTTAGTATAGGAGCGTCGCACCGGCTGTAGCCAATGGGAGGGTGACCTTGATGGTGACCTTGGCCAAACCTAGCATAGTGAGAACTCGTGCAGAAATAAAATATTGGGTTTCGAGCCCGCGGAGGCGCGTACTGCACGAGAGCGCAATGCCACCGCCGCAGCTGATCACGCCTCGTGTTAAGCTGCAGCACAGTTTCGCGCTGTGCTTTGGTCATCGTCGCCGTCATCAACCTCCATCTGCGGCGCGATCAGATTAGATCAGCTTAACCTCAATCAGAGCTTAACCTGAGTAATATCGTCGCCAGATAATCCCATCGGATGGTGGTAGGTGTTACCATGATTGGTATTCTTTCTTCTCAAAATTCGCCATTTTTCTTTACATATAGAGTATTTTACGTCTAATTTTTAATCCTGAACTTTTATACTTATATCACCATACGGCCTTTGAGACACCAATCTTCCAATCCCTTTTAATTCAGTACAATGTCTCATTTCTGGCATAAGCTAATGGCTACCGCAGATTCGTTTACATTATTTTGGTTACCTCTAAACCTTTGATTCTCAGGAAGTGTGTGCATGTATCGACATGTAAATGGATACTGCCACTTTCTAGTAAAACATGATCAATTGTTTCTGTGGATTTACCGCTGTCCGCACTTGAGTCATGTTCGTGGTTAAGTTTATTTCTGTAGCCTGGCGTTCTAAGACGCCCTGATCTCACTTCAAAGGGCAGAGCACTGCCATTTTAGTTACCTTAGATGAATTCCTTCCAGATTTACTTGTTAGATTTTTAAAATTGGTCTGCAGTCCATTTTTCTCCATTGATATAATCTAGCTCTTACCCTCTGCGTTTATCTGTTGTTTAAAGCTCTTTATTTCTCCGTCCTGGTTCCTTGCATGGCTATGTAGCTAGAGCCATGGCAACCATGGTTATGTTGCTATAGCTTTTCTGCCACTATGAGTCGACTATCTTTCTTTACAAGTGCTTAAATATTTAGCTGAACACTAGTTTTCTCAGGTGTTCTTAATATGATATTTTGCTCCGAGTTTCCCGTGGTTCGAATGATGCCCACCTTATATTATACTGCCTCGTTTGCGGATTTTCCTTGGGCACCTAGCGTCTCCCAACAACTCTGATTTAATTCTAGCCCCTAATGAACTTCTGGTCTTAGGAACAAAAGAAAGACGCCGTGATTAAATGAGAGCGCAATTAACAATTCGCGTTTCCGTCGGCTCTACGAAGCTGTCGGATTAGTGCTGTAGTCTTGCACGCGTAAGACAGCAGTCCGAAATCTCTTCGACAAAATTTTTCGTCTTTTCGTTCTTAACACAAACAACAGCAAGTGAATTGTGTGTAGTATTACCTGGATGTGTGTTGCATTTCAGGTTGCGTTTTGAGAGGCTCTTGAGCTAAAATCGCCATTTAAAAGCTGTCAGACTAAGGGGAGGTGAAACCGAAAGTCGGGGTGCTTTGAGGGAACAGAATTACGCGGTCTCTTGGAGTTCACCCATCTGACCAGCCTCCGAAAACTCAAGTGCGTGAACCACAAGCTTCCTTGTCACTTCCTCCTGGAATCTATCCTAGAATTCAAGATTTAGCTTTCACTGCCGCCTTGTTATTACGTTCAGCCGCTTTCTTCGACTCTCGAAACACGTATACTGCGTGATAAAATTTTCTTTTTCTTTGGGTTTCCCATGTAACGGCTGCGTGCGCTGCTACTTTGTGCACACAGCACAAGAGCACAGCATTGACATGCGGCTCTAAACTGCAGCCTCTTACCATTCCCTTCCACTATTCTCTGGCCGAAATGCTCACTCTGCACCATCGTAATGAAACGAACCATGTCCACAGCAGGACAAATGCCTTCCCCAGTCGCCTACAGTTAGTAAAGCAGCTGAATGGGCTAGTTGGTTTTGCATCAGCTCAGCGCTTGTCCCCTTCTTTCTGTCTGTGTCTGCTTGTGCGCTGTTTTTTCACCAAGCCTACAGTTAACCTGTCCTGCATCAGCTGTGGTCACCACGATCCCCGCAAAGTTCCAAATCCCATACGCCCACCTGAATCTTCCACGTTTCTACCCCTAGAGACCGTCTGCTATCTTCCTTTCATATGGCCTTCCTCTCCCTTAACGTTGAACCTTTCAGCAATTTTTTCATAGCTCGTGCTGCTGTCCATTTCGTTAGCCTCAGCGTTTCTCAAATATGCTGCGCGAGTTCTCGTGGCCAACGACATCGTCCTTGTAGACGTAAGAAGACTGAAAGGTATAACCTGTTGATCCTCATCTGTCGCCTTTGGTTGGCGTCATGTGTATTAACAGACGCATGGATCATTGTACTGATTATGCCAGGACCCCTTGTAGGAAAAAGTCTTGTAAACCCCGTTCAGGGCATCTGCTGGTGCTGCCAGACGAGTCAATAAACAACACGATTGTGAAAAAAATTAGTTTTATTCACTCTTTATGACACTATTTATAACGGTGAAGCCTCGCAGACGATGACGCGCTTTTCTCGCAAGTAGAAAATATATAAAGCTACTCTTCCACTCAGCTGGATAAGACGCGCTACGGGAAACAACATGGCGACGTCAAAAGTTCACGGCTCTGTTCACGCACACAAAAGCACACACTGCGCAGCGCTCCCTCAGTCGTCCGCACCCAATATCGAGGCTGTAAGATAAAACATCATGTGACCATTGTCTTGATTTCTTCGCGATGTGCGCTGTGGAAGCCATTAATCTTTTTTTTCTCGTTCGCGACATGGCACGTATGTCCTTCTCAAGAAGTGTGACCGGTATAAAAAGCCGTTGGTGTTGAACACTACCGAGGGAGCGAGAAAGCATGATTCTGGTAAAAAGAAAATTGGCAACCAAAGGATAAATGCGCATTGAATGAATGGTATGTTGTGACTCTTATTGTCTTGGCGCGTTCGTTTGAAAAAAAGAGACATAAAAAAAAGGGAGAGTAAGAAAAACTGATGGCCGATGTTCACTAGCAGGACGCCACAAGAGAGTAGGGCACGGAGTTGCTGTTTTCTGCAAAGAGAACAAAACAACAAGGTAACCATATGGGCTAGTTGGAGCATTTCAGACATAACTTCACCAGCGAAAGTACGATAACACCTGGAGGAGAAGAACACAGGACAACGCTGGACTAACAGCTGAAGTTTAATCGAGAGACTGCCAACCTAGCTCACCAGAACATGCATGCGTATCAGACGCACTAAAAATACAGGTGGCGATTCACCAAAGAGTGGATACATGCACAAGATCTGGCAAACAACAAAAGACTCCTAATTTTGCCTATCAACCTTACATGCACACACTTATGCTTAGGGAATTAAATTCCTTGTTTGTGAGCAGCAAAGACAGTGCACTGACACACGTGCCACTGCCTTGCAGCCTTATATCGTGATTTCCCGCTGCTCCCTGTTTTTTTCCTTTTCCAATGACTGAAATGCTGTTAAAAGCCGGAACACAGTTTTCACAACTCCTACATTGACATAGGAGATTATTTTTATCGGACACATTTTTCAGGGAATTATGTTCGCGTGCCCGGTCATTTACACATCTGCCAGTTTTGCCCGTGTAAACCCTACCACATGGCAGGGGTGTCTTGTAAACCACACGAGTTGAACAAGCAACGAACTTGTTGACATGCTTCACAGAGCGGCCCTTGGACATCTTGCCGTCACTGGCCTTAGCGATTCTTCAACATAAACCAAACAGCTTACAAGGTGCAGAGAAGATTGCCGTTACGCCGTGCCATTGTGCCTCTTTCCGTGAAGATAGGGCACCACTTCAACTTTCTTCCTCTCCAGTCTACCACATTCCCGAATCCCGCGTGTTCTGTTCCTTAATTTTCTGCAGCATCGACTTGCCAACCGCAGTCAGCACGTCATCAGGATAACCCGCTTTATTTAGGCGCAGGATTTGCAGGTGAAAGCTGTCATTCACTGAATGTGGCTCTTCTGCAAGGCACTGCTTAGTCAAAGGCTAGCTATGGCCCTTTTTTATCAGCTTGCAGTGCGATGAAACCTATAGAAAAAGTGCTTTCTTAGTTCTGGGTGAGTAGCTCCAGCAGATTTGGTTTTCGTTAAATGTTAGCATTAAGTCTAGAAACCGAATGGCATTGTCATTATGCATTTCATGGGTAAAATTCAGTGCACTGGCACAGTCATAAAAAAAACTCGTAAAAAACACATTGCTGACGACGGTTGGAAGCAAGTCACCAGGCGGAAGCCTAAGGATGATTAAAAAATTGTCAACATATCTGACACAAGAAGAACGTGTTTGTCAGGCTGCGTTGAAGAGAGTTGGCGAACTTGGCCAAAAAGTTTTGGCAAAACACTGGAGCAACACTAGCACTAATACAAATGCCATTCTTTTGAACGTACTTCTGCCTAGAAAGTCAACAATACTAGATAAGTAAAACACCAAGAGCTTAATGAAAAGAGTCAACATTCGGATCACTCGTATCCTGAAAATCAATGGCGCCAGTCTGTTTGATGAGCTCGCGCACCGTGCACAAGAGTGGTGTATGGAATAAAATAAGTCTTCCATGTCAACTTAGAACGTGGAAGTGGTACCAATAATGCCATCCTTCAGTTTATCAACCACGCTGCTGGAGTTTCAAATGACATATGGGTCATCCACCGGCAGCATGTTCAACTGGCACTGTAGAAATTGACCCACCAGCTTCTGTAAGGATCTTTGCTCTGTGTGTGTGTAACGTTGATAGGCAAAATTAGTTGTCTTTTGTTGTTTGCCAGATTTTGAACGTGTATCCACTCCTCGGTTAATCACCACATATGTGTAGTTTTTAGTGCGTCTGACACGCATGCGTGTTCTGGTGACCTAGGCTGGCCGTCTCTTGATTGAACTTCAGTTCTTAGTCCAGCATTATCCTGTGTTCTAGTACTTTCACTGGTGAAGTTATGTCTAGAACAAAATAAGGCAGACAGTGATTGTTTAAAGGCACTCCTAAATTCTAGTTCAGCTTGAGCGTTGGCAATCTAGAGCCACGACTCGCTCTACGAGAAGCTTCTCTAGCCGTCCTCGAATGAGTCATTTCAGGAAGCAGCATTTGCGCTGTAATGGCGCTATTGAAGTGCTGCTTTGCTCTCTTTGGTTAGGAATGATCTCGAGAACCAAACTGGGAGCATTTCCCGTCGGCCACCTGGAATTGTGCTTCTTGCTGTAAATGTAAGTGAAGAGATGAAAGATGTGATTACTTGTAAGAAGAGGGCAAGAAGGAGCTTCCAACTCCCCATTTTGGAATGGCAGTTGGAGAATAAGTGCAAGTATTTTAATTACTAAGAAAAGGAAACGTTTCAAAATGGTTTCACGCTCAACAGCAAACTGTAATGCTCATGGAGGATAAAAAGCACTTGAGTTTTGGGGCTCTCAGACTGCATGACATTCTAATCAAGCGGCCTTACCTTGCTCGTAATAGTCGTAGACTTTAACTGTGGCAGGTTTGGCATCTTCAATAGCGAACTCGCGGTGAACGCGAACGTCGAAGCACTTGTTTTCGGACGTTATCTGAAAGAAGGCACAATCTCTTTCAGCAATGTTGTTTTCGAGGAAAAGGGCTTTATTACACTGCTGCTGTTTGTTTGTGAGGACAAGGTGCAGAAAATTCGATACACTTCCCCTAAAGTTTCCCTTTTTTTCTATTTTGTTTTTACAAATGTAGTTATAGCTGAAGGTACAGTATAGTATATACTTTCTTTGTTATTACAGCTTTCAGTCTGCATTCACTGCAGATAAGTGCAGATGGCTCTCCTAAGCTCAAATAGCATGGTGGTCACTGAAGAAAGATACCCAAGTGTATTGTTACGGCACGCATAAAGCAATGGAATAAACTTGACGTACTTACTTCTTCAAAGTAAAAGTTAACCTGGTTCTTTTCAACTTCATGCCTCTTCAGCTTGACGTCTTTCTCACGGTAGAGCTGAAAGTATATTGCAGATATTGCATGAGCTCAAATTTTTAAGAGTTTGATACTACGGTTTACTGCTTTAGATAAGGTGGCTTTTGTATTGTGCGCATGAATATAGTAGTTGAGTTTGAATTTGCGCCCATCATTCTTGGAGTCATTCGTACAAATCAGTAGAAAGCTTACGACATGCCGTATTTTCTGTAAATTTAGATTTAATGGCATCGTTGCCCCAGGCCACTTGCAGCTTTAAATGAACGATGAACAAAAAAAGCATTGTGCGTTAATTTATTGTCGTGAAAAACACGGAGGCCACGAGTATGCCGTAGAAAGACTGATCTGCTTGAGCTTTATACATTTAGCTTGAACAGTGTTTTTAAGTTGCAACTTTTTAACAAGCACTTAACAAGCTCGTTATAAAAGCAGAAGAAATTTAGTTTGGCAGGTGCAGGAAGGTCAATTAAAAAGCGGAAATGAGGACTAAGTAGCCCACTTCACCTAGATAAAAGTAGATAAAGGAGAAGGGATTAAGGAGGAAATTCGACAATATGCAAATTGTCTTCTGAAGTTTCTTTGCTTTAAGAAATGGTTGTGTATAAATTAAGAAGCTGTTAACTTTGAATAATAGAGCCCAATAAGAAAAATTCATTCCTGCGCGACTCTTTCTATTGTTTACTTGAGAAATTGGCCAGAGTCTTTCAATTGAAATTCAGTTTACCCAACTCAACACAATCTGGCTACAAAAACGTTGATAAACGTTATAATTTCATTGGGTAAAAAGTAGCAAAAAACCTGTTCGCCATATATGCTACCGTTCTGAAACACTGCGCATGCACTCCACTGTTGTGCTTTAAGCTTCTACAAACACAACAAAGTGTGCGCTACTTTTGTGGAAACGTTGAAATGAAATTGTATTGGTGGAACCCCTAAATGTTAGAACAAACACCCTCTTCCCATACTTTTGAAGGAGCAACTAACAAAAGGTTGTGGAGATGGCGTTACAACACAGCATAAACATACTATTCGCATGCATTCACTAGCCTCAAACCTATGCAGTCATCCTTATTACTGGCTAAGCAAGGTACATGATCTAGTATCAGTGGTCATTAATAACCAAAGATTTTGAAAAGACTACCGGCGCCATTGGCCCAATCTGTGGAAGGCACAAAGCAAGAGGTTTACTTGCAAAGTTATGTAAGCTGAAATGAGTCCTTATGCATGAACAGTGAAAAAAGTGTAATGTAGTTCTTGAAATAGATGCCTGACATAGGCTTCTACTTGTCTGAAACGTTTTTTTTTAAGTGAAAGCAAAGCTTTATGATCCAAATCAATGTTTAATGAAATACTGACAAAACCATCTACCTCTAGCACTACTAATCAGCTTTTATTGGGCGTTCCATGAAAATTAAGCTGCAGCAAATTTATTACGGAGGAGAATTAACTTGCAGTTCAAATCACTCAGAATCAACTAAATGGCTTCCTGTTGACTTAAATTCAAAGGGAAATGAGTTGACCTGCAGATAATTGGCTTCCTGTAAACTCGTATCAGTAGAGAGCGTTTTGACATCATTACGAACGAGCTCAATAAAAGTTGAGCTTTTATGTCGAAGCTATAGACTCCAAAAGAACTCAGTAAGATGTCAATTGAAACTCAATATGAATTTTTGTAAGGCCTGTGCAAGAAGTTTTGTGTCACATGCATGCTTTTCCTGATCCTCAAAACCTTCTTTTCATGCAAACTTTCTCTTAGAAAAATGTATGCGAGTTTGATAGGTATAGCCGGTTTTTCGGAACAAAGTAACTGAAACAAAGCTATAAAAATCTGCAGTTTGCAGTGAGCATAAATTCTTACTCCAAAGATGTGATCCTCATCTGGAGTGTAGCCCGATACCAGCTTGAGCTCCACCACTGCCATGTTGGATGGTTGCTCACCGTCGAACCTAAATAAAGAAACGAAAATATTTGGGTTTAAGAGTAGCTCCCACTGTGAAGTGCTACGGAAAGCTCCGTTATCATATCCCTTCATTTTTTAGCACGAGGAAGGAGAACATGACAATAATATGCGATATAAAAATGTTCATGCTTGGTTACTTGTAAAAGTACAGCACTTGGTCCAGTTAACGCACCTCAGACAGATTTTGAGCTTGTGGTCATTGCAGTCAGACGCCTCTTGAGATGGAGTGGCTGTGAGCTCGAAACCCTCGCTCTTCGGTGCAGTATGAACGTTGTACTTCAGAGTCGCCTGAGCCGTGTATAAAGAAATAAAGGAAGCTTATAGACCTGTGCTTCGCAACTCGGCAGTAAAAATACATTCTAGTTAAAGTGGCCTAAAAGTTGATTATCTGGGAACATTAGTGAGAGTCTGCTTTCTTTAGCTAAATAATTTTTGTCATGACAAACTATACTTTCCATGTGCCAAAATTCACCACTGCTAGCGTCCATCAGCATGCAGTGGAATCATCTTCTCTGCCAGTGAAGGATGTCTAAATGAGCAAAGATTTCTTAGGCACAATAGGACGATTACTGGGGCATCCCGGTGATTATCGCATCTGATAAGGAGTACCTTAGCATTTGCGCTCATCTCTTTATGCTGTTTTTCTGATTCGCTGCACGCTTCATCATTTTCGCATGCTGTATGCCATATATGAAAAAAATATTTGTGGTCATGCACAGGAAAATATGGCAGTAAGAGCAAGGAGCCATGTAATGTGAAATTTTGCAGCTGTTCTCTCTTGCAATGTAGTAACCCGCCAATTTAAACATTACATTCCCGTTTTCTTACAGCCATTATTCCTTCACAGTAAAGCTGCAGGTGTAAAAAAATATTACTTGCCTATGCAATATGCAACACATCAAGGCAATGTTGGATATTTCTGCAGAACATACGCATGCATGAGGCAATAAAACATGAGCCTAGACAAGGTGCCAAAGGCACTGGAGTGTCCACACTTCACCTGATATGCGGAAGCCTACAGTAATGCAGTGGTGATCTGGCTTACCGATATAAGGGCACATCCAGGACCTGTTGCTTCTGAAGTGAGCTTGTTGGGCAAGCTGACAACCTTCTTCTCCTGTACGACCAGTTTGGTGTCCTCCTTAAGGTTATACGACTCACTGACGTCAGTACCGTCGACCTTAACTGAGATGTCAACGGGATCTTTGCTAACGTAAGTAGCGAACGCCGACAGAGCCTGGAGACCGAGAACTGTATCCTGAAATGAGAAACAGAAATGATAGAAACAGAGATGCCTATAAGCAGTGGGATTGCAAAAGAAGGCTGACTGGTGTATACTAATTAGATAAGGAACTGAGAAAATAGCACATAGAAATGCATGCAAAAATGCGCACAAGTGTTTCCTACTGATAATGCTGGACAAATAAAGATTGATCATTGTTAGTGGTATGCCTCGGGGGTAATTAGGACAGGTACTGGAGCGTAAAACACCCCACCGCTCTAGCTGATCACAAGTAGACAGCACTGCCCAACCAAGTTTCCAAACAAAGTCGCGTAGATGGTCTGGGAGAGGCGTCGACGCTATGCGCGCCCATTGAACACGGCGAATCGGTGAGCGGCGGGCCGCCAGCACAACAGGCAACAACAGCGAGCCCATAATGTCCACCACACGGTCTGCAGCGATGTTGACATTAGGTGCTACTGCGCTTACATGTCTAAAAAAGGTCACTGACGTAGCATAGAAAGCGGTAGGCTGCTCTGATTGAGGTCCATGATTAACAGGGGCCGAGGGATTCAAAAAGCGCAAAGAAGGGCCAGAAAAGTACCGCGCCAGGGTTCGCGCCGGAGAGGCGTCCCCCAGCAGGATATTTTTTTTTAATTGGTTCTGGGGGAAAGGAAATGGCGCAGTATCTGTCTCATATATCGTTGGACACCTGAACCGCGCCGTAAGGGAAGGGATAAAGGAGGGAGTGAAAGAAGGAAGGAGGAGGTGCCGTAGTGGAGGGCGCCGGAATAATTTCGACCACCTGGGGATCTTTAACGTGCACTGACATCGCACAGCACACGGGCGCCTTAGCGTTTTTCCTCCATAAAGACGCAGCCGCCGCGGTCGGGTTCGAACCCGGGAACTCCGGATCAGTAGTCGAGCGCCCTAACCACTGAGCCACCGCGGCGGGTAAGCAGGATACGCAAAATGCACTTCAAAGCTAACAACGAGGACGTGATGGACAAAGTTGGAAAGGCAAAACCGCCTCTCTCCCGTGGTTGTCCAAGAACAGCACGAGCCACAAGCTCGGTTCCGCCTACACAAAAAAAAAATCTGTAGTCTGCACCCGCCTTATGACGCGCAGGGATGATTTAACAATGTGGCAAAGGTACCAGAAGGTACCCAGCACGACCGACTGAACCAGGTAGCGCCTCTCAAGCAGAGGCAGGTCAAATGTCTGCGCCCTCCGCACACGAGCTGTAATGTCCTCTACGACCGAAGACCACATACCATGCCATATTCCGGCACAGTCGTAGGTCAAGCCTAAAAATGCGCATCTGCGCACAGCACTGCAAATGTATCGCACATGTAATACGTCTCTGAGGAGACCCCACAAAAAGTAGACTCTTCGCATAATTAAGAGCAGCCCCCGACAAGGAGGCGTACTCAAAAAAAAAAAACGTTTAAAGCTTCGAGCAGGCTGCGTTCATCACCTAAGTAGAGTGTGATGTCATCTGCATAAGCGGTGACGCGTACTGCCTCATCACTGCCTGGCAACGCCAGACCTCTAATAAGAGAGCGGTGATTGACTGCCAAGAGGAAAGGCTCTAATCCTAAGACAAACAAGGGGCGGAGAGCGGACAACCTTGACGGACGCCGCGGTCAACATCAAAGGCGGTACTTTCCCAGCCATCGAGGAACAGAGTGCTTGAAATATCTCTGTACATCTCTTTAATGAGAAGCACGAAAGAATGTGGGGAACCGAAAGCATCCAGCTGTGTACCGTAAATATACTCATGCTCTAAAAAGTCGAACGCCTTCTCTTGATCGAGGGAAACAAGACGACCCTGTGCGCGCCGCCGTATAGTATACTCTAGGATATCTCGCGTTACGGAAGATAAACTATATATTTCACGAACCGGGGTGGAGAAAACCAGGTGGCAGGAAATGACGGACGGGAGAAGAGCCCGTAGACGGCGAACGAGTAATTTTGCTAATACTTTATAATCTGAAATTAGTAAGGTGATAGGGCGCCAATCTGCTGGACATGTCGAGAAAGGAGACTTTTTTTAGGAATCAGGACAATGCGGCCTCTTTTAAATGAATCGGGAAAGACATGCCGAGTGAAGCAGATTTTTAACACATCTGAGAAAATGGGGCCCACAATAAGCCAGCATTGTAAATAGATCTCCAAAGGAACGCCATCTGGCGTAGGCGCTGAGCCTCGTTTCATGGAACCTAACACCTCCTTGATTTCACCTGTTGTTGGCGGAGCCATAAGGACGTCATGACGTTCAGCGGCAACCTGCGGCAA
The DNA here is from genome assembly GCF_052857255.1 of Amblyomma americanum. Taxonomy (NCBI): domain Eukaryota; kingdom Metazoa; phylum Arthropoda; class Arachnida; order Ixodida; family Ixodidae; genus Amblyomma; species Amblyomma americanum. The sequence continues at coordinate 185,014,129 of NC_135499.1, read as the reverse complement.
GCCTGCAAAAAATGGCTGCGCGGAAACGTAATCGCGACCAAACAGAAGGAGCGACTGAGCAATATCCCGGAAATGGCCGAAAAACGCACTGAAATTCCTGGCAATTGGCTGGGTCACAACCCTGGCGGAAGATGTAAAAGCAGGGGCACCTTGAGGGCACAACAGTTCCTGGCGCGCAAACCGAAGCACCTCAGGATGAGCAGTTGGAGTGCGTCGACAACGCCATGCAGCTGCTGTCAAAGAGGATGATCGTAAAATGCGCTGGAGACCCTCATCTTTCCATGCGCACATAAACGACGATGGTGACGGGGTGCGCTGAGCTATGTATAGGCAGCTTGGCCGTCACCACACGCACCTCAGCTGAGACGTGAGCCCTAAGGGCTCGACCAGAAGCGGCGCAATGGTGACGCCACTGCTCCTTCAGACGGTCCCAATCACCAGGCACGGCCCCAAAAACCAAAAAAAAAAAACGCAAGGCCCGCGTTAGTCCTTCTCTCGTGCTGTAGTCGTGAAGGGTGCGCACATCCAAACGCCATGGTCTTTGAGGAGACACAGCAGTCGCCGGAACCCCGAGTGACAGAAGAAAGGGGCGATGGTCTGATGTGTATACTGTCGAGGATGGCAGCGCCATTACGTTATAGCAGCACAAACTGTCCTCGAAAGGCCTGTCGGTACATACGCCCTGTATAACCTGCGCGACAATAATCCGCGACACCAAGTCCACACAATGACGCCGCCATACAGGAGCTCATAAGCGTATGTGAGCATAAACTGGTTGACTAGGCGGCGCAACTCGCGCGCATTCCAGCGTGGCCTGCCCCTACCAAGGCCCTGCACATCAGCGACCGTATCGAGCACGCTGTCGAAATTGCCCAACATCACAACGTTACGTCACCCAAGAAAATACACATCTACATCTTAAAAGAATGACTTTACCAAATTAGAATGCGCAGGTGCATAGATGCAAAGAATTCTCACGCGAAGTGCGTCAAACGTACAGTCGAACGCCAGCACGCGTCCAAGCGTGTCGTAGGTAACATGATGGTCTCGCAGGAGTATGCGGTTCAAAACAAGAACGCCAACGCCGCTAGAAAGCGTGCTGGCGTACAAAAAGAAAGCATCGACGCCAAACCTACGCTTAAATTCCAACACGCCACTGAGGCGAAAAAAATTGGTTTCTTGAAGCACAGGATACCGCAGCCCGATGAACGAGCGAAAGCGACCACCTCGGCCTGCTTCATAACATTGCGGAACCCCTGCACGTTAAGAGTGATGATGCTAAGACTAATCATTTTGGAAATAAAAAATAAAGCGAGAAGTTGTGATGTCTAGGCAATACAATGCACGCCGTGAACGGCGCCAAACCACCTCACATTTTTCGTGGGGCTGGACCAGAGGAGGCACGAGGCCTGCCTTGGCCGACCAGCAGAAATGTCCGAGTCAGCAGTCGACGCATGCGGACGCTTTAAGCTCGAACTCAAAGCGACCATCTCAACATCCGAAGACAGGGTACTAGGAGTGCTGGCGCTAATCCCCGATGCAGAAGAGGACGGCGACTGCACAGGTTCCGCGTCAGGAGATGGCCTTGGCTCCTGCCCAGGCGAAATATTTGTGCCGACACTAAACCTCGATGACGAAGGAGATGCCGACGGCTCCTGCCCAGGCACGATGAAGATGATGATGAGGACGACAAGCTGCTCTCGTCACCATCGGCCTCAGATATGTTGGCGTTGTTGCTCAAAGCCGCAGCGCTGGCTGCGGGCTGCCGCGCGGGCTCCGAGAGCGGCTTGTCCCTAGCATCAGAGACTTGCAGGGGCGCAATGGGCTCGGCCTCCGTAGCGGCAGGTACATTTGTAGAGACTGAGGCTGACAGAGCCTGCACATTTACTGTCGGCTTGCTGGGTGCATCACTGGACGCATTAGCCGCAGGCACCGGTTCTTCCACCCACACTCTGAGACGCAGAGGAACCACTCGTTACAGCGTCGGTGTCGGAAACGCCGGGCTCCTTGATGGCTTCATCGGCTGCCTGTGCGACCGGCCGAGGTGCAGGTCGGGCCGCAGCTTCAGAGTACGAGGGCTTGATCGAGCATGCCACGGTAGCATGTGAATGACCACAACGTCAACAAGGCAGCACACAACCTTGGCCTTGGTGCCCAACGACACCGCAGCGGGCGCAGAATGGAGCCGTGCACTGTGCTCTGAAGTGTGCAGTCGACCCACAACGCCGACAAACACACTGCATGCCTTTGTAACCGTATGTCACGTGGTGACCTGCGATGTAGGCACGGGTGACTCGGGCTTCATTTCAATTCGGACGTACCGCATCCCGGTGGTGACCGTGGGACGCGACCCCATGATGCCGCGACTTATGTGCACCACCTTGCCATAAGGGCTTTGAAAGAGCCTTGGCAAGGGCATCACTTGGTACGCGGGCGGGCAGAAAAAGAACAGGCATCTGCTGGCTCATGGGGACGATGGCGACGCGTTCCTTGCCGATGATGACGCAGGACGCATCAACGATTGCAGCCATGGCGGCTTCACTCTTCACGGTTACTTGGTAATTGCGTCCACCGAAATGCTGTACACAGTAAACTTCTTCCAATCCAACTACGGAGGCTGCCGCATCGATGACATCCTCCGTACTAGCCCCCTAAGGGACGACGTCAAAGGCAAGGGCCTTTGTAGGTTCAATATAGCTCAATATAGCTCACCATATTGAGGCGCCCGCCAGCCGAAGGACACCCGAACCAAAAAAAAAGGTCACGACCGGAAATCGAGCACCGGCCACCGACGCAAGCCGGCGGCCGGAACACACACAGGAACAAAGTCCAGGAGAATCCACCATCCCGCACCACGGCAGGTGCGAGGCGGTGCGAACTGCCTAGCCCGTCAGTAACGCGTAGGCGGGAACCACACGTGCGAGCATCTTCTTCTGTTGTTGCCAGGAAGAATGAAAAGGAAAGTGCACAGGCCTGCCCACTGGCTCAAGCTGAGCCACAATCGCTACCACGTGCTGAAAGTAGGAGAGTTTAAACATAGGATAGAAAGATAGGATAGAAAAGACGCACGCTATGAGCCTATCTGTTGCTGCCAGGAAGAAAGGAGAGCGCTTAGGCTTGCTCATTGGCTCAAGCCGAGCAACAATCGCTACCACGTGCAGATAGAAGGAGAGCTGAAAGATGGGATAGAAAGACAAGGCCGATCCCGGAGGTAGTGCAATACTGGGCCAACTGGTGGCGGGAGTGAAGCATCCTTCAAACTCTCCGCCACATTTCCAAAAATAAGTCCGACTTGGACCCGTAACAGATACTCTACGGGTCCGGACAATAGCCTCGCGCTCATAGCGCACAACTGGCGGACGTCTGTATGGCGCAAGATTTTACTGACTTTGGTATCAAAATTATGACCCAACCGTTTGTCACACACCACTGCGGGTGACGTCATGGTATTTCTCGTTGCACATAGCATATGTATCTTAGTCAGGATGGAGGCTAGCTTCCGAGAGGGATTCGAGCCACCGACATATGTAACTCCAATTGTCTGCCTTTCCTAGACTTTCGTTCTGGGTGGTGTCATATGATTAGCAGTCGCATTTACTACCTCCGCTTGCGGTGAAGTGCTCATGAGGTAGGGCGAAGTAGCAATGGTCAGAAAAGGTGATAACAGCAGCAATAACTACCTTTTTGCTACCTCCTTTTTCCAGAGGTAATAACGAGGATGAAACTAGCCTCCCTGTATACGCAGTGCCTTATGACCTCGACCGTATCAGAGGCTTGGAAGAGCGCTAACATTATCTTAATTCATAAGAAAAGAGATGCCACGGACTTGGAAAATTACAGGCCGATCTGCTTACTGTCCATTGCCTACAAGGTATTTACTAATTAAGGTAATCGCTAATAGAGTCAGGGCAACCTTAGACTTCAATCAACCAAATGATCAGGCAAACGTTCGTAAAAAGATATTCCGCAATAGATCATATTCACGCTATCAAACAGGTGATAGAGAAATGCACAAAATATGGCCAATGGCCAACCCCTATTGATTAAGATTGTTGATTAAGCCTGTATTGATTAAGAGAATTTTACTCAGTAGAAACTTCGGCAGTGATGCAGGCATTGTGCAATAAGGGTGTAGAACAGCCTTTTGTCAAAATATTGGCAGATGTCTATAGCAGCTGCACAGCTACCATAGTCATCCATAAAGTCAGCAATAAAATTCCAATAAGGAAGGGCATCAGGCAGGGATACACGATCTTGCCGATGCTGCTCACCGCCTGTTTGCAGGAGGTATTCCATCGCCTGAATTGGGAACAGTTGGGGATAAGAGTTAATGGAGAATACCTAAGCAATCTGCGATTCGCTGATGACATTGCCTTGCTGAATCACTCAGGAGATGAATTGCAAAGCATAATCCAGGAGTTAGACAGGAAGAGCAGAACGGTGGGTCTAAAAATTAGCGTGCAGAAAACCACAGTAATGTTCAATAGTATAGCAAGGCAACAGCAGTTGACAATTGGCAGCGAGGGGCTGGAAGTGGTAAAGGAATACTTAGGGCAGGTAGTGACCGGTACCGCTAATCCGGGTCATGAGATTGGAAAATAAATAGAAGAATAAGAATGGGATGGGGCACATATGAAAGGCTTTCTAAGATCATGAATGGCAGTTTACCAATATCCCTGAAGAGAAAAGTATACAACAGCTGTGTCTTACTAGTACTCACCTACGGGGCAGAAACTTGGGAAAATGGTTTAGCTCAAGTTAAGGACAACACAGCGAGCTATGGAAAGAAAAATGATAGGTGTAACGTTAAGAGAGCGAAAGCGGGCGAAGTGGGTGAGGGAACAAACGCGGGTTAATGACATCCTAGCCTAAATCAAGACCAAGAAATGGGCTTGGGCAGGGCATGTAATGCAAAGGCAAGATAACTGCTGGTCGTTAAGGGTAACGGAGTGGATTCCAAGAGAAGGCAAGCATAGCAGGGGGCGGCAGACATGGGAGAGGCCTTTGCCCTGCAGTGGGCGTAGTCTGGTTGGTGATGAATAAAGTAGTGCAAAGGTAGTATCCGTTAAAAGCAGGTAGTGACAGCAGCCGTTATGACCGTTTTTTCTGAGAGTGTACTTGTGGCGTCCTTCCGCAGCTCACATAACGAAGGAGGGCCATTTGAAGAAGTGCCAAATTACTCCTTTTTGCTGTGTGGTTTCAATGCCTACACTAAGGCTGCCGGTAGGAGCTTTAGATTCGTGTCCAGGTACTCGTAAGATCTCATGATGCTCGTCATGCGCAGGAAGAAGAAGTTTTGCATGGAAAACCAAGCTCCTGGTGTGTGTTCCACGTGACGTCCAGATACCTGTGTGGATGGGAAGCCTCCGCGGCTGTTTCTCTTGGTCGCCATCCAGCGGACAATGGGCTGCGCCTTGCTCAGGTTCTCTTGGGCGTTCAGCTTGAGGTAGGCGAGCACTGCATACGCCGCCGTTTCCACGTCGGCCGACGCTGATGGACCCTTCTTGCCCGCGTTGCTCCAGTAGGTCAGGGCACCTACATCGGGAAAGAAAAGTATGAGAAAGAGACGCCATCTGATAGCTCGCGATATTTATTGCCCAAAGCGTGGCATAGAAAAATTAATTTGGTATGAGTTAATTCTGCAATCCCCTAAAGAAAGAGAGTTAGAAATTCGATGCAGTTACGAGTTGAAAAAGACTTGTTTCTTATACAGGAATATCTATTTCACTTTGCTACTCAGATTCCGACATGGCAGCGCTCTTATGTGGTAGTTTGCCGGATCGGCGGTGAATAATAGCAATTACCTGCTTCATTTTCGAGCGCTTAAAATAAATAACGTATCAAAGACATCAAGGTTGGGGGGCGGGGCACCAAATTGACGTTAAAATTATATATTGGCTGCTTCAGCGAACACTTTCAAAAATTCCTGAAAATATTGGGTTCAATATAGCAAAAAGATATAGTGTAGGACCACAATATGCTGGCGGACACAATATGCTGCAAAACCCTCTAATTATCGAGGTAATTAGCAAAAACCCACTAATTAAATTTTAAATTATTATAGCTGGGTGGTAAGTCTCGATCGGGATTTTGATGCTGTGAACAAAACGATGTTATATCAGTTTTTTGAAACGAAGAAAAACTCAATTTCTAGCGCCCTGCAGCGCGAAGAAATCCGACGCTTTTTCTCGCACGCAACCGAAACTGAGCGCACGAGGAACGCCGGAAGTATGGCGTAAGCGAAGCGTCCACTGGTGACGTATTGTAATGAATGCAGCGCCCAATTCGAAACGCGTGTGCGAACTTTCCTAGCTAGAGAACATCGGCATCAGCATAGTCCGCGGCCGGCGTTATCGACTGCTTCGTCGCTCGGAGTAAGAAAAAAGTTAGCCATCGTCTGCTACGCGGCCGTCAATTTTTAGAGCCCTGATGGGCGCATCTGCAGGCGTTTTTTGTGTGTGCGTGTGTGCGCTACTTTTGGTATGGCTGCCCGACGGGCTCGTTTTTGTGCGTGACCACAAATTCATTTACTCACCAGGATGATCTTCTGTTTTCTTATAATCGCTGCGCATCAGGAACCACGTCCGAAAAAGAAAAGCTTTGTCAGCATGGCAAGGAGAGCTTGCATAGCAGTGGCTGTGTGCAATTGTAAAGTTGTTCTTGCGGTTGTGTTTGCAATAGGTGCTCGTCTTGGCGGCGCGTATCAAGATATCAACTGAAAATATTCCCCGAGAGATGCTCATTTCTGCTGCGAATCCATCAAAGGCCGCATTCTACTGTGCATTGCAATGGACAGCAAGCATTTTGAACACGTGATGTGAAAACGGCTTCTTTTCATACCATGTACTAGTTCTTTCCTGGAGTGTCCACGTGGGGCTGCAACCAACTAAATCCATAAAAGGTACATATTTCATTCATTCCTGTTTGTTGTAGAACTGGAAAGTGCTAAGCATCTGCTGACAATATTTCCAAATTAAGTACTAGCACTTGTTACAGAACGGGACGTGATGATCCAGGACACGTCAACCGTATTGAGCCAGCCGGTACGGAGCACATTAGTGCTAAAATTGCAATATTTTCAGTTAGAATCTTTTCATCTGCGAAGTCATTCTCATTTATGGTAGCAGTCAAGCCGATACCGCATGAAAGAAATAGCCGCTTGACGGAAATAATAAATGCATGTCGATATACCGGCACTATTTGACGCTAAACAGTAATCTGCACACTGTCAGAGAAGAGTACCTTTACCCCTTTCACGAAGCTATAGTCGGATACAACTTAAGTCTGCAGTGAAGCTCCGCCCACCTTCAGGACCACCGCACAGGATTCTTCCACGACAAAAAAGTAGTCTGCAGTTAAAACCTTTTCGTTACCTAAACAAGAAAGTGCTCACCAGAAAAAATTATTAGCTCTAGAATTTTGATACCTGGCTCGTTTAATAAAGGCAAACATTAAAAAGTTGATTTCGTTTGCTGTTGTGTTTGGCTAGCGGAGTAATGCAGGGCGCCGCGGACCGTGGCCCAGTGTTAGCAACTGCTGTTTTTTTTTTAAGTTGTATCCAACTATAGTGATGAAAATAAAATTATTAAAAATAACTTTCCAGAGTTAACCAGACATGCAGAGCGCCAGGTGTGCTTATCAGTGTTCCCAAAAGCGACGGCCGCGTTGCAGACGATGAATATAATTTTCCGTACTCCGAGCGACGAAAGCAGTCGATAACGCCATCCGCTGTCTAATCTGAGTGCCGAGGATCTCTAGCGAGGAAAGTTAGCACACGCATTTCAAATTGGGCGCTGCATTCATTACAACACGTCACCTGCGGACGCTTCGCCTACGCCCTACTTCCGGCGCTCCTCGTGCGCTCAGTTTCGGTCGGGTGCGGGAAAAACCGTCGGATTTCTTCGCGCTGCAGGGCTCTAGAAATTGGGTGTTTCTTCGTTTCAAAAACTGATATGACATAGTCTTGTTCACGGCATCGAACTCCCAATTGAGACTAGCCGCCCCAGCTACGATATTTTAAAAGTTAATAAGTAGGTTCTTGTTAATCACCTGGATAATTACAGGGTGTTTGCAGCATATTGCGTCCGCCGGGGCAGAAAGTGTGATCGTACTCCTACTTCTTGCTTTATTGAGTCCAATATTTTCAGGAGTTTTTGAAAGTGTTCGCTGAAACACCCGGTGAATTGTAAGCTATGCACAGTTGCTTTATGCGCAATGCAGTGAGATGCGGCACGTGGCTGTTGCGCCCAATTATGAATAGGCAGAACAGCGTACCTCTCGTAGCTCACTTGGGAAAAAAATAAAAATAAAAACGGCCGAGTCAGTCCAATGGCCAACGCACCTTTGTGAACAGCGATGGACTCCAATTTCTCGAGGTAATCTTTGGCAGACTCATGTCCCGCCAGGGCCGCGGCGTAGGCGGACAGGGCCAAGTTGTGGGCACTGGGGTCTCGCTGGGCGCTGATGCAGCGGAGCGCAGACTCAACGACCTTCTCGTCCGCAAGGCCGCCCTCCAGAAGAGCGGTGAGCACGTACGCCGTCAGCGCTCCCGGGGCAGTGGAGTTAACCTTGCCCTGCGGAGGAGAGTATAGTTTCGACGGGGATGAAACACTGAAACGCTGCTTATATTTAAGAGTGGCTCCCGCTTTAAAACGTCTCTATCGTCTTTGATGCAGTGCTTTTCGTTTTCCTGCTGGTATTCATTTCGAATGAAAAACTAACATGGGATATTCAATTCTTCCCGCGTAAAGCGATCGCATTGCGCATGTACCCTGTTGCGAAAAACCCACAGTGTGTGTATTAAACTACATTCGAATCAGTGCGAAAGCACGGATTTGTGTTACGTAGGATACGACGAAGCGCGGGCAGTGCCACGGCACGGAGCGTTCACGCTAGGCCACCTTCTCGGACATACACCAGGCGATTTCGCTAGGCTAGTGCCACGTATAGAAGACGACGATGAGCGGGCAGTGCCAGGGGACAAAGTTCTCGCGCTAGGCCACCTTCTCAGACATACAGCAGACGATTTTGCTAGGATCTGAACCACCGGAGTTGTGCTTTTGCACTAAAACAGCGCTGAGTTCACTAGTGTTCGCTGAACCACTTGTTATCCTACTAGAATTTGCGGCTTAGCGTAAAGCTTTCTTTCTTCTCCAATCATCACACTATGCTCGTTTTTGTCTCCTTAAGAAGCAATAACCAGGACAGACGCAAAAAAAAAAGGATGTATTATTTCTACATGTTCGATGACAAAGCAGAATCAAAAGCCAGCAGGAACGCGTGCTATAAACTGTGGTAACTCCCAAGAAAAACAGTTTTTAGAACGTTTGCCAGTTGTTGGTAGCAAATGAGATGGTAAGAACAGACCCGTTACTACGCGCTAGCAGCTAGCTACTAGTAGTTGCGTAGTTGATCAGTGTAATTAGAGTTTGTCCCAGTCACGCTTATTGGGCACTTTATCACTCTTCAAAGTGAACCGTCGCAAAATATTTCTTTTGTTACTTTATACATAACGAACAGTTTGCCAGGACATTAACTGTTCACCGTCGGCAGGCACAGGTTTTCCTGCAAAGCTTTGCGTTAAGAAGCAACTTAGGACTAACCTTCAAGCCGGAGCTAAGAACAGTGCCGATGTTCTGGAAGCAGCCGTTGGTTTTCTGCTTCGTGATGATCCACTTTATGCTCTCGTTGAGGTTTCCGGCGTCAATAGGAATGTATTTCTCAGCCTGCTTGAAGGACTTGACTACAAACGCCGTGAGGAACATGCTGCCCGAGTTGTCGCGGTTTCCAAAGGCGCTGTACGAACCATCGTAGTGCTTGTACTTCTGCTGGCGCTGGTAGCCTGTTGAAAATCAGATATTTTGGGTTCAGTGAACGCCGAATGTGCTGCTTCTAAGTTCAGCATTACGCTTGCAAAAGAACCGGCAGTTAGAGCTGCATTGCTGGCGAGTCTAAATAGTTACTCTCACAAAAAACACGCTTCGCTGCAAAAGCTGAAGTTGGTGTCCGCTAATCAAGGGCTTAAAGCAGAAAGCTGGTCACAGGTAACAGAGATTTGCGAGGGGTCTGCACTTGGCGGTGCACGGGTTTCATTGAGCCGGACGGAGAGTGCTCAGCTGTTCAATATTTTATATTAATTTAATCTGTAATGCCGGGCTCCGGCTCCTACATTGTCGTAATGCTTATAGAGTCGGAATGTAGGATTTGTCTCTAAGCCTTTTTTTATGGTGTATGTAAGAAACGGCCGTGGCTGCATAGAAAGTCATGATTAAGCCACCGCTAGATGACGTCGCCCTACGAAATCCGCGCATCGACGACCTCAACACTGCAATGGAATGAACCTTTGTAAAGATGAGAAGATAATTGTTATGCAATTGCAATCGAGACCTAATACGAAATGCGCGTGAGCGAAAGAGTACTCTAATTTGGGAATATACTTCCTCTACGTGGTACAGCGTTCTAATAAGGCGTTCAGTTAAGTTGCAACCAGTGAAGAACTACAGACGGGCACCAAGGTTGGCTTATTACCTGTCTTGAGATTCTGCACAGCCTTCCTTTCGATGTCTTCCTGGTTCTTGCCCGTAGCCTTAAGGTAGTCCAGGACATAGACGTTTGGCGTAAACTTTACCATGTTCTGCTCACCACATCCAGTTGGAACTTGCACCAGTGAGTCGAGGTTCTTGATTGCTGGGCCCATAATATCTCCTGTAGATCAGACAAGAAGCAGGTAGTTTAATGATTGTAAACACATTGTACTCTGTCGCTTCGCTAGAACGTTCTGTCAGGAATACTAAGCTTTTATTTTATAATCTCGAATGCGTTTCATTCACTACGGCAAGCAGCCATGCTACATACTGTTTTTGCTCGGTAGGAGTCCGGATACATTTGTCTTCGCTTGACAACTCTTCGGCCATTATTTCCCTAAATCACAGCTAATTTGCCAAATTGCTCTTCAGGTATAAGGCGGTATTTGTACAAACCAAAGACAATGTGGTATACACTGCGAATAAGATCTGCAGAGGATATGACGCAAGCAGTATTCGTAACTTAAGCCTATACTTGTGGAAGCAGGTGTATAAGGAGGTAATTATAGCCGGCCTTTGCGGAGTTTTTACATAGCCACAGAGGAACTTTTCACCGAAGAAAGACGCCCCAAAAGGCAGTACGACCTGGAGTGTCGTTTTATGCTTGTACGTCTTCCTTCACTTCGCAGACAGCTTGATTTAGATGCAGGTGATCTGGTGCTCAGGTTTGGTTCTAATGGAGTCAAACATTCAGAGCTAAGGAGAATTTTAAGCCAAAGTGGAGACCATTTTTGTAAATAATCCACCTAAGCGGGGCATTTCGCAAAGTTAAGGCTAAGACGAGGCGATTCTAGTCGCGCATTTCGTTCGCACAGCGCACTCAAGATATACAACCCGATGAAGAGAACCACACAGGCGGTACAAAAGGAAAGTAAAACAGGCTCTCTCTCTCTTTCTCGAAGAACTAGTTCCATCATGCGTGAATGTTTCAGGTGCTGGAGTCTCAAGTTTAACCATACGGCTCAGGAAGTGGGTCTGCTGAGACTTGTCCTTTACCTGTGACTTGAACGTAGGCACGGGCCGATCCTTCCACCAAGTCTTCAGGAAGCACCAAGTCAAATTCGTTCTTTGCACCGCCTTCTCCAGCGTCTGTTAAACAACAAACCAAAAATAACATTCTGGGAGATTCACGCCACGCTAGAATGAGAGGACCTTTCTCCTAGTCACATGGTCACTTAAGGCACCCACACGAAGATAAAATTCTCACCTTTAGGACAAACGAAGACACTCTGCGTCTCTTCCTTAGGGAAGCCTTCCGCCTGCAAGAAATACAGCAAGAAAGACAGTTTCAAACACCAGTATATCAAGATGCGTTGATGAGAGATTGTTGCGCACTGAAGAGATCTAGTCGAACGAGATACAAACGAAAGTTGCTACCCTTGATTTACATAAACATCCGCCTGATTTGCCATCCACTGATATTAAGACGATCTCCCTTCCGTGCAGACTAGCTTTGGTCGCGTATTCAGCACTTCAAGCAAAGCCGGATGAGAAAGATTAGTGGAGAAATATACCTCTGCACCTGCTTCTATTAGCATTGAATCACGAGGCTTAAACATATAGACTACAGTTTGTGTTTCGTGACTCATGCTTCGCTAACCAGAAGGGACAACTGACAGCCTGGCAGGTGGCTGTAGTGTGAATGCCTACTGCTATGAACATCTTTGGTGTTTTAAGCAAAACTGAGTATCACAGGCAGGATGATACATGCAAATGACGTTGAAGCTTTATGGATGATGGTTTGTCAGGATTTAACGTACCGAAGCGACTCAGGCTATCAGGGATGTCATAGTGGAGGACTGCGGAATAATTTCTATCTCCTGGGGCAAAGAACGTGCACTGACATCGCACAATACACGAACCTGTAGCATTTCGCCTCCATCGAAACGCGGCCGCGATCGAACCCGCTTCTTTAGCGACAGCAGCCGAGCGCGCGGCGGCTGCCGTAGTCGATAGCTCTTTCACGGGATTATAGTAGTATGCAGCGAAAGGTGAATACAGAAGCCCCGTGATAGCAGTGTATTAACACAGCATATGCTACCAGGTTTTTCACGTTGTTCCAAAAAAAGTTAGTGTCTGTCTTTGTTTTTTACTCTTTGCTAAGCACGCGCTTACATGACAGGGTGTACATCCGCTCACTTCAGCTTTCCTTTCATTACCAAATTCATTTTTCAAAAGAGATAACGGCATAAATGGCCGCTGCTTTTTTCTCATCACTCTGGGTTTCTGTTCTTTCCTATTCCGTTTCTTCCTTTCTTTATTCCAAAGAAAGCTCAGGAGTAGTTACCTATTGCCATCCACCCCACTATGCCCATAGTGGTGCAATGCATAAGCAAACACCTCTTTTTATGAACCCTGCTTTACATTGGGACCCCCATAAACAGACTGGGCTGCTCAGTTGCGTGACATGTAGACAGCAGTAAATGGCACCCCAGTGCCCGTAGAGGGAGTAAATACTCGCCTCGATGATGAGCGGTCGTGTGACTGCGTCCCTGGCCACCACCTTCTCAGTTGGCTGCTCTCCACATGCGGCATCGCTCTGCGATCCGGCCGCCGACACGGTCAGGTTCACCTCTCCGATAGTTTGTGGCCGGATCTGGAACTTGTGCACTTGGCTCTTGCTGCCGCACACGCAAAGCGTAGTCTCAGACTCGCCCTCAATGTGGAAGTCCGCGGATTCAGCCAGCTTCAGGTCGACCTGCAAAGGCATGCATTCGTGTATGTCTGAACGTCTACAGGCAACCTGCAGAAATTGATGTAGTACGCGATAGTGTATGCTGCAGGCGCAGGTCAGGATATCAGGTTTCTGTAGACGCGTCGTCATTTTGCTAAGATTGCTGTTTTCATTTCTTTTCGGCAATGCTTGCTGTTGTTGCCTTCTCCAGGGTATGTACCACAAAAATGTGTACGTTTCTGGTGGTAGTATATAGTTGCGTAAAAATTTTTTTTACGAGATTTTGGATGGTACTGAAGATGTATGTTACGGCATCCTTGAGAAATGTGACAAAATCTACTTTTTATCTTTGCAATGTGTGAGCAGCGCGAAAGCTGGATGCAGTGCGGTCCTCCTCATCACATCCTGACTGGGAAAAGAAGCGGGCAGAAAGCACGAAGAGATGCGCTCACCGGCAGGCACTTTTCGAGGTAGTTGAACACGGACACCTTGACGGGCACCAGTTCTCCGCGCACCACAGAGTAAGGCAGGTTGAACGAGGCGAAGAACGGCTGGAAGGCCTTGATCTTTGCCGGATCTGAGATGCCGATTCCGTCCTCTGAGTTGATGCACACAGTGCTTCCCACCCACTCGGTGATGGTGTGCGGAATCTTTTCTTTGAAGTTCAGTTCGCCGTGCTCACTGCGAAACAATAACAGGTATAGCGGCTGAGAGGGAAGATATGCCCGGCCACGGACGAATATATAAATAGGGAACAATAAATTAGCCCACCTATCTCGCAACAGGTGACGATAACGAGTGTCCAAGAGCCGAGATGTTTACACCTAATCATGCGAGATTAGGTAACCATTTACACAAAACCCTTCATATATGAAGGTGAAGTACAGAAATGTCTAACAATAGATGGATCTCATTATTTGTCTGACACCACGAAGCTACAACGAATAATAATGATCTCACATACGTTGTGGATGTTGCAGCATGCTTTTATAAATGCTTTTCTAGTACACTGCAACATTTCTCTACGTGGAATTGATCTACTACATCCGCGGGCTAGAATTCAACCTTAGGATCCAAGCGATGACATGTGAGGACGACCGAGCTTTGTTTCTAGCTCTTTGATACATTGAAAAAAAAAAAATTGCGCAGGCACGCCGTTTCAACGATGTTTTCTTTTCGCAATTCAGCCGGCATCAAAATGTAACAGGGGCCCTGGTTCATTATTTCTTTCTTCTTTGTGATGACGGTAAGCGATCAGCGAAGTCTCCAGACAATACTGTAAGCTCATCGGCACCTGTGCTCGATCGCTCTGCAGCTCCGTAAAGCTTGCTAAAGGGCTTGATATCGTTGAAAACAAAGGAAACGTTCTCTTGCCTAGTATAACCTTAAAATGGGCTAAAACTAAGAGACTATGCTACCTTCGATCAACTATCAACAATAAACGAGACAATCCTTGAGCCGCATATCCCGTTGCATTCTTTCGCCACTGCGCTTTCATGGGCAGCCATGATTTTGATACTGGCGGCAGCGAGTGATCATGATCTCAAGCTAAGTTCCAGGACTTCAATGGCTGTAGTCATACCTATAATAAATAGGAAAAACAACAAACCGGCGAAATAATTACAACAAATTAAAGACACCGCTTTCAGCTCGTCGTCCTCGGTGCATTGAAAGACGACCATCGATCGAATTGTGGGACAAACTTACTCCAGCTCCTTCAGGTCCCACAGCCACGTCTCGGGGAAGTAGGTGCGCACTTCAACGGCCGACTTGGCCGGGATGTTGGCCGATGGTGCGCTCTGCGCCACAGAGTCCAGGGCGACGGGCACGCCTGGCAGGCCACCTACAATGCGGTTGGAAAAGGCCACCCCAGCCGGAGGTGGAGGACCCGACAGTGCGAGTGGTCTCGCTAGAGGGACTACGGAACAGGCAAGATTGCGGGGAATTCCCGGGGAGAAGAGAGGAAAAGAACGGAAGAAGCGGAAGGGAAAAAAAAAACAAAAACAGACAGGTCAGCACAGCCAGCCATCGGCTGCAAGACGCACGGGCAGACACTCGGAGAGGTGCGTCGTGAAAGTGTATGATCCTTTGGCCGCAACATACTAATACTGGCTTTTTTGAGCCCTGACGAACAATTGAGCTGGTATAGGTGTCTTTTAGTAAGTGCTCCGCTATACTTCAGTAGATTCTCACTGACTTTGAAAAGCCTGCTGATCTACGTATCGTTTCACGGAGCGCACATTGATTATGCAAAATGAAACATCAGAATTGTAGAACTATGTTGCTTCAGAAAGTTACACATGCTTCCAATAAAAAGTATTTTTGGCAGACGTACCTTCAGGGATCGATAAAAAGTTAACATTTATAATTTCGATGACCTAATGAGTTGTTCGCCCCGGAATTTTTTGCCGTGGGTCGAGCGCAATGTAATTTGCGCAGGGCCGGGATCTGCTGTCTACACACTTATGATGTTAAAGCAGCTGCTCTAGACACCTCGCTGAGTGAACCAGTGCATCTTGCGGCGCGCTACACTCGTGTACAATGTCGTGTTGTGTTAGCGGGAGCCTGGAGAGCCAACCACCTCAGGACAGGAGACCAGGAAAGATGGCAAGACGAAGGCGTGTCGCCGCATCTGCAGGACGAAGCGTGCTGAGAGAGGTGCCCTGCATGACCGCCTCTCAAAATCCCCGCGAGACAACGTTAGGCAAGCCCAGCAGTGGCAAACGGCAGGCAATCCCGTCATTAACGACTAGTGAGAACGTTCACCTTTCTGCGTAGCTCTGAATGGGGCTTGTGTTGTCGAGACTAGAAGACGTTCACAGGGCCGAAAAAGGAACAAAAATATAAGAGGGAAATTTGTTTTGTTCTCCTCATGCTTTCAACTGTGATAACGCTAAAGAAAACATTTTATCAGGCAATCAGTCCCACCACCAGCACTATACTACGTTATGGTCGAAGCTTTCACCTGTTGCTGTTGGCCGGGGACGACCTCGTGGCCGTGCTGCTTGATGTTAAAAGCGCAAAAACAAAAGAAAGTAGGGCTGTAATAGTCTGTTTACTAAGGAGCAAAGATTGTTTCGGCACGAATGGAATTCAGGAGGCTACTTGAAAAGAAAGCTGACGACAATTTTACAAGATAAGTGCACTGACAATGGCCCTGAAGCTTTCATTCTTGCGTTTCGCTCTACTATATGCGTGTTATGCAAAGGCTTTAGGCAGTGGGCGTTCTTTCCACAAAGCAAAGCTCAGCTGTGACTAGTTTTGTTTAGCATTGCTTGGCGAGGGCATTGCTTTCACCTTTAAACCGCGCTCCGCCGCTCCGGAGGAATGCCCCTACGCGTGCACCATTGCAAAGGAAAAGAGAAAAAAAAAATAAGAAAACGCTCCTGGATCGTTAATAGCACTTCGAAACTACGTTGAAAAAGTGAAAGTTTCACACGGCAATAATGCTTTTGTATATATGGAAGAAAAGACAGAAATATTTCTGCTAATTTGAGAGACCGAATTCCACAGTACGCCTCGAAAGTAGGTTTAAAACTTGCTTTTAAAAAATGCAGTTCGTTGGAGTTGCTCGAGCTGCAAAGAAGCAACTCGGCTGAGAAAGGAAGAGAAATAGACCTGCTCGCTGCGCCGCAGAGCACATTCGCAGAACTTCTCTCAGTAATGCCGCGAGCTTACTCGCAAAATCTGTCCATGCGAGTAATACATGTTATTATTCAAAGACGAGTATTTAGTCGCCATTTAAGGTCAATTTTTCAGAAGTGTTTCAAGCAAGAACGACAGTGTCGTTCAGTTGTTGCTGCCAAGCCGTGAGTACCAGAAGTGAGGAAGCGACGTTAGGCAGCAGGATTCTTAAATAAATTTCAGTACTGATTGGAAAGGGCAGCCAAAGAAAGAGGGAAGGATACAAAGCAGACAGGAACTGAATCAAAGACGTACTAAATCAACGAGGGGCTTCGAAACGTACAAGATAAGATGTCTAATGTTAGCGTGGACATCACACGTTAACTAATGCCCAATATTAGTGACCTGCACCCTCGTTGGTTTTGCAGGTCTTCTACCCAGATAGAGAAGAAATGGGCAATCAAGAAAAAAAAAAGAAATGGGTTACTAACCAGCGAAGGAGGCAGCTTCGTAGGAATGGTAGGATACCCGCACTAAATGAGCCAACACCAGGGAACAAGTCGTAAGAGGATTACGAGATGTTCAGAGAAACGGAAAAAAAGAAAAAAACACCACCACCTTTGTTAATCACTGAAGGGCGTTAATGCTGTCCGCCAGATAGCATCAAAACAAAAGAAGTGGGGTTTGAATATGTTACATAACATGCAGCCCCAGGGGTAGAAAACAGATGGCGTTTTAGCGAGCAAATGGAATGGGACCTACTCGCTGGCGCCGCGAGAGCGTAGGGTGGTCTGTCGTAGATGTTCTTCCGGCATGGCCTGGTTTCAAGCGTCAAGTCTGACATGACCACCACCCCTGATTCCTGAAACGAAAGCAAATCATTAAAAGGCCTTCGGTGTGAAGCAATAAGGGCCAGGAATGATGTTCGCACCGATGCTGCGTAAGGTGGCGTTATGACACATAAAATACACAGATAAAAGGTGTAAATAACAGACGCACTGGACAGAGCCAGAGTAAAAATAAAAATTATCGTCAACAAAATCCTTGTGACGTGTGTGCCAGTCGCATGCACCAGCACAGCTATTCTCTCACTTACGTCGAAGGCGGTGATCGAATCGACGTATTCAACATTTGAAGATCTCGGTCCATTCCAGATGTGGCGCTTGAACTGTTGCGGATTCTTCGCCACTGGAATGACAGAAAGTGTTCAGACGCGCATTTCTGGCCGATTCACGATAATCCACTCTATAGCATCGCTGCCAGGAATAAAGGAAATGTTTTAGCCTCCTTCCTAAGTGTGTGCCCACACACAAATTGCTGCTGTTTTTGCCGCAATTTACAGCACAAACAGTGAGAAGCAGGCATAAAGGGATGCAGGCACGAAATTTCGAACGCAAACAAAGCAGTATGATTTGTTTCATGTGCGTAAGGAGATGACTGCTAACGCGTTTCAGTCGCAGGCGTGAGAGGAACCTAATTTAATATGATTGTGAGTGTAGTCCGAGGAGCCACTCGGAATTTCCACCTGCTGCCGGTGACGTCACTGAACCTACTGGTTGTTGATCAGGAATGTCAAGGTGCACTCTTGCGCTGGCGCCAACCGAGACTACCGGCACGAAATCGTTTACAATTGATCATTAACGCTGCGCATTGTCTTTTTGAGGTCATTTTCGTAGTAACCAGGCCCGTAGGCCTTCTTCAAGGCAGAAAAAACTGGCACCGAAAAAATTTGTGTCGCACCTCTTTAAGGCGAGTGTCATTGCTCACAGTGAACCATTAACAGTTCGTGGTTTAAACAACACGCATTCCTTTGTTATGCACTTATCAAACTGTTTTACTAACGGGTTGGTATTGTTCGTCATCAAAGCAGGAACGGAACTGAAAATTAAATCTTCTCTACTATACTGCCCGACTCATCAAGACAAATGCACAACATACACTGCTTGCGACAGTAGTCGTACGACGCCTGCTTCGGCCACGTGTAGCGGGTGATATCCAGACGCTTCAAAATGTCATAAACCTGCAAAGAGGAAAATAATGCATCATGCACACCGTTTTGACGCCGAGTCGAGCTGGGAAATCATTCGCGGGACCAACATTTTAGCAGACGGGATATGATGAAACTTCTGTAAATGCACATTCTGTGCGAAATAGCACTCACTCGATATTTCTTAAACGTTAATGTATCACCGAACATCCGGAAGCGTTGACAAAACAGCTACAATGTAATGACCAATTCGGCCTCTCCATTTATTTTACAAACGCAATATGTGCGACATAGCAAACACGGAAAAAGATTGTGCATGCTCAAAAAATTGCCACATGAAGATGAACTTGGCAGCACTGAAAGGTACATTCGCCTGCAGTTAAAAGGGCTCTGAAAGGGGCACTAATAAAGTTGCGGTATGCCGGGGATGTTAATGCACACCGCTTCACGAATATTGACCAGCAAGAATTTTTGTAATGCGCTTTCTGGAATCTGAGTTATCTGTAGTCAAAATTTTAATTTCAGCGTCTTCGCGCCTTTCCCTCTCCTCCCGTCACTTTTTGCACGCTGGAAGGTCGGCGGTCCTCTGCCGGCCCCACCTCCGGGAGGAAAGCCTCCTCATCCGCCGGAGCTTACGCGGCTTAATGGCCACGGCCACAGTTGCTGCCTGACTCCTGAGAGAATCTAACCAACAGCCACCTCTCAACCTATATGCGCAGATGCGAGCTACGGAGGAGGGTGCGAGCATGAAAAAGTCACCGGGAAGGGCTGGCCAACTTTCGCGCTTGATTGTGGGTCCTCTGATGCGCGCAGAAGTGTATTATTTGGCTCAGATTTTCATGACAACAAAATGTAGTGATTGAGCGAGTTGATGTGCTCTCCTAGGAAGGTGTTTCAGAGCTCCTTTAAGCGAACGTGACCGTTCAACTACGCAGCCGGGCATTTACACAAAAGCTGGCTCCTCTTTCTTGGAGGCGGTTAGAATAGGCTTCTTTATTCTTCTGGCAATCAGAATGGCTCAGGGATTTTATTCTTGCTAAGAGAGCGACTTGAACGACAAACACAACTTTGCAGCTGTTTGTTTGGAAGTTTAGAGCTTCAGACTGCTTCATATCATCACAGTCAGCAGGATCAGTTTTGCAGTCAAATGTTCCTATGAGTATACTACATGCAACGCGAAACACAGTATGAAAAAAAAGCTGAAGTGCCAATATACGAAACGCTATAAGCCGGACTGTTTTACTTACTTTGTCCTTTGTCAGTTGGTTATCCTGCTTCAGGAGGTGAACACTCTTGTCTACGACGCCAACACCACAGAAGGACCGAGGAGAACCATTCACATGGATGGCAGCAGATGTTGCAGGCTGTACAGTTTCAGATCCGAATCTCATGGTTACCTGCCAAAAACAAAAAGTTATCAAAGAAATGTTCCAAAGCGAAGCTGAGAATTCGACATCCAACGATTCAAACGTATTTGGCTCCCAGGTAAAGCATGCCAAATAGTTTTGCGGTAGCATTTAAATGATGATGTGATCGCCCCAGACACGCTTCTCACTACGTCAGAGTAGTGCAGAAAATCTGGCGATGACGACATTGTTGTCGATGAAATTTCAGAGTATCGCTGCCTTTGGCCTTGTCCGGAACTGTACGTTGCGAAGCCTGGGCGCCGACGCGGCTTTGTTCGGCGATTGCGCCACAGTTTCAAATATCAGCATGAAAATACTTCAAGGTTTATTATTCTACTGAAAATTATATTCTTCTTGCACACTGGCCTCTATTACCATCTTCACCTCACCTGTGCAAAATTTTCTCGCTGTTTATAATAATATTTCGGCCGTAATCACGCAGCACATCCTCTTATTCATACCAGATACCTGCCCTCGTCTTTTTTATTTCCTTGATAGGCTTCACTGCAGCTCATCATTGCGCTGGCTTCGTTGCAAAGTGTAAACTCTTGCAGCAAAGCCCAGTTCGAAAAGAGAAACAGCTGAGTCAAAACACAATTTTAAAATTAAATCAGGCTCAGCTACACAGATGACCCCTCCAGACGTTAAATAAGAGAGAAAAAATTAACAATCATAAAAACAACAGAGAGAAATAAGCACTCACATCAGTAAAGATAACCTCACCAAGCACTGCTCTCTTAAAAACAAATTCTCAGTGTTGAGCACGACTTCATGCACCGTGCTTTGAGCATTCTTTGGTATTCGTATTGATAAGACTAACGTTGTTCTGGAGACACTTCTCCACTTCGAACTGCTCGGAGTCAGCGATGACCTCGCCGTCGGGGCGGACGTAGAAAGCGAGCACTTTGACGCGTGGCACGTGGCTGAAATCTGGCTCGAGCTCGAACTCAAAGCTCCCTGTCGACACGCTGCCCTCGGCCATGTTGGTCGGAAGCGTCTCGTTCAGGTCCTCCTCCACCAGGAAGCTGTCGTCAACAGACAGCGCCTCTTCCGGCTTGAAGGTCACATCCAGAACCTTGTCCTTGAGGATCTTGCCGCGAGCTATCACCTAGGAAAAGAGCGACCGATAAGCGGTTGTGCTGACGAAACAGCAGCTGCCACCCACTGCTCGAGGCGTAAAAAAGATGGCGTGCTGCACGTGCGGCTGTACCTTAAACTTTTCACGCAAGTGTACTGGTAAGTGAACTCCCGGTAATGTGTTCCGCTTGCGTGCTAGAAATCTCCACTGACATAAAACAGTAAAGAGGAATCCACAGTGTATCTGTCGAGTAGCAAAGCACGGTATTTAATTTTACACTCAGCTCATTTCTTCAGAAGTATGGTGCGGTAATCATTATGTTAGGTACTCACTACTGCTGTAGATGACAGAAAACCTCGAAACCGTTTCGTGAAAAACTCACCGAAACCAAAACGACACGAAAAAACTATTCAACCACAGTTTCCCAGGGCAAAAAGCTGGATACATGCACTGAAAGCGTGCGCAAACTTTCTGTAGGTTAACAAAATGTACAAATTCCTGAAAGGTCTAATGTGCGCCCAGAAATGTTGGATATGGATGTGACGTTTTACTCTGCACCAGCATAAATGGGAGGAGTTATGAAAAGGAACGTTTATTCTGGCAATATGGCCGGACGTTTGTCCAGAGTTATCAATCCTTCAAGATCAGTTTGTGAGGGTACACTATTTGATGTGCTGCGTAGCAGGAATGTGTTTGATGGTTTAGCCATTTCCTGTTCTTAAAATGGCTCCTGAACGCGCAGTTTGCCGAGCGGTTTCGAAAATCAGTGATTTCCCTCATGCATCTTGATTTAAAAAGGACGTGATTTTTGCTTTCTCAAAACAACATGCCGCGCTGTATGAACAGCAGCTACGATTGCAGCTTGCGCATAATAAAGTGACCAACAGTCAAGCATAAAAAGAAAGTCAAGCATAAAAAGAAAGTCAATGACTTCTGGAATCCTTACTGTTTCATCCCAGCCAAAAAACGGCAAAATGATAGTCTGCAAAATAAACAGTCGGCAACGTACACTATCGTTCTCCGTGAAAAAAAAAAATGACAGACAATTTAGCGTGGTTAGGCCAAATGCGAATTAGGTGTGCTCGCACTTCGATTTTCGCTTCGGTTTCGGTTCCAGGCTCGGTTTAGGAGCGCAATGCGATAGTGATGATGTGTCCCATTGCTCACGAATGGCATATGACGGCATACAAAGCACAGCGCGAGAGACTGGCAGTTGAACACGCGGAATGTTCAGCTGTGGCTATGACGTAGCGGTCTAATACAGTAACCAGCGAAGTTGATATGTTGGCGGCGTAACGGGTTCGAAACCCAGACGTGGCCGTATAGTGTGTTTTGCACAGGTTATTTAGTTATTTATTTGAAATACTTTCAAGCCACGTAGGGGATTGTGTAAGAGGGCGTTAGATTTCGAACAGAATATGCAGAACATAAGGAAAATTTAAGACACAGCAAAAATACTTGAACACATGAAAAAAGAAGAGAGTAACAAACCCAAAGACAGAGATATAGGAACAATAGACACGCAATGCAGGTTAAAGAATAACGTTTAAGGTTTCGAAATCTTGAAGAATCATGCCGTTTCTCTATATATTGTTGCGATATATAGCAGCGCCCCCAGGTAGCGGCATCTTTCCCCTCGCTGTCTCTCCTAATTTTCCATCATCGTGCATTCATGTCAACTGTAATCTAGAAATAATTTTGGTATCTCTAATAATTGGTCATCAAAAAATAGTTCTCGGCATTTGTTATCGTCTGCCCACATACACTAATACTTTTGCCCGGAATTTCATAACAGTATTAATGATATTGTCTCACGTTTCAGTTTATCCCCCCTATTCTTATTCGGTGACTAACTTCCCTAACATAATGTGGAACACTGAACCAGCTGTTACGTCACCTTTTGCCCCTCAAGCTCATGATTCTTTAGAATTGTGGTCTACGTTTGCATTTTCACACATAACCACTCAAGCTACTAGATTTAGACCTGTCTCGGCCAATACCCTTAATATAATCCTTACAACTAGGCCAGACCTTAGCATTTCTTATTTACCAGGTAAGGTGACCACTCATTATTCTCCTTTTTTATCAATAAGCAAGTCCCTGAAACCAGAAAAATTAATAAAACAATTTGCGATTATGCGAAAGCTAACGTTGAGGCAATCAACAATGAATTAGCTGATCTTACTGACGCATTTTTGAGTGACTTTGATGAGCGTCCTATTCAACGTAACTGTTTTCAACTAAAGCAAATCAATTAATCGAAAATCGTATCATAACGTCCAATCCTTGAACACCAAGGCACAACAGTCATATCAAACAGCTTTCTAACCGAAAAAAAAAAGACTGTATCCTGAAAACAAATTATCACCCTCAAGATCGTGCAGGACAGCCTACAAACCTGCGACTGATAGTTACATTGCTTCATTAAAGTAAGCTAACGATAATTTCATGTCGAATGCATTACCCTCAATCCTCAAATCTAATGCTCGAAAGTTCTGGCGTATAATTATTCCCAGTCTTGATAACTCCATTGTTTTGGCAGACACAGATGGCAACTCCGTTCCACCTAACCAATGTGCCACTATTCTAAATGATACAATTGAGTTGTTGCTGCTCAGGGACCCATTGCGCACGCACTCCGAAGCCCGGTAGCTTGGCCCCATTGGTTTTGTGTGTGTTAGCTTTTTGTCGGGGCTCCTCGAGCAACCGCCATCCCGCGCCGCCGCATTGGGTTTGTTTTGCAACAAATGCGGCAGATGGCGGCCGTGAGGAGACCCGGCCTTCAGGCCGTAATACGCGGCCGATGCACGGACCCCTGGGGTTTCGAGGGGGGTGCGTGCAAATTTATTGGCTTCGACAGTGCAGCGCATGATGGACCGGATGTCCTAGAAGCGAGCAGCGAAGGGGGAGCACGACCGGAACAGTGGTGGTGGTCAACATTTATTGAATCTGTAAAAGGAGGTGTTTGGGCCCAGGCCCTATGGTCCAGATCCTCATAAATCTAGGAGCTCCTATTCCGGAGCTCCAATGGAGTCTAGCGCCGCTCGCGCCCTGGCGACCAAGGTCTGTTGGGACTGTAGGTCATGGCAGCTGAGCAGCGCCGCCTCCCAGGCCTCCCTAGGAGGGTGGGAGATGAAGCATTGGGAAGGGTGGGGATTTGAAAGGCAGGCCAAGAACATGTGGAAAGCGTCCGAGAACGTCGCTCCGCACAGGCTGAAGCCACCATCAAATTCTGAATTAAGTGTTTTAATATACTCCCGGGCACAGCATTGTATTTGTAAAAATTTTGAGAAGGAGCCATTTGTCTGCTCTCCGGAGACCCTCAGGGTTCCAGAAAGAGACGATGACTGTCCTTATAATAGGTAGTGATGTCTTTGAATGTAATTAGAGATTGGGTAGGCTCGGAGTAGGCTTCCAGAGCAAGTGGAGAGAGTGGAGAGAGCCTGGGGAGAGAGAGCGCGCAGGCCGCCTGCATGATCGGCTAACTCATTGCCCTCGAGTCCCTGGTGGCCAGGAGCTCAGATGAGGTAACATGTCACACTGTGACCATAATAACTGCCGTCGCCAGGCGCGTGCGGAAGCACTGGAGCCACATTATGGTCGACAACACGTGTACTACGTGGATATTGCCGGCCCCCACCGTGGGAGGTGGTTCACCGCATCAGTGGTACACAGCACCACCACAGTGGCAGGACTCACGTTCCGCGCCTACAGCACAATACAAGCGGAGGAAATCGCGATTGCGCTCGCGCTATCCCCCCCACAAGTGAAACACATCATTACCGATTCGAAGGGGGCCTGAAGGAACTATGAGCTGGGTTGCATACCTCCTCTCGCCTGGCGCATCCTACAAAATTGCTGTCGGTCCTCTGACCCTCCAAACTGTAACCGGGGCAGTGCGCGCGGTTTGGACTGGGTGTTCGCCTTCCCTGTGGTTCTGCGCGAGTTTTTAAGAGCGGTAGCTCTTACTACTTACGTTTGTCAAGGACGCGTCTGTCTGAATTGAGGTCAAATTGACCAGTACACTAACCACGTGACCACACTTTATCAAATAGCAACAGCGTGCGCGTAGCGCCTCAATTGATACCTGTACTTTCGACCAGTTATATATGTGCCAGTATAGCGGCCATCGAAGTGGCACTCCTCGGACCGTCATTTGCATAAAATCTGGGGCCACCCGTTTGACGCAGAATGTTCAAAGTGGTGTCAAATGGCTTGGCATGTTCCTGAGGATAAAATTGCTAATTGAGATGAAGCCCAAAGTATGTGTGGGATTCGCAACAAAGTCCTTTCCGCCACCAAACCGTGCATTCCGAGGACCTTCAGGCCGTCATTACGGCCCAATCATTTGTCGCAGGGGGTTTCGGATGGTGTCTAACGATTCGTCCTGTTGTGATGCACACCTTTATAAAATTTATTAACTGATATAACTAGGAAAAATGCTGGATATAGCCGCGTCTACTGGCCCGATATACCACAGCTTTCGCTGTCTAACCAGGTTCAGCAGTAGTTAAACTGCAGCTAATTTTTTTTTTATCCAGCTGAGGCTCGGTTAGAATCACGTGGTCAGAAAGCAGCCGCTCCACGGCTGTGGAGCCCCGGCGCAGCGTCTACTGGCGTATGTGAGACAATTACTGCGCCATTTCCTTTCCTCAAAAAAAAAAGTTCTGCGGACTTCGGCTCGGCGGCGCGGCAAGGACGTCCACGGTAAAACATGCGGTGATGGCGAAATAACTCCGACGAAAGCAGTAAAAGCTTTCGCTTTTAAATTTCACCAAGTAATTATCGACCCATTTTTCTTACTAGTACATGCTGTAAACTCTTAGAACACGTTACATTTTCGCACCTTGTTACCCTTTTAGAATCCATGGAGCACGTCTCTATTTCGCGCCGAGGGCGCCAGCCGCCGCCTGCCCGGTCAGACCGATTCGGCTCCGCGGCGAGGCGCGCGTTGTGACGTCATGTGCCTCCTCGGAGCACCGCCACGGTGAAATGCCGCCACGGCCACGGCCGTGTGAAGCTGAGGTGATTTTTTAGACGTACTAAATGGAACGTCGAGTTAGCGAGCATGATCTATTGAGGTGAACATTGTGGTGTCGTGCGAAGTGCATGTGACGTCACACTGATAGCGCGTCACTTGTCGCTATACGCTATATAAGCCGTGAGAGCTGGGCGCTTCGTGTTAAAAGTGCGATGTCATAAAGCCATAAAGCCTGCTGGCACGTTGGCCAAAACCCCCTGGGCAGGCTGTGATCTGCCAACCATGGCAGTGGGCCACCTGCCAGAGGCCTCGGACAAATAAACATCGCCGAAATTGAGGGTTTTCGTGTTAGTGCACCAAAACAAGCGATACTCTCTAAAAGCGGGCCTTTCAAACGAAGTCAAGAGCGCGTTATTGAAAACTGGGTTTCAACATACGCAGCTGAAAGTCACCCGTCAAGGCAACATTCAGCGACAACAAAATGTTGTAAACAAGGCGGATAGGAAGCCGTCAATGCCTAGCACTGGGCCGAGCCTGGCGCAACGTCTAAGGAAACATGGAAAAAAATTAAAAATATAAAGAGCACTCAGGACAATGAACAAGGAAGACCAAACAACACAAGCGCTTGCGTTGTTTGGTTTTCCTTGTCCGTTGTCCTGAGTGCGCTCTATATTTTTTTCCACAATGCTATATACCAACTAGCTCAAATGCCGATTCTACGTCTAAGGAATGTTCGTTTCTACGAATACATGGCAAGATAGTTTTTCCCTTCTAGGGAAATGTGTTGCATTCCTCACGCAGGGTTTCAGCGATGTTATGGCCACGTCAGTCAGCGAAGGTGTTACCGCGGCACTGCCTTTCGAGTGGGCGGCCCCTTCTCACCTGTAAATGGAACTGCTTCTCTGAGTCGGGCTGACCCGTGTAGCGGAGGCGCACGGGGTGCTTGCCCGAGCAGCGCAAGGGTCCCTTGGACGGCTCGATCTGGATGAAGTTGTTGCTGGCCGAGTACCAAGCCTGGAGGTACAGAGTGCTCTTGGGCTGGTTGATCTTCACGCCGTAGGTGTCGTACTTCACAGTCTCGTAGTTCATCGCCACCGCCTGCAAGATCGCAGAGGGAGAGAAGTGTGAAATGCCAGAATGTTCAATGTTCAGCTGACCTGAACAGCTTGTGCTCGATAACGCATTTGAATTCCGTTCATTTGCAAGGTTGCCGAAGGGTAAAGGACGCTAAACGAAGGCGAGCGCCGCTGGTTGCTCAGCTCGAAGAAAAAATTCTTACTAATCATAAAACGCCGGGCGGTAACTGAGGCTCTGGCGCGGTAAAATCACCACCAAAGTGCACACAATGCGTATTGTTCTAGTAGAAAATTTTAGCATACCGCTACAGTGTATCCTTATTGCTACCGATGTACGCAGGCGGCGCCCATGCATCAGGGGCATGCACCATTTGCAAGCGCGGTAACTGTAGCGGCATCGTAATAACGGCAAGGTAAAGGAGCTACCTACCCCTGCACGCGTACCACGTGTCGGGCTAGCACCCAACTCCGTAGCAGAAAACAGTAAGACGCTAGCGCCGGCTTTCCCCGAGCGCCATGTGGCGACTGCCAAGAAACGCCTTAATGAATATAGAGCGCATGGCAAAGCCAAGGGACAGGCACAGTAAAGGACACACACGGACACTGTTTCTGTCCCTTGTATGTGCCTTGCGCTGTATATTCGTGATGGCGAACCAACTAGCCCGTCAACTAGCTCTTGCAACAAGAAACGCCGGTTTACTGTCTGTCGGTCGTCAGCCGACACGATCGGCAGAACATGCTTTGCAAATGTTCGGGCCATGGTTAGGCGCCAGGTTTCTTCGCTCAAAGCTGGCTGTGAATGCAGCGCCAGATTTTAGCTCTGACTTCAATTCAGCCTTATTGATAAAAGCTTCACGCATTAGGTTTGGCCAATATCTGACACACTACCTGAGCACGTCTGCTTCCTATTGCAGCATCTATGTACAGTATGGTCCACTGTTAAAGGGAACATGCGATCGCGTGTCGTTTGCTTTCCGCGAGGCGCTGCTGCTGAAAGCCGGAAAGAATGCCGCGCTGATTTTGGACCGAGTTTTTTTCGACATTCTGTCCCCTTGCATGGATCTCATTTTTCACACCCACAAGGCATCAATTTCCTCCTCTTGCCGCTGGTTTGGCTTTTTCCATTCCGTTGTCGCGTTTATCAGCAACATTTTCTCCAGACTAGATTATCCACGTGTGAGTGCCTTGGTTCATATGCCACTCAACTTGTACAGTACACGTTGAGTGGCATATGAACCAAGGCACTGACACGTGAATAATCTAGTCCAGAGAAAATGTTGCTTAGTTCGCATGAAACGCGACCACAGAATGGAAAAAGCCAATTCAGCAGCGAGAAGAGGTAATCGATGCGTTTTGGGTGTGAAAAATCAGGTCCATGCAAGGAGACAAAATGGCGAAAAAAACTCCGGTCCATAATCAGCGCAGCATTCTTTCCGGCTTTTTGCAGCAGCGCCTCGCGGAAAGCCAACGACACGCGATCGCATGTTCCCTTTAACAGTGGACCATACTGTACTCAACATTCAAGAGTTAATGCTCATTAGCACTGCAGAGAAATAGATCTTAATGCATAAAAAGTTTCCGTAAGTCCGGTTTCGCATAAAGGAATAAAACATTTTATAAGTGCTAACAAGCGAGATGGTGTGGCACCTATTCTGAATCGTAATAAATAGCTTAAATATTCGATCGCTCCAGTCGGCAAATGATGTGGCTGAGCAAAAAAATTTCTGCACTTAAACTCGATAACACCCAGTTCATAAAATCTTTGTTATTTAGCTGCAGCATCCGTTTACCGCCCACTACGTAGGGCTTTCCGCGGCCACTAGACAGCTACCACCACACAACACCATTGTCTTCATAGCAGCTTTCGCGAGTGCTTTGTAGCTGTCTGTATAGTGTCTGTTTGTAGGTGTCTGTCTGTAGGTGCGCTCCAAGAGCGCAACGCATTCTTGTTTGATTGTGTGTCTGCAGCTAAAGATCTAAAGATATTGCTCTGCTTTGTATCTGAAGGACAATTAAGTTTGCAGAAGATGTGAAGGCGCACGTTGAACACGGCCGGATATTACACGTTGTGCACAACGGAAAGTTACACGCTTTTGCGTGTGCCTTTCATTGCGCAGTTACATAAAACGGAGGCTGTGCTTTATGATACTGTACCCTGTCTCCGTATATAATGGGTTACTGAACTCAATCAACGTTTGTCTGCGGCCGTCGCCAGAAACCAGTGAAGGCAGATCAATTCTTATACACGTTCAAGCGCTGTCGCTCATGAAAGCACGTCGAGGGCACTGTGAGAAGATTGAATCTAGTGTATTTATTCTATAAGGAGGCAAACTGTGACGTTCAGTGCGAAGTCAGTAATACTAACAAGCTACGCTCTATAAATGTTATTTCTTCAAAATGATGTCCCTGTTATGGTTATATAGATAGCAAAACTGCGCTGAGAAATGGAAGTTTAAAATCACATGAGTGTATCGCTCGCCGCATTCGCTGTCGTATCGATATCTGTCGTGATTGATCAAGTGCGATTAGCGACGACCGCCGTGAATTTGGAACTTGGTGGACTCCTGCGTTTTCTGGTTTCCACAGCAGTGCATCGGCTTGTTGAAGGTACGTTTATATAGATTCTTGTTGTAATGCCATTCATCGCTTCATCTGCGTTTTATAACGTAAACTGGTTTGTTGCCACTGGCTGCGATGTTGTAAACTTATAGGGAAGTGATTTAATAATTTGCTTCAGCGGAAATTCGCTTGTCGGAGTGTTAACTGTATAATGACTGGATGCTGCCTGTGCCTCTTAAATGATTTTGTTTTAGTGCACGTGAAAATAAAACATTTCGAAGAATATAGAATGATTTAATTAACACTGTGTCCTCGGACGAGTTTGGAGAAATATCTTAAAATAGCTACGGCAGCTATGCAATGCCATGCATAAGCCATATATAGAGATGCAGGATTAAAATGAGATTGCAGTTGTATTGGCACTGCGAACAGGGTCCCAGCAGTTGTATAATCGCACTGCGGTTTTCTAAAGACGCAAGGAAAGCAGCCTACTGTCCAGCCGAACAACATACCGTGATCCGAATGCCGTGCGGCCTCATTCGCCTGAGTGACCTGGACGGGAGCCGCAGCGCGGTGGGGTAACGCCTCGCTGATAGTGACGGCCGCCCTTTCTGTGTCTGCTTGATAAAACGAAGAGCCATCTTAGGGTTCAAGTTAGGGCACACCGTTCAATAGCGGAGGTCCGGTTTTAGTCAACTCCCCGTGGAGAGTGGAGCGACAAACAGGTAACGAGCCACTTGTTTGGGACTGTGCCTCGCTGAGAAAGTTGTTGGAAATTGCGTCGCAAAGCTCCACAGCCAATCATCAAAGGTGGGAGTACTGACTCAGCGCCACGTCAGATTTCCTTGCATCTGGCTTCCTGTATTGGCGGCTTCCAGCGGCAGCAGTACTGAAAGTAATTCCCTCTGTTATCACTGGAAAGAAGACCGTGTTTACGTCAGGCGTCCTCGGTGGACATTCAGTAATTATGACTGTTGTCTCATGTTTGGTGCGGTGTACGCGTGCCTTCGGCATCCAACGTGAGTATATGCTGGGTCCGTATTCCGAGTTTTTGTCGTAATAAAAAGCGTCATAATCTGCCGCAGCGGCTACACCTGATTGGTCGAAACGCCGGAAGCGGATGTGGTTGTTCAGTGACGTCAGAGACATAGTGTCCCATGGAGGAAGGAAAAAAAGAGAGGCAGTTGTGTCACATTTTTTGAAGCCGGCTCCCCCCTGCGTCCGCTTCTACTTGGTCGCCTTCTCAGCGCGCTTGCGCATGCGCAGCAGGCATTGCAGCAGACGACGCCGCTGCGCCCAGCGTTTCTATTGGCTGCGCCGGCGGCCAAATACTCCCAGTAGTCCTTGCGAAAGCGCGTGACTTCCGGCACACTTTCTGGGATTTCGGATGGCGAGGGCTTCTCCCGAGTTTTCCTTCCTCCGTGTAGTGTAAGCTCCTCTAGCAGCAGATGCTCAAGCACAGCCAGCATGGCGGCACGCTCTGAAGCGCAGCCTCCCGCGTCGAAGTGAATTCGTCGGTGTTGCTGCATTTTTCGGCACGTGAGCGGGCTATAAACTGGGTGCGGGACTTTCGCTTCGTCTTATCTTGCCTATAAAAAATTGGATGGATGATAAATTTGGCCTGTTTTTTTTTGTTTCGCTGGACGATTCCGTAGCTTCTACGCCTAACGAGCACCGGTTTGTTGTAGAAATTGTACTCTTCATTCAAACCGGATGGCGCTACTATTACAGTAGTTATCTCGTCTGCGTATGTTGAATGATGCAACAAAGCATAATGACCCACAAAATACTAGCGTTTACTAAGTGCAGACGTGCATTTCCTATTCTAGAACTCTCTATTAGCTGTTGAAGCGCCCTGAATCATGATCGCGTGTAATGTCTGCAGACGTGAATCTGCTCATGTGCACGGATGGTCAGTCGCCAGCGACACGCTACTATACCGAACGTTTGACATGCCAGAGGTGTTTTTTTGGCGTCCCTTACGGTTCTCGATAGCCGCGGTGGTGTGGTTCTGCATTGAGCTCGCGAGTTAGCTTGCAAGTTAGTTTTAGGCGTCAGTGTGGGCGTACCTGCGCTTTGTGCCATGGCGAACCTACGAAAACTTCGTCTGCGAAGTCTTCCAACGCAGCCATGAAGAGAAATACAGCAAGAAGATTTTTTTAGCTCATCCCATGCATTTATTTGCTGCAGAAAAATTAAAAACCTAACAGCTGCATCTCGCGGTTCTTACAGTGCCTGCATAAAAGGAATGAATAACGTAAATTACCATCTGCACAGCGGCCGCCTTCTGTCACTGAAAAGCTATCCTTATTTGCGTACAATATTTTCTTCTTTAGGTACACCTCCGGCATTCACGGTACAGAAAATAGTATTTGAACTATTGTTGCTATTTATTAAAGTCCGCCGCGTAAAAAAATACAGCTTTTTATTGCCCTTTTACAGTGAAATCCGGTGCGCAACTAAACTTGTGGTTGAATGTTTCTTCTCTCGCATTAGTCTCGTTCCATTTGTCGGCAAAGAGCAAAAGCGGAGCCGGACGCTTCCCTGCGGCAACCGCAACGCAGTGACATCCTGCCGCCGCTCACAGTCACAACCGAACCGACATCAGCTTCCGGCGTTTTGACCTATCAGGTGCCCCCGCCGCGGTGGCTCAGTGGTTAGGGCGCTCGACTACTGATCCGGAGTTCGCGGGTTCGAACCCGACCGCGGCGGCTGCGTTTTTATGGAGGAAAAACGCTAAGGCGCCCGTGTGCTGTGCGATGTCAGTGCGATGTCAGTGCGATCCCCAGGTGGTCGAAATTATTCCGGAGCCCTCCACTACGGCACCTCCTTCTTCCTTTCTTCTTTCACTCCCTTCCTTATCGCTTCCCTTACGACGCGGTTCAGGTGTCCAACGATATATGAGACAGATACTGCGCCATTTCCTTTCACCAAAAAAACAATTATTAATATTATTATCAGGTGCGGCCGCTGCGGCAGATTAGGACGCTTTTTGTTATCACACAAACTCGGAATATGGCCCCTGGTGTCGTGGTCACCTCCTAGGTAAAGCTGTTCTTGTTTCCGGGCACACCGATGGCTACACGAGGCAATGCGATGTGGAGCTGCACTGAGCGATTTGATAGTTTGCCTTTTACCTTGTCAACAATTTTTTTATTTTTTTTTCTCCGTGACCGTGTGCACTGCTGCAGGGTCCTGAGCATCGGCTTAGTCTTGTCGAAGTCGAATAGAGTTCCTCCGCGAATCAATAAAACTTCATTGAAGTTCCATTCGAGTTCAATAGAATTTCATTCGACCCATCACAGTGTGCTATGCACTGAAACGTTCCAAACTTCAACAGCACTGCTTTGCCTTATGCGACTAAACTGACAATTACGTAGACACTTTGCCAGTCTGTCTTGCGTTGTTTCCTGCGGTCCTATATAAAGCGCCCTAGTTTAGTGACATATTTAGGCAGCTTGTTGTTACCGCAGTATGTCACTGGAAAAATAACACGTCTTGCGGCCGCGCTTTAGAACCGGCAGCCAATGATTTCTAGCGTGACACTGGGTAAGCCTACGCAAATGAAAGATGGAAAGAAGCAGAGAAGGAAAGAAATAATAAAGGAAGAGAAAAAGAAAGAAGGAAAGGAAGAAAAAAAGAAAAAGAAAAAAGAGGAAGAAAGACAGAAGGCAGGAAAAGAAAAAGGAAAGAAAGAAAGAAGGAAAGAAAGGAATAAATAAAAATAAAAGAAAGAAAGAAAGAAAGGGAAGAATAAAAGAAAGAAAGAAAGAAAGGAAAAGAAAGATCGACTTCCAGTTGAGCTGATATTGTTACCCATAGTCGCGACAGCTTTGGCAGAAGCCAGTCAGAGCGCAACAAAATCATACAGATTAAAGGGGTGGAGACACCAAATTTTTGGTTGGCATGTTCTTTGTTTCAAACGTTGCGTATTGCCCCAGGACAGTGATGCGCGCTGTGTAATTCATATAAGTGCGGTAAATAATTTATTAATTCATTATTTATACTGAGCGATTTCGGTTTCTGAGCGCCGGGGTGTGCTGCGACGTCACGATCAGAGAAGCGCAGCAACCCTGGACACACGGGCCCGAAAAGTTGTGACGTATGTATTGCTGCGTCCTCTGCTCTCCTACAGGTGTTGTGCATAGCAGCGCCTTTCGAAATCATGTGCCGACAAACTTGGTCGGTACTGCGATATTCCGAGAAAAGCCAAGCGAGCGAGGGACGACACTGAGTCCTGAAACCAAGCCGCCCGCTTCAGCCGGTCTCAGTCGCCATACCGCGTATGCCAACGCGGTTTCTGCGTTGTATTTCGCTTTGCCACGCCGACGCCGATGCTCGGCGGACGTCTGTGTCGGCGGCCCGTAGCTGACCCTGGTCACATTACAGCGACACGATGCCTCACTTTTCCTACCGACCAATACCCGTCTCTGTCTTCACTTCGCGCCGCCCGCGCAGCCGCGCTGCGAGACTGCTCAGGGTCCCGTGGCCGCTGATTACGATATCTTTTGCTAGTGTAGCAAACAGTCCATGTATTCGCTATATGAATGCTTCGAGACAATTGTACAGGGTTGAGAATTAACCACACGGGTACGTAAATCCTCCAGGAATGCGCCCATGACGACGACTGCATCTCGGGGCTACTTTTGTTTACATATATATGCATCTGTATGCGGCAGCAATTGCGCGTTAGTTCGGTATGAATTGCAAGCTGCATTCCACTTAGGTTAAGCAGGCTCATCTCTTTTGCGCCGATTGCGGGTTTACTTGTTTGCGCAGTGCGATAACTTTGCAAGAATCGCCGAAGAATGCGAGCGCCAGCCTGGGGATGCTTTATAGCCAGGTTGTTGACAACGCGTAGGACCGGCGTTTCTGACTCGTTGTAACTGCTTTTTCGCTTTTTCCGGTGTGTCCAGTACTTGAATTTAAATTGGTTTATATAGAGGTATGTTCCGCACCCATTTGAGATAAACAAAATGGCTTAATTTGTTGCCCTCAAGCGACGCCGGCGACTGTAGCTGCCGCCGCGGGCGCCTGCACCATTGACCGACAGACTGGGTCACACTGCCCAGCTGCGGCGGTTCCCGCTTGATGTATTTGCGTCCTAAGATGTAAGCAATCCTCGATTTCAGGTCATTGTTGTTAAAACTACGCTCGATGACCATATGTATTCGCTAAAACTTGTGAACTCGCTCTTCACAATCGCCGACAGTGCACATACGAACGCGGCGGACTCGCTAGGCCTATTCGTACTGCAGGTGAGCCGAATGGTGAACATACGAAATGTTGTCGCTCGTTTCGCTTATTCGTATTACGGAGAAGGCGCAAAGAAGAGAGTCATCGTCTCGTCGACGTGGAGGTTTCGCTCGGCCGCCGATATAAGGTGCCGGCTGGTGCGTCAGCAACGGCATATATGCCAATCAGCCCACCGACCGCTGAGGCCCGTTTCACAATGCTGCGACTGGAACGAAAATATCTGGTGTAGTCGGCGAGGCCACAGTGCGATTTTCGGTCAGTGCTTTCACATGCAACACCGACACAATGAATTCGGTCGGAAGAACCGGCAAGGTTCCTTGATGTTTGCATAGGCAACCCATTATTAAACGCGACAGAAACGTCACACGGAGTGTGTTGATGATTTTATGGCCAGCGTATTTTTAGATGCAAGGCATTATTCCGTATGTTTTCATTAGAATAAACAATTTTGCTTCCACCGCGGTAACAGCTCCCAAGTGACCGCACGTCGCAAGCCGTCTCGGCGCTCCCCAATGGTCAGTCGCAGAGCGAACACACCGACGCTGCGACTGAATACCAACCGGACGGAACTCGATCGCAAGCCGTCTGCGACTAGACCGACGATCCTCCCCAGTCGCAGACCGACATAATTCGCAGTGTCGCAGGCGAAAATCGCATGCGTGTGAAACGGGCCTGAGTCGCCGAAGCAGCGCCTCGCCGATGTCGCGCGTCGCCGTTCATAGTACGTCACGTTACTGTGTTGTGATGTCACTGCTATTCACTGATATCGTTCCCAGGGCTTACGTCACCACCTATAGCGCTAGCAATGGGTATACATCGTAAGAAAGAGCACTTAGGGACTCTTTGGAGCTTAATTAAAATATATTTTAAGCGCTTGTTGCATCCAATACTTCGCCGTGGGTAACCTTAGATACACAGGAAGCCCATAACAAGCTTACTATGGCCTGAAAATTTGATGCCCCAACCCCTTTAAGAAAGATAAACAATCTACATAGTTTGTTGATTCTGAGTCAGGCCGAAATTGTCGCAAGCTCTCTGGACAGCGTGGGACCTATTAAATACTTCTTTTTGAGAAAGCTTTCGAGTAGATTACCAGCTGCTTGGCCCTACCACGATAAGTCCCGTCGAGCTGACTTAGGGTACTCGAGCTGATGCCGCGCGTTGCCATTGCCCAAGCTTGGCTCAGAATTTCTTAGCAAGTTCCGGTCAGGCAGTTTTTGGTCGTATGATGGCCGGATGAGCTGAAGTGGATAATGCTTTTGCTGGTGTTGGTTGATATTTCTGACTGGTTTTCGATCGCGCCAATTAGGCGCAGGCATTCTAAGAACCCCGTGGCGCATACAGGAAAGTTTAACAGAAAGGAAGCAGTCTACACGAGACACGTGCCACATGCCTGACAATCAGATAAAAGTGTATGAAAATAAAGTTACTGCAGCATATTACTACACCATAGCAAAATGATTAAAATGTTCATGAACAAGCGAAGAATTACTAACAATATTATCAGCCGCTGGGAAATAAGAACGTTAACGGAGACTACTGTAAACTCGGCAAATGTGTGGAGTTCCGTCATCTTTGCTTCCCACTCTGATTACCCCATCGCAGTTTGGTTGCTGATGCTTGACAGGGCTGCAGCGTATAGCTAATTCAAATGGCCTATAGCAGACGTGACCTGCCGGTCGGACACTGACCTCGACGCTGATGGTGACGACAGTTGTCTTCAGGGGAGGGATGGTGAACTTGATGATGCCTGACTCGTCCGAAGTGTAGTTCTTGCAGCTGAGACGGCGGTCGGTGCGCCACCACCGTGGCTTGATCTCCTCAGCCTGTGACAGCAGACAAAGTTGCACCAGCTCGCCGCCCACAGGAACGCCGTCAGGCTTCTTCACCAGGAGCTGTGAACATAGCATGGAAAATAACTGTTGAGAAATGGCTTCGCCGCGACTCACAACATGGCCCAGGTGAAGATAACACGTGGTGTCGGGGTACGCTGAAACGTGAGAAAAAATTGCCAACAGGAGTGCAATTTAATTTGGTTTTGTACCGGTCACGTTTGATTTTTTGCTCAGGAAAAATTGGCATCGTTATCCCTGTTATCGGAATAGCCTTGTCTGTTGGTTGCCTGCCCATCGGTGTCATGTCATCGGCTCGAGTACCAACTCCTGAAATGAGTGAACAAACGCGCTGTTGCAGTTTGTCACGCTTCTCACAGCTATACGTGCAAGAGTTCTTGTCCACTTTAGGGGGCAAATAGATAAGGAATAGTATTGGAGTTTCCGTTCCCGGCTCACATTAGAGAGTTATAGCATATCGTTACCGTGTTTACGTTACCGCTTACCGTGTTACCGGACGCCGGATTCCCGGTTAGCGCGGCGCACGCCAGAAGACGTTTTAGCGTACCGTCTCTCCCGTAACAAGCTACCGTAGGGCTAAAACGAGTGATGATGATGGCAGATGCCCAGCTTTTAATGATAAAAAAACGGATACATTGCAATCATTTCTATGAAGTGAAATGCTACACTTAAATAATCTTTTTCTCTGCATATAGAGACGTACCGACTACACTTCAGCTAACAGCCGACTCAGCGGCTTTTCAAATGTGCCCGTGAAGCTAGACACCTTTGCCTGCCCTGGCCAGTAGATAATTTCACTACGTAGACCTCCGTAAGCTTGCATACACAGCGCACGTTGCGTTGCGAGCGCCGTAAAAAAGCACTACGACACCTGTTTGCCGTGCCGCATCGTCGCTTCTTTGTGTGTTTGGATGCAAACACAGTGGCGCCATCTAGTGGCAGTGAGCTAAAGCGCGCCAACTCGGGTCCGGAGAAACTTTTTATTTTCTGCAATTACTGATGAATATACCAAGAGAATTACCAGACTTTCTTTTTCGAGGAAAAAAATCATGAAAATATAGAAAAATGTTCAATCGGGCACAAAACTGAAGAGCTGCAGTGTAGTCGTTGCTATTGGGCTATGTACAAGACATATAGTCATGCTTAACTCCTCAAAAATCGGCAAATAATCTCAAAAACATGGCCTAGTTGTTACTCAAACCACAACGTACGAGTGAGATTTCGCCAATTAAAAGCGAATGCCTTCATGTATAGCAAGAAATGGCGCCGAAGAACGCGGCGGCGGTGCTGTATTTGGTTCGAAGCGGCCGTGCAGGGCGCCGCCATGTTTGTTTACAAGTGAACGCTAACTCTCCGCAACGCTAAAAGGGATTCCGTAAAGTGTTTGCGGACCGGTAAGTGGCGGCGCATCCGCAGACGTCGCTTGCCGGGCCCGGTAAACGGTAACGTAAACACGGTAACGATATGCTATAACTCTCTATTTTTCATCGAAAGGAAAGGCAGGAGTAAGCGTCAGATTGACGTTGGCCACAAAGAATAAAACAATTTACATGTTAGAGCCAGTTTCCGGGCCTTGTTTTTATGCCTCAAAGACTGAGAAAAAAGTGGTAGTGTTTTAACGTTGCTAAACTGAGTAGACGCACGTAAGCAAGTGTTTTGCCTGCATGGTTGGAACTTGATGAAGGCGACGATGTGCAGTGTAACAGGTCATGTGTCACGCGTTATCAACCTCGCTGATTGTTTGTCAGCTTCACAAAAAGTGAGCCGTTTCCTGCGATTTTTGTCCCATGCACTTTGAAGGAGGTCCGTTTTGTCTGGCTCCCTGACCGTTTAGGCATTCATTCAAACGAGGTGACTGATTTCTTAGCTATAGGTCGGCTCTTTTACAGGTCAGTGACACATCCCGTCCCGAATTTCAGTCTGCTGGCGATTCCCATACATCAGTGGTTCCAACACATATCAGCCAGGTTACGGGATCCGTTACTAAATACCACCGATTATCGGCCCTTAGCATATATCCGGGACATCCGTTCATGTAACACCAGGCTATGTGAGGTATCAATGACGCGGTTGCGGTGCAGGATTACCAGTTTGAATTTATACCTATGCAGATGTAGGTGGACACCGACAAACCTAAGTGACTCATGCGGGGAACTTGAATCTTTAGGCCATTTTCTCCTCTACTGTCGAAAGTTCGCACTTCAGAGAAAGGCTTACCTGGAGGTCCCGCTCTCTAGGTTAGGGCCCCCGTTATCTCTACCAATGTTATCATCGTTCGGTGCGAGCGCTAAAGCATTTGCATTGAGTTCAATTTGTGGGACTCTCCATGATTACATAATTGCAGTTGGTAGATTGATTTGGTAAATTTTAAAATTTTTCGAGCTCTTCTTCTTTCACCAAAATGCTGTTTGTTATTGTGCTTTAAATATTGTTCTGTAGTTCTTCATCTATACATATCTCAAAATTAACGCTTGGCGCTATTTTGTGGTAATCGCCTATGGAAATTTCCTTGTTTATGCCACTATGCCCTTGACCATTCCCCCATGTGGGTATGTGCCATGTTTTAAAAGGAAGAACAAGAAGTGATCGGCTGCGGCGATGGCACAGTGGTCTATAGCGCAGTTACCAGCAAAGCTGACCTGTTCGCGCCGCCGCGAATTCGAAGCCCAGTCGCGGCAATATTTATTTTATTTCTCTAAGGGGCTGGTGCCACTGATGCTAGGTTTGGCCAAGCTGAGTCCCCCTCAAGGTCACCCTTCCGAACTAACCCGAACCCTCCGAACTAACCCGAGCTTAACAGAGTTACTCCGAGCATCACGGCTAAGCAGTGCTTTCGCACTAAAACGGCTGAAAGCTTCCCCCATTCCGTTAGGAGAGATGTCCTCGCCGTTCGATAAATTGAGCGGAAGCAGTTATTAAAAATCTCAGTAAGCTGTGAAGCCTGTTGATGTTGCGAAACCAGTGGGATATTTCGCACGGTCTTTCTTGTCTACAGGCCGGCAGCCGGAAATACTTCGCGCGACCCCTGACTGCGCAGCTGTGTCCGGAATATCAGTGCCCGTACGGCGCGATGAAATGAACGAGGTAATTAAACTGAATAACATCACGTACGCATAAGTCGGCGTGCGTCAGGGGGACTCACCCTGCCGTAGAAAGGCATGGTGGGCTTGAAGTAGTTCTTTCCGCGGTCTCCTTCCAAAAAGTTGAGCTCAAGCGGGTTGAAGCTGCGGCTGATGTAGTTCGTCTTGTTCATCGTGATGCCCGTGCCGGTCTCGTTCACTTGTGCGACGAGGTAGATGCGCTTGTAGATCTCGTAGTTCTCGTTGAAGCGCAGCAGGCTCGTGTTCACCGTCATGTCGAAGCAGCCGTTGATCTGCGCGGCGTGGTAGCTTACAATGAGTTCCTCTGCCCAGCTGATGATCGCACGCACAGATACTGCGGTGATCGCGCTCACAGTAAACGTCTACTGTGACAACCAGCAGACCTTTCCGGGAGTTGACGCTAAACTGGCACATTTTGGCTGTCCATAACGACCTCGAAGACGCGCTGCATTTACACGTGGCCCAAAAAAAATTAAAGCAGCGCGTCGCATACCTAACAACCTTCTTTCTATTACTACAAATCAATTCAGAACGATTATTTGTTTCTTTTTTCTAAAACAGTAAGTGCAACATATAAAGCTTTTATACATTGGAAAGCAAGAAGTTCCCAAGAAGTTCCCAAGTTCCTTGCCTCCAATGCATATATGCGCTTCGCATCATTAGTGTGACCATTCCCTGCAGAAAGCGATAATCCCAGCTGTACGTTTTGCCAAATTTGAATGAAAGTATCGTTACTAAGTGCTATGTGCGGGCACTGGACGATGAAGTGGCTGATCTTGGCGACCAGGGCTGCGCTGAGTGAATGGGCGCGCGATCTGCCTTGAGGCCTCAGCCCGTTGGGTTCCGAATAGCGGAATGCAGAATTCTGTATGCAAGTGTATATATACCTCCCAGTAACCGTATTTTAAATGTAATATCGTATTTGTCGAGAACCGGCTGCTTTGCTCTGCAAGGTGTTCTGGAGCGCTGAAATCGTTTCTGCGAGTTGGAAACAAGGGCAGCCTTACGGGTCCTGTGTGGTTGATCTTTGGGTAGTCGTCCTTCTCCCAACTGTAACGCTCGTATGTCACGTTCACCGTCAGGGTGCCGTCCACTGGCTGTCCAAAAGTATAGCTGCGAAGTATGAATGCACGCAAGTTGAAGAAAAGTTCAAGAAAAACAGAGGCACAGCCTGTTGTTTCTCTTCTATCGTTAAAAAAGAGTTTCTAGTTCGCTAGGAACATAACAGCACAGTCAAGAAGATCACTGCAAGTTGAAATGCAGACGACATTTGCTCTCTATCTGTAGATTGCAGGTTATAAGAAATGGCTCGTATAAATTAGTCATAGTTGCGGCGTTAGTAGAAGAACGTGTCTTAAGAAAACGCTACCACGTGATCATGATAAATGTGAGGCCACGATGATTTAAGTGTACTCAGAATTTTATAATTTAAATAAGTTGCTTAGTAAGCACATTGAGACAAGCCCGCGTTAACTTAAACGCTTTAAATCACTTTTCACATTGCTGCCGAGGTAATGAAAAAAAATATTTGTTGTCGGAGTCTAATGTCTGAGTACCTGAAGCAAAACACAACTCTGATTTATGGGAATTGAAGTCACGTACTTGATGTAAAGGCCCTGCAAACAGTAGAAAACATTTTAATACAGTAACATTAGAAGCATTATCAAGAAAAAGATTGCCGTGGTTAGCCATAAAATTCGCTCATTGGTCGAGACAGCGATGACATCACAGGGTCACGTGACATGCCGAGAGCTGAACGGTCGACGGTCTGTGGACTCCATGAGACAACGTGACATTGCCGAGTTGGCAGGTGACATATGCAAACGCTGATTGGACGCCGAAGTGCGAGACGTCATGAGACCACTAGACATGCCAGTTTTTAGGTGCTCTGGCAGTTGGCAGGTGCGCTGGTGATGTGACATGGACTAGGGTGCCTCGATGCCAGCGCCGGGTGGAGACGACTTAAGCAACGCCGCCATATTGAATCACAACTTGCCTCTCCCATGAACCGCGAAATGCTCGACTGGTAGCCCAGTGTAGCTCTCGCTGCAAAAGGCCGTTCAAGTTAAAGCACTTTGAAGCGCGCCGAGAGCATGAACGGCGCCGTTACGGACGCTAGCGCCGCTGATCCCGTGTGATTCAATATGGCGGCGCCGCTGAAGTTGTCTCCACCCCGGCGGCGCTGGCATCCAGGCACCCTAGACATGGACTAGCGCGGTGGCGGGCTCGGCGGCAGTTTTGTGTGCAGACGTGCCTATACAGATCTGCCTATAAGGTTGGAATGGAGCCAGAATCAACGCCGCGTGTGTCTACCATAGTGGAAAGTCCCCACAAGCGGAGACCACGGAAGTATTTCGCTGAAGGTGGGAGAAAGGCGGCTGCGCACAATCAGCACGTGACGGAGGAAGAGAACCAGGCCGAGCGGACTGC
Source organism: Amblyomma americanum (assembly GCF_052857255.1). Taxonomy (NCBI): domain Eukaryota; kingdom Metazoa; phylum Arthropoda; class Arachnida; order Ixodida; family Ixodidae; genus Amblyomma; species Amblyomma americanum. The sequence continues at coordinate 184,971,521 of NC_135499.1, read as the reverse complement.
AGACTTAGAAGCGATCGCATTCGTTTCTATACTTTGTGCTTTCGTCTAGTGCTGCGCTACTGTGTTTTGCAAGACTCTGAACCAACAAGCCTACAAAACCACACTATTAATCGCATCGACACCTGATTTCTCGTTTACACTTTCTGAACCAGCTGCAGGCAAACAAGTGAAAAGTTCGAAAAAAAAAGCAAGTCTATGGACAATTCTGAGGAATGCAGCACAAGAAAATAAAGTTTGCTGCATAATTTTGTACCCGGATGTTACATTGAGATTAAATACGTTCTTAAGTATGTTCCCCGGTGCACTAAATGTTGGAAATTATATTCATTGTCTCGTACTTACCATGTCGGTTGTGCCTACGGTCATTCAATTTGTCATCTTCAATATTCCTTCTATTATTTGCATTTACGCAAAAACGCTGATGTCCCCATCTCATCGAAAGTACGAGACGGGACTCAGTGACCATGCAAACAAAATAAAGAACTCACTGGGCACAAATCTTCCAGGTGATCTCCTTTGCATCAGCCAAGACGTAGGATGGAGGCTTGATGGTCACCTCAAATTTGGGAAGTACTGCAAGGTAACGCAATTCTTTGATTCAAGTTCTTTTTTCCGTCCAACAAGATTCGAGAATTATGATTAGCAAAACACGCGATAATATTTGCACCCTCCCTTTACTAAAATATAGAGTTGGCGCACTCCTGGCATGAAATTTCGCTCTTTGCCAACAATTTCAAGTTGGCGTTGGTATAGTAAATGCACTTCTTACGTCGAGAAAGGTCAAATGTGACTCACCGTATTCGTTCACCTCAAAGTGCTGCCTCACGGTTTGCGTGGGAAGTTCGACGACTATCTGCCACAGACCCAACTCAGGCTCTTCTGTAAGCTGAAAGTCTCTCTGGACAATGCCTGCAAGGTACAAAGCAAATAGAAAACGTAAGGACAGTTCCACCCATTTAAGTAACTGCTTCCTCCCTCTCTCTTAAATATAGGAAACTAAATAAACTAGCTAGGCGTGTGCAAAGCGATTGTAAAAAATGTTAAGAATATTCGTAAATACAAGCAGCAACTTTATGCGAAAGAGCCAGATTGAGATATACTAAAGCACTTACCTTTTTCAAAAGACACGTCGTTCCACTGAGCTATTCTTACATCGCTGGGACTTGTCACGTAAATAGTTGCCTGAAGGAGAGTAAAAGCAAGTTGGACGACATTTTTTTTTTTTACATACGGGTTCAAGTGGATGGGGAACTGTAATCTAACTTTAGCACATACTGTCAAAACGTACCGTAAAGACCGCCTTCGCTGTCTCCCTTCAAAATGTAGTGAAATTCTGTGAGGCTTACCTTCACATCGGTGACTGGTTTCAGCTCATTGTTGATAGGGAGGACGCGGAATTGAACTGGAAAGCAATTTTTGCCAACGTCAGTTTAAAGTTTCATGTAGGGGCTGGTATAGCCAGAGGCACCCCAGCCTCAATTATTGCAGTGTGACCGCTGTCAGCACTTTCAAGCCTGCCTTAAGCTTTGCTACATTGTTCTTTTATTGGGCGAGCCCAAGATACACGTGCTGTTATAATTCGCCAAACACAACACTGTCAGTTGCCTGCATTACAAAGAGTTATAGACACAAAAAAGAGGGGCTAGCTGTGGACAAGATGCATTGTTTTAAAACCCCAAATAAAAACTCCAGCTTAAAGCAAGGATATTGTTTACTTAAATTCTTTTACTGCAAATATTTCCAGTTCCTATCAGCAGCCTAAAATACTTTCCTATAAAATTTCCTGTCAATAGCCAATAAAAGTTGCAAAGAAGTCATTAACAACGGAAAACGAGAAGCAGTTCATACCCCTCTGTCCAGGCTTATAAAGTGCCTTATCGGACTGAACCAGGATCGTGTTCTTGGACTTCTGGAAGTCGATCTCTTTCCGATCGCCGAAGACATAGTCTCCAAAGGTTCCGTTCACTTCGATCTTGGCTTGGCTGTCGAGGTGCTCGGGCACTCGGAACGGCAGAAAGGTGCTTTCACCTGCACATTCATAGAGGTTAAGCTTAAACGATGACTTGAAAATGTGGCTCTCTTGGACGCCGCATCGATTAATAACTCAAAGTTTTCTGCTCAGTGCACGTTTGTACAGCAATTAATTCTACAAAACACCTGAATCGTGAATACGATGTCATAATGCAGCCAAGTGTATAGAGGAAGGCACCGAAGAGAAAGAAAAATGCTAATTTGCCTATTTCGCGTTTCTGACAGCCAAATGATGGCGCAGTCGCCAATAAAACTTAAGCGAAAAACGATGTGTCATTAAGTCTGAGGACATCATCATCATCATATCTCCCATGTCTCTCCAATTAACGCTCTCCTTTGCCAGGTGCGCCCACCGTACCCCTGCTGACTTCTTAGTCTCCTCTGCCCGCCTAACATTCTGCCGTCTTCTGCTACGCAAGCCTTCTCTTGGAATTTACTCCGTTGCCCTTGAGGACCAGCGGTTATCCTGCCTTCACATTACATGCCCTGCCCATGCCCATTTCATCCTTTTGATTTCGAGAAGGATGCAATTAACCCGCGTTTGTTCCCTGACCCACTCTGCCCGCTCCCGGTCTCTTAACGTTACACCTATCAGTTTTCTTTCCATAGCTCGCTGGGTTGTGGTTAACTTAAGCTGAACCCTTTTCGTTAGCCTCCACGTTTCTGCCTCTTAAGTAAGTACCCGCATCCCCTTTAAATTCGGTTAGCTTTTTTTCGTCTCAATGAAACACAGAACATAACTTCGAAAGCACGACTTTCATTACTGTACATTCGCAATTGAAAATACTTCAGATTTATCACCATAGTACTTCCGTATCGTAGCTTTAGATATTGTAACAGACATACAGGGTCTGTCCTGAAAGTAATGAGACAAGTCGCGGCGTGGCGCGCGCATGCGCTGCATTGGGAAACCGGTTTTGGAGGAAGGAGTGGGAACCTTCAGCTTCACATTGCGACGAGCTCAGCCGGCTTCGACCAGGTGAAGCGAGTGTACGTGTTTGAGCGTGTACCCCTGTTTCGTCGCTGCGTCGATGGAACCATGTAGCGAACGATGGAACAGCGCAACGCGGTGAAACTTTGCGTTGTACTGCGTAAGTCACCTACCTAGACATTCGACATGATCAAAACAACATGTGGGATTGATGCAACGTCCAGATCGCGAGTGGTCCAATGGCACAGAGCATTTACAGACGGCCGTGAAGGCGTTCACGACGAGCAAGGGTCCGGGCACCCGTCGACGACGGTTACGAACGGTAATGTTGACTGTGTCGTCCTGAACGCAAATGCTATGTGCCATCGGAACACTCTTGGCCTGGACATTGCATCCTTCCCACATGCTGTCTTGACCCTGTTGAATGTCTCGGTAGCTGACTTATTCAGTTCAACGCAGCGCTGTTCCATCGTTCGCTCCATGGTTCCCTCGATGCAGCGACGAAACAGGGGCACACGCTCAAAAGCGTCCACTCGCTCGCTTCGCTTGGTCGAAGCCGGCTGAGTTCGTCGCAATGCGAAGGTGAAGGTTCCCCCTCCTTCCCACAAAACCGGTTTCCTAATCAATCTAACGCATGTGCTCGCTATGCCGCGACTTGTCTCATTACTTTCAGGACAGACTCTGTAGAAGAATGACTGCTAGTGATTCGCAGCCGAGAAATTAGTACTAAAACATCATTGGGCGTCTTTTCTGCAGTGCTCTCAGTTGCTTGTCCATAAGTTCATCAGTTCGGAAAAAAAGAAATAAAACTTCAAAAGTCGGCTAAGGGCACGGCTCGGCGATGTTTAGTATCGACGAAACACACTTCTTGCAGAGAGCACTGAAAATTTTCTACGGTACTTCGAAACGCCATTTTAGTTCATCCGTGCAAACGGTTTGCTAGACAGGTTCATGAGAGATTCTGTGCTCATGGTAGAAAAGCCGGTCGCTACATGCCAGATAAATCGCCTCCATTAAACGTCCTGCTACAGACAGGTTTCTTTATTATGTGCTACCAATTCTTCAGAATGCAGTCGAAAAAGCGTACGCAGGAACATGCGAACAAAAATCCTGTACTAAACAAAATGTCGCCGAGGAAACGCTATTAATAAAATGAAAGTAAAAAGTGTAGCCCAGAGAGCAAAACAGGTCGAAATAAACTGAGGCGTTGTGTGAGCTAGTCAACTGAAACAAAATGAGGATTTAAACAAAACGTACGTAAAAATGAAAGCAAAAAAAAAGGTCTAACTTCGCTTTGTCATTATAAAATTTAATTGATCTTCGCTGCAAGCTACCCCTGGCGCTCAGTGCGTTGATTCCAAGGATTAATCTCCCACAAGGAAGGAGTAAAATGAGCGCTAAGCTCTCAATGTTTCATTGTCATAGTCTCAGAAAGGACAAGGACTGAACATCCTAAAAACAAATATTAAACGCGGAAGACAAACGCGGCCGCCAAGCGTCTGGAGTGCGCTATACTTCATGCAGAAGGCGAAATAGCACCCACGTCAGGCTTCCAAGGTGAAAATCCGGCGCAGTGTTTCCCCCTCCTCCTTCGTGAGCCTCCTATAAGCTTGCTTATGTTCTTTACCAATGCTCGCTCTACGGGGCAATCGGTTATTCGAACTCCTCCTTTATGGAAGACAGAAAACGGGGAGTAAATTTCATTTATCCTGGAAGTGAGATGTTCTTGGCATGGACGCATCAAAGCTTATGAGAGATGCTCCTCCTACTTCGTTTTGTTTACGATGAGGACTTACGTGACAAGTTTTGTGTTTTACGTGTTGCTTATTTAAGCATGCCGGCCCCGGACAAAAAAAATTTCCTGAGCTTGAAAATACCGCGTGCCACTAAGAGCAAACTTCGCTAAACATAGAATAGTGGAATATTCGCACCAAGACACTTTAAAACAAAGTGACTTAGGGCGGAACATGAATTTCTTAAGTACATAAGAATTGATTAGACTCCTCCAAAGCGTGACATATCCAAAGTGTAACCACTAGAATTCAGGCGCAATGTGCCGACTCAGTGCCGTGCGCCGCAAAACGTCAACAATTTCGCTAAGAAACTGGATCTTATTACAATCACACAAACACTGCTTTGTAAGATGCCGTTCTTGCTGAGCGGCATCAGCGAAAGTATTGCGGCGTTTCACATCGGAACTTGAAAAATTTAAACACCTTTTCGTAAATTCACGGCTGTCTTCAGCAGCAGCGAGAACAACTTCTCTGTTGCTGTAATGATTCTCCCTTCATAACGTACCTCGCGTACTATATACGACAAGTGCTAGGCGTATCATACGCGCAAATCTATGGTCGTCATATTCTGTCGGCGGGAACACCTTTGTAATTGCAAGCAGAGCAAACCTAGTCGATTCGCTCACCGAAGACCGCGTTGTTCACTGGAGAATGGAGTATATCGAACGGCGCTGCTCCCTTCCACTGCACACACAGGCAAAGTTCGGTTTGATCCAGGGCGTTGTTTTTTTTCGAATCTCATTGGCCTGTCTGTGTTTTGTTCTTATTATCGCTGCTTTCTTCACGACGAGGCAACCGAAAGCCCCTCGCCAGTGTAGGCAACAAAATCCGGCGTCGTCTATGTAAACGGTCCGGGGAAGCAAAAGCCCTAATCCTATCAATGTCTTCTCCGCATCTTTTTTTTCCCTCCGGAAGAGACGCGTGAGGCGCCGCAGACGCTGCACTTTAAGCCTCGAGGAGAAAAGCGGCCGGATGCTGCGAAGGCGGCACTCGAGATCGTCGTGGCGTTCCTAAAGGCAGAGTAGCGTTTCAAAGAAAGTTTTTCCGATAAACAGGAAGCCAAACTTCGAAGAGCCGAGGCAGTGCGGTATCGTCACCCAGCAGAATGCCGGCACAATGGGAGTGTGCGCGCGCGCAAAGTCGTCAGTTTGTTTTTCTTTATTTTGGTTTGGTGAAAGAGGAACGCGTGTAGATCTGCTACAACCTCCTAAACCATTTCATTAAAATATTTCCACCACCGCCTTAGTGCAACCCGCCGGCCTCACAAGTCTCCTGCAGTACTCAACAGATTCCTACTTTCCAGTAGTTCTTTAGAGCCTCATTATTACCTTGAAGCCTCAGTCTATAAGCAAAGCGAACTGCGGTAGCTTCTGGTGAACTATTCGAATGTAAGTTCAGTATACTTGGTCTGCCTTTCGGGCGGGGTTGTGAGTAGGAAAGAACCGAACTTTTTTTCTTTCCTTCCTTAGTTTTGCTGATAACCGCCGTTTGTTCCGGCGAGCGTTCGAGGCAGCATATCTCGAAAAAACGAAGAAAACAAACGACTGAGCAAACAAGAAGGAAGTTTATTGAAGCGAAAAGCTTAACTGCGCTAGGTAAAGAACCCGCCGCGGTGGCTCAGTGGTTAGGGCGCTCGGCTACTCATCCGGAATGCCCGGGCTCGAACCCGACCGCGGCGGCCGTTTTAAAGCGAAAGCTTTACTGGCCGCGAACTTGCCATTTCGCCATGGCTGTGCTCCGAGGAGGCACATGACGTCACAACGCGCGCCTCACCGCGGATATTTCTCTCTCTCTCTCGCTCCCTAGTCTCTACTGCGCATGCGCCGCTAGTAGCACCGAGCCACAGGTGTTCTGCCGCTGCGCAGTGCCGCGCCTTTCCTCAAAATCCAACTTTAAATTTTCAGTGCCCCGCCGCGGTGGCTCAGTGGTTAGGGCGTTCGACTACTGATCCGGAGTTCCCGGGTTCGAACCCGACCGCGGCGGCTGCGTTTTTATGGAGGAAAAACGCTAAGGCACCCGTGTGCTGTGCGATGTCAGTGCACGTTAAAGATCCCAGGTGGTCGAAATTATTCCGGAGCCCTCCACTACGGCACCTCTTCCTTCCTTTCTGCTTTCACTCCCTCCTTTATCCCTTCCCTTACGGCGCGGTTCAGGTGTCCAACGATATATGAGACAGATACTGCTCCATTTCCTTTCCCCCAAAACCAATTATTATTATTAATATTAATTTTCAGTTTTCTCTTTCTTCCTTCCCTCCCTCCTTTATCCCCTCCTTTACGGCGCGGTTCGGGTGCCCACAGAGATATGTGAGACGGTTACTGTGCCGTTTCCTTTCCTCAAAACCAAACAAAACAAGTGAGCCGACGGCGTTCATAGAATTCATTGGCGTTGACAACCTTGCAAATGCCGTTCACGTAAGACCATGTGATACCATGTCCTAGCCACGTGGTCGTGTGGATATATATATATAGAACGGCTGTCGCGAGCGTGTAGCGGAGCTAAAGTGTACTAGTGCACTTTAGCGGAGCTTCTATGGACGAGCCTGAGACGCTTAGCAAGCGTGCTTGCTTTCCGCTGTATTCCAGGGCTAGCCGAGTTAAGCCAGTGCCAAGCCGCCGTGGCTATGGCGCTCGTCTGCTGACCCGAAAGACGCGGGTTCGATCCCGGCTGCGGCGGTCGAATTTCGATGGGGCGAAATTCTAGAGGCCCGTGTGCTGTGCGATGTCAGTGCACGTTAAAGAACCCCAGGTGGTCGAAATTTCCGGAGCCCTTCACTACGGCATCCCTCATAGCCTTAGTTGCTTTGGGACGTTAAAAACACCCACAAAACCATAAAAACCATAAGCCAGTGCCAGATTTTTTATTTGTTTACGCAGCCCCCGAATATTTCCGACACGCGGCGCACACAGCTACTGCTACAACGTCGCCGACGGCTTTTCGACCGAACGAGCTGTATACGCTATTGCGTAAAATGAAAATGCCATATTGTCCCACTTTGTCACTGCTACGAGAACAGAAGCAAGAGACATGATACCAGTTGCGCGGTTCACGTGTCCAGCTTTAATGACCACACACAGTTTGTGCGCCTAAAGTTCGATGTTATAATCTCCTCAAATTGGCTAAACACCCGATAATATTAAGACCCTTTATTTCACTGCGGTCGCCGAGATGCATTATTGATCGATGCTCGGCTAAACCTGCGAGGCGTATTATTGTCGAGAAAGCGAAAAAATTACGCCGTCACCGTCTGGAAGAAGTTGAAGTAACGAGCGTTACCACTCTGCCGAGTGCTGACGTCACGGCCGCCATGTTAAGCCTAATCATAATTAAATGTTAGCCTAATTAGGCGTATTAGTATCTAACATGTTCTACTCATAGAGCCCGTTACAAATATGACATTAGTTAGGTCATGAGGTCATCGGTTAATTAAATATAAGAATTAAATTAAACCCAATCATAACTAAACATTAACTTCATTAGGTAATATTGGTGTGTAACGTGTTCTACTCATCTAGAGGATTCCAAATTTCTAATTCGTTTTATGATGACCTCATTAATTACTGAGTTATAATCGATTACACTTAGTCACGTGACTACGTTAATTATGACGTCACAAAACCAGTGACCTCACCAATCAATCACCAATTCGATGTACTAATGACGTCTCCAATCAGTCACCAATTGGGTTGTTATATCGATGTACTATGGGGGCCGCCATCTTGAATTTCTCGGATTTAGAAGACTGGAAGGTGGGGAAGGTGGTTCCTTTATATAAATCACGTACCTGTGTTTCAGCGCACAACCTGGACACATTTCTTATTGTGTAAATAGTTTGTACATATTACTTCTCCCCCTATCCTCTCTTCCTGTCCCCTCACCTCTCTCATTTCATTTCTCCATTCTGCCTGCTATCCTTTATTTCCGCTGCCCCAGCTCAGGTGCTTCAGTATCGATGGCAGATGCCGGGGCTAGCAAAAAATCTTTTCCTTCCTTTATACTATTATTTTTAATAAAACCACTACCACCACCACCACCACCACTAAACTATAGGCCCATTTCATTAACCAGCGTACCCTGCAAATTTCTTGAGCACATTATTTACTCTCACCTTGTTACATTCCTATTTAGAAACGTGATGAATAAGAGCTAACGCTCTTTTAAAAAAAAAAAACTTGTGGCTCCAATCCACGCTGTGAAGGTGGTTGGACAGTGAAGCTGTATAACGACGCCCAATTAGCCATTGCGACGCCACTTGAAAATTCACACACTTGGCTCTAGAAAGGCTGAAACCAGAGACGAATGAAATGTACTTGAGCTGCATGCTGTATGCCTGATTTGAAAGGAGATATGCTGTGTACATTCAATTTTTAGCCTGGCGCTTTTTCTTACAACGACACGAAAACGCAACAATAATGTTTACCGGGAAACACGCGGGAGAAGGAACGTGCTTCGCATTGTTTGCAGGCGCCGTTATCATACATTATGTGATTTGCACTTCACACGAGGGCTTCGAATGACGCCAACCCCTTTAGAAGCAGCTGCAAACCTAATGTTTACCGGAACGCTTAGTTGTAATTGTCGGCACCGCGCGTCGGATGGATGGGAAAACTTTTCGTCAGAACGCGTGTGCGGACGATTCCGTGGTAGATGGCCGTCGACCCATGGCTGACGGCGACCTGGGTGGCCCACTCCATGGTGCACGGCCCTGGTCTGGACGACCGGGCCTAAGCTGGCCAACACGGCCTCCCACTGCTCGAGAGAAGGATCACGCATAATATTCGCCGGCGGCGGCGCTATGCTACAGCTGCGCCATTTGCATTCCGGCTGCACGTCCGGGTAGATTTTGTTTAACACCTATGCGTTAATAAAGATCTCGTCTGCAATCTTCGCCAGACGCATTCCTGCGCCTTCACCGATTGCTTGTCCCGGGCCGGGTAAATTCTACGCTAAAGTTTGTAATGGTTATTAATGTCGTGAAAGGACACCGGCCCATTTCTCGTGGACCTCCCCGGAACGTCCGGCTCACCTGCTCGGCTGACGAAACCTCGAGCATTTATGCGAGCCGCCTCGTTCCCGGGGGTCCCGAAGTGTGCCGGTACCTAGACAATTTCCACCTCCGTAGACCCTCGCCCCGTGGCCCGATTTAGCAATCGTGCCGCTGTGACAGATATTCTGCCCCTCGCCAAATTTCGGATGGCTGTTTTAGAGTCGCTGAAAATCAGGTCAGCTTTAGTACTAGCTATAGATAGCGCTATCACCGCCTCCTCTGCAGTTTCTGAGTGGCGGGTTTTGAGTGATCCAGAGGTGACCAAGCGTCCCCGCCCGTCCACCCCTGCAACTGCAAATGCGTCCTTGTCCTTATACTCGGCGACATTTATGTAGACTGCCCCGTTCTACTTCCCTTACTTAGAACGTAAAGCGCTCTGGCTCTTGCCTTCCTTCGGTCCTCGTGATGTATCGGATGCATATTTTTGGGCAAATGTTTTATGTACAAGCCCTTGTGCATTTCTCGCATCATCTGAATTTTCATGTGCCCAGCTGGAGCATAACTCCAATGCCAAGCCTCTTCAAGATGTCCCTTCCTACTCTCGTTTTTGAAAGTCTAATGAGTTGCATCACCAAGTGTGTTCCGGCAGTTCTTCCAGGGTGTTGTGCACCCCTAATCTCAGCAGCCTTTCGGTAGACACATTGTTAGGCAACCGAAGGGCCGCCTTATAACCCTCCCTAATCATAGCCTCCACTCAGTGGATTTCTCCGTCGCTTCCATCTTCATATAAGGCGTCGCATACACTATTCTAATGAGCACGAACGCCTGCACCAGCTCACACAAGTCCTTTTCCTTGACCCCTCGCTTACGATTGGTATTAGCCTCACGGTAGCATTGACTGTATTTTAAAGCCTTTCCAAGGCCTCCTTAATCTTTGTTTGCCTGCAGATACAGACCCAGGATCCTGACCTTTTGGACCTCTGCGACCGGTGCTCCCCCCACTTTCACCTCTAACTGGGGTGGCGGCACAGTGTCTCGCATGTATCCCTCTTGTTTATCCCTAAGCACGAAAAGCTCGCGAACTTCGGCTGAGAGCCCGAGAGTCCTGCCTCCCCTGCTAGCTCGTCCAAAATATCGACAGCCTGTTGTAGGGTTTCCTCCAACTGTACGTCGCTGCCCCTGGTTACCCATAGAGTAATGTCATCCGCATAAAATGTATGTTTAAGTCCCGATATTCATTCTAGCCTCAGCGGTATCTTGATCAAGGCGAGATTAAACAGGAACGGCGATAAAATCGATCCTTGCGTTGTCCCCCCGACCCCCAAAGGGAAGGGATCCCTTCCCCTACGGCGCGGTTTGGGTGTCCACCGAGATATGTGAGACAGGCGTCATTTCCTTACCTTAAAACCAATTTTCATTTCATTTTAACGCGACAGCGTTAAGGAGCTCGTGTCGCGGAAAAGCCGGTGTCGTCGGCATCTTTGGCCATGAGCAGCGCATCTCGGTAGACACCTGAACCGCGCCGTAAGGGAAGGGATTTTCCTTTTCCTTACGGCGCGGTACGGGTGTCCAGCGAGAATTGTAAGACAGGCGTCATTTCCTTTCCTTAAAACCAATTTTCATTTCAATTTCCTTCCATTACGACCCAGTTCGGATGTCCACCGAGATATGTCAGACATCCGTCCTTTCCTTTCCATGAAAAATTTTATTTTCATTTCCCTTGCCTTACGGCACGGTTCGGGTGTCCACCAAGATATGTTTCCTTTCCTTAAATTGTCCGGGCAAGTGGTCGCACCGAAGGACGATGGCGTTCTGTGGATTCCTTGGCAATGCTGTAATACGCTGGCGCGTCCCGCTCTTAAAGACGAAGTTTAAGCGTCCTCCTATTTTTTTATCTTTTTCCACTTTTTTATTATTTCTAGCCAGTTATGCCACCGCGGTGGTCATACATTATGCGGTTTGCATTTCACACGATGTCAGTGCACGTTAAAGATCCCCAGGTTGTCGAAATTATTCTGGAGACCTCCACTACGGCACCTCTTTCACCCTTTCTTCTTTCAGTCCCTCCTCTATTCCTTCCCTTACGGCGCGGTTCAGGTGTCCAACTATATATGAGACAGATACTGCGTCATTTCCTTTCCCCCAAAACCAATTATTATTATTACTAGTATTTCACACGAGGGTTGTCGTTGTTGACTGCAGGAAGTATAGAAAGAAAACTGCACGGGCCTGCACACTGGCTCAAGCTCAGCCACAATCGCTGCCACGTGCCGACAGTAGGAGAGTTAGAAGAGATGTGAGAAGAAAGATTGAAAGACAAGACGCACGTCGCAACAACCGCGTCACCTGAAGCGACGACGGCGGTTTAGCAACAAATACCGCTGGTGACAAGGAGCCCTCGCCACATGTGTGAGAGCCCCTAGATCCCCGTAAGGCCAGGAACTCACACCCTCCACACGAGGGCTTCAAATAACGACCCCTTTCGAACCAGCTGCAAACCGTGGACGTGTTCCCATTGTTCACACGCGCCTTCATCCACCATGTGGTTTTGATATTTGTTTTGTGGTTTTCTTTAGCCTGGCGTTTTTTGCTGACGAAAACGACAGCTTCGCTGTAATATGCAAAGCAGAACTTTCCAGCGACGTGATTCAGGTGTGACACATGACTTTTGGAGCAATCAAAGTTTTCGCAGTGCGCACAAGATTATTAACCTTGAATAGGATTGCCCGCAAAAGTGAACGGAAGCGGAGATAGCTAGGTGAAAGAGGCGAAAAGAACAAGAAACGCGACAGCGGGACAGAAAAATAGATGAGAGCCCAAGACACCTTCGAGAACGTAAACATTTCATTCCAAGTTTGTTCTCAGTTCCTTCGGGTGTCTTCATAGAAATGAAGATAAAACACAGACGAGAGATAAACGTCACGCCAGCAGAGAGAAGAGCAAGAGTAATCGTGCGCACCGTTCTTGATGTCGTACTCTTGTTCTGCCAAGACGATGCTGTCGTTGTTGTACTTGAGCAGGCGGACGGTGACCTTGCCATCCTCTTTGACGTCTGTGAGCGTTAGCCGAAACTGTTCGTCCGTTTCGCTGCGCAGGATCTTCGGCGCCGTGAAGATGTACCCACTGTCAAGAAGAGAAAAAGAGATAGAAGAGCGCACAGATCAGCGACTCTTCCGTCCAAATGCGCATATAAGAACAAAATGGGGCCGCACTTCGGAACATAGATTTGATGCTGCTTTTCCTTTGTTTGGCTGGCTCTTCCTGGCTCCCGTCTGTACGGCATTCACAACAAGTGTCGAAAACAGCCGCTCTTAAGATTGTATGCAGCAGGGAAAAGCAACGAGCCAGTATAAACATGCTTCACTGTAGAGAAAGTGAAGAGAGAAAACTAGGCTTGTTCACAACACGCAGTACCATCTAGCACCGCAGCTTGCTCTCATGAGGAATAGTTTTGTTGTATTGTTCAACAGTGCCGTTGTTCTATGATTTCTTTGAGTGAACTTCGCGAACTGAATTGTCGTTACATCCCTTGCGGTGTGTCGTGAAAAAACGTTTCGAGGGCTAGAGAGGACGAGCGCCAGAATCGGGGAGGTAGCCAAAGGCACCCACGAGAATTAACGCGCTCTCGCGTTATCATCCGCAGAATTGTGGCGCCCGTTTTATCTGGAGTGAAAACAGAGAGCGGTGGGGAAGCCCCCAAGACGGAATCTCGCAAGAAGTTCGCTATCGTGGCAAGTCATTTGCATCTACTTTTCTTTTTTCTTACAGTCTGGTATGATAATGAAAAAGGCGTTGGTGGAAGGCTCAAAGCATGCTGTTTAGCTTGCCGGTCCGGACCATTGCGAAAAGAACACTATCAACAAAAAGTTTCGTACTTATGATGCACAGAACATATTGCCGCTGCAGTAAACCAGCTTCAGGGAACGCTGTGCCACGACCCCAGTAGAATCGATTCCCGCAAGACAGATGACAAATTTGCGCCGTACCTTTCAGCAAGGCGCGATGCCAAGGCACCAAGGACTAAAATGAAGGTGCCCCAATGCATTCTAGCTCTGGCCACCGGCACCTCTCGTCACCTGCAAAGGCAAACAGAAGGAAGCGTTACAATTTTCTACATTTCGGAGTAGAAATATGCTTTTCTGTTGCTGCTCTGCGCTCTGCTAAAAAGGAACGAAACGAATAAATATTTGACATTACTGAGGAAATCTTGAGTGTCAAGTTACATAACAATGTTGAAATGCTACTATTGAAAAAAGGAGGGAGGAGAAGACAAAAATATTGTTATGTGGCGGTCAGCCGAAGAATGAGGCGCGATGAACGATGGTAGAGATATTTATTTATTTATTCAAATACCCTCAGGGTACGAAGGCATTAAAGAAGGGAGTGGGAAGGACATACATTGGGTCAGATACAGTGCAGCAGAAAAACAAAATAGGAGAAACGAAAACGCGGCGAAAAATGAACAAAACATAACACAAAATAATGCAAGAGAAGGCAAAGGGGAAAAAACAGCAAATCTCCAAAAAAGAGAACATTTCCGGCAGACAGCAAAAAGACAACGAAAACGAACGCAAAATAAAACTGAGTAAAATCTACAAATAAAGATTACATCTATTACAAAGGGAAGTCTTCCGCAGGACTCCGCTGCGGGAATAGAACAACTGTAAAATAACATAAATAAAAACTAACAATACTCTAACTGTAACATAATATAAAATAATAATAATCCAAGTGTAAAATAAGTTATCAAATGTAAATATTACATAGGGCAGTCTTAAAACAACTTGGATTAGATTTGAACTTGGATTACATGATTTAATGCCGCTGGCATATAGGTATAGCGCGAGCGCTCCGTACCGCGCCACTGCCAACTTCCTCGTCTGACGAAGACACACACGAAACGATGAGCTTCAGGGGATGGCTCAGTAGTAAGGAGAAAGTGATGAGGTGCTGGCCGCCACGATGAAGGAGATGGGCGAATGATTCCGGTCCACGAAGCGTCCGGGCCGCAGGCTGACAGGAGCCGACGGCCGAGGCCCTTGGACGCACCGAACGGCATGGGCAAGGGGCGGTGTCCTCATGTGTGGGCAGCGTCTCGGGTCGGTCGGGTCATAGGTACGGGTCGCGGCACCGTCGTCATGTCATCGCGTCTTGTGGTCGGGGCGCGGGACGGGCTGGGTTCAGGTACTGCGGGCTGGGGCACAACCGGGCGGGGCGGACCAGGTGCACACGACCGATGACCACGGCAGGCGGAGGACGCCGAAGCTCCGGGACCAGGAAGATGGCGGTGGTGGCCCAGCACCCCACACCAAATGTTACGCGGCAGCCAGCCGAAGAATGAGGCGTGATGAACGATGGTAGAGATATGATTTAAGGGCCACTGGCCTAGCGCGAGCGCTCCGTACCGCGCCACTGCCAACTTCGTCGTCTTCGTAACAATATCGTTCGAGAAACACGCGAATGTCTTGTGATTTTGGTAGTCTTCTTGTCTCCTACTATAGGCGCAAAAACGCAGCAGGTACGCTCCGGCATTCAGGTAGGAACAAAAAAAGCTGAGCTTCCGCGATTGAGCAGCCCTTCTCACGCAAGCATCCTTTCGATGCACAACGTGAGCAGCTCGGCTGAAGGGGGAAATTTCTATCCCGACAGAGACGCTTCACTTCACGGGATCAGCGGGGCCTAGCAATCAGATTTGCACCTTGCATTGTAAGCGCGTCTTTTCGCGCCTAGGGATAACATTCTGTTCCTTTACTTGAGCGCGATGACAAAGCCCTTGTAAACATAAGCGCGGCAGCGATCGAAGCGGCTCTCAAAGACCCAACCGCCGCCTCCTTCCCGTCCCCCGAGTTCCGCTTTCATCTCTGCACAGAGCTCAAACCAGCCGTAGCGAGAACAAAGGGTGCGGAGGTGCGGGTGGCGCCGTTTGGTGTGGCCCTATCGATGCCGTTGCCCGCCGACTATTAGAAACAGGGGCTAACCGAATCCTCGTGCAATCTGCAACGGTGAAAGCCTCGGGCGCGTGCCTTGATTACGGCGCTGAGCCAAGAGGGGGGGGGGGGGGGGGGGAGAAAGTGGAAGGCCAGTTGGGCGGAAAGGGCGCCAACGGCTGGTGGCATTAACGAACCGCCATTCACACGTGGCCGGGGCAGGTCATCAGCAGTCTGCCTTCTTTTGTGGCGATGCCCCTTTGGATTGCTCATCGGCGTCACGGCGATAATGGCCGGTCGCGGGTGCCTGCATACATGGGCCGGACACTATCGCTAGGTGAGGTGTGCGAGAAAGAACAGACACGAGATGGCCGCGAAAACGGGTGTGCATGGGCCTTTGGGAAGAGAGTTTGTTATCCTTGAAGGCGGTTGCCATCTCTTGTTTCCGGTGTCGATTGCGATTTTAGTACTCGTCATACTAGGGACAGAATTCTCAACAACCCCTTAGATACGAGCATGACACTTTAGGCCTTATGCTGAAGACGATCGAAATAATGAGCGAAGTTTCAATACCGACATGTTATCTCAGTATACAGTACGCATGCAGCTTTTAATGCTTTTTACTGCGACAGATTGAAAAAGGGCTTCCTTCAGAATCAACAGAATCGCTCTTGCGTGTCTATTTTGCGTCTCATTATCATAGATGCGAGCTAAAAGTCTATTATATTTTTTCCTTTAGTCGCTGCAGCTGCCTGATTAAAGAAAACACAAGAGGTCCATTAGCATCACAGCCGGTAAAAAGCATCAGGCGTAACGGCAAAATACCAGGTACCTTTTCCGGAGGAAGCTCAATGCTGTAATTCTTTAAAGTTTCCTAACGAAGCTGTCGATACCCCTTAGACACCGAGGAGATATGCTCGCTTCCGCAAGTATTCCGCAGCGTCTTAACGCAGTATTCGCATGCTGACGATGTCGATTACGAAACCGCATTCCTTACTCAGTGTGCCTAGGTACTCCACCGCTACAATCACCACTCCCCACTTCGTCACAACACTGACGTCATAAGTCGTTGCGTATCTCGGCAACCTATACGTCCCCCTGTTGCTGACATGTGTGGCAGCCCTCCATTATCTCCATCGCAAAAGGTTCGATCGTATTTCGGTCTTCCAGCGCATGTAAATGCACGCATAAAAAAAGAACCCGTTGATTTTTTTATTTTCTTGCCGGGCACTTCCGTTGTGAACGAGCACGACCGAAACTCTGTAGGTGTACAAAAATGCCGGATCTCAGTGTCGCCTTGCGTCCCACAAAGTTGCCTCTCTAACGATTCGTAACGATCAACGCAGCTATGGCCACACTTCCTGTGCTGGTGCCGTGCTTCTATGCACTGCAAGCTGCTGTATATAAGGCCGGCCGGTGAAAAGAAAATAAGAATTGGGAGGCCAATTCCGTGTGCAAAGAGCGGGCATGCCCTTAATTATGCACGTCCTTCCGTTGCGATCCGCCAAACATTTCCGTTGCTTCCCGTGGAGACGCGATGGGTTCCTAACTCGCCCGCAAGGTCCCAGATGGAGAAAGCACAAAAAAAGGAACATGCCGTCCTCGTTCATGTATGCATGAGGGGAAAGGAACCGTGGGATACCAGGACTGGATAGAAAACCCAATGAAGCTCCCGCCCAGCCCGTTCAGAGACACCGAATTGTGGTTTTCCTGAGGAGCCCTATTTGTTCTCTTATCGGTTACTCGCACCAACTGCTTTCATCCTTCCGACGGCTTCCTTTGGAAGAAGCCCATTCACAGGTCTCGGGGTGACAGGGGCTGGAGGAAAAAGGGAGCCTCGAACAGTGCAAGTAACCGCACTCTTGTGCGGAAAACAAGGCCTCATTTTGGTTCCTTCTTTCCCAAATGTAGCACTGCATAAAAAGGAACCACCTGGCACTAGAATTATGGATTGTCAGACCAGATAAAAGATGCGCGATTTGAGGAGGATGTGATGGCAGTGAAACAAATAAGAAACGGGCAAACAGCATTACCCTTCACGGAGCGCCAGGTGCGAAAGGCATCATAGCGAACCTTCAACGTACTTTTGTTTTGCGGGGAAGCAAATAACTCGGGTAGGCTGAAACTCAGTGAAGCACAAGACATAATGGTGTTTCATGTAGAAAACCGTAATAAATAACCAGCAGACAGTATGTATATGCGTGCCTTCGAGCTGATGCTTTAGGAGCGAAACCAGCCTTCTGAGCGTCAGTGAGGTCAGAAACAAGTTCCTGCTCGTTTTCTTAGCACGTCTCCAACTATTCCTCCGCGCTTTGTTGCCGGAAGAGCCATTTGCACAGAACTCGGGGCACCGCCTTTTCCCGTATTCATCAGAGCCACTTCTAGTCTACAGGATAAAGTGTTCGTCCATGCGTGGGAAATAATTGCGCAGAAGCCGCTTGTCCGCTGCGCAGTCATCAGCACCTAGTTTCCTGAATATGATTACTGCTTCGGGGCGCGAAATGGAGGAGCTCCTAACAGCCCTTTAAGTACTGGGAAAGGAGAAAAACTTGGAAAAGAAAACAAGGAGTTACGAAAGAGAAGCAGTGGAGCATAACAGAGCGAAAGAGTCTTCCGCGCGCTGCCAGCCGTGCGAGCACATTACGTAAGCGCAAAAGAGCATGCAACTCCCTGCATAACAAACCCAATCAGGTGGAAAGTGCGCCGAGAAGCCTCCGCCCCCTTTTCTGGCCTCTGTCTTCCGCTTTCACGCTTTTCCCTTTGGTGCTCTTTATCCTGCAGCGCAATCACGAATGCTTCGAGAGGAAATTCCGGCAGTACCGACGGGAAAAAGCTGGGAAGAAACAATGCGAGCCACATATTTCATTCGGTATTGTGCGAATAAATAAATGCAGCGCAATAAATTAAACGCGTGCAAAAGTGTTTCGGACCAAGAGGCCCAAGCCTGTTCTCTTGAGAGCAGGACACGTGGTACTTCACTGCCAAGTATACGCAGATGCTTACTGCAGGACACTAAACAACGCAAAGACCGCCATGTAAGCAGCGAAGCGACTGAGAGCGAAGAAACGGCGCCGCTGAGGAGGGGCACACAACACGAGTGCGGGGGCACGGTCCTCGAGATACTCCATCCCTGAAGCCCGTGTCAAGTTTACCATACTCTCGCCCTTTCTCAAGTCTTTCGTTACCCAGTTTCCGCCCCTTAAAACGTCCGGAACTTGCTGGCTTTCTGAATATGTCACTACAGTATTTTCTTCCATCCTCCTCTCCATCTTCCTCTTCATCCTCTTAGGATATTTCTCCCTCTAAGTAAGTCGGTTCCTTTCTTCCTTTCTTTCTCTCTTTCCTTCTTTCTTTCTTTCCTTCTTTCCTTCCTTCTTTCTTCTCCTTCTTTCTTTTTTTTCTTTCTTTCCTTCCTTCCTTCCTTCCTTGCTTCCTTTCCTCTTCCTTTCCTTCCTCCCTCCCTCCCTTATTTTGTTTGTCCTTCCTTCCTTCCTTCATTCATTCCTTCCTTCCTTCCTTCCTTCCTTCCTTCCTTCCTTCCTTCCTTCCTTCCTTCCTTCCTTCCTTCCTTCCTTCCTTCCTTCCTTCCTTCCTTCCTTCCTTCCTTCCTTCTTTATTTCTTTCTCTCTTTTTTTGTCCTTCTTTCTTCTTTTCTCTCTCGGTTTCTTCCTTTTTCTTACCTTCCTTCTTTTTCGATTTATTTCCTCCCCTCTGTCTTTCTCTCTTCCTCTCTTTCTCTCTTTGTTTTTCTCTTCACTGGTTTGCTTTCTAAGGAAAAGACAAGACTATAGATGCTTACGAATCGACGGCGCTATCCTTCAAACATGCTAAAAGTTAGCACGAAACAACTTTTCTCTTCGGACTTTACGTCAGCTAACGGTAGCGCGTGTCGTTGTTAGGCAAATCATGGCCACCCTCTTCTTTTCAAGTGCAAGCCGCAGCGCGTTACAGTCTCGTCTCGAGTGGCTTCTCCCATATCACTGTAGCAGAGGGTCTGCAGAGCAACAGCGCTGTACCTGTTCTCGCTTCTTACAGTCGGAACACTTCCCGAGTCCGGGAGCTCGCAAAATCTCTGGTGGCATACAGAACCTGAGGCCTTCATCCTTGGCTCGATCAACTTCCACGGCGAATCTAGCGGAGAAATACATCGCAAGTTCACAACACTACAGCAGGGGCATAAATGACATTACTTTCGCTGGAGGCCACGTACCCGTGACCACGGTGGACGGCGACCTCCTGCGCTTTGCGCTGAAGAGAATTTTAGCCAGGTCTTGTGCTCTAATTTTGTTCGCCGACAGAGCAGGTTCGCAACCCCATCGCTCCCGTGCCGCTTTCAAAGACATCCCCTTATCTAGCATCGCCACTCCGGTTACTCTATCTCCGACACCACAAGAACACGATCCATCCATCTATGTACTTACGAAGATTTCGCCATGAGCGCGATAATTCAGCATATTTACTGCAGTAAAAAAAATTGCGGATGTAAACCAAAGTAAAATGTGCCATGCTTACCACTCACTTTCTTGGATGAAAAACTATAACCTCTGTTGGGAGACATAAAGGAAAGAAAAAAATTGTAGAGGACACTTAGGACACTAAAGCTCAGCCTTAAGGGTATGACGTGATAACGTATGGGATATGCTTTCCATTATGAGCAGTTTGACACATTTGAGCGCATTTTTCATTTTTTCAATTTTTTCAAATAAGTAACTGATCAATTACACATAAAAAGTTTCTTAATTAGCATCATGAAGCACTGGCTTTTCATTCTGAGCATTTTGACACCGTTGAACTTCCTTTTTCCAATGTTTTCATTTTTAATTTCCTTAATTATTAATTAAACAATTAATTACAATGGACAAGACATGTAATGCGAAGTCAAGATAACCGCTGGTCCTTAAGGGTAACGGAGTGGTATGCAAGAGAAGGCAAGCGTAGCAGGGGCGGCAGCAGGTTAGGTGGGTGAACGAAATTAAGAGGTTTCCAGGCACAGGTTGGGCGCAGCTGGCAAAGAACAGGGTTAATTGGCGAAACATGGGAGAGGTCTTTGCCTTGCAGTGGGTGTAATCAGGCTGATGATGACGATGATGATGATTTCATTAACTCGTCAACACCTATCACACACCAATCAACGATCAATGACTAGAACCACACATTACCATGACACGATTTTTTTTTACGCAGCCCCCGATTATTTCCGACACGCGGTGCCGACTGCGCAGACGGCTTTTCGACCGAACGAGCTGTGTATACGTTGTCGAGTAAAATAACTTGCCTCAGCCCGTGTTCCCTTTTGGCCGAGTAGATTTCTGACTCTAAACAGTTTTCAACGATGCTGACGAGTGTTTATGCCACAAACCAAATTCTGGTTTCTTGGCTAGTTGTGAATGATTCTTGTGCCTTTTAAATACAATGACTGCTGTCGTAAATTCAATAGGTTATCCCAGAAGAAGAAAACTGCGACATAAGAAAACCTTGAATTCATTTGCCTTCTTGGATTTAACACACACCGCCATAACAAAGAGCTACGCACGAAAGAAGGAAAAGCAGAAAAAGTTTCTAGCCCCATTAAAAATGACATAGTTTAACACAAAATCATCAAAATTTCTCGGACATATGCATTCGCAGTATATTAAAATAAAAAGCACCCATTTTCCTGCAGACATCTGACGCTGTTCAGTTCTGGTTCAAAATCAGCCATATGTTTTCCTCCGGAATTCGGGCTTCAACAAAATAAGTTCGTTCTTTTTACTCGCTTGCGTACCTTTTATCTTTCCAGTCCTTGCCAGCGCATGAAGAGGAGCTTTTGTAAACCTTCCCCTCTCTGGCGACTGCAATGTAGTGTGCGCTCATTATAGAGAGTACCTAGCAGTGCTCCTTCTGCAAGGCGTCTTTTGTTTCACTTTGTCTTCTATTTGTTTCTAGGTTCGCAATTTTCGCACTTCACCGCCGAACTTGAATCAGCACGCAGATGACATTCATTCGTTTCCAGAGCCTACCGCTCCCATGTGCCGGCCCTTTATCCTCCCGCTAGACTCCCCCGTACTTTCTCCCTCTTCACTTCGTATCTCCCCAGCCAGTGTTTCCTTCCAGAGAACACACACTGCAAACTCTCGCACCATTTCTTTTGATCCCAATCCTCCGCTGGCATTGTCCTTTCCATTGTTCCATTCCGAGAGGAATCCGTTTGTTATTAGGGCCCCACAAGACACACCCCAAACGCGATTGCCTTGAAGAAAGCCCTTATTCAGCTTCAATTCTCTTTTCAAAGCGAGCTGCGCTTCTTTGCTCCGGAAAGAG
Source organism: Amblyomma americanum (assembly GCF_052857255.1). NCBI lineage: Eukaryota > Metazoa > Arthropoda > Arachnida > Ixodida > Ixodidae > Amblyomma > Amblyomma americanum. Next base: position 184,949,552 of record NC_135499.1, on the reverse strand, counting down.
AGGAAGGAAGAGTATTTCTTATCAAATTTTCATTTCCCTCGTTAACGAGGCTCTGTCCGCATACACGCGTTCCCAAGAAAGAAACGGATTAGATTTTAATTGGATTTCAAGAACACTATCAAAAACAAAAGCCACAACAAAAGTACACGTCAATATGGGGACAATTCCCGAAGCAGTGATTTACTACAGTGTGAGATCTCGCGAACGCATGCACGAGAGACGATGGCAGTCATAAGGATTTATAAACACGCGCATAAATACGCTTCAGTGCCGTCCTTACAGTGGGCGTTCAATGAAAGAATACGACATTAGAGATAAGAAAGCTTCAAACCAGTAATTATCCTGTGCGCGGTAAGTTAACCGCTACACAAGAAATGTACTTGGCGGGTTTGTATTAGCCAGTCACTGAACATACGACTGTAAACAGCCTTTTCTGTGGTATTCCTGAAAAATTAGTTGCTGTTCGCGAGTTTCATTTCTCGCTCTCAGCACATACAGTGCCGTGGAACGTTAGCCCTTGCCACTTAATGATGACCGGCGGCTAGCCCGCCAGCATTTCGAACGCTGTGTACTCCTTCCTGAGCGCAGAGAGCTCGCATAGAGGGGAAAGCTAAACACAAAAACATGATTGTACAATAATTTCGTTCTATTTCTCGCGTCGCTTGCCGGTAGCGAAACTTCGAATCCAACTATATCTTCTTTGCGAGTGTTGAGCTTCGCGTTCACGTCATTCATGCAAATGCTTTCTTGAACGTAAACATATATGCACTACTGAAAAAAAAAATTACAGAGAATGCTTACTACATCCCAATCAATATGAAAGCACCGATTTGTGCTACGTAGAAAGTGACGATGAACGAGCAGTAGGTACGCAGAAAGAAGTTGAAGACGACGTTCTGAAATGTGGGAAAGTTGAAACTTTAGACCATTTTCTCCTCTACTGCCCAAGGTTCGCACTTCAGAGAAAGATTTACCTGGAGGTCCCTCTCTCCAGGTTGATGTGCTAATTCTTTTAATGTTCTACGAGCTCTTCTCTTTTCACCAAAATGCTGTCTGTCATTTAACTGTCAATATTGTTCTGTTGTTTTAATTCATTGATTTTTCAACATTCGCGATTGGTGCTATACTTTTGTCGTCATCTTCCATGGAAACTTCTTTGTTTATTCTACTACACCTTGGCCAATCCCCCCGCGTGGGTATGTGCCATATACCTGGGTGAGTGAAGAAGAAGAAGAAGAAGAAGAAGAAGAAGAAGAAGAAGAAGAAGAAGAAGAAGAAGAAGAAGAAGAAGAAGAAGAAGAAGAAGAAGAAGAAGAAGAAGAAGAAGAAGAAGAAGAAGAAGAAGAAGAAGAAGAAGAAGAAGAAGAAGAAGAAGAAGAAGAAGAAGAAGAAGAAGAAGAAGAAGAAGAAGAAGAAGAAGAAGAAAGAAGAAGAAGAAGAAGAAGAAGAAGAAGAAGAAGAAGAAGAAGAAGAAGAAGAAGAAGAAGAAGAAGAAGAAGAAGAAGAAGAAGAAGAAGAAGAAGAAGAAGAAGAAGAAGAAGAAGAAGAAGAAGAAGAAGAAGAAGAAGAAGAAGAAGAAGAAGAAGAAGAAGAAGAAGAAGAAGAAGAAGAAGAAGAAGAAGAAGAAGAAGAAGAAGAAGAAGAAGAAGAAGAAGAAGAAGAAGAAGAAGAAGAAGAAGAAGAAGAAGAAGAAGAAGAAGAAGAAGAAGAAGAAGAAGAAGAAGAAGAAGAAGAAGAAGAAGAAGAAGAAGAAGAAGAAGAAGAAGAAGAAGAAGAAGAAGAAGAAGAAGAAGAAGAAGAAAGAAGAAGAAGAAGAAATGCACAGTGCGAGAGAGTGCTACAGTTTGACACGAGGGATGTTCGGCTGCGGAGATAGCCTAGGAGAGGATGATTGGATTGCAAGGCATTCATTTCGCCAGAAGGCAAAATACATATGGTCCGTGCTAGGTGGCTATCAGTCCACTGCTGACAGCGACCTGAGTAGCCCATTCAATGGCCCGGCTTTGAACGCCATTCTAAACGGCTGTGCCTTGAAATGTTCCCATGAAATGTTGAAATGCGCTGAAAACAGCGCATTACCGTTGGCCGAGGTCTCCCGACACATGAAGTTACCACAGACTCGTACAAAGTTGTCCTCCCTCGACTACCTATCGGGAATGTTGTCCTCAACACCGTCTTTCTGCATGCTGACGTCAAGGGTCCCCCGTACCGTGCTCCTGACTTCCGAGACGCACTCCCCAGATTTTGAACCTCAGTGACAATCTGTGTATTGGCCAGTACCAATGAGCTAGATTTGGATGGTTACCTGAGATAGTAGTTCCTCCAAGTAGAAGCTTGTTGACAAAGCAGAGTTACATGCGAAAGGTCGGAAGTGTATGGTATTTGACCCGCACACCAAAAATATGAACGCTAACGCTAAGGCGCCCGTGTGCTGTGCGATGTGAGTGCACTTTAAAGATGCCCAGGTCGTCGAAATTATTCCGGAGCCCTCCACTATAGCGGCACCACTTTCTTTCTTCTTTCACTCCCACCTTTATCCCTTGCTTTACGGTGCGGTTCAGGTGTCCGCCAATTACAGATACTGCGCCATTTCGTTCCCCCCCCCTCCCCAAAAAAAAAACAATTTCGCAATTTTCAATTGCTTTGGCTTCCGCGCTATATGAAGTACTGGGTGGCTGTGGAAGCTTTGAAGCCTTTTGGAACTGCACAGGCTGTTGAGCGTATGAAGTGGCGGTGCCCCCGAATGGAACAGCCAACCGTTAAATCTTGCTCACGCTGTGGAGTGTTAAGCCGCAAATGTCTCTGAATCGCTCTAAGTGTTATTTTGCCTCCTTTACAAATCAACACAATTCATACCTGTTTGATTATACATTAGATACTGTACAGGTGTCGCGAGTTAGTGCACATACCTTGTGGTTTATTTTTTATCTAAACTAACTTGAACAAAACATGTTGAATATATATGAGCAAGAGCTCGTCAAATGCTGAATTTCATCACACTAGGTTTCAGAAAACCAGCTCCTAAATTTAGAAAGCAACTTTACTAACGTATGATCTATATTATCTATATCTATATAAAGAGACGGTGTTGCTAGGCTCTCCTAGATCGTCCGGGTAAGTGCTTTCGTAATAAAACGTTCCCCTTTAACGCGGCCGTTTACGCGTCATTTCTACGGGCCTTCGTGTCTTCACGATTCGGAAGGAAGAAGAACGCACTGTTCTGGTTCACTGTCCGCCGGTAACAGCAACGCCAGCAGGGCTCGCTCGAGAGGAGGCCCGTCGAGTGCAAGTTGCGCGGGAATTTCAGGACCACTCCTGAAGCAAGGGCCCAAAGGTGAAGCTTAGAGAAACGGACGCTATGAGCCGAGAACAAGGTGGAGCCGCTCTGCCTCGTGTTACATTTCTTGCATGAGAACGCATTTGACTGCGTGAGTAAAAAGCCAAGCTGAGGGCTTCCGACGTGGTGTACCTTTTCTGAAATGTGGTTCCACTGAGAAAAAAAAAGTGCGAAATCCGGAGCGCCCTATGAGGTGCGAATGAATACGGAGAAGAAACGGGAGTGGTGAAATTGGAAACCGCCTGCTGTTCAAACCTCTGTGTCTGTGCACAACGATATGAAGCCGCCGTAGAACAATCGGTGGGATCGAGATAGGATGTCATATCTGTTACGCACTGTGCATGCGTTTGCTCGTTAGTCTTGCAATTTAACATTCTATTTCTTATTGTTTCCATTTTGCTGCTTGTGTTGTCTGCGACTTTCCTCAGACGACTTTCCTTAGACTATTGCGCGGGGGAAGGTACAAAATCAAAGAAAATAAGCAACGACCTCTTGAGTTATTGTGGTCTCGAAGACATTACTACAGTAAACCAGCACCACAAGCGTAACAAACTAGTCATGCAACAAACAGCGCCGCGAGCCTCATTCCACGAATAAGATATGATCGTGTGCGCTCCACAGAGTCCAATCTGCCTCCTCGACGCTAAGCTCCGGAAAATATGTCTTGAACAAGCTAAAGTCGTCGCGGGGAATGCAGTGGTAAAGACGCAGAACAAACGTCAAAACTGACTGCTTTCTTGGAAAGCACAGGGTACTGAAAACAGCAACAACGAAGAAAAAGTTTTCTAAAGTGGACTCGGACAAAAGGACCCTGCAAGACGACGCAATCCTAACGCGTCGGTTCAATTCCAGGGCACAAAAACAACCGTCCATGCGCTGCAACCGCTTCCCTGTCTGTCTTTTAATTCGCCATTTTTATTTTCCTTCGGTCCCGAGCTTACTGACCGTGCCGGAACGGAATCACCGGACAAGATGGGATTTCGAGCAACTGTGTCCACCCGTGTTCCGTGCTTTTTTTTTTTTCATCGGTTCCTTCTTTCATTTTATTGAGGGAGACAACGACGGAGAAGCAGAACCAGCGCGTGTGCGTACTTACTTGCCCGTCGTTCCCCCGCTCTCCAAGTGCGCCGAGTGCATGATGAGTCGCCTGAATCTATACCGTATTTGGTCGTCACAGCAAGGCTGAGCGAAATGCATTCGGCTGCGTTATTTTGAAGCGAAAAGCTTCACTAAGCTAGGTAAAGCAGTCGTCGCGTAGCCCGAATAATGGCCTTGAACGACCTTCAACCCAACTACGTTAGCCGTGTATGTGGTACAGTTATGGTGTCAAACACTTGACCCCTGACCTTGACCTGTGACCTTTAGTTGACCTTTGACCTCTGACATTGGGTGACCTTTGGGTTGACCTTTAGCATTAATAACATCCGATGGGGTGATGTGAAGCCACGTGATGACATCTGATGGGGGTGTCGTGAGACCATGTGATACCACATCATAGCCACGTTGTCGTGTGGGCATATATATAGAACGGCTGTCGCGAGTGTGTAGCGGAGCTGCCATGGACGAGACTCAGACGCTTAGCAAGCCTCCTTGCTTTTCGCTGAATTCCAGGGTTAGCCAAGTTAAGCAACTGCCAATACTTTTGACGTCTGTACACGTCTTTAACTGCAGTTGATTCCTGGAAATTGGAACCGACGGCGGACGAGATCGGTACACCGCGTTAGGTCGTCGAAATACCCTCACCCCCTCTCGTTTTTCTCTGTGGACGGTTGACTGACTGGCTTCGCCAACGGTGGCACGAAGGAAGATGCTAGAGTGGTTCGCGAGGAGACGGTGACACGATTACCTTGTAACGAGGTGATGGCGTTCGGGCTGAAAGACCTGTGAATTGTACTTTCACAGCTTTGCCTTAAACACCGAGGCCGTATGGGTCAGGCCAGAGTGGAGTTTCTGCTCTGTCAAGCTTATGAAACGAATGCCAGTAAGTTGTCGTGAAATCTCTGCGAACAAGTCTATATATATATATATATATATATATATATATATATATATATATATATATATATATATATATATATATATATATATATATATATATATATATATATATATATATATATATATATATATATATAGTGGCTATTGCACAATTTTAGAGAAATGCGGCGCGTCTACAAAAATGACTCTTGTATGCGCGACACATAAAGAAAGAAAAAACTACACAAGGATCTCAAAACAAACAAGTCTTCCCTTTGTACGAGTATTCGACAATAATAATAATAATAATAATAATAATAATAATAATAATAATAATAATATTAATAATAATATTAATAATAATAATAATAATAATAATAATAATAATAATAACTGGTTTTGGGGAAACGAAATGGCGCAGTATATCTCTCATATATCGTTGGACACCTGAACCGCGCCGTAAGGGAATTCGGGATAAAGGAGGGAGTGAAAGAAGAAACGAAGAAAGAGGTGCAGTAGTGGAGGGCTCCCGAATAATTTCCACCACCTGGGGATCTTTAACGTGCACTGACATCGCACAGCTAGCACACGGGAGCCTTAGCGTTTCGCCTCCATAAAAACGCAGCCGCCGCGGTGGGGTTCGAACCCGTTTAGCATTTCAGGGCAAGTTTTTATTGCGCGCTCCCTCGACCATCTGATAGTTTCTATGACGCAAGCGTTGCTTAAGGCGGAGAAAGAGATAGAAATAGCTTTAATGAAACACTACTCAATGAACGGCATCTCCTGCATCCTCTCCGCCGTCGGCCGGAATCCCTTGGGACACAGCAGCAGCAAGGGCTTTAGAGATGATGTCCTGCAGGACGTTAGGGTCTGGGCTGCAGAGCAAAGCCTCCCAGGATTCTAGAGTGCGCGAACTATCTTTCCTAGTCGAACATGTCCACACCATGAGGTCACGCTAGGACTCCCCCCGAACACGTCCACTGGCAGACTTATGAAGCTAGGGGTCTCGAGCACTCTCGCGGAGCTGATTGAGGCTGCAGTTACCGCGAGGCATCAAGGACTACTCGGATCTAAAAGGGGAAGGAAAATTTTAAAGAGATTGGGCTGCGAGCTCGAGCAGGAGCATGTGCGCTCAAGAGAGGTACCGCGACAAATCAGGGGCAAGATTAAAATCCCTGCCCAGAAACATGCACCCAGCTTAAGGCGGAGCATTTTCTTTTTTAATTCAGCGGTGCACTGGGGGCAAAACTATAGTGAAAAAAAAACACTGTTGTCAACATTGCGCAACATTGTGTCATGCAAGAGTCCTGCCCATTACAATAAGGCGCTAAACTTGATGCCATTCTCTCCGTCATGGACAACATATATAACTATTTTGATGTCGAAAGCGTTGCATCAAGAAATAAAGCAAGGACTTCACATCTCCGAACGGAAAGAAACAACAAATCGCAAAGTCTTGCACACAGCTCCCCCCCCCCCCCCCCCCCCCCCCCACATATAACATCTATTCTTGAAACACTCCCTCGGCGCCTTCTCAGTGACGGCGGCTCAGAGAGAAAGAAACGCTGAAAATAGTTCTCTTTGTCGTATACTTGCAAAAAGAATGTTTACTACGAGTCCTTCGAGCTTTCTCTAAAAATTTCGGCTTTCCAACGCTGCAAGTTGAGGTACACCATTCAGAAACGGTCCGATAATTCTCCATTCGCAGTGCAGTTCGACTTGTCTCCTTTCAGTTAACGCAGCGAGAAATGGCGTTGTGCGGCCATCGAATTGGTTGTCGCGTGCCTGTCTGATACTTAAGAACAACAATTAACTAAAAACGGTTATTCAGCGCTAAGCTTGGTGTGACGAAGCTCCAAATTGTACCCTGTAGAAAAATAAGGCAGTACAGCTGCTTTCCTATCTTGATAGGCGAAACAATATTTTTTTCTTACTCTTTCTTCCTAAAACTGTGTCCATAGTCCTTGATGACCACAGTGCTGTGTGCGTAACCGCTTTTTCAAAGTCACAATAATGGCGGGACAGAAAGAAAAAAAAATGATAAACGAAGAGACTGCGAGTTGTGGCGCAAGTCTTCAAGGACACTAAATTGCACTTTTCCGCGCCTGGCGGGTCGGTGCAGCCTCCCATCTAGTTCTGGTCCATCCCTTGAATGACACTCGAGCAGCGAACACGCGGCTTCACCGCATTGCACTCTATACGTCTTGTTTTGCTGATTCGTTTCTTATTTTTCGATTTTGAGGAATCAATTACAATACGCCCCGAAGGTTCCGGGCAAAGAGTGATATGCGCACGTGTCTCGACTTCACATCGAAATTTTTCGAGCTATTCTGAAGTGGCCAAAGGTCGATTTCAGTAAGAGCAGTGCTTAATGCGCGTGTACGTGCGGGACGCAGTGTTTTTATTATACCACGTGCTTCAAAAAAGAGCGTCGGACGGCGAGGAGTGGAAGGGAAGAAAATAAAAGGACTAGAAATGAGCGTCGGCGGCACGTGTTCTGAATTGGTTCCCAATATGCGGCAGCTGTTCGCGGCCTTGTAGAACGTCATGTCCTTTTGCGCTCGAAAAGAAAAAAAAATGCACGGTACGGTACAATCTTAGAGAATCCCGCGTGGTCATGACCACACGCCGGCATATCTTGTCCCCTAATGTTGGGGTAACTGCCTGGGCGTGCTGTCATGAAGAAAAATAAAATAAAGAAAACACGCAAAGCTTCTGCGAGCAGATCTTACTGCCGCAGGGTTGAAAATATGCAGCGCTGCCTTTGCAAAGGTACGAAAAAGAAAGCAAAAAAGACAGGAGAAACAGATATTCCCACAAGAAAAACTTTTCGTTTTATTACGCGCAGTCGCACTCAGCCAGCATAAAGAAATCCCGTGCGAAAACTCTGACTACGAGCGACGCGGAAGTACAGGCCTTTAATGTAGAGAACGAGTCGGAGACTAACTCTTCGGAGTCGGGAAAGACGTTGTGCCGCAGCGGGTCATAAAGACGTAAGGAAGGGCACCCTGGAAGCGCTAAAAGCATCCCTGCCTGACCTTCCTTTTCTCCTTCTCTCCTCTCCCCCTACCTCCTCGCCTTCTCCAGCAAGGAACACAGATAACAATTTGTCGTCGCGATGCTACGTGTCACGTGTGAGTGAGAAACGCCGACGAGGTCGCGCCTTGGAGTGTGAATATTTCATCAGGAAGTTTCCTGAAAACACTTACCAATCGGAACTTGGTTTGAGAGAGGCCGTGCGTTTCGCGATGGAGGGAAATTCTTTTGGTTTCCTGCACCTTCTTTATTTCTCTAATGGATCTTGAACGCCCCTACTATAAAAAAAAAATAACTTTCTTGAGCAGCCATATTGCAGTCGAGTTTGGCCGCTTAGAAGCGCCACCACGCATCGTTACGTTTGGCTTCGTTACGACGAGGCACGCAAAATAACCATTTCTTTCCCTAATAACGCTTTTTGAAAGATTACCACGCCCCGCACTAATCTTACACCGGGCGCCAAATGGCGGAGGCGTTAGGGAACCACATTGCCGCAGCATGTCCGGAGCCGCCCGAAACGGTCTTCAATGACTCCATCTACTGGCAGTTTTTCAAAGGAACAGATGCTTTTCTTTTTCACGGGACTTTCTTTGGCTAACGAGCACAAGGATTTGATTAAGCGTTTAGTCACAATGATGACCCCTAATAATAATAATAAAAATAATAATATGATGATGATGATACCATTTAATTGCCATCATATATATAGATGGGAGGGCGGCGGGAAAAAAGCTGCTCGCAGGCAGCTTGACCAGCCCACAGCCCCTGCTTCCATTTTTTTTTCGGCAGAAGAAGCACAAATGCACACCAAGAATGTACACAAGTCAGCACAGTAGGTTAAATTAACATTCTGTACAATAATCAGGTCTTAATAAAAAATATTACAGTTACTATTAAAACCACAGAATAACATGAAATTATAGAAAAATAATGTAGAGATTCAGGCAAGAACAAGAAAATAGACCAGAGCCATTTAATTTGTAAGCGTTCAAAAGAGACGGTAGAGCGTAGGATAGGCGCTGTTGCCCGGTATTCAGACGAGGAGTGGGAATTACCCAGCTTTCTGTATATCTAGTTGGGTATCGTTGCAATTTTTTTTTTTTTACAGAATACTGCAGGGCCTTCTGGGTCCTAGCAGGAGGGGCAATACAATGCAACATGAATATATACAAAAACACTAAAGAAAATTCGAAACACAAAGCCAAATAAGTTTGATGGCGTCAATCTTCCATTTCTTCAATGAATTCTATGTTCATCGGTTCACAATTTGCAGGACTTTGTAAACTATTCAAGTTTTGTCTTAATTCTGTTTTTATCTTCACACTAAGTCGGTATTTATATAAGCTGTATATACTAATTACCTTGACATTATGAAACGGTTCTGCAGTGTGGGATCAGTGTGATGCATTATAAACACGACGAATGCATTTTTTCTGCAAAAGATGATTGCGTTGTAAGGAAGACCACGCTGAGGTTACCCATACTAGTTGACAGTACCTAAGATGCGATTAAAAAAGTCAGTTATATACAAGCAATTTAGTTATCGTTGACAGCTGATGTTTTAATCGGCCTACCAGGCCGGTGATTTGAGCTACCTTTGTTCTCAGAGAGATTTTGTGATCGTTCTAAGACATATGGGAGGAGAAAATTGCGCCAAGACATTTGAAACTCTCCACAATTTATACGTTACGGGAGTTTAGTGCTATGGCTTGGTGTGGCGGGATGATTTTGTTTGCCGGCCGGAAAATGAGTGATTTAGTTTTCGGTTCATTTATACGGATGGAATGAATTGTTGCCCATTTCCCTAGAGCTGCCATTGTATCGTTACATGCGGATATTATTTCTGAGATATTTTTTTTTCCGAGCAAAGCAAAAAATGCTAGCATCATCCGTCCCCTCGCCGACCGCCCCCTCGTCCTAGCAAAGACCATCTAGGCTGGAAGGTCGCCAGAGCCTTTGAAGGGTCAACACCGCCGGACGAAACAGGTCCGGACGCTCGCTCTTTACTGGGGACAGTTAAGGGCAACGTACGGGACGCGTCTAGGAGGCTCTGTGACGGCGCCAACATCCGAGGACGTTGTATGCCAGCACCTCTCAAGAAGCGGGCTGGCATAACGAAACGCAGCTGAACAAAAGAGATGCCTCCCCACGTTCAAGGGCAGCAACGGCATGCTTTGGGCCACTTCTCGGATTTCGGGTGACGCCTGTGAACAGTCGTAACGAAGACGGGTAGTTAGGGACCGGGTTCAACGCTCTTGTTTGTCACTCGCGACGGTAGCGGCTCGGTTGAGATCGATAATTGCCCCCTAATGCTGGGAGCCACCAGGGTCACGACTTTTCAGGAAGCCGGCGTCACGTGAGAGGGTTTTTGATGTATTTTCATGTGTTTCTCTTTTCTACGTTATAAGGGAGGGAGCTTGAGCAATACTGTTGAAGTATGGGGCCTCGCACGTAACCTAGGGGGCCAATCATTTTGAGGGTCCACTCCCGGAATGCCATTTCTTTAAAGCAATTTTGATGTTCTTTTAGTGCTGTCTATTTCAAGGAGAGCGTTTTGAACCTTGCGGATACTGGAAGGCGTGTCATGCAGTTTGTTAAGCAACCATGTTTGGTTTGGTTTGGTTTGGTTTACGGCGGTTCATCGTCCCAAACTGACTCAGGCTATGAGGGCTCCGGAAATTTCACCCACTTGGGGTTCTTTAACGTGCACTGACATCGCACAGTACACGGGACTCTAGAATTTCGCCTCCATCGAAATTCGATCGCCGCGGCCAGCATCGAACCCGCGTCTTTCGGGTCAGCAGCCGAGCGCCACAACCTCTGAGCCACCGCGGTTGCACTAAACCAACCACGTGCTAATTTGTTGTGATTTGGTGATGCAAACTGTGGGCCAGGATCCTAGGTCTTTATAACTTGGCCTCGGAGATTGAAAATTGTTCTGAGCTAGATTCAGGTGCTTTGCGTCTTCGGCGATGCCAAGGAGGGAAGGTTTTCCCTTTGCCAGTTGCATGTAATTGTGCTGAGTGTTTATTTTGTTGCAAATACGTAAATTCCTGTATAAAGTTTCAAGTTACGTTCCCTCAAGTGAAGTGGTGCCTGATCTGGTCTGTTATACCGTCTCGGACGGTGGGGCACACTTTGGTGCAGCCCGAGTTACGGAACGTGGAACCTTTTGTGGGCGATTAACAAAAGCATAAAGAAAACAACCGCATGCCGCCGGTGCGATCAGAACCCATGACGTCTGAATTTCGCGTCCGGTGCTCTACCAACTGAGCTACGGCGACGGCTGTTCAGTCTTCTGCTTTTAGATGTATTTATGTATAGTGTAAGCGAACCTTGAGAGTGTTTAGGGTGCCTCAGTGGGCCAGCGCCACTTTCAGGGTGGAGACACCGCTCTCGGCGGGGGCATGTTGGGTCCCACTCTCCCGTTCAGCTGCATTGAGCGCAATACGGCGGCGTGCCGTTTCCAAGAGAAAACTGCAGCTGTCGCGTGGAATTCAGGAATTTGGTGTTCTACTGAGAAAGTGTCGTACCAGGGATCGTTTGAACATTGTATCAGAGGTATTTACTCTAAGTATACTATCTTTCGCAGCTAATCTGCCGAGAAAGTCGGCGCCTAATGAACAATCGGTGCTCTCATGTGTGTTGGTTCTCTTCTGTAGCGGTCATTTTGCGCTGTGTTCCTTCATAATAGCATTAGTACAACTTGCGTAGCATTTTCCACTGCAATCTCCTGACCCGGATACTCTACATTTCATTTACTTTTCCAACAATCACGATTACTTATTTCGAGCCACGAAATCAATGCGAAAAGGTGCGTTTTATTGCTGCTTATTTAAATAATTATGAGGATGCAAAGATAAGTAGTGCATTATCCCTCCGTCCCAAGCAGAAGTTGTTCTGGAAAACAAGCGTTTCGCATGCCTTACCTCTCATAATTTGGGGTTAACTGTTGGTCAGGCAGTCTGGTTTGACCTGCGATTGGCAATTTTTTCGGCGCGCGCTGTCACGAGCAAAGCCAAACATCCGGTGCAGTTTAATAGTGTAGGCAGAACACCCGGGAACACAACAGTCCCTCATAACTTGGTCTCTGACTGCTGCATCACACACACTACGAGCTCAATTCAAGCAAAGGGACGTGGCCAGTTTTCTCCTCGGTTTTGCAAGTTTTGTGCGTTTTGTTGTTGTTGTTGTTGTTGTTGTTAGCCTGTGCGTTTTGCGCCGCATTTCTTCTTCCGATTAGAAGCCCGTCGTCGTCGTTACGCGTCGCGGCCTTTCTTCTCCCGATTACGGAGGCCTCGGTACACATCGTACGCTCTGCACCACGCTGTCAGAAGTCGCATGTTCAGACCACAAGCGCTTGCACTAGGCCAAGGCTAAGAAGGCCAAGAACGTAGGCCAAGAAAGCTGAAAGGCGAGTGTTAAAACCAGCCAGGCTGCATCAAAATTTGCCGATCGGCTTCTTCACAACCTGATCACAATGACGTTTCCCAATAAGGCAGCCGTATTATTTAGGTATTATTTAAGCGAGTATGTGAAGCTCTCGTCGCAGCGTTTTGTTCAGTTTATTATTTGTTTTATCTTAATGCCACGAAGGCATTATTACCTCTCCCCTCTCTCTACTTCTTTGCGCCAGCTCACTACGAATATCGTGGCCAGAAACCGTGCCAGATGCACAGCGCACTGCACGCAACTGACGCGTGGGACCCAACATGCCGCTGCGAGGGGGGAAACGGCGACGCGGAGTAGTACAAAGGGTGTCCCCACACTGAATGCGGAGTAGAGCGAGCATCCAGGCACCCTAGAGAGTGTTCACCCCTTACAAATATGGTGTGTAGACAGTCTACAGACTTCGTAAAGACTCTATTGCCTTTCTATAGATACTTCTTTTTGTCTATTCATAGCCTATAGACTGTCTATAGACAAAATTCTACTAAAAGTGTATGGCCATAAATCTATAGATTCTCTGTAGACTGTCCATAGGATTTGTATTGCTTGTAGACTATTCTCTAGGATTTGTCTATAGAGAGCCTATGGACTTTATAGACAGAAGGCTGTGGACGCTCTATAGACTGTGTAAAGAAATTTTTGTAAGAGACCATGCAGCGCCATTCTTGTCCGTAGCGGCGGAAGTTGTGCGTCGTGCATTACCGCGAGTGCCGCGTAGGAACGTGGTAGAACGGTGATGGCGGAAGCTGTGCGAGAGCCCTCTTTTGTCTGTGTCATTACAGGCACGAAAGGCCAAGCGACTGTGGACAATGGAGCAGCGGTGAGAAACATTTTCGATCCTTTTCTCGTTCTCATCCTGTCGTTTTTCCATCACAGCATAAAAGCTGAGTTCCCGATTAAAACTGAACGAGCGGCACTTTTGCTCCTCGGTGAAATGATAATTTGTGTCCAGAAAAAGAGAGATCCACTCAAGATCGACGAGAGAAACAAGACAATCTACGCACGATGCGCAAGCGGGTTGCGATTGGAGGCTACAGCGTCGCGAGTGCGGGCAAGAAGCGTCAAGAACATACCGTTCAAGATACGCGAGTGATTACAGGCTTCGCCTTCACTGCGCTGTGAATCAAAGCAGAGGTAGTTTCGCGGGGGACCTCATTTGTTTCCGGGCCCAGCGATTTTTCCCGAGCAATTTGCGGCCTAAACTAAGGCTGCGATCGATTGCCGAACTGCTCGTTGCTGTTGTCGCTGAGTGCATTAGAAGAAAGTGGAGGCCTTCAGTCGAGTTATTGCTTTTGGAACAGCAAGTGCGCTTCCAAACTAGATTATCCATCTACGGTCGTCTTTGGTTTCTGCAACATCCCTCAGCAAGACAAGCGTACGTGAGGAGAATGCATTATCCGTGGCCATATTTTAAAGGACGGTTCAAAGCAATTATTATAATGCGGGTGAAACTGATTGTGGGTGCCTCTGTAAGACCTCGTTCCTTGTCCATCGTCGCGCTTTGCTTTACAACGCGTGTCTGCAGTGCCTTGACAGTGCTGCTCAAATCTGCCCCAAAGCAGGTTTGGACGTGACAAAATTTATCCAGCTTTCAACGCGGCTACAGACACGTCCCGCATCATGGTGAAGCGTGTACTGCGTGTGCCTTCTAAAAAGGGGATTTTTCTTTCCTTCAGCTATGCTGTGGCAGGTGGCGTGGACAGAATGCTCGAAGCTGCCATCTGGGCTGGCTGGGCTTTCCTGTCGAAACGAGAAAACGCATCACAGCTTGCCTCAGGTTGCTTTTAGCCACGCTGCGGCATGTATTTAATCAGCGTGTTCCTCTAAAAAACTACCAGAAATCCTTACCCTTTTGGCGAATGAAAGTACCGGACTAACACTTTTCACCAACGTGTCAAAGTGTGTTAACTAGAAGTGCATCGGTCGGAGGTCATTTTGTAAAACTGCTGGGGCTGTTTTATTAGCCTGTGCAGTATATTTGTTGTGCTTGTACGAATATTAGTCCTTGCTGACGCTTGCATATCACTGCGTATGCTTTTTCCGCTCATCATGTCTTCACCAGGCAGGTTCTTCGTCGGTGCTAGAGTTTAATTCAGAGAGCAGGCGCGGTCCAAGTTCTGCGTTTTCAAATTCGATGGAGCATACGTATATCCTGGTGTACGTTAGCGTTAAACTCACCCGGGATGAGAAGCGGCAATTTTTCAAACACTAAAAGCGCGTCATGGTTGAGAAGAAATGGATTTACGCCTGGCTGCGATGTTATATTTTACTTCATTTGGCAGCGGTCTTGGGCTCCGCACGACGGCCATCTTGAGACGACAAATTTTTACGCTCAAATCCCGACAAGTGGTTGTTGCTAGTAAATTAGGTCGCCAAGCAAACACGCGCCCAGGATGACGCGGCACTGGCGCGAATCAAAAATTGCACCTTCGTTGTCTATTGTGGCTGCGCGCGTGCCTGAAGACGTTGGTGACAACATTGGAAGAGAAAATAAAAGGTACCCTGCGCAGCGATGCCATTCTTTGAGCGTTTCACACACGCAAAACAAATGTTTGTTGTATCTGACATCCTGTCGATCCGGTACACAGTAAAAAGTAACTCGAATGACGGTGCGTACGGTGTACGTTAGCGTTAAACTCACCCGCAGTCACTTTTCGCGGTAGATATTCAAAGCATGCGTTTGTATGCAGTCCTTCTCAATCCGCTCGGGAATAAATGAATGCAAGTAGGGACTGACGTCGTCCTTGACGTTTTGCCAGAAATAAAAATGGAGTAAATGGAAGGAAAAATGAAACGGAGAAAAACAAAGCAGCAAAGAAAATGAAAAGTTTCAGGGTAAAACTCACACATAAACCCCATCCCCGCTTCTCGCTTTCCATCGTATGCTTTCTTTCCCGACCACAAGAGGAAATGTCGCTTACTTTTTTTTCTTGATTTCCCTAGAGGAAACGTGGTCGTATTAAAAAAAAAATGGAGCCTCCTGCCTGTGTTCCTTTTTGTGCAAATCTGACGCCCTCTTTATGTCGTTTCTGTACAATTTTTTGCTTGCAAATACATTTGATGAGGGAATGAGTGAAAAAAGAAATACTGTGGAAATGAGTTGCTTAGTACTACCTTCCGAACTACCACACGATGTATGGTCACTGTGGGACCCACTTGTGCAAGTAGGGCTCGGGCAACGCCTTTAAGTACCTACGCTGGGCCTCGATGGGGAATAAGTCGGCAAGCGAAAATTGGGCTTGCCGCAGTTGATGCTACATGGGTCCGATATCGGCGTTGCTAGGGCTAACTCAGGCCATTTTCCTGCATCCAGCACACACCAGTCTCTTGTAGGGAACTTGACGCCAGATGCAGCATAAATTTGGGCTCTGGTGAGAAAAACCTCCTCAAGCCAAAATAGAGGTGCCACACTGAACTGCTGTGGGTCCTACATCGGCCGTGGCGGTGCTGGAAAACAGAAGTGCCCGTCTGCTGCCCACATCGGTACCTTGTTGGATATTTGAATGCAGGCGCAAACTAAGTGTGATCTCTCGTAAAACCTCGCAAAGCCCAATATAGGCTCCCCGCGCGAGCCAGTCTGCAAGCGTGACGATATAAGTTGCAGCGTCACGCTTGCAAACTGGCTCGCGCGGTCGTCGTAACCACCGTCGATATATCGGCCTGCCGGAGCAATGGGGCCGTTGCGCCTTGCCAGCAGCTGATTTCGTTCACTCAAGCCAGGATTGAGAGCAGCATAATCGTGGCGCGCGAGTGCGCTAGTCACGTGTTTTTTTTTTCGGTATTTCGCGGGCCTTCTTTGGAGCTCGGAAATAAGATACACGTGAGGCTTTCTTAATCGCAAATAAACGGATTGGGGGTTTGTGAAAGTGCTCTCCAACATTGCTATTCACATTTGCTCTCTAAAGTCAATATTTACGCATTTAAAAAATTACCTTAATTGCTAATTAATTAATTGCACAACAAAAATTGCCTATGATGCGCCAGCCTGTTAGTTTCCCTGGCCTACCTCAAATATTTTATCTTTTAATCCTTGGCTAAAGTTAGCCTGGATGCCCTGTATTTAGGAGTCGGTTATAGTCTGCGCATTTCTCCATCACGTGGTTGATCACCTAAGTTTGCGGGGATAGAGTGGCCGCAGCTGGCATAGGTCATCGTTAATTGGAGATATATGGGAGAGGCCTTTGTCTTTCACTGGGTGTAGTCAGGTTGCTGTTGATGATTGATAGTGTGAATATGGTCTATAGTCGAGTACCCTTTATGAAAGCCTGCCTGATCATAGGGTTGATTGAAGTACAAGGTTGTCCTGACTATAAGGTTGCCCTAACTCTATTAGCGATTAGCTTACCTTATTAACGATTACCTTGTAGGCAACGGATAGTAAGCTGATCGGCCTGTAATTTTTCAAGCGCACGACGTCTGCTTTCTTTCTTAAGAATTAAGAGAATTTTATCGTTCTTTGAAGCTTCTGGCACGCTGCAGGTTATAAGGCATTGCGTATGCAGGGTGGCTAGTTTTTCTGGTACAATCTCCCCCCCCCCCCCCCCCCCCCCGTAATTCAACAGATCTGCTGTTACATGATCCTCACCACCTGCTTTCGCCCTTTGCATTGCTCCTGAGGCTTTCTTCCTCTTTCGTTACTGGCTTGATGTCCCATTGCTTTGGGCTACTGGCTCCCACATTAACGTCCTGATTGCATTCGCTGCTGAATAAATTGCGTAGAACTCTTCGGCTACCTTAACTATCTTATTCATTTGCTAATGCCCTTGCCCTTTTTATCTCTTAACGAATACATCTGGTTTTTGCCTATGCCTAGTTTCTTCTTCATGGCTTTTAGGCTACCTCTGTTCTTTAGATCATGCTCGATTCTCTGCATATTAAACGTCCTTATGTCGGGTATCTTGCGCTTATTAACTTTGATAGCTCTGCCAGTTCTGTTCTGTCTGCAGGGTTAGACGCCTTCATTCTTTGGCGTTTCTTAATCAGATCTTTTGTCTCCTGAGATAGCTTGCCGGTATCCTGTCGAACATACCTACCACGTACTTTTACTGCGCATTCCGTAAGGACAGCAGTGAGATTATCGTTCACTGTTTCAACATTAATATTGTGGTCCTACGTTAAAGCCGAATATCTGTTCTGCAACGATATGCTAGATTATTCTACTTTACCCCTAAGCGCTAACTCGTTAATGGGCTTCCGCTCCTAGTTTCTTCAGAGGCTGCCCAGATCTGCCCAAAGTACGACTGATGGGAGGAGAGCTGGGTTGGCTGCCCGCATTGCGCAATGCGGGCTAAATGAGGACAGCGCCACCTACAAGGGTCGCAAAAGGGGACCGATCGGAAGTTTTGTGCGCAGCCACTTGAGGCCCCATTGCATGACACACATTGAGCCCACAGGGGCTCCTATGCATTGCCCACATCGGACATGCACAGGCCCCCACTTTGTAGCCTAGTCTGTGCTTCTGGGGTTGAACATGGGCATTATGCCCTGTCGAAATCCAGCACATAGGAATCTGCAGCGTCATAAATATGCTTCGACAGAAGTGATTTAGTGTGTTGCTTATGATGTTGTCAGTATAACCCGGCACAGTAACGTGTCCTGCCACCATGGACTTTCAAAGACATTTTCATTAGTGTTAATACTGAGCCAGACACTGGGTTTGTTGTTGATCTAGGTGCCTCTTAAGTCAGCTACTGAAAACAAAACGGCGGGAGTATTATAAAAGGTCCAGCTTACCAGCTAGGAAAAGCAACTGCAGAAAGGTAACTAGATGGGCTTCAGTCGGCCCTCACAATCACGTCACGAGCCCAGCTCCTGTTAAATCAACATTTGTTGCTGATTCCTTTTCACCCCTAACTGCTCTCACTACGCCACCTGATAGCACTGTAAAAATAATTAAGAAAGGTGTCCCAGCAGAGTCTGTATGCACGACACTTAACATTCACTTGTTCTTTTGCGGCGAGAGCTGTTAGGCGCCCGTCCCTGGCTTGCGCGTCGGCGTCGCCGTCGTGGTAACTGGTGGGTGCGTTCATGATATCCACCCACCGAGTGGATGTCATTAACACACGCACCGGTCATTAACGCACTCACCTCATATGACCGTCAACGTGGGTCGCATAAACCTAGGGGTGGCTCTGTTTGGAACAGCCGCCTGCCAGTGCAGAGCTGCATTACTTGACCACTAGATTAGCTATCGCTGAAGCTAGCGTTACATAGTCGTAACCGTCCTGTGAGTTGTTTTTTTTTCGTTTCTCTTTTTTTTAGCATTAAAAAATGCTGCGGGTAGGGCGTGGTCGTTATTATACGTCACCACATGCATTGGCCGACACTTAAAAAACGTCAGAATGGAAGTGCTTGCAACTACTTATAGTAGAAGCCCCCGAATTTTCTCCCAAAGCCGTATTTTCCGGGTGCTTACATTACACCACCTCGAAATGCAATAATTTTGCTCGACTAGACAGAAAATGAATTATTACAAGGCAAGGCTCAGAAAGCCGCAGGAAGGTGAAAAAAAAAAGCCTAAATAGTGCTTCTCATGGTGCCGATGTGTAAGGCAGTTTCTCATTAAGAGCCCGCAGGAGGAAATTACCGTCTGCTCTAAACTCCACAGCCACTTGAAGATATGGCGAAACGTAAAATGAAGCCTGCCCAGGCTTTTGCTCGTAAGTTAAAAAAAATGCTTATAATATTTTTTAATAAGTTATATCGGGTAAGAGCGGTGTTCGTGCACCAGCGTGTTCGTGCACAGACTCGTGCACCATGAAGAAACGATAGTCGGACTCAATCCAATAACTAAGCAGCTTTTCCCCGTCAAAGGACCTCCCTCCAGCCAATGGCGTGGACAGATTCTCATAAGCCTGCTAGGGTGACAATGCAGGGAGTGCACATGAAAGGAGATATAATGCCCTGCGAAACTTCCCTCGCGTGCCCGGAGCTCCTGACCACTTGGGAGGAATGGGAGATCCTACTGCGCTCCACGGACCCGGCCAGGCAGAGGATCGCCACTGACCGGGCAGCAATCGCCATGGAACTGCATGAACTCATGAACGTACAGTGCAGTGAGGTCATGCAGGGATCCAGGGACCTACGAGTCCCAAATCCCTTGCTGAGTAAAGGTATATATATATATATATATATATATATATATATATATATATATATATATATATATATATATATATATATATATATATATATATATATATATATATATATATATATATATATATATATATATATATATATATATATATATATATATATATATACGTTTCCCTTTTTTTTCGCTGTTCTTTCAGAAATAGCAGTTAAGCGAGTTCGAGGACTGGCAGGCAGAAGTTTGCAATTTTCTCACTAATTGCCACTGTGATTATGTCAGCTACAAACAACAAGAAACCAAAAGTAACACGTTATTTTATTCAGCACAAAAGCGAAGGGAAAAAAGGGGCTCATTATGACATACATGAGGGAAGCCAACAGTCATTGAAACTAAGGTTGTCTATTTTGACTCTAAATAATGTTGTCGGTTCGTGCTTTTTTTCGCGGAAGATAATTTTCGGCGGCAAGGAGCTTTTTGTGAGTAACGAGGGGCAGTGTTAATGAATTCTAAGATGAGAAATAACTCATCTGCATGCATTTTATCCAACAGGAAAAGAAATACAAGAATAAGATAAGGCAGTGGGTCAGTTTTTTTTTTTGCGAAAAGCCATTCAGTGGTGATGAAGCAGAGCAAGAATAACAACACGTAGTGCTTATAGGCACAATCACTCTTGATTTGCAACGAGCAGTGAGACTTAACAAGGCCTAAACTAAGCAGATGGAATGAATCGAAGTCCGTACAAACTATTGGTGGGCTATAACGAAAGTTAAATAATAGTTAGCACAATTTGCACGTCCATTAGGAAGTACTAAAAGCCTCGTGAATTAAATTACTTCATCCGTATTCAGGGCAATAGCAACAAGTAGGCATGTTTTGTAAGCGAATATCGGAAGCAGCGCGGTATTGTGTCCATGCGCCCCAATTTCCCTGCATTGTTAAAGCAAATGCTTCGAGCACGAATGTACGTACCACCCGCGGCTGCTCAGTGGTTATGGCAACCGGCCGCTGACCCGAAAAACGCGGGTTCGATTCCGGCCGCGGCGGTTCAGTTTCGATGGAGGCGAAATTCCAGAATCCCGTATACTGTGCGATGACAGTGCACTTTAAAGAACCCTAGGTGGTCGAAATTTCCGGAGCCCTTCACTACGGAGTCCCTCATAGCCTGCAGTCGCTTTGGGACGTTACCCCCCCCCCCCCCCACACACACACACACAAACACACCACAAGCCATACGTACTAACGAATACAGCTACGCATCGTGTCTGCGAGCTGCCTCACCAAAGATGTGACTATGTGTGCAATACGCTCACTAGCTTGAGTGGCTCTATATGGTTAAAAAGGAAAACTGCAGCTGTGATAAACAAAACAATTAAGGTTCGTGACAACCAACAATGCCGCCCGTTGAGGCAGGGCCACTGGAATCCCTGGTTAGTTCAATATGACGCATTGCATAGCGGTTACTCTGCGTCGAACTGACGGCGGCAGAACAGAAAACTATGATGCAAAGTTTCGCGATGGTCTGCTTAGCTAACACAGCATTGCCAGAACACAAGTTCGTGTACGGTCAGCAGCCAAACTTTACGGGATGCGTGCGCTCGGGAACGAATTTATTCATCGCTGATCACGACCCGTTCGCCTGGTGCTGCCAGCAGGTGAAGCCTGCACGTCGTGCTATACCTGCAGACGTTGCGGGCGATTGGCTTGCATGGTGGTGCTAAAACAAATATTTTTTCCGCACACCCGCATTCCGAGAAGTTTTGCGGCCGACTGTACATTTCTGTTAAAGCATGCAAGCTTTTCAAGAGGGGGTTGCAAACTGCCTTCTTGTTAGCTTGGAACTGCATCGTACGCGTTCCCGCAGTGCTCGGGCCGAAGCGCGACCGGTTCTGAAGTCAGGGTGCGGCGCATCCAGGTTCGTTGTTGTTGATATCGCTTAAAAACAACGACAGAAGACAAAAAAAAAAACATGAAATAGGACGTCACAGCGCCTCTTCTGTCAGTGTTTTCAAGCGCTGTCAACAACAATGGATCAGCACCAACTAGCCCGACAACTTGCCCTATTCGCATCAGGGTCACAGCGTACAGGTCGAGTGCGCAACATTGCGCGTCCGCCTACTTCGCATCCAGCCCGTACAGCGCGGCTCCAGCACTGCAGAAAGTAAGTTGCTCGTATGTGTGTGCCGGCATTGGATTGTCGTGCCGCGCCTGCCATAATTTCGGAAGACAGGCCGGAGCTCCGCTGCGCGCGCTCGTATATACATAAATATTAAACGACTGGCGCAGAGGGGATAAATCATTCGTGCGTCCCTCGCTGTTTTATTCATAGCTGCAATCCAGCCCAGCGAGCTAGCCTAATTAGCTTCGAGGTTCCCCGCCTTCGGAGGAAGAAGGTGGAGTCACTATTCACAGTGAGAAACTCGCACGCTGGGAAACAAAGTAGAGCTTAAAATAAAGCGCTGCACGTGTTTCTCGAGTTTCTGTTCGTGCGTGTACGTAGTGGTGCGGGGAGGGGGGGGGGGGGGTGATATATGAGGGAACAAACGAAAACATTGATCACGAGGGAAAGAAGCCGGTGAGAAAGGTAATGAGGAGGTGGGTGACTCTAGAGAAAAAAGGGGAAAACAACGAATTCTAGTCGCAATGCCGGAGAAGCGGAGACGGTAATCCGCTTTCGCTCCACTTTGCAAACGTTAATCTTCGAAAATAAGGAACATCCTCGGGGCTCCCAAGGGTGGGCGCCAGGAAGAGCAATTAAATTTTTAATGAAACTGGAAGGCAACCGAAAAAAAAGTAAGATAATTAGATAAATGGGAGTTGTCCTAATTGAGAGCAAAGTCTTGAGGCGCGGGGAAAGAGCTAATTGTGAAGTGCAATTTTTTCCCAGCACCAGCTGCGGCGCTGTCACTGATTTATTGTCAGAATTTCCCAACGCGCGGATGCGTTCTCGTTCTTTTGTTTTCGAGCGAAAATCGGGCCGAAAAATATTTGATGCAGAAAGAAAGTCGAATCCTCCACCCTTGCATCACCTGCTGCCGTTTTTTTTCTTCTTTTTTTTACTTGTTCTAGCTAAAAAGTACTTCCAGTTGTAGCGAATACTCTGGCTCGAAACAGTCGGCACGTTCGGCTCTTACATTCTAGCTGCCTTGACGAAATCCACTCGAACTAGACCGGCCCGTAAAAGTCTGGAATGCACTGGCGAAATCTCTTTGGAAGCTTATCTGGAAAATGCCGCTAGTGGCATCTGCGAGCACCGCAATTTATAAGCCCAATTTATAAGCCCAAAGTAACGAACCCATTAACGAGGAGTACGAGGACTGCTGAGGAGATATGTAATCTCGACATCATCCGGCACGTCGACTTTGCCGTAGTATGATTATAATTTCATGAGAAGTTACAGTGTCGAGTTGAGGTAAAACCTTCTGCATTTGGTCTAGTTTCACACCCACCGATATATCGATCTGCGTTGCCATTTGTCTAACGCACTTTAAGCAGTGTGCTACAACGAGACGCGGGCTAAGCCGTAAGAACTTCGCATGGCGTGAGCCCTGTGCTAACTAAACGACAGTACCGAAATTATAGTGGCGTTGCTTGATAGTTGGAATGACGATTCTTTCAACCCGCTGAACCTAGAACGGAAGTGGCTAACGGCGGAGTTGTTTCTACACTCTAAACAAAATGAGCAAAAAGGGAGTAAAACTGTCCTCTCTTATAAAAGGGTGTGCGCTACAGGACAGCCTACTGCCCTTTTTATTCCCATACAGGTGTACTCGTGTTTAGAGTGTAAAGCCAAAGATCTATAAGTTGTCTTTATAACTGCATATTCGGATGCACAGAAGACAGAAAGAACAAGCAAACAGCACAGCCGAGCGCTGTCCTTGTTCTTCCTGTCTTTCGTCTGCTTGCGATGTTCCACCCAATATGCAGTTATACAAACTCGTCCAAGTTCCCGTCCTACTGCAGTCTTTATGTGCATTCGTATATGAGGGGCTGCAAGTGTGCCTGTTCCGATTATGTGCAGAAAAAGCATTCAGCTTAATCAAGGAACCCAGAAATCACTAATTACAAATATTGAGCAAAAGATGGCTGGGACTAACGCTAGCAATGATAAAATTGAACTGATCACCGAAGAAAGACTGGAAAACGAAGCAACAAACCATATTTGTGGCGGCATGACCGACGAAACTGCCGAAGAATACATGAGACTCTGTGCATTCGTCTATTTGGAGAGTTCATCAAAATTTTGGACGTTCACCACCCTCTATCGGCAGGTCGCAATGTAAGCAGCGTGTGGTCACTGTATACAAAACTAAGGTCGAAGGTACCACCCGCTTTTGATCACCCCAAGGTGTGTTTAAATTGCAAACCTCCCGATAGGTCAACTCAGAGACACCTTGGTTAGTTAATTCACTAGCGCGTAGAAAAGGGGAACGGCTTACCGTCTGTGCTAGTTTTCTTGCGTCTAAGCCAGCCTTAGACACCTTTCCGTAGACTGTACAGCACCTGCAAGGAACCAAAAAACGGTGTGTTCCGATGATATTGCGATTTATTTTGCGCTTACAACAACCGAGTTCTGCTGGTTCTTTCTTTAAGAAGGTGGATGCTTTTGAGTAGCCACAACTCAAGCGACTCATATGGTTCTTCGTTGAACTCAAGTAAAACCCGGCGGTATTCATTTCATTTCATTACTTTCTTTCATATCATCAGCAGAAAACTTCAAGAAGCGCTTATATTTGTACCTATCAGTGGGCCTGCCTAGTGACGTTTTAATAAAACGGCAGGGTTTTAACGCAGTTAAACCCAGTAGACATGCGAAAACATGTCATTAGACTGGTTGGCTCGTGGTTTTACTTTGCTGGGTCGTCGGCACATCTGGCGACGGTATTACACTCAGGTTAAATTCTGATCGAGGTTAAACTGGCCTAATCGCTTCGTACCGCAGATGGAAGTTGATGAAGACGACGATGTGCAACGCCCAGCGCGAGGGTGTGTTGCAGTTTAACACGAGGCGTGATAGGCTGCGGGGATAGCATAGCGTTCTCGTGCACTGGCCAGCGATGCTGACCTATTCGCGCCGCCGCGCGAGTGGCGATTTTTTTCTTTTTTTTTTAGCGCTTGCAAAAAAGGACGAACATGAAGAAGACAACTCCAGTGCTAACCTTGCTCTGCAGACAGCTGTTGCTATATGCGACTCGGTGTATTTCATTCGCATGAAATACACTCAGTTGTAAGTTCGGTGCTGTGTGTGTTGCTTCTCTCTATCTTGTCCCGTTTTTCGCGCCGTTTTCAGTCTTGAACCGTCAGCTTAGTACGCGACCTGAGTGATCCTTAAGAAAGCGGAATTGCTCGTGGCACCCCTTTTCTGATTGTTGGGGAAACAGAAATCGATGGACCCCTGCTTTATTATTTACGCTCATATACATGTTAATTTTATGTTATTAGTGTGGTTTCTTTTGAGCAGTCAAGTGCTCGCGTATGTGAAAAGCGGCACGTGTCGTGCATGCCTTCGCCGATGTGCGCCTTGAAAGCCGCGGCGTTTGGTAGCTGGCTACCCATTTCTTGTCCGCTATTCATCAGCTCGATAATTAAACTGAAATTATCACAAGGTGGCACTAGAGTAACCTTGAGGCACGAAAGGAGCAGAGAAAAGGGCCGAATGAGACGGTTTTCCCGCTGCATGTGTGCATTCGTAAGTCGAACATACATTCCCTTCGGCTCGTAGAACCCTTTTGCAGGAACCAAGCCGCTTGCAAAACCCTACGCGACTCGAATGCTTTCACTGCCCGCACCAATGAATAGTCGCCGCCGTCTAAATGAGTGCTTGAAAATGATAGTACAACTGTTAGCTTTTACTGTGCGTGCACATTGTGGCCTAGGAATGCGACCATCACAACAACTGCAGTCCCGCGCTGGGGTTGTTTACATAGCTGTGCGCAAGCAGTACTGCTCGTTTGCTTGGCATAATACGCAAGGTGGGCT
Source organism: Amblyomma americanum (assembly GCF_052857255.1). Lineage (NCBI taxonomy): Eukaryota > Metazoa > Arthropoda > Arachnida > Ixodida > Ixodidae > Amblyomma > Amblyomma americanum. The sequence goes on along the minus strand of NC_135499.1, from coordinate 184,923,681 downwards.
CTCCTTATCTTAAATATTACGTATTATTGCTCACAAATTGTAGTTTTACTCATTTACACACTATGATAACATTGAAATAATCGCCGCTGATGCTATTTCGCCTGCTTGGGAAACGCTTCGCGTAGGACCGGCGCTTCCCGCTAATTGTATCTGCTTCTTCTTATGTCATCAGTATTTGATAATAAAGCGCTTTAGCTAAAAGTACGTTCGGAAATTACTTGAATTAATGAAAACAACCAGATTTCTTGTCCACAGTCGACGCCAACGGCTGCTGCCGGCTGCCTTCAGCACTTGCTGTGCAGAACGGGTCACATATCGGCACTTCCCCCTTATTGTACTCGCGCCCTTCGATGTAGGCAGTCGTCGTTTTGAGGGCACTGTACCCAAAACTACGCTCGACAGCGATTTTCATGCGCTAAAACTTGCGAACTCGCTCTCCGCAATCGCCGGAATCGCACACACGAATTCTGCGTACTCGCTAGGCCTCGTCACGAAAGGGACCGGCGGTCCACCGTCGGCCAAAATTCAAGCATCTGGCAGGAGTTCCCGCTGATTAGTAAGAATGTGTGAAGATATGAAATGCAGCCGCTTGTTTCGCTTTTTTCGATAAGGATAAGGTACAGAAGCGCAGTTTTTCGGGCCGTTTATTCACCGGGCGTGAAGGTTTCGCTCGGCCGCACAAGCCCAGGCGACTGCTGCGAGCGACGAGCGGCACCGTCGTGCGGCGTTTTCTGCCCGTGTCGCTCAATTGCCTCGCCGATAGGTTCTATGCGCAGGCACCGAATGAAAGCACATCTTCGCTGGTGCACGCACATCGCGTATGTCGCCGTTGCTAGCATCAGGTACAATAAGTTTTAAAATTCTCAAGTTTATAGAATGTCATACCAAGTAGTCCGCCACCACACTCTGCCAGTTCCAACTAAGTTCACTACTGCGATACGGGGTCGTTGGTCGTGCTGGCGTCGTCGTCGGTCTAGCGTGACAGACCAGTGCGTCAGCGATGGCATTTGCATACCGACCAGCCAACCTACCGCCAATCGCCGTCCCATCGGCCTAGTGTAACCGGACCCTATACCTATACCAAAGAATAATTGCGTTACTATTATTAACGCTTTTGCGGCACCAGTCACTCATATATGGGGGACGACTGCTACTTCGATCGCCTGCGGAAGTACAGGGGACAAGAAACCTCGCTGCGGATATTGCAGCAACGAGAGCAGACGACGTTGCTCCGTGTATGCCATGGTGACGTCACGATAGCATTCAATACGGCGGCCCCTGCCGGTGGGAGGAGCTTCCCCGTTCTCAATTTCGATCGCATTTTTTTTTCAATATAGAGCGCGTCCAGAGCAGCCAAATTTCGGAAACTGAATCATAAGCTCCTGTATTAGTTACTGAAGCACAAAACTGCAATATGAAGAACGACCATGTCATGGCCCCTTTAACGTGGCGTCTCTGTTGCTAGGCAATGGCTCAGAACCGAAGAATTGGTTGATAACAGTCATGGTCGGCGTTGGGGAGCGTACAAGTGCTTTCGCACTAAATAAGAGAATGACAACATTAGTAAAGCAATCAATCAATCAATCAATCAATCAATCAATCAATCAATCAATCGCACTCTCTCTTTTGATGTTCCTGAGGCCAGCGGTCAGAAGTCGTTCCTTGTGTGTGCTGACAAAGTTACGCTTCCTTTGCCTCCCAAAAACTTTCCGTTCCCCAGTGTAGCCTAAACCATGAAAATTTTCGAACGCATGGCATCCATTTTGTTGTTACCCACCTCATTTTTGCGATGGGAGATGGGAGTTTCAAGTCTACCCGCGCCAGAATCGACTCTCGAGGAAACGTACAAGAAGGAAATTGCGGACTGTACCGAGGCAAAGTAAGCGTGGGGAAGTGTTTGTGCGCCTCTCTGTCAGAACAAGACGGCAGAAGGAACTGCCATTCTTGTCGTCCTCTTCTCCGGGAATAATATTTGCTCACTTATAAGCGGAACAAGTGCATCGTCTCGAAGAAATTTTCTTTATGTGACCTTCATCGGCCGTCTATTTCTGGTCGAAAAAAAAAGGGTAGTAAAAGGCGGAACCGAAGGCTTTCATTCGACATGTCGTGTATTTTGTTTTGTTTTGACTCCGTTAATGTCGAGGTCTTCTGGGGAAGAAGCCCAGTGCAGTGGTTATATTTGTTCTAAATAGCTGCACAACTCAATAATCGGTAGGCCTAAACCAAAGAGAGTTAAGGATAGAAAATTAACGCCATTGGTGCCAACTGTTCTCAGTTATCATTTGTAGGCGAAAGCCTCGAAGAAAAAATTTCACCTGAGCAACTTGGTGCATATGGACGCCTAAATGCGCCTCAAAAGGACGCCGACGGAGAAACAGCACCGCAGCCACGCTCTTATTCTGTGAATGTGTTTGCACGTAGTTAATTCAAAATCATCGTCACCAGCAAACTTTCAAAGCAGTTTTCACAAAAATATATATACTTTTTTAATTTTCTCAAGCGATAAGTTGTAAAGTGCATTATTTTCTAAAGCCAATGATGAATAAATTAAACTTCGCTTCCTGCATTTTGATCATTTTCTGCGCAAAACGCGGTAAGAAAGCACGCGAAGTACTTAAAAAGTGCTGCACTCCCGAGATGGAGCGCTTGTAAACTTTCATTTGAATATGCGGCATCTCGTTTCCATCGCTTCAGAAGTAGTAGTCTACAAGGCAAAACTTCTGAAATGCGTACGCCTCATAAGAAGCAAGCTATGCGATATATGACGAATTACGACCGAAGATACGTTTCCAAAGAAAGGATGGATCAGTGAACGGCACAAGCCAATGTTGACTCAGCAAGGGAAAACAATATTTCACGCGAAGAGAAGTAAGAGACATCGGCAGCGACACACAACGATATATACATCCGACTGCTCGACACTTTAGCGGAAGAGCGCGCGTGCGTTGCGCCGAAGCACATACGCAGGTAGAAGCAGGGGGAAAGGAGGCAAGAGAAAGGAATCACACGAAAGGGACCGTTGTAAGGAGAGGTGTTCGTCGTTTTTCAAGACATTCGAACGTTGCCTCGGCAACCAGGGAGCAGCAGAAGAAAGTAAAAGATTGAAAAATTATTTTATGCCATGGAACAGCGGCCGTTATCGTGTTTCCGGGTTCTTTCCCTTTATACGAGAGGATAGAGCACGCGCGCAGATGCGTTCTCAACTTCCGGGGAATTCCAGTTGCGAAAGCGTTATGTAGACGCCGTGCAAACGGGGACACGTTGGGTTTTCCCCGCCCGTATTTCTCACGAAGAGTCCTCGAAGTTGTGACGCATCCTTGTTTTGCGGTTTTTTGTATTTTTTGCGTTTTCCTGTTAAATCAGAAGCGTGCCTCAGCGAACGAAACGAACCTCCGGTAAGAACAGCACCCGCTCGGACTGCCTCAAGTTTCTTTCTAGGAAAAGCAATTTCACTGCTCGTGTGTCGGAACTGACTCCTACGAAATTTGTCTCTAATTTTGATGCTCAGTGTAGAGCACTCGATGCGCAGCACTAGGTTACTAGAGTGCTCGACTAAGGTTATCACGGTGAGAAATAAATCCGCTGAAAAAGTACCCGCCGGCAGTTAAGGTTGTTCTCTTTTTTGCGGCAGATAAACATGTAAGGAGCGAGCCATACAATTGACGTGCTCGTAGCATTAATAAACGTGAATGTGTGGAGAGAGAAACTGGTACCGGTTCTGATAACCGGACCAATATATTTGAAACTTAAGTCAATGCCCCCTGAAGATTATGACTGAAGCGTTTCCTCGATTTCAATGGGCCCCGAGATCGCCTCGACATTGCGCAGACTGGCCACTAGCCGGCGCTAAAAGATGACCCTCAATTTCTGTTTCAATGGCAGGGAGGAAAAACGCTAAGGCGCCCGTGAGCTGTGCGATGTCAGTGCGCGTTAAAGATCGCCAGGTGGTCGAAATTATTCCGCTGCCCTCCACTATGGCACCTCCTTCTTCCTTTCTACTTTCGCTCCCTCCTTTATTCCTTCCCTTACGGCGTGGTTCAGGTGTCCAACGATATATGAGACAGATACTGCGGCATTTCCTTCCCCCCCCCCCCCAAAAAAAAAAAACAATTATTAATGCCTGGGAGACTGTGATGCGCGGCGCCCGATCATGCTGTTTCATCCTTTTTTCGGGCTTTGAGCATCAACTTTTAGTTCGTTAATGACAAAAAAAAACATGTTTTTGGATGTCTCAGAGTGCAGCAAATGCTTAAAACGTCAAAGCTGACTTCCACATAGTATTCAAAGGGGATCATGAGTTTCGGTTTCGAAATCTAAAAGCGTGCTGTGCACGCCGTTCTATCATGCTGTTGGGATCTTTTTTCTCCAGCATAACCAGTAACTTTTGGACGGTTTACAGAAAAATGAACATGTTAGAAGCATCCATATTGCAGCAAGTGCTAGAACTGGATAGAAATGCCGCAAAATAAGTATTTGCACTGCATGATGCATGGTACTGTTGCCAATGGCAAGAAATCAACTACTTCGGACAGGCAAAAAGGGAAAATAATCCATGAGATAGAATAAGGAAAGGAGGAAGCCCAGAATTATCTGAGCTCTCATCTGTAGCTAGGTTATCCGTGGGAAAGAAGTACACTATGGCGACGATTGGATGGAAGCCGGATGCGTCGCGGTAGCCTGCCTGGGGAGTCGTAGGCCGGCAGGGGGCACATCCTGCATATGTAATGTTCTTAGAAGTTCGCGAAGCGCGCTTCAATTACAATCTTGCCGAGGAGCATTGCGAGAGATGTTTAGATCGGGTGAAGTAGATCTTGGAGGGCAGCCTGCGCTGTTTCTGGTCATTTTTCCGACGAGCTTTCGCCGAACGGTACCTCCCTGAATAACGTTGACAGATTTCAAATAAAGCCATGCCCCTCTTCTCTATTCTTTCCGCAGAAAAACACATCTCACTAGGTTGCTGTGGGATGCACACGCGCACAGTGATGTTGGGAGTAACACAGCAGGTACTGACCGGATTTCTCCAAAGCACAAGCGCTTGCGTTGATGAAATGGCAACTGGAAAAAGGGGAGTATCAGACATGGCGAGCGACTTGTGAATATAAAAAAAAACTGCGCTTGAAGGCACAGACACGTGCGCACTCACAAGGAAAAATGGCATGCGTCGGTGCGATGAAGGCAGCGTAAATCGTTTCTTACTGCAGTTTCACGAATTTTCGGGAAAGAGGATTCTTGTTGTACATCTTCGCAACTGCGTTCTTGTTTGTTATGTAAAGTACATGGTTTGTTAGCAATGGTTTGATGAACTCCTTGCATACAATATGCAGTAGTGCTTGCCTGTGGCTGCTATCCTTGTTCTCACAGGTCAGAACAGGCAAACCCGCGATTTTATTCACACTATTTGTAGAGCAAGCATGTATCCAGTGGCCTTTGAAGATGCGTTCGGTCCTTGAGCACGATATCTACGAACTCCTTGAGGCCATGGAACACTCTTAGGAGCGCTGACGTCGGGTAAAAACGTCCATCCCTGTCCTAGTGGACAGTCAAACAGTCGACAGCAGCCTTTCCTTTGTGCTTTTGCACCAGACACACCGCTGTCACATTCGACCTTCTCGGTAACCACACGATCTATGTGGCCCCCAATAAGGCTGATGGCTCCCATTTCCGGTGTCAGCAGGAAAGGCTCCGACGACATACACGTATGTACGGTGCCCACAGTCCAGTCTACGCGTTTTCACTTCTTTTACTGCTGTCGTCGCGGCATTTTGCTGGTGCCAGCCTTAGGGACGACGGGTACTGATTTAAAATTCTTGGCCCGATGCCCTTTTTCAACATTGGCAACTGGGTGCCTTCCCGAAAGTAACTTGGCTGGAAATGCAAGCTACAAACTACAGAATAATTTGAGGTTTTGTTTGGCTGCCAGTTTTTTCTTCGAATTACCGTGAGCCCTCTTTCCCGGGGTCCTAAGTCGGCAGGAATTTCATGGAACGAAACGCTGGGCTTCTTGTTTCGCTAACTGGACATGCAAAACGGAACGCTACAGCAATGCAGTTTCGCTCGCTACTCGCTACAGCAGCTGCAATCATCAACGCGTTATTTGTCAAACGGTAACACTAAACACACCACACACCACAAGGCATACTTTTTGCTGCACCGGAAGTCGCAAGAAAATTTTGTGCCGCCTGCGCGTCGTCTGCTGGGATGGATGGATGGATACGGCTGAACCCTTTAAATCAGGCGGTGGTTCAAGCCACCTAGCCATGACTTGTGAGATTTTACTCTTGTCTTGATTTTAGCCACCAATCAGATAACCTTCGCTTGGGTACATCTACCCGCTTAAAATCTACTTTCCCTTCACAGTCCTTAAACCCCAATTCCTTGGGTAAGTCAGCCCCGCTGCTTTCCACTATAGGGTGAAGCCCTTTAGAGAAAAGTATCAACTGTTCAGCCGTTTCCTCCTCCTCTCCGCACGCAATGTACAACGTGTCTATCTCGTGGTACCTGACTCTATATGTCTTAGTCCGCAGAATTCCCCTCCTGGCCTCAAACAACAAAGAGCTTCCCCTACAATTATCATAGATATTTTCTTTGGAAATTTGGTGCTTAAAGATCCTGTATGTTCCCAGTGCCGATTTCGTCAGCATTCCTGTTTTCCACAAAGCTCTCTCTGTTTCTTTAACCTTTATCTTGACCGATAATTGCTGATTTGCCCCCATACTGCTGTCCAGATATTTACTTGTCAATTTTCCAGTTCACTTTCTCCATTTCGTGTCAACATTCCTTATGTACAGGTATCTGAAAACTTTCCTAGCCCACTGCTATCCCCATTTTTCTCAACCGCTCCGCAAATGCTATCTTACTGCTAGCTTCTCTGCTCTCGAAAGACGCCCATCCCATATCACCCTGTACCCCCTGATTTGGTGAATTGCCATGCGCTCCCAAAGCTAGCCTCCCTACGCCGCGTTGTTTAATTTCTAACCTTGCTTGAACAACTGGTCTCATGCACAGGACCGCATTGCCGAAAGTCAGGCTAGGGACCATCACCCCTTTCCAGATCCCTCTTACCACTTCATACCAATTGTAATTCCACAGTGCCCTATTTTTCATGACAGCTGCATTCCTACTAGCTTTATTCATTGCATATTTTTCATGCTCTGTCAGATACTCAGCACCGTTATTTATCCAACTCCCAAGATGCTTGTACTAGAGTATGCTAGAGGATCATCTGATGCTAGATGGTCATCTGACAGCGCCGCCGTACAGCGGACGCGCGCGGCGGGCAGAAAAATCCCTGACGCTTCAGGCATGTTCTTCAGGAGACATTGCTTAAGTAGCGCTATTATTTTCCGGTATATAAAGAAAGAAATTTTCCACACATGCCCGGCAACTGGTGCTTGAAAATGCGGCAGCGCTATACGTCTGGGATGCAGTCAGAACGCTCGTAGGTATGGCATTGGCTCTCATAAAGTAGCTGCTGCACTGTAGGCTATGAGCGAATGCATTATGCAGACCACACTCCTGCTGCTACGTGTGTTATAGAGTATCACACGAGCGATAAAATAAGATATTCAAATCTGTGAACCTTTACGGCCGGCGTGCTCGAAATGCTATGCACTTCAAGACTGAGTTTTTTTCCCCTAGCAAGGTTTGAAGCCTTATGTGCGCCCAGAAAAACAAGGGTGCGCACGAGAGAAATAAAAGAAAAAAAATGGCGACGTGCAACGGGGGCCTATTCGAAAGCAGCTGTCCAACGGGAACGTCTTGGCAACGACGGTTTGCGAGGTGCTCAATACAAGACGTTCGGGAAATGCGTGGGATGCTCAGAGCGGCAGTTCTTGGCCTGTAGGACCTTCTTCGCGATCATTTAAATAGCTTGCCCTCCGATAGTTTCTTCTCCCATAAATAATACACTTGCCAGCACTTGATATACCGGTCGACAGTGAAATGGAACATAGGTACAAACTGAATGCGAACAAGCTTTTCTGTGTAGCCACTTGAGTCCACAATATGTCGTCATGCGTAACCATTTCCGAACCGGCTAAAATATTTACCTTCATCGTTTAGAAGTGAATCACAGAGCTGTTCGCATGGATTGAGAAACAATTTAAACATGAAATAGACGCGAGTTCTTTCAGTATGTATAGAAAACGTGATAGCGCATAAAATGCTGTTCCTATCAAGCCTGCACATCAAGCGACAACAAGCCGGGTTTACAAAGGACGAACTCGTAGGGTAGGGTCTGTTTTTCAAAGGCGAAAAAATTCCTGAGTAGGTTTATAAAAACGGGACGATTTTGCCGAACCTGTTCTCTTAAAGTTTGGAGGCAGGAAACACCTTGCAGCGCTTCTTGGCGCGTCCTCAATAACTCCGTCATGATACATACACACATAATTCACACTGGCGACACACATAATTCACACTGGCGACTCCATGCACATGATTCACACTGGCGACTCCATACATACACAAATAATTCACACTGGCGACTCCATACACATGATTCACACTGGCGACTCCTTACATACACAATAAATTCACACTGGCGACTCCAAACCCATGACGCCGCATTTCACCTCAAAGCAGCGAACGAGCTTTGGTACCCCTTTCTGCCTGATCCTCGACCATTTACTGTACAGCTAGCGTTAGAGGCAATAAGATTTCAACAGCGAATGCAACTGCTTCGGAGCAAAAGGTGATAGACCGAGTGCGCATCAAAGTTCGAAGGAAGGCTGTGATAACGACGGCATCCGCCGCCCGAGGACAAATGTGACGAAGTCCTTGTAACAGGGCTATTGTCTACCCCGCGTCTGCACCCTCGAGAGAGGAAGAAGACCGCACAGGCGCTAAGGACTCTTCGAGTATGTGCGGCGCATTGCCGCGAGATCACGTTCGGCGCTTCCCCCTCGCAGCAGCAGCAGCAGCTGATTCATGAAGAGGGCGGCCGTCCAGCTAGCGGAGCGTGCAAAGGAAATTGCGTACCCCCGGCGAGCAGCCCACCAGGCTTTCTCCTCTTTGTACTCCCTTTTCCGATGCCCACTGCACGCAGTGTCACAATCGAGAGTTGGTAGCCGGGCCCAGAGGAGAGGAGGTCGCAACAGCAAGCTCTCAGCGCACTCATAGGCTGATGCGCGAAGGCAGGAGTTAGTAAAAGTCACGCGTTCTGAGGGAGGCCCCGCGTCGTGGCGCTGCGGGGAAGAATTGGTTGCCACCTCCTGCACCGGAAAAACTCGCACTCACTGTTTCCATCAACTCTATGTGTATGTGGGAGCCGCGGGAAGAAATGTCTTAGGCGGTGCGAAATCTATCGCCTTTTCTTATAGCAGACACTCTTCCTATAGGTAGTGATGGTGGTCGATGCACGCACGCGCACACACAAATGCAACAATAGCATGACACAGGCCAAGCCAATATCCGAGCAGGGCGGGCACCGCAAAAAATGACGGCAAAGCTACCGAGCAGTCGCGCAGAAAGGGACTGCGCGCACACTGAGGTTATCACTTTATCGTTCGAATCATCGCCTCCCTCTTCGCTGCGCGCCTTCGCCGAGATGTGTGTTTGCACGAATCATGGTGCCGAGATTCCCAAGGCTGGGCGGAAGGAAATAAGGAAAGAAGCAAAGCTATACAGGATCAGTAGTTGGCTGGAAAGTTTTACTTCTTTTTGCCGTTGAGATTGGAGGGGAAGATCAAAAGCACCCTACCTCCTCACCACCTCTGTCCGTCCCCTTCACTTACTCTGGCCGCTTCCTTTCTCATCAACCCGCCATTTCTTCTGCCGGAATCGCAGCCAATGCCACAATACAGCGCCCTCGTCACATCATCGCCAGTTCCAGCGCGCCTTTTACGCCGAGCTCTCAGCTGTCGGCCTATAATCTCGAACTCCTTTTGATGACATCTTCTACTCTTTTCTTTTTCTTGCCCAGACAATTCGCTGTGGAAAGGTAAACAGGCACGGGAGGATGGAACACAAAATAACAATAAAAGGAAGCGCTATTGATTCGACTCGAGGTGGGGTGGAGATGAAACGCCGATAGCAGAAAGCGCGCATGTGATGGAACACCGACTGGAGTGAAATAGGAATGGCGCCGATTCCGCGGTCTATATTTCCATTTCCTCCTACCCAATACATAGGACATCTCTCGGCAGCTATTGGGAATCCGGCGCTTTTCGCAGTTTCAGGCGTAGTTCGCAAGCTGAGAAAGCTCACTGGGGGCGTTTGCGACGTTCTATATATACTCTATAGGCCACGCCTGACAATGACGACCGCAAGTAGAGAATTCAGCATTGAAGTTCTTCGCCGTCTCAAAAATCGCAGGTGCGGATATAATACTCTCCGAAACCCATTACGAAATACCTTGCGCTTCTATCTTCGGTTCCGGTCCCGTTTGAAATGTAAAAGACAAGAGTGTGAGCGAAAGTCGCTTTTTTTTCGTGCCTTTGTTTTATCTTTACAAATTGCCGAAATATAAGAGAAGTTATATTTTCTTTTTTCCTCTTGCTTGGCAGGGTTCCGAAGTAGAATTTTCATTCAGTGGAGGATTAAGTGCAAAACACTTTTCAGCGAACTGAATTAAAAGGAAGTATTATGCGGCACCGAGTTCAAGTATATTCTATTTTTATGTTGCCAGAGAAATTCATTGCACTGTTGCTACACCAGAAATAGCCCCGAACGGTCAGAATTGGTACCAACGATTTGGAGTATGCACGCTCCCTCATAGTTGCCGGCATTTCAGACCATCAAGTTTTGTGAAAGCGCCGGAATAACTTTTTCTTAGCTCAACAAAAGCACGTATACTACTTCTGCCGACAGCACACTTGCATTTCAAATATTCCCTTTGGGTTATCCACCAGCCTCATAAGAACACCCGCCCAAATAGCAATGGCGGAGGCCCAATGGCGGAAAACCAAAACTTGACAATTAAGATATATTTGTTCGTATATCTTAAAACAGCGCGAAAGACGGGACAAAAGAAAGGAGCAAAACAAGCACTGACAACTGGCGGATTTTATTCGAAGAAGCACATGAAGATATATATGTTTAAAAAGATGAACAAAATATTGACAGTGGTTTAGCTTTGGTTAAACCTGGAGTGACGCGATAGCTACAGCTGGCCGAGTGGAACTTGGTCACGTGACCAACCACGTGACGAACCACGTGATCAGCAACGGAGCCGCGCCGCCGGCAGCTGCTCCGCACCACGTGACGAACCACGTGGGGCGGCGCCACCACGCTGAAGGTTCAAAATGCTACTGTAATGTAGCTATCGCCACAAAACACAATTATAAGCAGGAATCGGTGCACAACGCAACATGACAAGGAAAAGGCGATCAACCATAAATTTAACCGAGACCTGGCAGGGTGGGCGCGTTGCCTATCCAGTGTGCGGAACGCACTCAACGTAACAGATTCCAAGCCGCGTCTACTTGGCCGATACACCACAGCTTTCGCTGTCTAACCAGGTTGAGCAGTAGTTGAACTGCAGCAAATTTTTTTGATGGCCTCATTCTTCACCTTTCCGGGGTGCACCCTGATCGGACGAAAGTTGCTTGCACTGGGCTCTTGTGCCTTGCGTTTATAGTCCTCAGTGGCGAGAACAGCAAAGCCCCCTACTTTGTCTGTTTGCACGAGCTTGATTTGTGCAGCCTTTAGCGATATTACGGTCCTCAACACATCTGTGCTAGGGAGACCTGTGCTGCAGAACGGGAGGACACCTTCGAGGTCGGCTTCCGGTTTCGTCTTGGCTTTCAGTGCGGATTTTCGTACCAGCGCGAGCATTCCTGTCTTGTCGAGCTTTCGATGGGTGCAGAATGTTTGGCCACATTCGGAGGTTCTCTTCACATCTGACGGTAAGATAATGTCACCTATTTCCTGAACTTCTTGGAGAGGAGGTGGTGAAAAGCGCTGTTTTTGGAGCGAAGTTCGTAGGTTTCGCCAGGTGAACTCGGTTGATTGGTTAGCGGACCGGAGTTCTTCGTGAAATCTTCGATGATAGCGCCCCGGCGGACAGGCTTTTACACAAGCACCAAGAAGACACTCCTGCAATAGCCGTATTTGCCTTCAGGCCCCGCAACGAAGTATGCGACACAGCTGTAGACCGTGCCAACGTGATTACGGGAATGGCCTCACCAGAAGAGCAACGGCCGGTGGAAGGTAGGCATTCTTGATGGCGAAGGGAAATAGCCGAGCGCGGTACGAAGCCGACACAAGCAGGTGAATTCCAGCTTCAATTCACAAGCAAGCCGCCTTATTTCTGCCGGATTCCCAGAAGACCTATTGTGCAGTCTGGCCGAAAAATTGTTAAGAGAGTTTCGAGGGAACGCCAGCAAAAAACGCCCATTGTTTGACCGAGCACGCACCACAATCATTCTATATGTGCACGGCTTGTCATATATAATAAAAAAGGCAGCAGGAAAGGTCGGCGTACGAGTATTGTTTTCTGCGCCAAACAAGCTAGCCGCCCTGTGTAAGCAGCTCAACACTGACACGTCTCAGAAGGCGGTGTGCAACAAGAAGCACCAGCAGCCATTCATTGCATGCAAGTCACATGTAGTTTATGAGATTCCGCTTTCATGTGGCAAGTTTTACATAGGACAAGCCTGAGGGTGCATTAATGACATGTTGCGAGAGCACGCCAATTCACGAGGTTCGACAACAGGTTCTAACATTGCGCTTCATTGCCACGATTGCAAGTTTTTTTTTCCTCTTTTAAATCAAACGCGCGTCCTCAGAACATATCGTGGCCAGCGCACGCGGGAAATACGGGAAGCTTTCATTATCAGAGAAAAACAGCATTGCGTCAGCACACCATCTGTCAGTTTGTTTACAAAATAAATCGCATTTCTGGATCATTAGATTTTAGACGAAGAGATTTTAGACGCGAGCCCTGCCGCCAGATTTCAGCTATCTCATACACTTGTCTTGTTTTCAACTGTTTACTCTTATGTTGTTTTTCTGTATTGTTTCTGTAGCTTTTGCAGTTTCCGGTTGTCCGCTGGAGACCCTCTTAGCAGCCCGGCTGGGCACGTGCCTTTTCTTTGTAATGCTGCGTTGTGGACGAATTCCTGCTTATAATTGTGTTTTCGTGTTTTTTTTTCCATCTTTTTGAACCTATATACATTTATGTGGTTTTTGGAATAAATTGTGCCAGTGGTCAGTCAGCGCTTGTTTTGTCTCCTTTTTTTGTCCCGTCTTTCGCGCTGTTTTAAATATGAACCTTCACCAACAAGCCCAGTTCGCCACACTTGTGAAGATAAATTTGACCGCAAGCGTCAACCTTTTGTGGCAATAGACATGTATATATCCTTACTTCCTGCACATACTGTTGGCGTCAAAATAAAGAATAAGTAACTCCGGCGAAGTTATCCGGAATTGTAAACTGTTATGCGAAATTTCTATACATAGACGGCCGAATTAAGTGGTCTCATTTTTCTCCAACTCCTTGTAACAACGTGCAGTTCAGGCCCTTAACGCGGCAGCGACCCGTAAACGCAAAACTCGTTACGTATTTGAACGCCACATAGAAGACTGTAAAAGTGGGAAGCTCCCAGATCGCAGAACCTCTCTCGCACACGACTGCAGATAAGTGCAGCAGAAGTGCTTCCCGCGTGTATCGCACGTAGACGCATCGCCGAGCGTCTCGCCGTTTTACATTAACCAGACTGTCCGCAATAAGCGCACTATCCCGGCCGGCGTTCGGGCTGCAGGGAGCCAAGGGAGCGCATTATTCATTTCGCGCGCTGCACTTAGGGAAGAGAAAGCGCTTCGCAAATTGAATAATCTCTGCCGCTGCCGTATCCCGATGGAGACGACGCAGCAGAAGCAAAGTCAGCATAGCCGTGAAGCACTCTGCCATGCTCTGCTTTACTTTGTCCCGCACACAGTGGTGACGATTTATTTACCGCTCGGACCCGGGCACAGACCGTTTGTCCCCAGCGGCGCAGCGGAATGTAGACTAAGGCGCCAGTTATACGCTGCTGCTCGCGTCCATCTATACGCTGGACGTATGGGCCATATTTTTCTCCCTCCCTTCAATGTAGCTCTTCGGATACAGATGAGCGGGCTTGAATAAATAAGCGAGCTTGCTCTGGGGCGGTGGGCGTGACCCGCGCTGTTTTTCCGTTCGCCGCTGGTGAATTAAGAGTAGCGCCAGTCGCCGCTGCTGCAGGGGAGGCGAAGGATCCCTGAGGTAATAATACCGCAGGTGAGGTCGACGAATAAACATCGCCGGTGCTCGAGCGATTCGCGGTGCACGGCAGAAAGCCCAGCCCCGGATGTAAGTGTGCTGGCGCTGCGCGAGGAACGCTTCACTTTCGGCTTCATGGCGAAAGTGCGAAGGCATCGCCACACCGCCTCATAGCGGAGACTATTTGCCTGCCTATCAGCCGCGGAGAATAGAACGTGGCAGTGTGACATTAAGGGAATCAGATATCCCTTGCGAAGGTTCCCGCTTTCGTTACGGCCCATTAGCAAAGTTTTCCTGGTGTTGTGCCCTCAGCACTAAAAATTGCGATGCAGCAGCATAAAGGAAGCACGTTCATTTTGTTCAGGCTGCTTGCAAACAGAGACCGCGTTAGAGCACTTTATTCCCAGCATGTAAAGCCACCGTCAATCACACCAGAATGTGCATGCATGTTCCGCTGCTTTCACTAATGGACACTGACTTTAGCCTATAGAAGCCCAATATGTATGGAATCTCGTACGGATGGCTCAAGACAGATTTCGTGCACGTTGAAGGCGTGCTTGAGCCTTTTGATGGCGTGAAACAGCGAGCAGCATAAAATGCTTCCTTCGAGGCATGATTGTATGATAACATAAAAAAGAGCTGGCTACATAGCCATGTTTCGTCTTTGATGCGTTTCGCAATACAAGCGTCGGCTAAATGCCTTGAAATTGCGCTCATCACCGTCTATTAGGTTCACAATAGTTAAGGAGAACAACATCAAGCTACTTTAATCAATACTTTGGTACTCCGATGAGAGTCCTAGTTGCAAAACTAGATTGCAGTAGCGCTTCCACAAAAACTCGACCGCCACCACACGACGCAGCCGACATTTTTGAAGGACCCATAAAATGCGTGCTCTCTCGTACGAGTGCGTCCGAACACTGGTGGAAACGAGACTTCACGCTCGAAAACGGAGATGGCGATGGGGCCGACCCGCAGCATGCACGCTGCGAAAGGCACTCGACAGTTTCACAGTGCAGCTTGTACAAACAGTGTGGACATTTCCGGGGAGCCATTGAGGCCTTTCACTCCGTCTGTCGCCGGCGAGGGGCAAGACGCGACGAATGGCGCTTTTGCCGCTACACTCTTGCAAGGGCATAAAATGCGGACTCTTCGAATGGAACGGAAGAGGCGCCTCTCCGAAGAGAACGCGATGATACTGCTCTCAGATGGCGCGTCGCGCTGCGCCGTTCACTCACGGCGAGCGCCATCTCAAACTGTCGGCACACACGCCGACAGTTTCCGTTTTCAATGACCCTCAATATTTCATCCGCAAAGAAGAGGAGCCTTTCATCACGCTTTTATGTCAGGGAAAGCCGATCCGTCCCAGGCGCAATGCGTGTGCCTGTTGTGTAGCGGCGTCATTTCTTTCCCCTCTCTCTCTCTCCGCTTCCCTCCCTTCCACCCTAGCCCCGCATCTTACTCCGCATGAAGTTTTCAATGGTTGGCGCCTTGCTCGTTTTGCCAGCGTTGTTTTCCCGCCGCCGCTTGGAGCTTTAAGCGCAGTCCATGTATTTCTTTCTTTTCAACGTTCCGTGCGCCACCTCCGAGAAAGTTCGCATTCCCGCAGTAAAAGAGATGAAGATCTGGTGCGCGCCGCCGCCTCTCCTTCGTCGCCACCGAAACGCTCATGATGTCTGTCTTACGACGTGACAGCATATCCTCATTGCGCCGCATAACGTAGCTGGGGTTGCTAGTACGCTGTTGTTATCTTGTTTTATTTTCCTCTGCCTTGCTCATGTGTAAGCGCACGCGAGCCGTCAACGTGAACGCATTGCGTAGCGCCGTAAATTCCTTCTAGAACGACGCGAGTTTTGCTGTTGTTGACGCCACGCTGATGCACCTGAAACGCAGCCATAGAAACTGCAAATCGAAATGACACGACGCTTTTCGGAATGCTCCCGTGACGACACTGGTTCTTCTGTTCTTTCCAGCCTTTTCTGTTTTTTTTTTCTTGATTTCATGGTGCTACTTCTCAACTCTTTCCCAGCGATACTGTACTCCGGCATATATACTCCTCGATTTACGATAAGAGCGGATTCCTTTCTGAACATTCTTGTCAGTTTTCATCGGAAAAATAACAGCAGTAAATTTTCAGTCATTGTGCTTTTCTCGTTGCGCTGTAGCCTGCTGCGCGGTTGAATCAGCATTTCTCACGCCATCATGACTTGTTTGCAAATTGATTTCTGCATTTATCGTCTTCGCCCAGAAAGGCAATGCCGCACCTCTTGCATTCCCGTTTTATCGCGACGGCGTTGAGGAGCTCGTGTCGCAGAAAATGCGGCCCCGTCGGCGTCGTCGTTGACCGTGAGCAAAAAATCCCCGACAAATCTCCGGAGAAGCAAGGCAGATGGAGCACGTAGATCCCGTGACACTGCGACGTCGTCATCAGCCTATCGACTGGATTGCGAGCAAACTGCCTACCGTGGCAGGTGGAAGTCAAATAAATGATCCGCCGCTCGGGAAGAGGAACCCGGGTCACACAAAGTCCTCCGGTGGCATCACCTGCCATTGCAGGGCAGTGTCTCAACGCTTAACCGCCACACCACTGCACAGGAGTGGTGTGAAGACTCCCGGGGGTCTAGAATGTAAAGGAGGAAACGACCAGTTCTGCATGTATGGGCATTAACCCATAACCCATTAAGCTGTCGTTAAGTAGGAGCTTAAGTGTCCGCTCCAATTTTTTCGTGCATAATTGTCGCGTACATCTCCGCTCCTTCGAACCGTTGAAGCGGCGTAACGAACCGAATCCCTTGTGCTAAACCTTGCGAAACAAACGTCGATTGCTGACCGCGTAAATCGAAAGCCATTTGCTCCCCCGTACAGCGAGCCCGCTTGTTCTCCGATCCTTCGCTCGCCGATTCGGGACAGCGGGCGAAGAACATCGCCGTTCTGCAACGGCGTACAACGATCGAACATGGCCGTCGCGCTGCCTGCCGCACTTTGATGGAAATGTACCTAGCTCTCCGGTGTTCCCCAAGGATGCCTCACGATAACGCCGCGGCTCCGAGCAGAATCGGCTTGCGCGCAGACCAAACGAACACTGGGGAGTGGGGGCGCTGGATGCGGCGGCCATTGGCGAAGCGACCGCATCGAGAGAGGAGGATAGATAAAAATAGGAAGAAGTAGAGAAAGCCCCGAAGAGCTAGAAATAAGTGAAGGGCCCGGAGCTATATAGAATCACTGGAACTGCATCGGGGCAGCAGAGGGGGTAACGTTGCAGAAAGCAAACTGGCCGTAAGAACAATTCTCGGGCCCCTCCACGGGGCAGCAGCCCGCCGCCCCTCCTCTCCCGATTTGCTCAATCAATCTGTGCGTGCGGCTGCGGACGAAGCTGGCGCGCGCCGAAGCAGGAGGAAGACGCCGATGCTTGCAGCAGTTGCTTCGAGACGCGGGCCCGCAGCGTGGCAGTAGCTGGCACGCCAGGAGGAAATTGATACTGTCCATGCATGTGCGCGCGGTATTATGAACGTTTGTGTTTGCTCTGGTTATCTACAGAAGAATGAAAGAAGTGAACGTACTGTCAGAGGAAGAGCGCGGTACAATGCGAAAGAAAAGGGCGGTGCGAGAATAACGAAACGCTCGTAAATGCTGCAGACAAAACAAACGCCAAAGGGCAGAGAAGAAAGGCCCGACGGACAGCCAACGCTGCCGATTCCCATTTCTACGTATGCTGCTCTCTCCTCCTTCCCGATATTTTCATCTCGATCAGGATCCTTTTGTGCCGCCGCAGTCTTGATGTGCCTCTTATTTTGCAGTGTACTAAAAAAAAGAGCCCTTGTCTCCTTTTTGAAATATTCCTTGTTGCTATTCATATTCATCCGTCATGAACGATTAATAAACAGGCACTTCAATGCTCTCAAAAGGAGACTTTTTTTCGTCCTCCTGTTGGATCCCAAATGGCAGTTTCTGTCAAGGTCCGGATTAACACCACGCATTGTTGCGAGACTCGCATAGCTAACATAACTATGGAAAAGTATCGCGGCCTTGTATTCTAGAGTGAAATATCTCACGAACCTTAAGGGTCGAAGAAGTCGCTCAGAGAAAGAAACGTCTTGTGAGTGGCTCACCAAAACAAAACTAAACCTTGGCCAATCTCCCTTCGCGCGCATGTGACAGATCAGCGGAAGGCGTGAGCAGCAGCAACGCCTTGCGCTCTGTTGCTTGATGGGAGTTCGAGGCATGTCTGGGTGCTCCGCTTTCTGTCGAAATAGCCATTGCTGCTCTCAGTGTACCTTACCTGCCACCTTTTTATCACTTGCGGCTTCTACAACTTACTGCTGGCCCCATAATACACGACGCACTTAATTAAATCTAGAAGAGTGCGCTGAGGGGCTAGTTGGTACGGAATTATCAGAACATTAACTGCGCTCGTCCCGTGTGCTTCTTCTCTCTTGTCTCGTCCTTTTTGCGCAGTTATTTATTGCACTTAACTATAGTTGTTTAGTGTGACTGACCCTGCCTACGGCTTTTTGCTCTTTTTTGCGCACAATTTAATAAATAATAACAGGATTCCAGCGCCAAAACGTGTAACGCACAAGAAAGAAGACAGACGACTACACGGGCGCTTACTCACAAATGTTTAATGAGGTGGAAGCGATGAATAAATGTGCCCTTCCGAAACCTTTGCGCACTCGCACGTGTACAAGGCAACAGGAGAATACAACCAAAAGGTCTTATCATAGCAGGCGTGAAAGGAATTTCTTTTCAGCCACATAGAGATAAATAGACGTGTCACTGACAAAGTTTGAACGCGCATTTCTTTTATGTGAAAGGCTTGAAAGGTTTCACGAGCTGTTTGTTGTCTTCCGCTGCCCAGAATCCTTTCTTTTGTCTTCTTTCTTGTGTGTTGTACGTATCGGAGCTAGAATCCTTTCATTATGCCTGACAGCCAACTAGCCCAGCAGCTAACTCTTAACGATTTAATAAATCTTGAGCGGATAGTTGCTGATGGCTTGGATAATAATGCTCCAGGTTATTGCCGCTTTATTTATTTGTTGAAGGAATGCACTAATCGCGCTAATAGCTTAAGCGCGTAAGCCAGCCTGAAACCACTCAGGTATGTTTAACAGCATGAAAATGTATTCTTTGGGTTTCGTGTAACGGAACAACCTTTAAAAAGCGTCCTTTAGACGCAGCTGCGGCGTATTCTCTGGAAAAAATCGTTTGAAAGATTGGCTTTCTTTATTTCAATCAAAAGGCTAATAATGTGTCGCTATAGAGCCTCGAAATGCGGACAATAATTACAACCTTTGTCCGTAAAGTTCAGACTTAGTCCATTAAAAAATGCGTTTAACATTGAAATCATTTGTGCAGCACCCCTTCAATATAGTTTCCCTTGCAGTCTATACAAAGCTTCCAACGCTTCTTGGGGTCTTGGAACGAGTTGGAAAACGCTTCTTTTGGCAGGGCTGTCAGCTCCTTTGTCGTGGCGTCTTGAATGGCCTCCACGCTCCCCATCCAGCGACCTTTTAGGCTCTCTTCACACGAGGAAACAGGAAAAAAAATTGCATGGAGAAAGGTCAGGCGAGTATGGCGGGTGGGGAAGTACAGTAATGCCGTGCTTGGCGAGAAATTTTATCACACTGAGAGCAGTGTGCGGCCTTGCGTTATCGTGGAGAAGGGTCCATTGTACAGATGCCCATAAGTCAGGGCGGCGGCGTCGCAGTGCATCACGCATGTGTTGGAGCACGCGTATATAAAACTCCTGATTCACCGTCTGTCCTTGTGGGACGAACTCGTTGTGTACGACACCTCTGGAATCGAAAAAACTGTCAGCATCGTCATTGTTTTGGTGTTCTGTCGCCGCACCTTTCTCGACGCCGGAGAGCTTGTGGGCCGCCATTCGGCGCTCTGCCGCTTTGTTCGAGGATCGTATTGAAAGCACCATGTTTCGTCTTCAGCAATGATGCTGTCGACGAACGCAGCATCCTTCTCTGCCTCGGAGAGCAAATCAGTGCTCAGTGATGCCCGCGTGTACTTCTGGTCTTGTGTAAGGGAGTGCGGCACAAGTCTGGAATTCAGCTTTCGTTTCCCCAATTTCTCACGCAAAATTTGGTGGCATGTTGTCTTACTAATGTCGAAAGCATCTGATAGCATGCGGACTGTAATGATGCGGTCTTGCTGTACGATTTCCCTGATCCGAGTCACGTTGTTTTAATTCCGTGAGTTTGAAGGGCGCCCCTGCCTTGCGTCGTCTTCCTCCGACGTTCTCCCCGAAACGTACCTCTTGTGCCACTCGAAAACTCGCGCCCGCGATAATGTCTCGTTGCCGTAAGCGTCACGAAGGATCTCATGTGTCTGTGTGGCTGTCTTGCCAAGTTTCACACAGAATTTTATCTTTACACGCTGTTCGAGGTGGACGTCCATCTCTCCAAATTCACTCGCAGTAGAATGCGCAGACGACTAGTGACAACGCATTTTTCTACATGCAGTGCCATCTAGCGGCTGCCACGGCAATTGACATAAATAGCTCAGGTTAGCCCGAAAAGACGGCGCTACACATAACGCACGTACATTTGATTTGGGGAATCATTTCTAGAGAAGAAAATAAATCAGTCTCGAAGCTTTACACACAAAGGTTGTATCTTTATTCTCCACTCACGTGCCAAGTTTCTCGGTGCACCAAAGTCATCCCTCGATTTTGCGTGTTTGTCTACCGCTCGCTGAACTGTATTATATTTTCTAATCCAGTTCATACGCATGAATGATCAAGCAACAAGCCGAGGCACTTGTCGAAATGGCACCCAAATAAAATCCCAATGTTCCAGGGCACTCCAATCGAAACGAGCGTCTTCAGCTAGGCAGCCACCGTTCGCAAAAGCGCCCAACTGTCTGGTCCGTAAGCCTGCAGTCCCCTCGTATTTTCACCACCACAGAGAGAACTTTAACGTTCGAATGCCTGTACAGGGCAACACAGCAAAACGAGAAGGCTTGCCTGTCTAAAAACAGAGAGAAACGACGACAAGCCATCACGTCCCTTCATGAGATGGTAGGGGCGGCGGTCGCCAGAAACGCCCAGGATTCTCGGCTTTGAAACATGCAACTGAAAAGCGGGACTCGCCGGTGCATTTCAGTCGCCGCTGCTGTTCCTGCAATCTTTTGTAGCGAAATCGGAGCTCGGTGCCACAGCGACAAAAAGTAACAGATTGCTGTGCTCCTCTGCGCCCTGACTTGCCCCACTTGGCGCTCTCTCAGCTAAAGGTCCCAGCTCTGTTCGCAGTTCATTTTTTGTCCCCTTGCTTTTCCTGCGAGAGTCGCTCGGCTCGGCGAAGTGTGATCGAGCAAACTTTCGCTTCTCGCTCCTCCGGTTTCCGTTGCATTCGGAGTCACGGGTGCTGAAGAAACTTTGACTATGATGGATTCACAGGCCTTGAAAGGACGAAAAAGCGCGGTTAAGCACCCCTCCGTCCCTGGCTTCATTTCGCCTTCTGTCTCCAGATGCGCCAGCTAGCGCACTGAGAACTGCAGGGGCTTTCACGGCAGTAGTAAAAGACCAAACAAAAGGAACGTGAAAATGCATCCGATCAAGTGTCGCAAAAGCTGTCGTCCCGCAATGTCACCGTTCAATAGAAAGCGTACAGAAAGCCCGAAGTCGTTGCCAAATGTGTAAACTCGCTAAAGGTCTCCCGGCTTTGAAATACCACTGTGCGCTTTTGGCCGTCCAGTGAATCTCTTCTGCGGTAACAGGCAACAAAGGGCAGAATTTCGAAAACTTACAACCATTTGCTTTTAGTCTGAAGCTGGCTACGCTTTGTGCGCTCGATGATAAAGTGCGAATGATGGGAAGCTGTTTTTTCTGCTCATCTCCGTGCTCATTACGACGGGTTTCAAAACATGCTATGCTTACCCTTAATGCGTTCTTAACATTGAATTTGTTGTAAATTGCGGCATAGATTTTGCCAGTGGTAGAGGCAGCGAAAGGACGTGGTCCAACTTGTGCGCAACTTTTTCGCCTTATTGCAGTGTTTTTGCATAGCGCTGACTGGTGCTTCCTTTCCTGCACATCGTTTTGCGCCGCCTCGCTATCAGCACTTCGCTTGGCCGCCGGAATCACCAAGATTTCTACGCACTGCTGTACTTGATTTCACCACCTGTCATCGCGGTTTTCACCGCCCCCTTGTCAACGGAAGGATTGTGCCGGAATTTACCGCTGGTGATGTTCTGGGAAAGCCTTTCACTTTGGCAGCGGTAGCGGCAGCGGAAGGACGTGTTCCAACCTCGTCGCAACTTTTTCGCCTTTTTGCAGGTAGGCACTGTTTTTCATTTCTCGTGAGCCTTTCTTCCTCTATATAGCCACGCCTGCCTTCCTGCCGTGCCACTGCCAGTGTTCGTTTCTGTCTACAGTGGATTTCTTCGCTTGCATCTATTTTCCTCTCTGCATACCAGCAAATGATGTCTGACGATAATGATGACCTATGTCTCGCTTACAACCAAGAGCTCCCTTCGTCTGGATTTTTAAAATGCACAGAGTGCGAGAACGGATACTATGCTGGAAAATGCTCAGGTGTTTCAAAAGCGAATTTCAATCGGGATAGAATCACTCCAGCAGTCATGGAAATGCCAAACTTGCTGTACAGCCGAACGGCGAACCGGAAGGAGTAGGAACACCAGTGAGGAGTTCGACATGGAGGCTGTCTTGGCGAACATCAGCTTGAAATTGGGAGCTTTAGCTCCCCTGTCCAACAAAGTAGATGGAATTGAGTGCTCTATTGCCCTTCTGTCATCCAAATATGATGAAATACCTTGAAGCGACAAGATGAAAATTTGAAGCAACTGAACAAGCGTGTCGAAAAGTTAGGAAAAGTGACACTAAGGATACGGCGAAACATAGAGCCGCGGTAAATGAACTTGAACGACGAGGAAGACGTCAAAACCTAGAAATCCATGTCCTCTCTGAAACCGAATATGAGGGTCTCATGTGCAAAATCAATGAAGTTGCAAAAGCAATTCAGGTACCTGAGCTGGCCATGCATGGGCTCTTTAGGGGATTTGAACAGGCTTCCCTCTAAACAAGGCAAAGTGCCAGCTGTCGTCGCTCGGTTTCTTCAACAGGGTGAGCGATACCTCTGGGTCTCCAAAAGTAAGAAAGTGAAAGAAGTCGTTGACCCTGTATATTTTGTTGAAAACTTGGCGCAAGCAGGCAGGGAACTGCTTTTTCCAGCGAAGAGCTGGGCCAAGGAGAATGCATATAAGTACGTCTGGTACAAGAATGGGAAGGTTCTTGTCCTTAAAGCCGACGGGCTCAGTGCCTACGTCATAAGAGAGCAAGGTGATCTTGAGAAATTGGAGTAGTGGGTTTTTGAACGGTGCAAGCCTCTGAAATGCATAGCCATGGCTACTTCATCTACAAACCCGTCAGGTCTTAGCTCACTACTTCAGTCAGAGTCCCTTCCTTTTGACATTTCTTCATTTAAACATGTAATCTGCACGAAATAAATAAGACGAACTCTGTGTTTTACTTGCTTATTTCAGTTTTACATTTACAGCAATTATGCTTACTGAGACATGGTTCACTGACGATGATGTTTTCACCCTATATGGATACAACACATTTTTCTCGCAGAGAAAGCGAGGAGATGGGGAGGCGTTTGTCTTTTTTTAAAAGATGACATGAGCTACGAATATATAGACGACTTTTCCCAATGCACACCTGCTCTTGAGGCTATTTGCGTAAAGTGTGGTACTTATTTGTTTACTGTCATGTATAGACAACCTGATGAAAATTTAGATGATTTTTTTCCGTATTTAGATTGCCTTTTCTTCTTTGTCAATGACCACCATTACACGCTCAAACTCTGGGGTGACCTCAACATTGACATGTTAGCACAAACCTCAAAAAAGATTGAATTGTCAGCACTTTTGAATTCACATTTCTTAATCATGCAACATCTGTTCCCACGCGCGTCAGTGATACCAGCGAAACAGTGATTGATCTGTTTATAACCAACATGTCGGAAGAATGTATATTGGCCAGTACAATTAATGTTCCTCTGGGCGATCACATGCCAATTTTCCTCGCTGCAGATAGATATAATAATGTCCAGCATAAGGTGGCTCCTGTTAAAAGTGTCCAGGGGATTAATCCACGCACACTGAAACTCTTTCGTGAAGAACTCAGTGGAATTGACTGGAAAAACGTGCTCATGTCTTTCAGCCGATAAGGTCTATGGTTATTTTCTGGAAACATTTTGTTCGGTCTATAAAAAGCATTTCCCCTATAGATAGTTAAGAAAACTCAAACGAGCTCAAAAGGCATGGCTAACTCCCAAACTACTGAGAATGATAAGGAAAAAGAAAAAACTGCTTCAAAGGTTCTTGAAAAACAGGAACCAGGATTCACTAAAAGAATTCAGGCGATACAGAAACAGTCTAAATAGTGCCTTAAGACTAGCAAAACGCGACTACTTTCAAAATATGTCTGGAGGAATAGTCGATGTGAAACGCATTTGGAGTAAACTCTCTTCAATAATATATCCCCATAGATCCACCTCTGATACTAAAGAGCTAATAATAAATGAGCAGCTGAGTGGCAAAATGTTGGCTGACAAATTTAACAAACACTTCGCGTCTCTTATTGATAGCAGTTATAATGATAGAGCACTGCGTCACCGTTGCAATCATCCATATTTCTTAATCCAACCGACGACAATTAAGCACAAAATGTGTTCATGGAGATTAAAAGCACAAAGTGCTAGGACATCTGGGGCTTAAAAATGCAGCCGGTAAGATTTGTTCTTGACCTGATCGCACCATGTATAGCCTGCATTTATAACCTTGTTCTAAGCACGGGCGTGTTCCCGCAAAATATGAAGCATGCTAATTAAGGTAATTGTGCTGCATAAAAATGGAGAAAAAATAACCTAGGCATCTACAAACCATTTTCAATGTTACCGTTGTTTTCGAAGGCACTCGAAAAAATAATTTTACTCAGGATGTCCACATATTTAGATTATCACTCGCTTATCACAGTTTCAGAACACAGTTTTAGGCCAGGTCTGTCCACAGAAACTGCCTTATTCTGTTAAAAAGAATTAATTTTGCAAAATATAAGGGCCAAAAATTAACACTGGGGCTTTTCCTCGATTTTTCGAAGGCATTTGACAGGCGAAACCATAATACACTATGAGAAAAACTCTTCTTTTACGGTGTTGGTGGAGTGGCAGCCGAATTAATAAATAGCTATTTTAGGGATCGATTCCAGTCTGTCTGTATAAATCAAGAACTATCGAGCTCGGAGATAATTAAATGTGGTGTGCCTCAAGGCAGTATTTTAGGGCCTCTGTTATTTATTGCCTACATTAACGATATTGTTAACATTGATGACACATCAAAATACGTAATGTACGCAGATGACACTAGCCTTTTGCCTGGAACCGATGCAGACGACCTGGTGAAAGGAGCAAACCAAACACTTAGTAAATTATATTTATGGTCACTTGAAGATTCATTACAAATCAATAATGCCAAAACCTACTCATACTGATCTCCTGCGCACTAAACTTTCTCGGGTTTTAGGTATGCTAAGAAAATGTCGACATTTGCTTCCATCACATCTCATGCGCTTACTATACAGCGCACTTTTTGACTCACAGCTCCGTTATTGCCAACTAGTCTTGGGAAACAGCACAAGAAGAGCTCTTAAAAAGCTGGTCATTATGCAGAAGAATGCCCTACGCGCAGTTGCAAATCAGCCTAGTCATGCCCACACTCATTCACTTTTCGCAAAATATCAAGGAATTCTAGTCAGTATGCTCTTGTGTACAAGCTTCAGTTAACTCTCAAATCAGAAATGCACAAAAGGCGCACAACCCAGCATAAAATAGCAAAATTAAGAGAAAACACTTCGTCTTGCCTTACTCGATATCCAGAAATTTGCTTCGTACCAACACCTCGCACAAATTACGGCATACAGATGATTTGTTTCCGTCTTCCACAAGCACTAAATAAACTACACCTCACTGCAGAAAACCCGCGTACATTACAAAAAAGAGTTGGACGCTGTGATCGCATCAATCAACTGCGAATGATGTTTCTTTGAGTATCATTTTTCTAATCATATGGCCGGTCTCATTTTTTTTCATTTCCTTTCTGCCACTACATGATATTCTGTTGGGGATTTCTGTTTTGGTGGTGTTTTGCTGTTGATGACACTTTTCTCTGCTGCCGCTGTCGGTGTAGATGTTTGTTCTATGGGAGGTGCACGGCCTGTCAAGCCACAAAACTGTGGCTTTTTTCTCGCCTTCCTTATCACAGTTTGCTGTGCAGCACTTTTCTCGTATGTTTATATGATGCAAAATTTTGGCTGTCGTAGAATAAAGAAACTCAAACTCAAGCTCAAAATAAGGAGGCAGGATTTTTTCGCTCTTTCCTTTCTAACATTTCGACTCACCGTCGTCTCTGCTTAGACGCTGATATCTTGACCAGAATTACGATGCACGATAAACATTATGCTGCAGTTCGTGACTATTTACTTGTTTGTGGTTGTAGGGCAAGCAATGGAAACCTCCTGCAAGTTGCTACACGTTCTAAGTGATAACGTACCATGACGAAAGTAGAAGGCGCCGACCAAAAGGAAGGATGGGACGACGTTTCGGCTCCCCCACGGGAGACTTGTTCACAATATTTGGTCGGCGCCTTCTACTTTCGTCATGTACCAACCATTCCGGCCAGACGGGTTTCCGTCAGACTCTAGACTTCAAGCATGATAACGTACCATGTTCGCATATTGCTGATATGTGATTAGTTCTATTCTTGTACTGCATGTTTTCGCAGAAAGCATATTAATCACATTAAACTGAACGTTATTTGCGTCGCTTGAATGTAAAATTCACTTCGATTTCTCCTTAGTTTGCATGTTTGGATTGTATTTAAAAGGAGTGGCGATTTTATTCTACTGTTGTCCTCTTAAGTTTCGGACGAGTTGTTTTATCCAATGCCTTCCGATCTATGTGCTACAAGCTTCGTTTCCGAAAGTTTTACATGTATTATTGTGTTTAGTGGACATAAACGTGCTGGTAACGTCCACGTGCGGACATAAGTGAACAGAGTACGCTATTCCATTCCAGGTGGAAGACGAGAAAGGATGTTTGACCATGAGAGAGCGCACAAGCATCCACTAGCAACGTGCACATGTCATAACTGGCAATTTCAATATGGTAATCCGTGGGAAATGTTAGAAGGCAATAGCATGCTCAGATTACTTTTTTCCACACCTGTATATCGTTGCTTTTACAACTATTCAACTTAATCTTGCTCGAGAAAAATATTTAATTGTACTCAATAATGGCAGCGTTTCGAAGCATTTTTTTTTTTTTCAAATTCGCAACCCGGTCGAAAGCTTGTAGTTAGTCGGCTTTTGAGGCGGCACCCGTCTATCTTATGAAGCTGCAACATGTGTGCAGAACGAGTGAGACTGGTTTAACATTATTGCATGCGTTTCACCAACAAGAAATGGGCACCGCCGAAATTTTCCGCGATATTCAGGACTCCGAGATAAAAGATTGACATTCCCAGCTGCGCCCTTTCAAGTGAGGCAACATAGTCTCCTCGCACAGAATGAAAAGAGAAAAAACAAAACAGCTACAGAGGCCATTCTCCACGTCAAAAGGCGATAGACAACCCCTTGGCCGAAGCCGCGCGACGAAAGATGCCCGGGTTCGTGGGGGCGGCCCCACCTCTCCAGACAAAAGAAGCCGCCGACGTGGCTCTGCTCGTATCGGTGACACGCTCAAACTAAAAGAAAACACGTGCTCGAGCAGCGCCGCAGCGACAGCATTGTTTCGCGAGTGACGCGTGGCGCCTTCTGTTGACAGTTATGCGTCGACGCGGTGCGGCATATCTCGCCTACCCGGCACGGCCTTTGTTGGAATGCATCAGCCGCTTCTTTTGGGGAGCGAGCGCGGAAAAAAAGAGGGATATTCGCCTTCTTTGTCCCGTCTGGTCGACGTCGGCAGTTCCGTGCAGACTGTGTTACAGTTAGGTGACTCTCACAACCATGATGGGCAGTATCAATTCAATCGACATGCGAATTGAGCAAATTTCAACGACTGAGCAAAGCTTTGTAATATGACTAGCCTGCAGCTGCATGTTTTTTTTTCTTTTCTGCACATGCCGCTTTATTTGGCAGGAAACTTGTCCAGATAATCGTTATCGCATTCGGAGGACACTGATGAGGAATTTCTGGCACTACGAATACGAGCACCTAAGCACAAACCGAAAATAAGACCAGACGACCAAAGCCTTTTGGCGTTCGAACAAATTTCTGCGACATTGATTTGAAAGACCGAATCAGAAATAGCTATCTCCCGAATAAGTCACTGCGAAAGTAGTTAATCTATACCACGTACTTACATGTGCACATACTAACCTGAAAGTGCGAAAAGCTCGCGGCGTTGCGATCGCTTGCGATTCAAACTCAATTGTATTTCTGTCCTCTCGTGTGTGTCACGCATCAGCGAGTAAGCGAGCGAAAAAAGAAGCTACCCAACCGGTTTGAAAAAGAAAAAATAGACAAGGCAACATAACCGTCAGCGCTTCTCTTTTTTATATGCGATGCAGAGGAGAGGATAAGCGAGTTATCAACTTTGTGCCGTTGCCTCAGCGCTGCGCGCGAAGTTACTCCTATAAAAGCGCGTTGATGACGCTCAGCCTAACTGCCTGAACACTTTGCGACTGAGTGCGGCGTGAAGCAGAGTAAAAGGCAGCGTCCTCGATCAACGCCTAACGATAGGCACTCAAAGAAAAGAGACCAAGCTGGAAAAAATATCCCCTTGCTCCTCCTCTCTTCTCTTGCTTTACTCTCACGGTTACGAAGCGCGAGATCGAGAAAATGCGCCCAGGTCGTTAGATCCCAATTTTTTGCTGACTTCTCGCTCATCTCATGCGGAGAAGCTCCGGAGCGGCAGCGTATAAAGCGCACTCTCGTTCACCTTGCTGGCTCTGTCATCACGACGATTTCAGAGGCGTTCTTTTCGTTATCTCCATTTTTCATCCCAAGTTTTTTCCTCGCGTGAAAACGATGCGCCAATATTCGTTTGATTTTGTGTGCTCAGCGAGTTAGAGATGCCAAGTCCTAGTTTTCGGGAAGAGCTGAAAGCCTGTATGCAAATATGCTGATGCCATGCCTAACTTTGAAAAGTGCTTTCGAAGTAGTTCCCGCAGATGCAATCACTGCTGTCGAAATTCTATGAAAACGTCGCTGCATCGACTAGCCAGACTTGTAACAGTATGCAGTTCGCCTGTTCTTGTTTGTTTGTTTGTTTGTTTGTTTGATCACTCACTTTCAGCCAGTCGGCGGCTCACCCACCTATTCCTCCGTCCGTATACACTCGTTGCTGCTGCTAAGAGAGCTGCGCAAATAGTCGATGTCTTTAGCACACCGAAGGCGCCGGTGCACACATGCTGTGGCCCTGCCTGGCCCCACGCATGTCATCGCGTCAGGTGAACCGGTATGCGTTTGCGCTAACTAGTCTCCGGTATGCTGAAAACAACTTTCGGAGTTACATCGAATACGAACATGCACCGAGTGCCCTTCTAGCAGCTACTGAATAGGATAACTTTTGTTACAGGCTGCTCTTCGTATTTCATTCTATTCCTTTGTGCGCCTTAATATCGTTCGGTAAGTGTTACCCCTTACAACAGTACTCTTCTTACTTCAGTCGTGTACGGTGCAGGTAATTGTGTTCCTGAATGAACACCTCATACCTTTTCAGGGCTTATATTTCACAGCCTAGTCAGTGCTTGCAGGGGTGCATATCACATTTGTCTAAAACCAGCAGTAGCTTTCGACGCAATATTTTCACGGTTTGTGGCGACAACCCGAGAAGGCAACCGGCAGACAGGCCAGGACGTCCTGAACCGGAGGCTTGTCGAGAGCGGGAGCCGGGCGGAACAGTTAGGACTTGGTTTAACTTGTTGTTGTTGTTGTTGTTGTTGTTGTTGTTGTTGTTGTTGTTGTTGTTGTTTTTGTTGTTGTTGTTTTTGTTGTTGTTGTTGTTGTTGTTGTTGTTGTTGTTGTTGTTGTTGTTGTTGTTGTTGTTGTTGTTGTTGTTGTTGTTGTTGTTGTTGTTGTTGTTGTTGTTGTTGTTGTTGTTGTTGTTGTTGTTGTTGTTGTTGTTGTTGTTGTTGTTGTTGTTGTTGTTGTTGTTGTTGTTGTTGACCTCACACAATGGGGTTTAACGCGCACTCCACACGATCCTCTACTTCTTCGTTGCCAATCTGCCCCGAGCAGTCAGCAGCAAGGATAGGTGGCACGCATGACAATATGCGGCTTACGACGCAAAAGTGCTTCACCTCAGAATGAGCCTTTTATGAATCACCATCATACTACGAGTCGACTGCGGAGCGTAAACTTAACCTGTCGATCACTTCTGGGTAGACAAGCTGGCCTTCCAGTCCTCTCCCTAAAACGATTTGCGCCCGCACCGAGCCTTCAAACCTATTCTTAAAGTAGCTACTACAGCGGCGCTGCGGCTTCGCAGGCTTGAGCGGAAAGTAACATCGTGTGCTTCCGATATCTTTTGAAAGAGGTTCCCCAGCACATCTAATGAATTCGCAGAGTACTGGAAAACTAAGACTGGATAGCGAGCACTCGGCTCGTATGCCTAATGCAGCTGCAGTTTTCTCTTCAGTAACAAAATATTTATGCACCTATATTCACAAGCAGTTCGTGTCAGAAATGAATATACCGGCGCATGCGGCGCGGTCTACTAGCTGCCCGGTGCGCTAAAAGAAGTTCGGGCTTACAGTAAATGGGACTTTAAACTCCTTTGCAAATACAGATGCTCTCCACGAAACATTCTGCGCGCATTCTCAGCTGCTTTCAAAATTTGAAACCACTAATATTTTATTTTTGCCAAGAAGTTTACTCCCAAGAAAGCTGTCCGACTGACGAAAGCGTCTGCTGCCTTCCTCGAAGTAAACAACCGACCTTAATAAGAGATGTGGAGGCGGGTAAGAACGCCGTCAACGCCGGGACTTGGAGGCATCAGCGCAAAACCTCCTCGGGGAATTGAATCCTGATAGCATTAGTTATCTTCATGCCCCACCGGCGCTGTCAGCGTCGTATCACGCGTCCGGCGGGTTCGCTAACGGGTCAGAACCGATGCGCAGGCCAAACCCAGGCGCGTGTTTTCCGTCTCGCCGACGGCTAATGGCTTCCGATTAGCCGCTGGCTCGCGCAGAGCAGCTCCGCCCAGAAATTAATGAGGTTTCAAAAGTTGATGCGCTGCGACATTTGCGCAAGCCTCGCGCTCATGCAGTGTGCCCAGGAGCAGCCTCGCCGGTAGAAATCGCCTTCCCGTTCGCGAAGAAATACCACACTGCTATGTACGATTTCTTTACACCAGGGGGTGTAAAGCCCGTCAGCCTTGCGGTCCTGAAGAGCTTTAGGCGAGACCAGCTGAAGCAGCGGCGTTCTGCGGAAAACCTTCTGGGCCATGCTTATCGCCTCTGGAAGGGTTTTGAGGGTTGCTCAGATTTGTTTTCATGGAGGGCATCTTGCGTTCCCGCTCAGAATGAGCTCACCTCGCTAGCTTAGCCTACGCCAGCTACGACTGAGAGGAGAAGGCACTTAGCTTCTGAATGCATCCTGGTCTGCGCTGAGCTTGGGACCAGTGTTAGGAATAGCCCCCGCATAAAACGAGAATTCCGGAGCCAAGAAAGCCACTGCGAAAATATGGCGGCCTTGCCCTTTTGCCAAGGTTTCTTTCTTCACACTTCTGGAGTGCAACACTACGACTGGGCAAAACATTTACTCTGCATTCTAGGCTATATTCTCCTCTTAAGATATGTTGTGTAACGTGAATTTTTCATACCACTGAATCCTGTACAGTGATCGCCAGCGTGAATGTGGTCGCTTTAGTGTCGGCAGACCATTAATCAAACATTTTTTCTTGTGGTTCGAGGACACCCTACTCTTTCAGCGGCGGTGATGGATAGAGGAAAGAGGATTTTATCCGTGTAGAGTTAAACTCAGTGATAACCCTCGTACTGATCTCTTACTGAATGTGTTACATTCGCAGAGCAATTTTTGGTGCCAATTTTGTGTGCCAAGCGTCGCTGAGGCGCGTTTAAAGCGCAGTGTAGTTACTTTACGAAATCTCGCATACATCCGCCCACGAAAGAATGATCGCCTTCTCTGAATGTCCGCAGTCGCCGTGCCGTAGCGAGGTAATGAATCCGAATATGTGGAGGCAGTTACTCTATACCACCTGGGCCAACTCAGCAAGCAAATGACAGAGGGACACCGAATGGAACTGCAGCTCAAAGCGGTTATGAGTTGTGGCCAAATAGTTCAAATGAAATCTCATATTTAGTGAAACACACGTGAGTGACTGCGATGCACTTTATATTCAGCAGATCCGTCCTGGAATAATCCTGGACTGACCGATAACTACGAAACGACCAGTAAAAAAAATTCAAGAACCTAGCGCACGGAGGAAGACTATATAGGAGTGGAAACTCCCCCGTCTGCGGCGACCAGAAAAGGTCACAAGCCCGCGGCGCCACTATCCTGCTGGCGGCGCCTGCCGGCCTGGAAAGAAACTACTGAAATAAAACGTCACGGCGTGCCCGCTGAAGCAAACACCCGTGTCGTCTGCTTGTCGCCTGCTTTTAGCGCGCGCCGCTGGAGCCGCCTGCCCGGGCGCTGCATTTTTTTTTCCTGCTGCTTCTACGAGGCGCCGCATGGCGCCGCCACTGCATGCGCCCCCGTCGGCGCATACAATTGTGACTTTATCTGGTCGCCTGCGCTCGCTCGCGCTAACGGGAGTTTCACTTCCTATATAGTCTTGTTCCGTGAACTAGGGTAAGGTCATTCTAATAATTCTCTATTTTGAGACGTATTCCACGTAGGTAAGCTGTCTCAACTACATCTAAACATCGATTTTATGCTAAAAAGCAATTGTTTAGTAACGACGACATTGAGAAGAAATAACGGGGGAGTTTTTCCAGTGCGCTTAAAATGATGGCAGTCACATGCAACACAGAGTCGGCCTCGTGCTCTAACTCGGTGAGTCAAGAGACGGAGAAAGACGGAAGAACCAGCGCCAGTAGATCGCTTATTAGTCTTGTGTTTCAGGCGAGCTCGCCATGGCAGCCGAGTTTTCGCCTTTCTGCGTTCGTCGCTTACTCGGAGATAATGCACCAGGCATAACGACCGTTTATCACCCTCAAGCCACAACTACTTCCGTCCCCAGGACCGGATGTGGTGAGTGTCTCTTTCCGGTGCCAGTGTGCGTCCGTAGAGGAAGTTTCGCAGAATTTTGTATCGCGCGCAGCGAAGCGTGCCGTGACCCTCTAATGATCCGGCTTTTTGGAAGAAGGCTGAGATGTAGACGCACGACGCGTTAATAACATTCACGCCTGTTAAGTACGAAATCACGCAAAGACTGGAAAGCATCCCTGAATGCGCAATCCTTTCTTTTTTTTTTTTGGCTGACGACCTCGGAGGGCTAATTTCTTTCCGTGTTTACGGCCTAGCATTTGCTACAGCGTAAAAAAAAAGAAGAAACCGTAGATTTATCTCACGTTGTCAATTTCTCTTTGTCTCATCTGCGTTTCAGTGGAGGGGCAGCTTCGAGCGCGGGGTGACGGCGTCCAAATGTATACATGGTTGCCTCGCGAGCACATGAGAGCATACCAATGGAAGCCGTCTCCTGGCGACCTTGCTTTCTTCCGCTCAAGTGCTGAAAAGTTGTGAAACCTAGAGTAAATTTGCTAGCTTCACCATGCTCGGTTACGGTTAGTTAGTTATGTCTGTTTCACTTAAACGGTATACCATGGCGAGACGCTTCCTTTCTGATAAAATCAGCAGAAAAAGATCGAAATTGAACGTGAAAACGGAGTGTAGATTTTTAAAACATTTACGGTGCATCGAATATTCAAACATATTTACGGTTGGACATTTCGGGGAGACAGCATTTTTTTGCTTAAACGTAGCGTCTGCAGATATTCCTCTCCCCCCTCCCCTGGCAGTCGATGCATTCCTGCATGTCTGAA
This sequence comes from Amblyomma americanum, assembly GCF_052857255.1. Taxonomy (NCBI): domain Eukaryota; kingdom Metazoa; phylum Arthropoda; class Arachnida; order Ixodida; family Ixodidae; genus Amblyomma; species Amblyomma americanum. The sequence goes on along the minus strand of NC_135499.1, from coordinate 184,889,462 downwards.
GCCGCCATAGTCTACGAATTGCCGCCACGGTCAAGAGCGGGGAAAAGCCAAATAGGCTCGAAAATGTCACACAGCAACAGGAGCGCGTACGACCGCCGAGAAAACGCGCAGTCAGCTCCTGCTGACGTTCCGCTACCGCAGTCCGAGCTTTCATTGTGACCCCACCACTACGGAAGAGCACTCGAGCATACCACGTCAGCAGATGGCACAAAAGAAGAAAAGAAAAACTCAGCGAGGGGATTATAGACAGCGGGAAAGTAAACCGCTGAAGACAAAAGCTGTATTGGCCAACGGAGAATATCGCCGCAACAACTCCGCAATTTCGCGCCTCCGCCGTCCGCCTCTCCAGCAACTGCGCAATCCACACACACGCACGCAAGCGCCAAGGAGCGGCACGGCAACACGGGGAGCTCGCCTCAAGGAAGCGGACGCGACCGGAATACCTGAACGACGCGACGCTGATGGAGCTCCGCGCCTCACGTTGGGCAATGCGCGACACGAACGAAATAGCCCGCCACCACCGGAGTTTCGACCCGGCCACACAGCTCGCGCATTTCCCAGGCACGTTCTATGCAAATTCGTCGGGGGCTTACCTCCCCAAACACTCGGACGCCAACCGAATCGCGTCCTGCCACCAGAATCCGAGTCGTCTCCTTCCCCCGCGCTCACCCACACGACAGCCCTCCCGCACCGACCCGCGTGTGGCTATGGCCGAGAGCACGCATGATTGCATAGTCCGGTCAACCCTCGTCACGCAAAGTGAGGAGAAGTCCACAAAGAAGATATGAACCAGCGAGGCGAGGCTGGACTGCTGTTGTTTCTTCAGCCCCTTCATATATAGGTGTATATTTAATTTGCGGGCTAACGCCGGGAAGTGTTGAGCGCCGTCCGCAAATTTGTGAACTGGTTCGTGCGACCGTACCGCGCAGATCGCTTAAAATGCGTCGCACGATGTGGCCGCGGTCGTGATTTTCAAACACTCCGGATTTTATCCAGATGTCTCGGAAAGCATCGATGCAATGCCGAGGTAAAAAAAAACAAAAAAAAACACCAGATGTGAAACGCAAAGCAGAAACTGACAGCCTCCAGAGGCGAAGTTGTTCCGCCGGAAAAAGTAGGAACATAAACAGAGCTCCGTGCAAAGTCGCCACTCGCAAAACTTCCGGCTCACACCGGTGGAACGACAGAGCCGATTATCTATGCTATCACCGCACGTTCTTTGAAAAATGTCAGTGGACCTCATTCATATCACACTCATTTAACTGCGCTTGCATTTGGAGTTTTCTATTTTTTGCTCTCTCGAAAAACTGTTATTTTGCCCACCAAACCAGCATAATTTCTTGATCTTACCACTGAAAGTTACTCCGTGCGGTGTGAGAAGTCTCAGGCGTATTTACATATTCGTGTATTGGCGACCCCGCACGTGGAAGTGAAGCGCCCGACGGCTGTATCCACGCTTCGACGTACAGCCTGCGCCATCGTTGGGTAGTGCGCTTCAGCAGCGCACTTCCCTTCATAAAAATCGACGCGTCGTCGCAGCTTCTAGCTTTTAGTGGCAGCACTTGCGCAGAAATAGATCCCCGTACATCTGCAAATACGTGAACAACGCTAACAGGCTCGTACATATATGACAGTGGGTTACATTGCATTCTGTGCTAGCCATTGTAACACTGCAATCGCTATGAAGAAGTGCTTGCTGTTTTCACGTGATTAAATAGAAATGAAGCTTCCACGTGACTGTTGCGCTTTTTTAGTGTCTACAGTTTTAGACAAAAATTTGCGGGATGCAGACTCGCGGAAAAAAAAAATTTAGTTCTGCATAGTGAGGCCCAGCAACTCAATGAGCGAGGCATGGAAATGCGTATGTACTCGACTCGCTGGAACCAATACCGGCTGACTGACTCGAGAGGAAAGGCAGAAATATTTTTCCCCCCTAATCAGCATCCCGGAAGCTTTTGTTATTGACTGTACCTGGCTATGATTGCCTGAAATCTAATAGAAGGCCAGCTGTGTATCCTACTTTTGAAGGCGCAAGCAGTTTGCTTTTTGCGAAAAACTATACTATAATCCTTTGAATTGCGCGTTACCCTTTGACGATTTGTTCTCTTCCTGACTTTTTGTTACTGCCGTCACTTCGTATGCTCAGTTATTTTTCTCTATTAGTTCGCAACGTGACAAGAAAGCGTTAGTTAAAAATTTGCTCGCAGGTCCTGTGCTGCAGCCACCGCTCACTTTGGAAGTTAACAGAAGTGGCGAATGAGTGATGAATCTATTGGCGTATTGCGGGCTGCAGCTGGTTCCTCGTGGCAAATTTATGTGCGGTCACCCTCTCATCGTGCAGGATGTGCAGGTCCTCGCAAAGAGATGCGTTGTAGCGACAAAAGGATGCTAAGTTCTCAAATTAGCCTATACTTCAAGAGGGAACGGAAGAAACTAGTGAGGCGGAAGCCCATGAACGAGTTACCGGTAAGAGGGACAGCAGAGCAAATCAGCTTACTTTTAAGAACTTGACGATAATTTGTCAAGTGCGCGCTAGATAGCTAATTGTTTTCGTTTTTTAACGCTATAGCGTTAATGATCCCGTGCCGCGGAAAGCTGGCGTCGTTGCCGGTGCTGTTCCAATCGGTGTCGTTTGAGCCATGTGTCCAGCCAAAATGAGACATTGCCGCGCTTTTCCTTTCTCCCGCTCCTCCCGCTGCGCGACATTCATTTCCGCTCGAAAACAGGCTCTCGTCTAAGCCGATCCTCTCTCCCGTGTCCGCACGAGCGACGCGTTACCCGATACATCGATCTGCAGAAACGACGTCGGGCGCATTCCCCGCCGGTCAGCCGGTATTCCACGCAGTCATTGCGAAACGTTGTTGACAAGTGCCATCCGCGGGAGTGGAATCGAGAGACACGAGGCCGCGACACGAACTCGCTGCCAGGGCACAGTAATCTCTAAACGGCACGGCGGCGTTATTTCAATGCCGCAGCCAGTCTGGGTTATTGGAGCCTTTCTAGGCACCTGTGTTCTCGTGCGAGTGTTTGTGCGTTTGTTATGGCGTGGATACCAGCTCTTTACAGAGAGACGAATCGACATGAACGATGAAGGTGCATAATTATATGCACTACGCACTGCAGGAATGAAAAAAAAAGTGTTTGATTAATTGTTTTTAGGCGTAACTCCCACACTTTGGTCACACAGTTACAGTCTCCATCGCTCGCGATGCCAGCGTGAATTCCCGTCTGTGCGAGTGTGCGTCCATTTTGTGCACGGTTGAGTTCTGCATGTGCTAAAGCCTATGATCTTCGGACCAGGAACGGCAGTGCTCTTCTTTCTATTTTATTTTTTTTCTGTGCAGTACGCAGTGCTATTCGCGCAACGCTAATTACTCCTTCTTGCACCATCATTTCATAACTGCATAATCATCACGTATACTCGCGTGCTTTCTGGTTTGGTAAGTTGCTCGTGCGACAAGTATCTTCTGTCCTTTCATCTCAGTTCACTTGCGTCCGTGCACATTCTTCCGTGTGCATTCTAGCCCGATGATGCATAACATCCGACCTACATGTGTGAGCAGCATAAAACAGCGAACTCGATCCCTTCTACACCTGTCGCCGCGGTGGCACAGTGATTATGGCGCTCGGCTGCTGACCCGAAAGACTCGGGTTCGATCCCGGCCAAGGCGGTCGAATTTCGATGGAGGCGAAATTCTAGGTGCCCGTGTACTGTGCGATGTCAGTGCACGTTAAAGTACACCAGGTGGTTGAAATTAACGGAGCCCTCCACTACGGCGTCCCTCATAGCCTGAGTCGCTTTGGGACGTTAAACGCTAATAAACCTAAATCTCTTCCACACCCTAATGTTTCGAAACAAAAAAAATGGCAGTGGCTTAGCTCGGCTGTGCCAGGATATACGTAGCGAGAGGTACGTTTCCCTGGCTCAGTTTGTTGTGGTCACTGTATGTTTAGCAATTAGATACATAGGGTATACACATTTTTTGTTCATTTTGCTTGACAGAGACGAAGACTGCCCGATGATCTTTGCAGTAGCAAGCAGCGGTCTCAATTTTGTCGATACAGTATTGCGATTTGGTAGGGCCTATTTAGTATACAAGCTCTATAGTAGTTCCCCATAGTAGTCTGGACGTGAGGGTCCGAAGCTAAATAAAGTCAAACTTTTCTTTCATACGCTCACTAAGAGAGTCCTGTTTCGTGTTGAAATCACCCAAAATCACACACAACTGTGAAACCGTGCCGTAGGCTGGTATACACGTGGCGACCACACGTGCCACGTAGACTCCTTGATGATAATGCCGCTTTCCAGAAGCCGAACACAGCAGGCTTTACCATTATTCACTGGGATCGAAGGGAGATGTCTGACAGCGGTAATGCCTTGTTTCACGTACACACAGACTCCAGCGTTCTTATTTGGTTCAAGCCTACTGCCAGGCGGCAACCTCAGGATCAGAAGAGAATCTTATTTTCTCCATACCACCATTTAGCAGCGGCTGGACTCTCCTTCTATGCATGCATGTCAAACGTGATACAGACGCCCACTTCATCTCCGCCTTTTATACGCAATGCAGCGCATGCGACGTGCGGTTCGAGTGATAGAGCGGCGTGCGGCAAGGCGGCGATGAAGCGCGCGGCGCACCTGTGGGTCTCTCTGGTTACCATGGTATCTGCGCATGCGCACATGCTCATCCGCGGGACGTCACACACAGCTCCGACGGCGGAGTGTGCGCGCGTCCGCGCCGACGGCGAAGCGCACGCCGCACCTGCTGCTCCTGTCCGGTTGCCATGGTAACGGCGCATGCGCACAACTTTCCTCTCCGGACCACAGCGAAATGCTCGACTGGTAGCCAAGTGTAGCTCTGGCTACAAAAACGAAACATTTTCTTGCTTTAATCTCTCGCGCAACAACTGCCATAGGTCACCGAGAACATTGACTTGCCGGAGCGTTTTCATCCCAGACAGACCCAAACACGATGCGATTTTTCATTGCTGCATAAATGCTGGCTGCTTTTCGAATTGCTCCTTCTTGTTCATTGTTTCCATCTCAGGGCACTGTCACCCCAACAAAGATAACCGATCTAACTCCTAAAAAATCTTCGCGTGCTTCGTACTCATTGCAGCCTCCTTAATTTTTTTCCTGTCACACGCCAAGTCGTTATATAAAATGGATATGAAATCGCTAGCTCACTGACATTCTTCCTTAATTCCATTTCCTGCACGCCGCATACAGCCCAGTGTTCTTCAGCAACCATCGACGGTCGTCTTCGTGCCTTTCGTGCTGACCAGGATATGCCGTGAAAAAGAGAACAGTGGTGGAGACCGGCAGGGCAGAAAGGGCCACGCCGTTGCTCACTCGCTCCGTGCGTGTCGCCCTCTTGGCTTTTCTAATGGAACGGCAGCGAAGCAGAGGGTGCGAAAGACAAATGGATGATTGACACGCGAAAGAAGAGTGCATTAGGCGCGCGCACTCCCCCTCTCTTTCCGAATGTGCGTGCGTGGGCAGCCTGCCCAAAATGGCCTTTGAGTGCCAGAAACAGAACGACCACTCTCAGAAGCGGAGACGGAGGCACGCTAAACTCGACGACAGAGGCCCCATCCCGCGGGACGGAGACAAACGATAAATGCGTTCTCATCCTTTACAGGTTGCCATCAAGTGGAGAGACATGGCAGGGTGGCGGCTATGGTAGCTGTGCGTCGGAAAAGACTGCAGACGGAAAGGCGACGAAACACGAAGTAAAAGCTGCTCCGATCCCGCTCCTGTCACGCCTCTCAGAAGGCCGGGAGCATTGTCCTTGAGTGCATGCGACACTTGCGTGGTATACTTTCGGTCGGCCTTACATATAGACGCGCAGCGCGGGATCAATACTGCTTCTGCTGCTTTATTGGTCACACCGCTCCCACAATCACTCTCCTTCCCATCCGTATACCACCATACATCTAGATGACAGTTAAAAAAAATAGCGGCTCCAATCCCCGTTGTGAAGGTGGTTGGACACCGAAGCTGTGCTGCTTTCATTAAATGTTTGGCATGGCATCTTTTGCTTACCATAACCACACGAAAACGTAATCTTGACCACCTGGGGATCTTTAACGTGCACTGACATCGCACAGCACACGGGCGCCTTAGCGTTTATGTAGGAAAAACGCTAAGGCGCCCGCGTGCTGTGCGATGTCAGTGCACGTTAAAGATCCCCGTGTGGTCGAAATTATTCCGGAGCCCTCCACTACGGCACCTTTCCCTTTCTTCTTTCACTCCCTCCTTTATCTCTTCCTTTACGGCACGGTTCAGGTGTCCGCCGATATATGAGACAGATACTGCGCCATTTCCTCTCCCCAAGAACCAATTTTCAAGGAAAGGAAATGGCGCCTGTCGCACATATCTTGGTGGACCCCAAACCGCGCCGTAAGGGAAGGGATAATAATAATAATAATAATAATAATAATAATAATAATAATAATAATAATAATAATAATAATAATAATAATAATAATAATAATAATAATATATTGGTTTTGGGGGAAAGGAAATGGCGCAGTATCTATCTCATATATCGTTGGACACCTGAACCGCGCCGTAAGGTATGGGATAAAGGAGGAAGTGAAAGAAAGGTGAACTGAAAATCATTTTTAAGGAAAAAGGTACCATTCCTGGAGTTTCTGCTGACAAGAAAATTTCCTTGAACGGTAGAGGTATACAGCTTCGCTGTAAAAATGATTACTTGACCGCGCCTCACTGCAAGTTACTGTGGTATTGCTGCCGTTTACTCAGATTGTTTCTCCTTTCCGTAGGCCGGCATGCAAGCAGCGTACCGCCTCCGAAAAGAAAATTAGCTATGGTTTAACTACTTTTGAACCTGGTCAGACAGCGAGAGCTGTGGTGCATCGGGCAGCCAGACGCGACATGGCGTCTGTAACACTGAGTGCGTTCTGGACAACTAGGCTACTTGCTTAATTGTAATATCTGTAATTTACACGCTCATAATTATTGTATCCATAAACACTTCCATACATAACTCGAAGATGCGTTTCTAAGACATCTGTGGATGGATGGATGGATGGATGGATGGATGGATGGATGGATGGATGGATGGATGGATGGATGGATGGATGGATGGATGGATGGATGGATGGACGGACGGACGGACGGACGGACGGACGGACGGACGGATGGATGGATGGACGGACGGACGGACGGACGGACGGACGGACGGACGGACGGATGGATGGATGGATGGATGGATGGATGGATGGATGGATGGATGGATGGATGGATGGATGGATGTGGCTGAACCCTTTAAATCGTGCGGTGGCTCAAGCCACCTAGCCATGACTTATGAAATTTTACTCTTCTCTTGATTTTAGCCACCAATCAGTTAACTTTCGCTTGGTTATTTCTACCCGCTGAAAATCTACTTTCCCAATCCCAATGCCTTGGATAAATCACCCCGCTGCTTTCCACTGTAGGGTGAAGCCCTTTACAGAAAAGTAGCAAGTGTTCAGCCGTTTCCTCCTCCTCTCCGCAAGCCACTAGACGCGCGCCATCTGCTGGACAATCGCCGTACATAGCGTGTTGGGGTTTCAGTGGGTTCCGCATGATGGCGCTACGACTGCACGGCTTACACGAAGAAAATCCACCGGAAACGTATATCGCTACTCACTTAATTGGGATATCTATAATTTACATGCTCATGATTAAATTATTGATGCACGCCTCAGTACTTATCTCGAAGATGCGTTTCTAAGAGATATGCACATTCACTAAAAGCGGCTTCATTCACTTCCAATGGCCCCTTCACGTTGGAATAAATAGAAGAAGCAGTTGATCAGTTACCTCTCTCCAAAACCCCTGGTCCTGATGGCATCTCATACGAGTTTTACAAAGATTTTAAATCTATGCTGAGCCGAGTCCTCCAAAAGATTTTCGCGTTATGTTCAGATGTAGAGGTCCTTCCTCAGTAGTTTACTAGTCATCAGTCTTAATTCCAAAGAGCACTGACCAAGAAAAGTTGCGCTCAGTGGAAGGCTACAGGCCTATCACGTTGGCAAATGTGGACTATAACATTTTCGCAAAAATTCTATCAAATCCAGAAGGGTTGAAATGCGGGCCAGTATCAAATCGTCTGCAACACGTGATGTCACCTCTCATTGGCCCTCATCAGACGTACGGATTGAGAGGCTAATCCATACAAAATAACATACATATTGCACGAAGAATTCTCGAATTTTGCTCCGCCTCCTATGCACAGCTTGCTTTACTGCAGACTGACCTTGCGAAGGGGTTTGATCGTGTCCGGCATTGGTTTCCGTTTTCTCTTCTAGAGCGCGCCAATGTTGGGTGAACTGTGTTAAAGGGGAGCAACCTTGTTACGAGAAGTGTTCCACTCGATTGATTGTTAACGGCCACCTTTCAGAGCCTGTACCAATTCGGTCATGCGTGAAGCAAGGCTGCCCTATGTCACCGCTAATCTTTGTCCTCTACCTAGAGCCACTTTGTTCGAGTTTTTTTAGTGTGCTGCGAAACAACGATATCCGTGGTTTTGCTGTATTTGGCAATGAAGTCAAAGTGCTAGCGTACGCCGACGATTTAGCCTTTTTCTGCATTGGTAAACCCAGTATTGACAAAGCTATAACCACTATTCAGCAGTTTTGCATTATCTCTGGCGCTCAAATGAATAGCTCTACAAGTTTGGGTCTGTCGTTCGGTTCATGGGGATCAATGCCGTGTCATTATGCTGGAATTGATTGGTCTCGTGTCCCCCCCCCCCCCCAAAAAAAAAAACTTTGGAGTTCCCCTTCATGCATGCAAGTCTAGTGGGCATTACTGGAGGGAGCAGGTCCCGCCCCTTCAGAGCTATGCTCAGACTTTTGTTCCGCACCGCCTACCAATTTTCAGTCGAGCACAGGCCTGCAACATGTTTCTGGCAACAAAAATTTATTACGTTTTGCAGGTATACTCTATTGCGCGAGACACTACATCCAAAGCTTTCACCGAACATTTGTGACGTTCATATGGCCCTTCAGTTTTGAGCCTATACGGCGCGATAACCTATACAGGCCTGTTTCTGTTGGCGGACTAGGTTTGACACATCTCCATGTGAGACAGTTAGTTGCACGTTTCTTCTTTTTCCGTGGCAGCTGCCATCCAATTATCACAGGATCCCTGCTGACTCACTTTGTGAAGCTTCTTCCCGACTTAGTTGTCTCTTCTAATTTTATCGAGCGGCCCATAATAATTGGTTTTATGAAGGACGTTTATGACTCAGTGCGATTTCTGGCAGTTCGCTTTCCTTATGAGTATTGTTCTGTTTCACGTAAAAATTTATACAAAGGATGGGTATCTATGCTCTTCCTGCCTGCATTGTATCGCTTTCTCTGCTAAAATCCTATTGGTCATGATGTGATGAGACGATTACGTGAAATGCTGATTTCGCCTTGTACTAAAACGTTTTTCTTTAAGCTTCACGCCGAAGTTCTACCCCTAAAAATTTGGCTTCATAAAAAAAATTGTTTCTTCTGTTATTTGTCGCCTATGTGGTGCACCTGAAACCATCGAACACTGCGTTATTGGCTGCAAGGACGCCATATTATTTTGGGACATTCTTCAAAGAATACCGGAGAAAGGCCTTGTTTTGAATTCTCAGAGTGTGCGTTACCAAATGCCCACCCAACATGACCGCAAACCCTTTGGCATGATTTTACCGCTCGGACTGCATAGCCTGTGAAAAACGCGCATGTTGGATCGAAACGCTGAGCCTGTCGTCTCGCCCCGCACACATTACGACCAGATGGTGCACCAGCTGAAGCCACTCACGAAGACAGTGACTATCAACCGGACTGGTTCCCGTTATAGATGTCTTGTCTTTTCTTGCCAACGTTTTAGTTAAGTTGTGTTAAGACGTGCGTTTAAGTTGTATGGTGTTGTGTTTCCTTTAATTTGCTCGCCTACTGGCTGATTACTTGGTAAATAATGTATATAGCTCTTTCCTGCATATAAACGCGTGTAATAAATATCATGCAGAAAAAAAAAAGAGTCGTGGCAGAGTGGAAGCTACCCCGTCTCGCATGACGGAGGCCTGGCTTCTATTCCCATCTACACCAAAATGTTCTTCTTTTTTAATTAATTGAGGTGGCTTCAAGGTCATATCTGCGCCGTAACAGTACTTTCAAGGTTTGTATGCGAGAAGTGGAGCTTTCGCTCCGAAATACCTGCCCAGACACAATGCTCGAGACAGTACGAAATGAGGTTTCCCTTGTCCTGTATGCATGGCGACATTCATGCTGCACAGCCCGGAGTCCTTTCTAGCGTGTTCTATTCACAAATGCACGCGCCGGCCCGCTGTGTGGAGAAACGCGAGCGCGCCTGCACGGCGACGCGAGGTGAGGCGCTGCACGCTAACGACTTGGCCATGAGATATTCCCGCGTGTAACGAGCGCGCCTTTGTTCCTCACAAAAGAATCTCCGGCCTCTCGCGAGAATCGTTCCTTGTGCCTGACTGCAGCGAAGAAGCGGACTCGCGCGCTTAGGAAATGCAGGCGTATCGCCATCGTGGGCGTGAATATTATATCCGCTCGAAGAATACCTAAACTGGAAAAGTAAACGCGCCAGTAAAGGAGAAGCGCGAGCGCTGCGGAATCGCATTTCGACGCATTCTTGCAAACAGGGAAGGAAAGGATGGAGAGAGTACAACGTGGATGGCGTGGGCGAGACCCGGATTCCCAGAAGATGGAAAGCGGGCTATAAGTTGGAAGGTGCTGCCTCGAGTTGTTTACTTGTGCGTGCGTGGGTGTGTGTGCGCGCGTGTGGGTGTGTGTGCGTGCGTGTGTGTGCGTGCGGGGGGGGGGGGGGGGTTAGATCCATAGGAAGCCCATGAATAACCAAATAAAGTAATCAATATCTTAAAGCCCTGACAAATAGCTACCTTTCGCTCTTTCTGCGCCTTGTTTGCACATCCGTGAAGACAAATCGAATGCATACACCCGACAGAGACGCCTTCTGAGAGTAAACGAGTTACTTTCGTTTCGTTCGTTCTGGCTTGAGATTGATTTTTCTTTCACGTTATCAAGCCTCGTCGGGAATTTTAAAGCGGGAGCTTTTGTCTGAACAAAGGTGTCGGGCTAGAAACAAAAGCGAACTCGCGTTTCCGGCTTTGCATTTGGGCCTCATAAAATAAAATAAAAAAATGCGTGCCTCCAAGTCCCCCATATGTGGAGGCACTGCTTATAACTCTCAAATGTGCGCCTAATACTGAGTTGATAATGTAATATGCCAGCGCATGTAATCGGCCTCTGTTCTTGCATGCCTGACTGCTCACCCGTTGTCCGATTCGCCTTCGTTCGTTTAGCTTCTCACTTGCGTCGAATCAACCCGCTTGATTCGGCGCAAGTCGGAAATTAAACGAACATAACCCCTTTTCCCCTGAACACTTCCAGCAGGGATTCGGACCCCCGAAAGGCGAACCGGGCAGCGGGCAAGCAGTGAGACATGCAAGAACAGAGGCAGATTACATTATGAACTCAGTATTAGGCGCACATTTGAGCAATGATTGCATAAACACTTTCACCGAGATGCGTGCTGCAAGGCCGCTGTGGCGCTGGCGCCCACGCAAGTAAACATCTTTACGTAGCTTTCAAGAATAAGCGAAAACTTGTCCACAACCACACTTTCACTGATCGAGAAATCGCACGAAATCAAAGACGCCGACAGTTCGAGTGTAACAGTTTTACGACCAGTTTGTACCTGCCTCTATGGGGACCACGGATTTCTTTGCTCCAACATGTACTTTGCTACTTTTTTTGTTTTATAAGAGCACTTAATTTCCTACAAAGCGGACCTGCCCCACGAACCTCGTCGTTACTAAGTCGGGCGCCGTTCGAGTGCTAAAAAAATAAAATAAAGAGTTACTGGTATAGAACCGGGAAGCTCACACACAGCCTGCCGTGTTTCGCCTTTTGGCAGCCCTTCGTGTCTTGTTTCGCCTCTCACGTCTCGCGGGAAACAACAAAGCAGGCGTATTCAGAAGCAGAAGCTCAGCTCTGCCAGCTAGCCCCGCCTGGGGTGCGCTTTTCTCCTCTTCTGTCCCGAACAGGTGTCGGCGGCACCTTTTCTTCGCACTTTACGAAAATAATAAGGCTTCGGGTATTCTTCGGAACCTTCTGTTTTATTTCCTTGATATACGCGTCACTAAAACAGGAAATAAGATGAACAAAATAAGCAGCTTTCATTTATCTTTACCCTGCGGGCCCGATGACAAAGCAAGGGACGCGGCGATTTACTTCGACACGGGGCTGACCGCTCTTTAGGCTTTATACATTACTTTTTCTGCGAGTGCGTACAGTGGACCGAATTTGTAGTGCGTATACGACGTTTTGATTATGTCCAGCTTTGTTCCATCGTCTCTAGTGCACTCAGTTGGGTAAAGGCGCGGCTTTAGAGCCCTTAACAGTGCGTTTCAGTAGCCGGCGTCTGCTTGACGTGTCAAACGTACGAAAGCAAGAAATGAAGAAAACTGGACAAAAGCAGCACGAAGTCCTAAATCCAAGTGGCGCCTGTGGTCTTACAGTCGTTACAAAAGAAATCCAGCCTGCTCTGCATCTCTTTGGCACAGTGACGTGACGAACATTAAACATATAGCTTAGTTTGGGCGCTTTCTTTGAAGTCGTAGTGGATGCCTTAAAAGAAGCTCCTTAGAAGCTGTCCTTTGTTTCACTTATAGCCACGGCACTACATTGCAGACCAAGGGAAGGTGCACAGTGTGGTGTGAAATTTCACATCCGCGTTAAATTGTTACACCATAGTCATAACATAACTGAAACACATTCATTAGAGTGCTGTTCGTGGCACACGCGTTTTTTATGAAGAAAAAATACAGCGGCTAATGAACTCGGCAGTATGTGGACGTAACATCGGAACACGATTCTTTTACGTCGTGCATACATGAAAACATTAAAGAGGGGCGATCAATAGGATCGATGTGGAGGAAATGCGATAGCATTCTTATTTCATTCGCCAATATATTCCAGCTCTGATTCTAGCTCAGTTCTGACTCAATTCTAAATGAGACTAGGCAACTGCGCAAAGTGTGTCGCAGTGTTAGAGCGCTGCCCGTCCTCATACCATTCCTTGCGCAGTGATGCAGCGGTTATGCGATGCGCCACTGCCCTGCGATGGTGGGTGTTTCAAAAGCAGCCACCGGTTGGGCTTGTTAAACCTAGGTTGCTCTTCCCAAGCAATTTTTGCGCGTGGGCCTGCTGTTCTCTCAGTCATTTTTCTTCTCAGGCTTTGTCATTTTTGCCGAGCCATTCTTCGTCCGGCGTCTTCCTCCCTCAAGTGTAGATCCCCGTAAACACCACCTAACAGGTAAATGCTTCACCCAGACGCCGCCGGAAAGCCTCATGGCCCTGCGAATGCTGTGCTTCTAATCACACACTGAGCGTGCAATTCAAGTGTTTCACGTCGCTTCGGTGCCTGTCCGATAAAAGAAGGAACAGCTGAACGCAGCCCGTCCCCATTTAAATACCTTCGCTTCGAGCGGAAAAGGCTCGCCAGTGTGCAGTTTTTGCCGGCCTGCAAGCACGTAGTACACTCTCGAAGCGTCTGGCGACGAGGCTATTCAGTATATACGGCTGCTCTTTGCCCAGCCCACCACGACGGTGCGCGCGAGAGGAATTTCTTACCTCTCCACACTCGTGTCAATTTAACTCTTGCATATTAAATCGGAAGCGGCACACGTGACATCCAGCCAGCGCCCACGACATGGTAGAGAGAGGTTTTCCCGCCCTTGTTCGCTTTATGATTATCTGAAAGCGACAGCTGCTTTCGCTTCTTGCACTGGGGCAAATAATGAAAGCCGCTGCGTGGGATTTTGGGAAGAGCGGGAGACGGGGTGCTGTGAAAAAGGCATTTTGGAAAGGAGACAGGCGTGCGGTTTGGAAAAGGAATTTCCCTTCAAATTAATTCGGAGACGAGAAAGAGGGAAAAGAGGGCGTGGAGAAGGGTACGCAGAGAAGGAATGAGAACTCGAAGCGTGAGGTGCGGGGGGGGGGGGGGGGGGGGTAGTGGAGTTGGCGCGCTTCCCGCGTCCAGAGATAGTTTAATTGCGAATCCCGGGAATACTCTAGACAGAGGCTAAATGACGCTTCCTAACCGCACGAGCCGGGTGCGGCGGTGACAGCTGGAAGCCCGGCGTCGCCGTGCGCCTGAGCCAGCGTTGCACAAAATCAGTTGCCGTTGGCGCAAGCAGCTCTGATTCAAAGGGCACAGTCAACCGGGTAGGGGAGCGGACGTGTAGTCCGCTGGCACATTTCGCCAGTTCCGCGACCTATAAGTGGCGTGCTACTAACGTTGGGGGATATACGATCGTGCCCCATTAATATGGCCGACTGGAGTTACTGACAGCCCTTACGGGGAACAAATTTTTCAATGTATTTAAGTCTCGTTAATATAGAAACTCGCTGTCCCGACAATGGAAAGTGTGAAAATGCACATAGCACACTGAGATCCATGTATTTTGTCCCGTTAATATGAGCAGCGGTGAGAACAAAATTCCGAATTCCTCTAAAAGAAGACACCACCCTTGTATTCTGAGTGCAGAACACCAGCGAACGGCAGCGCGAAAGTGCAAATGCGATTCTAATGGTCTTTTTTGTGTGCGCGGTCGCCGTTTGCAGAAGGACGGGTGCTGAAATTAAATTCCAGCACTGTAGAGATACGGCATTTGGTTAGCGACTAACCACTACTTTGGTTCTGCGAACACGAGGATATCGCATCACACGTAATTTGACTACGACGTACCTTCGAGTAAGGCTCAGTGCAACGTACGAAAGTTACCCACGTGAGCATTAGGAATGTACGGGTAGTAAATTCTCGTCTCCTGTTATGCACTCGCGCGGCTTTGTCCGGCCTGTTGCTTAACCAGCAATTGCATCTTAATATTGGCCCCATGAGACGCTCCAAACAAGTTTCAGTCAATGGGACATAATCGGTAAACTTGTAATCTATTCCCTCAGCTTCTGTAGCTTCCGTGCCGCAATCTCATTTTCAAGAAACGAGAAGGTACAAAGCAGCGCCTTCGTGTCCCTATTTTCGTGAGCGACGGCGAAGCTTTGCCATCTCCTCTCCCCCTTGAAGGAGACGCAGGGCCGATATGAGGGCCGCTGGTGCACCGCTATTCGACGGCCTACCAGCGGTTCGTCGGGGCCGCTGCCGCCATCGGCACCGCGACGACCGTACGTGCGCGGTTTTGCAAGGGCGTCCTTCCTGCATGTCTGCGAGAGCGTTCATCGCGTTGTGCCGAAGAACGCGGTCGAGCCGGTGCGAGCGCCTTCATTAAGGAGGAGGCTGCACCATTCATGGCACAAAGCGGCTCCTGCGGCGGCAAAGGGACGCGGAAAGCGCAAAGCACGCCACCCGTACCAAGCGCCCTTAAGGAGTCGTTTATAAGGCAGGGAGCCCGAGCAGGGCGCCAAAAACAGGGAACGCAAAATGTCAGAGTAAAAGAAAAATAATGGAATAAAAGCCACGTCTTTGCAGGCGACCGAACAGAGGACGAAAAGGGAGTTGGAGAGAAGCGGGCGTTTAGGTGGGGAAGAAGGGATTCCGAGAAGGAGACTGCCAGGTCGGAAGAAATACAAAAAGGGCTCGCGTGCCAAGGATGGAAGGACAACAAAACAAAACAGGAAATGAGAGAGACGTTGAAAGGAACGTCGCGGTCAAGTGCGCAGAACCAAAAAAAAACACACGCACACATACAAATGACACATGAGCCCGGAGGCAGTCTGTAAGGCAAGCTCAGCCCGGGGAAAAACAAGGACGCGGAAACAAAGGACGGAGATTAACTTGAAGGCTTAAGAACTTTGTCGCGAACGGGGTCGGCCTCAGGGAAGAAAAATGGAGCCACCATCCTTGGCAAAAGATAAAGAAAATATACCTCCTCGGCCACAAATCTGCGCGCGTAAACGCAAAGCAAAGCACGTGTAATCAAGCGAATCTTCTGCCGACCAGGACAAGGGGGTAGCAACCACTTACTGGCAAATGGTCGTGCAGGGACGTCGACGAGCTCTGCTGGTTTGCACAGAAAGGCGACGGAGAAAATTAACCGACAGTGCTAATAGGGGCTTGCCTATTATGAGATATACCGATAATGAATACCCTGCCGAAATGAAAAAGAAAAAAGCAGGCAAAAATCACAGTGAAAAGAACACAAAAACTGGAGGAACAGCTCATGCTGTTCGTGTCTATACAGGGTGTTTCACCTGAGACTTTACACAGTTTCTAAAAATGGGTTTTCTGTGTTAATCAGCGCTTTTTTAGGCATAGCTTATCACCGGTGTAGTACAATAGAATACACCTAAGGCGTGCTAACTAGCAGGCTGGTTAACTAATATCGAATAGTTTAATTTTTAACTGTTACGGTTAGGCTCCTTAATTATCCAGAGGCGTGTAGCCCACCGTAAGTAATATCCATATCAATTGTTTGAATTTCGAAAACGCGGTTGCCCTGGTTGCTGTGGCCGAACAAATTTTGGCATTTTTACGAGTTACGTGAACTGGCGAGAATTAATTGCTTGCAAACTTCTCGAAAGCGCAAGTATTTTGGCGCAATGTAGCCAAAATATGTTGGGCCACAGCGCTGAAGGTAACCGCGTTTTCGAAGTTATAAAATCTAATATGGATATTAATTAGAGTCGGCTACATGCCTCCCAAAATTAAGGACCTAACAGTAGCAGTTAAAAACGTAAACGATTCGATATTAGTTAACCAGCCTGCTAGTTAGCACGGCTGAGCTGTATTCTGATGTACTACACCACTGAATATGCTTTGCCGAAAAAAGCGCTCTTCTAACTAAAAAAAAACTATTTTTAAATACTACGTAAAGTCTTAGGTGAAACACCCTGTACATGAGAGTACATGGCTGGTTTCCACCATAATTATGTGTACAAAGCTTTTCTGTGGTTCAAACTGCACATGTTTGCCCAGCTTTACCAACCTAAAGGGACCCAGCGATATCAGATACGCTACGGTGACCATCAAGTTCGACCCCCCGTTGTTTGTATAGGGCGCATACATATCATTGCATGCACTTTCTGCCTGCGGACTCCGCAATTACTTTTCCGCTGATGCCTTTAATACCTCACGGTGCAGGAGTCAAAACCTGCAATGGCTGGCGCTCTACAGCTTCGGCAATCGGGCATACCACTCTAAGCTTTAGAAACAAATGAAGGCACACAGAATATTCGCAACGTTACGACAAACGGTTCAGGTCATTTCTCTTCATCTTGAATTTGAGATAACGCATCAATTTTCCTCTCCCGGGAAAAGATATAGTGACATACATTCCAAAGCTACCCAGAAAACAAACATGCCGCAAAGTTTCAAGCGTCACCGGACATGGAACATTGTCACGTTTGGCGCAGCCATCCCTGATCTCCAAAAGCTAAATGGAACACACGAAGACAATAGAGCCGAAAGGGTTCGAGTAAAACCGAAGCAGCCGACCTGAGCACGACGGTTGTTCTTCTCCCAGACGCAACTGAGTTTTTTCCTCTTCATTGCTCTTTTATTGCTCGCCTCGTCGTGGCATAGCGATGACGCCCACGCCGCGAAGATTGTAAACGTTGTGGTCAGCCGCAAGGCCACGCGCACGATCGCACAATGACTGACTGAGCCTGTCGGCAGCAGCGCCCGTGGAGGAGGCCAGCAGCAGGTCGAGCGAACACTTGCCGAGCGACGCGATGCAATGCAGCCACAGAACAGCGGCCCCCGGCCGGCCCACATCAGAGAGAGCGATGCGCCATTCGCTCGGTGTGAGTGACCGCTCCACCCACTTTGCTAGGAAGCTTGCCTCGTCTGATGCGGCTGCACAGCTCGTGAATGGGGTGCTTTCTTACTGTATTCTCTTTCCTTTGTGTGAGAGCGAAATAGAATATAGAGAAAAGCAGCAGTTGGAAACGTATCTCAGATTAGATGCCATGTGTTGCTCTTATTAAGGCAGAGCACAACACTTTCTTTAGAGGAGCCAGTGGGTCAATGCCTTACTTTACAGAAGGAGTGGGAGAGGGGTGGGTCTTTGGAAAAATCAAAAGGTTAAAGAGGACAGCGGATTTAACTGGCACAATTTGCATTGCACGACATGCGAGTGCTGTGGAATGAAATGTCAATTT
The DNA here is from genome assembly GCF_052857255.1 of Amblyomma americanum. NCBI lineage: Eukaryota > Metazoa > Arthropoda > Arachnida > Ixodida > Ixodidae > Amblyomma > Amblyomma americanum. The sequence goes on along the minus strand of NC_135499.1, from coordinate 184,871,303 downwards.
AATTGAGGCTGCCGTCTTTGCATTTGTGGAAGCTCTGGTCTTGGCTGGCTTGGCGGTATGTTGGACACAATATGAATAATTTTGCTTTTTTTTTGTAACTGCAGCCTAGACGCGACGTGCCAATATTGAGGCCCAGCGAAAAAAAGCAGAAGTATGCGCCCTATTTCTTTGACAGGGAGCTCGACCAGGAAAAGAAATACCTTGCAGAAGCGTACAATACATGCTTGAGGCGTGCTTGTGCAGCTGCATTTTTTAAAGATGGCTTCACTACGTCGAGGCGTCGTTCCATTTTGTTCGTTTGATGCAGTAGCGTGGAGTTAACCGAAACCTGACAGATAGTTGGCAAGAAAGGCCTCGAGCAGTTGAAATTTCTTCCCTAGTCCTGGAAACCGAACGGACAGGAACATACATCTCCACAGCTATCAGAACTATCATGTAGAATCTGCTGTATTTAGCATTCACAATATGTGGTTTAACTTTGCATTATAAAACGCTCGCTCGTGAACGGGACTGCCTACAATACACTTCACGGGATTACGTTCTCAGCACGTGTTCAATGTGACGAAACGCTATAACAATTAGAATGCGAGCGTCGGCCTTTGTAAAATTCCCCCATTTGCAGTCCGATAGCGCTAAAATATAGGTTCTGAAATTTCGAAGTATTGATTAAAGGCCGGAGATATCAGTAGAATTTCCAAACTCCTTAAAGCAATCCATTCCGTTCTTCTTATTATACTCACATTCGACGCTACTGAGAGGGAACAGTGCAAATTTGACAGCGTACGGCACTCACGCCAAAACTCGTAAAAAAAAAAATCTGACGTCGATGTGACGCTGTTTACTAACAATTTCACACCCCAATGCAAAGAAAGAAAGTGTGAGGCGGTGCTGAGTAGCATTAAAGTTCTAGGCAGGACTCGCGATTGGGTAGCGCATGAAATACTGTAGGCCTTTTTGATTAAAAATAAAGGCAGCGCATGTGTTGACGACACTTCTTTAGCTTTAAAAGAAATGAAATTTCTCTAAACGTTTTCCTGGTGTCGTGGTCTGGTTAGGAAACTTTCGTTTGCTGTTATTAGGCATGCGCGGCCGGAAAGATAATGGGTGTTGTTTGTTATTCCGCTTGTTATTACTGTTGGTTTGTTGTTATTAACAGTTTTCATCCCCCTTCTTATTTACAGCGTTCTGACCTGCTTTTGCTTCGCTTGTTTTACACTCCTCTTGCTACGAATGCTTAACACTGGTTTTCCAAAGAATTATCTTTTTTTGTTAACACAATGATAACAGTTTTTTATACACGGTCTAATAGACTCAGTTTTTCATGAGTTTGCAAGCCTTCGTGTTGCTGGCTCTGTTCGAAGCGATCATGCGATGCGTCACATGCCTGAGCACGGTATTATAAATATCCTCTTTTTTTTTCTCTCATATAAACAGTTGGTAGTGTGCTGATGGGTCGTGTCCTTTCTTGTACTGTCTTAATGGCGCCGTTATTGTCTTGCGTCTTGTATACATGAACTCTTCTTCTGCTGTCTCTACCATACAGGACAGGTGATCTCACAGGGACGCCTTCTGTTTAGCGCAACAGTCGACTAAACGGTATGGTCCCTAGCACATGACGCTCCATAGTCTCTCTCTCTCTCTCGCAGCTGCTTTAGAACGAAAGGGAATGTTGGAAATGATGTTGCACAAGCAAGCCCACTTCTCAAGCCGCACCTATTCAGCCGACCGAAGCTGATAACTGCTTGAGCTTCGCTGCACGCAAATAGTCAAGAGCTGGCTTGCGCTGCGTGCCCTTTCCCTCAACAGAGGATAGCTAAGCGCACGGGAAGCCGCCAGCTGTCGCCACATCCGCAGTGGCTCGCCGAGCTTCTTTGATTAAAGGCCGCCAGGACCGCGGAGGCGAGCCCGGTGTAGTCCATATAAGTGGCGGCGTGTTTTCTCTCTCCCCGGAGCGCAGAGAGGAGGCGATGCATGGCTTCAGCGTGCCACGAGTTTGTTCGGTGGCACGCTGAGAAAGGGGTGCAGTGAGAGTGAAAAAGTGCAGCAACGCTGGTCCAAACTGCGCGTGCGTGTACAACGCGCTGGGTAAATTACACGCTTCAACGAAGAATGGAAGCAGCGCATCAAGAGGAGGGAGCACGTTGTACGAGCAGCTCAAAGCAGTGCGTGCGACACCCGCTTTCGTGGCTGTCGCCTAGACGGAGCAGCGTGCTTCGCTCTGTGCCCCGGCCGAAAGCTGGCAAATTTAATTTGGCGTGCGCGAAGAGGAGAGGTTGCGTGCGCCGCTGCTTTCGGTATAATTGCGAAGCAGGCGGCGCGCGCGTGCTCGCGATTTTTCGAGGAAGGCAAAGGGTTAAGGAAGGAGAGCGGGAGGTAAAGGAAAAGGAAGGAGGGCAGCCTCCGCGGCTCAAGGCCCGTTTAAAAAAGAACCTTGCCGATTGGCAGCGACTTATATACACTGCTGCTTCCCTGTATGTGTTGTTGTTGCTGCCGCTTCATTTAGTGCTGGTGTGTGAGCAGTTAACGAGGAATTGCACTCCTAGTGCGTGTTGGTCCGAGATGTATAGGAAAGAAAATGGGATTGGAGAAAGACGTCGTCTGCAGTCTCTCTCGGACACGTCTGCCATCCGTGTAGTTCTGTCTGTCTCTCTTCTGACTCGACCTTTTCATTTCCTCGTCGGCTCACAGTGACTCGCTTAATTGAGTTTGGAAAGGCTGCGCGTCCGAGTACTCTTTAAAAAGCCATGGGCGTAAGGACATAATCGCTATGCAAACTCGCTCAGTGCTGCGGCTTTCCTGCGGGTTCCGCTCGCGAGGGCGGTAGAAACCGCCGGGTTTCGAGAATCGGCGGGGCGTGAAGGCAAGCGATGCGGAGAAACCCGCGAGGCAGGATATCTCATGTAATCTCTCTTTTCTTTCTGCAGAGCTGCAGTGAACTATGAGGGGCGGCATTCGCTCATGCTGCTCTTGCTCCGTCAAAGTAGTCGCTCGCATACATTTCAAGAAAGGCAGAAAAGAAAAAAAAGGTATAATAAGATTGCTTAGTGTATTGTGACTGCGAGTTATAGTGCGAGGGCGTGATTCATTGAAGGCAGTTTACAGATTCGACGAAGGTGGTTTTGTGTTGCTCACGGAATAGTTGCAAGCGCGCTGTGTTAAATCATTTAATGCGATCGATATTTCGATGCGTAGAAATTAGTAGCAACCGGGGCACGCAATGGGTTAGGTAAGAAATATTCTTTAATAAGGCGAGGCGCAGATCGCCATTTGTTCTCTTTAGTTGCGTTTAAAAACGCACTAAGAGATCAGAGTTAATGGAGAATATCTAAGTAATTTGCAATTCGCTGATGATATTGCCTTGCCAGGTCACTCCGGAGATAAACTGCAAACCATGATCAGTGATTTAGACAGGCAGAGGAGAACGTGGGTGTAAAATTAACATGCACAAAACCAAAGTAAAGTTCAAGAGTCTCACGAGCAAACAGCTGTTCACAATCGGTAGTGAGGTGCTGAAAGCGGTAAAGGAATATGTCTATACACGTAGGGAAGGTAGTGACCGCTGATAAAGATCATGAGCAGGAAATAAGTAGAAGACTAAGAATGGGGTCTGGAGCATTTGGCAGGTTTTTTTCAGACCATGAATGGTGGTTTATCAATATCCCTCAAGAGAAAAGCCTACAGCAGCTGTATCTTGCCGGTACTCATCTACGGGGCAGAAACGTGGAGTGTAACGAAAAGGGTTCAGCTTAAGTTAAGGACAACGCAGCGAGCCATGGAAAGAAAAGTGATAGGTGTAACGTTAAGAGACCGGAAGCGGGCAGAGTGGGTGAGGGAACAAACGCGGGTAAATGACTTCTCAGTCGAAATCAATAGGAAGAAATGGGCTTGGGCAGGGCATGTAATGCGAAGGCAAGATAACCGCTGGTCCTTAAGGGTAACGGAATGGATGCCAAGAGAAGGCAAGCGTAGCAGGGGACCGCAGACAGTTAGGTGGGCGGATGAGATAAGAAGTTTGCGGGGATAAAGTGGCTGCAGCTGACAACGGACTAGGTTAATTGGAGAGACATGGGAGAGGATTTTGAACTGCTGTGGGCGTAGTCAGGATGATGATGATGATGAAGAAGAAGGTTGCAGAAGCTTGGTCAGCCACGGGGAGAATTCACGGATGATGAAATTCGCATAAATGTGTTTCTAAAATTTCTTATATTCCTGTAATCTATTGCTTCGCCCATGCCGATAAAGATCCGTGATGGCCATTAGAAATGCATAAAAAATAGTGCAGTGCACTTAAGGCCAATAGAAAAAATATCTGAAATATGCGTTATGGGAAAGCTTAGACAAAGTAAAAAAAGCACGAAGATTTACTCTGAAGCCTATATTAGAGAAGTTTTATTTATTTATTTGTTTATTTATGTGCCTGCACATATATGTACATCGCCCGTGGGGCATTATTGCAGGGAGATTACAAACATTGCGCGTAACATGGTATCTGTCGACGATTCGCTCCTAATCTTTGTCCCTAAAACCTGATACAGGTGCTTACTTACATTATTTTTCCCCTTGCCAGTGCCTTAGGAGTGGAATTGTCATGGAGCCCCAGACTTCAAGCAGCAGTACTCGCTCCTTGAAGCAGCCGAATGCGAGAGCACAGTCTTCCCTCAGGGGACGATATTACAAGACACTAAGACTGACCTAATTACCAGTGCTGATGAATCCGCACCAATCTAGTGCTCATGAATTAGAAGGAATTGGAAAACCTTAAAATCGAAGATAGCGCAGCCGAGGGATTGGAAGTTTCATTCGGAGAGGGCTGAGGTAGTTATGTTTCAGGGGACAGTAAATACACGGGGAGCACAGAGAGCGGTTAATTAATTAATAGTTTTACGGAAGCGGTTTGCACACGACCGTTTACACGACACCCTTGACCCCTGCAAATGCGCTAGTCTTTTTTCCTGCCATTTTTCTTTAGAAATCCGCTTCCTGAGAGGCCGAACCTTTTATAATAGGGCCATAGCAAAAGGCACCCAATCTTCTCTAGCTCCTGCTAATAGTGGACGACGTCAGAGTAAAACCACTAGAGCAAAAGGAAGGCCATCATTCCTAGTGTACAGCAGATATAAAAAACTTGAACCACTGCTCCGCCTGCAAGCATGAGCTGTTTGGCATCGAGAGAGGCTCAAGTTTTAAAAGTGTTTAAAGACAAGTTTCAAACAAGCCGCCGAGCGTCCGCTTTGTTTACTAACAACATATGAGGCGACCCCTCCGGAAGCTGCTATTCTTTGTTCCAGTGAAGGCCGAACTACATGAAAAATAGGAAAAGGTATCTTTGTCAACAGAGTGAGAAAGACGGAAGAAATAAGCCGCACAAAATAATAACAAGCTTAACGACACTCTATACCGCGTGTGTAATACTTAGGCTAGGCCTTCTCACTTCCCTTTGTCATACTGCATTCAAGAGTTTGGATCAGTGGCGAACCTACGCGGAAGTTTTCGAGCTCTGACGAAATAAAAAATATATTTCAGTCAAATTTAACTTCAAAATTAATAAAGGGAAAATAGAGGAACCGGGGAACTATAGTAGCACGCCAGAGAAGGCGGAAATAGGGAGATCCATTTTTTTGAGGAAGGCGACGCAGAAAGGGAGGGAATGCGCTTGAAATTTCTTCGTCGATTTCGAGCGCACAGCGTGAAGTAGGCGGCTGGTCGGTTGGCTGCGTCGAGCGCCACTAATAGGACGTGCATGGCAGAGTGGCTTCTCGCGCTCATTGCGGGAGCGAGCTGTCGCGACAGCTCTTATAATTAGGCCTAACGAAAAAACAGGGCGGCCGCGACTGCTTAGAAGATCTTTTCTTTACTTCAACCCTCCAACATATCTCCCCCCCCCCCCCTCCCCTCCCCTGCGACTATCACCGCGGTGGCTGAGTGGTTATGGCGCTTGGCTGCTGACCCGAAGGTCGCGGGTTCGATCCCGGCCATGGCGGTCGAATTTCGATCGGGACGAAATTCTAGAGGACCGTGTACTGTGCGATGCTAGTGTACTATCGTGCTCAATATGACTTGCAACGCCCGGCCGCGTGCCCGGAGCGCTTACCGGAAGCATGGTCGGCTGGCAGGCGGCGAGCTTGAAAACGAAAGGGAAAGGATTTCGCTGTTCCAGCAGCGACCCTTTTCCCCTGTGCCTTCTGGTCTTTAAAGAAGCATAGCGTTGTCTCATCGCCAACGCTAACGCGGCGACATTTGTGTGACAATGCAAGGCGCATGTCGTAGTTGATCTCAGATTGTGTACAGCAGATGGCGCGGGGGATGCAGCTGACTGGTGGAGCACCAGATTGTTTTCAAGCACGCCGCTTGTTGGCACCACCGTGCGTCCAGAAAGCGCTGCGGCCACACGCTCGTGTGTTGCAAGTCATATTGAGTGCGATAGTGCGTTAAAGAACGCCATGTGGTCGAAATTTCCGGAGCCCTTCCCTACGGCGTCCCGCATAGCCTGAGTTGCTTTGGGGCGTCAAACCGCCATAAGCCATCGTTTCCCCCTCTATCTCTATTGTCTACTCTCTATTTCTGGAGAAGAAACCTGCTTCGCAAGAGAGCACCCCCGTGCTATCTTAAGTGGACCAGGGCGCCCTTGTTTTTCAACCCAGCGGGCACAGAAAACTAAGTAAAAATGGGAGCGACCGAAAGATCAGAAAGCCGCGTAGTAGTTGTGAAGAAAGTAATGAGGACCTTTGGATGCTTTACAAGTCGCTGCTCCACGCAGGCTATGTCACGAATGGGTAAAGATTGCCTTCACGTGAGTGACGTTGTTGTACTATATCTGAAGGCGGGAGAGAACGTAACGTTCAGCCATAATCGTAGTTTTTTTGGTGTTGCCAATCAAATTCACACTGCACGCAATTCTTAAATGCACTTTTCAGAGCCAACATTATGCTGTAACTTATTTCGCAATTACAAGGCATCGAAGTAGGAGTAATCGTGTTTCATTATTCTACGAGACGTTTAAACCTGCACCAACACGCAAAATTTCTTTTTCGCTTTTTTTTTAACTGCGCTTGCACATTTGTAGCCTGCAGTGAAAATATATACGTGACTACTGAGAATGGCAATCCACTGTACAGAACTAGTTCGCCTCTAGCATAGCTGTCTATTTCGCCGTTGTGATGCGTAGTTTAGACACGACAAAGCGCCGACGTTAAACCGCCGACACTATTTTCAATTTCTTCAGCCATTCTCACAAGCAAACTTCAGCACAACCAATGCGCTGTAAGACATGGCATATGACGCCATCCCTGTTTGGATAATACATATCTGACATTTTTCGAAGCACATACTTGCCTCCAAAATATTCAGACTGGTTACTGGCTTTCCAGCGCCGCAGCGCGCATCGTTGCTTCGGCAAGTAAGAATTCATTTACTATTAACAACCTAAATATTCAAGCGGCTTATATCCGCTCCGAAATATATGGTTGCGGAAGTTATCATTTATACAATGTGTATCGTAGGCAGAAAAAAAAAAGACAACAATTCATTACGCGTTGCAATCAACTTGTTTTTCCCGTTGAATCTGCTTCGAGTGCTGCGTGTCTGCGTGGAACTGGCACCGAGCCCGGCAGAAGTAAATGCAATTACGCAATCCCTCCAGACTACTCCGCTTGCAATAGCAAGGCGAGTGAACGATTCCTCATGACAGGCATCTCGTTGCGACCATTCATCGTTACGCAAACGTCCCCGGCACCCATTTTCATCCCCTCAGAGATACGGAAAGAAAAAAAAAATGAAGCGACGTAAGGGCGATAACCCTCACTATCAAGCAATACTTCCACATTGAGCGCAGCTTTAAGTGCACCAAATGCGCGCCTCTTCATCAGGGTAACCGAACTTCCTTGCAGGAAGGGGATTCGGACAGGCCGAGAGAAGGCTTATCGAGCAGCAAGCCACCCTGCGCATCACATGCACGCAGACTTGGTTTCAGACTAATCAGCCCAGTCCGAACTAATCCCCCGCGAAGTGCACCTCACCGGCCCTCGTGCTAAAGAACTTAATCGCCTAATACGGCCCAACCGAAACCCTAACTGCGCAAGTAAGTGCTCCGGGGAGGCTACATTCGTAAGAAGGCGACAAAAAAAGAACAATTCAACGCAGGAAGGAAAGGTAAAAGGAGCTGCTGTCCCAGACAGATTCCGGACAACGGAGAAAAGAAAGAGACTCAGCCGAGGATTGTGCAACCAATATCCGGCGAACAGAAACATAGGAACACAGAGAAAGCGGGGCGCGTTTCAGACGGCGGAAATCCAAGCAAAGCGGTAGCGGCCGGCACGCGTCACTCGTGGGAAGCCAAGCAGGGGCTCGTCCAACTAATGGGATCCGAGGGATTCGCGGGGAATCCGTCTCGGTTCAACCATGGAAATGCACAAGGGCTTCTTCTCCCGTTTCTTCTTCTTTTTTTAATTGCAACAGCGTGCCTCGTGGCATAAAGTATTATACCGTTTCTTCTTCTACTTGTGATGGCGGGCCTGCCTTATACTCTGTGTAGAATGGAAAAGCCGCGCAGCGCGAGAGTAGAGAAGTTTCACCGTCGCCGTGTTGTTTCGGTGGCTCGAAAGAAGCGCTGTACTTTCGCAAGGCTCGAATTTCGGGAGCCCCTTGACTTCTGCTCTCCTTCGTTTCCGACTCGGCACTCCAACCAATTTCCTTTGAAGAAGCAGTATATGTCTTGCCTCCCAGCTAATTGGTATAGGGCGCACGTCTTTCGTACGGGAACGCCACCAGCTGCTCGCTCTTTTCTCGTTTTTTGCTTTTTTTTTTCATTTCACGATGCCGCCTTCCTTCCTGTTCGTGACGCTGGGAGTGTCTCTTTTATCGCGAGTGGAGCCACTTCAAGAAATAGGTCTAATACAGGCCAGTTGCTTTGCGCGCTGAAAAACGTGGCCGCTTTCATTCTGGGCGCGTGCCTCTGTTTATTCCAAGAGCCGCCTCAAGTTAACCCTTCACTAAATTAAGTGAAGATACTTAGGCCTAACTCATCTTAGTGAGCTGATGCCGCTTTCTCTTTACCCTTGAAAACGAAATAATGATAGGAAAAAAGCAAACAAAAGAGCAGGCAGGTATTGAAGAGGCTCTACTACGGAATAAAGTAGCATGAACAAGGCAAACTTAAACAAGCCAGGACGACATGAACCACGTTCTAGAGACAAGAGAAAGAAGCAATGGCATGAAAAAGAAAATTGCACTTAAGAAAGATTGACGCGATCAGGTCGAAGCTTGCGCCGTATCGAAGGAGGCCATTAATGAAGGCAGCCGAATACTGTTTACACTGGCCGATTACGTTCCCGGACCAAAAATATCGATTATTCAGTGACCTCCTTTGCCATAGCGCGAAATCAGCAACATTGGCGTGAGACGATACAACGGCGCTAATAATGACAAGATGGCGAAGGCCCGAGCGCTGATACACAATTTTATAATGCATACCGACGCGCCATACTGCGGTGCAACTGTGAAATGAGAGATTGGGCTCTAGAGTTTGAGCGTGCCCTTGAGACACTGCGGACGTGCACCTCTGGTTTCTGCGGAGATGATTGGTCGTTTATAACGGTTATTCGCTAGAGGCTGTAAACAATACAGAGGTTTTACAAACGCTGTTCGAAACGCCAGTGTTTGCGTTACATGTTCTTTTGCCGGAAGCTATTGTCGTGGTGCCAACGAGCAAACCCTGATAACGACATTCATAAATCCACTACTTGCCAGAAGTACAGTGCGGAAACATGAAGGAATATTGTTTATACTGTGCGCGGCTGCTATGAGCGACAGGGTAAGCTAGGTTAAGCCTTATGAGCGGGAGGAAATTCCTATTCGGCGTGCTGTCGCCATTTCGATCAGAATGTTTTCCCGTGGTACGTTATAAACAGGATGAACCTGGATGCAATGGTTCGTGCGATCGCATTTCCGCTAAACATCCTATGACCTGAGGGATGAATGATTATTCCTAGCTGCATTGGCGGCTAAGTTCTCTGGTATTTTCCAGCGCAGTCAGTCAACGGAAGGTCGCGCACAACGACGAAATCTCGCAAAGCGCGAATCACCGCGGAGCACTACGTGCAGGCTCGCGAGAGGCGAACTCTGGCTGACCGCAAGACATCGACTCACCCCTTATCGGCCGCCGACGGTTAATGGGGGCAGGTTATGTGGGCGGCCAGAACTGGTCCGCCTGAGGAAGCCCGAAGGAGAAGGCAGACTGGGACACGCCACGCACTCTTCAAAACAGAGCCAAAGAAAAGCACGAAATGTTAAGCTTGCGTTGAAAAAATAACGAATGAAGAAATAAGAAAGCAAGGCGGAGAGGGATGGGCGCTTCGGAAACGCAACACTGGGGCTTCGTTGATAGAGGCGAGAGCATCGTGTAACCCCTATCAATGGAAGCGGCGTCTTGAAGTGAGGGGTATGTTACCCCAGGGATCGGGGCCAGCAGGAGACGGCCGCGTGTGCCTATCAGCCGAGAGCACTGCAGCAGCACCCCGGGGGCTTGCGTGGCCCGCTGTCACCCTCTTTCCCCTTCGCCCGCCTTGCGATATGATGTTTATTTCTCTCTTTTTGTGCGAGTGGCGGCTCAAGTGTCCTTCGGTCTGAGGATTCCGCCACGTAGGACCTTTTCTTTTTTCTTTTTCTTTTTTTTTTGAGGGGGGGGGGAGGGTTGATGAGTAAAACTTTGGCATTTCGAGAAACCCCGGCCCTACGCCATCGCTACAAGGACAGGGTTAATAGAAGAGGTCTTTGCCCAGCAGTTCGCGCAGTCAGGCTGATGATTATTTTGAGAAAGAAAAGTTACTGCGACCTGTGAGTGTGAGAATCGCACAGCCATACTTCAAGACTTTACAATTACAGTTCAAGCCTGAGACAGAAACTCTCACCTTGTTGCTTATTTTAGCGCCCGAAAAGGGTTTTGTTGGTGCAACAATAAGCAAAGAAAATAAAACAAGCCATTTACGAACTTCTGGAAATTCTGAATCCACGAGAAAACTCTGCAAGAATGCTTCGAGTAAGTGTCGAATCTTTTGCATCGAGGAAGCGCGCCGCATCACGCGTACAGACTCGAATGTCTACGCTGATCTAGTCGTCCGTGCAGCGGATTATGACGGAACTTGCTTCCGCCAATGCAATTGGTTAATTATCATCAGCACCAAGCAGCTTATGAAATCGATAGAAGGCGGTGTATCAAGAAAGGTTGCCTTTCTCAGTACGGCTTTGCAGACTGCCGAAGACTACCGAATCCTTATATGCAAGGTCTCGACTCTTTTCTCTGTTAGCAGGTATGACTGAATAGGTCTACAGACGAGTCAGACTGCAAGATATTACCAAGGGACTGTTCACAGCAAATATTTAAGTTGTTTGCAAATAAAGAAAATGGCTACCATAAGAAAAGTGTAAAAGAAATACACAGGATCTAACACAGTTGACTCTGGTCGAACTGAAAGCGCAGATCACAGACTTGTTTTTCTCAGTAGCAATGAAGAGTTTCATGGCCAGATTGAAAATTTCGCCACGCTGATTCTTTCTTTTCTTAGTTATCGTGGCAACAAATTGAAATCCACATGTCAGCAAGCTAACGTACCTTTGTTTTCACTGCATTGTTTTACAATAAGCTGGGGGTACCTCTGAAGGACAACGCAGCGAGCTTTGGGTAGAAAAATGATAGGTGTAACGTTAAGAGACCGGAGGATGGCAGAGCGGACGAGGGACCAAACGCGGTTTAATGATATCCTAGTCAAAATCAAGAGCAAGAAATGGGCTTGGGCAGGGCATGTAATGCGAAGGCTAGATAACCGCCGGTCCTGAAGGGTAACGGAGTGGATTCCAAGAGAAGGCAACCGTAGCAGGGTGCGGCAGAAATTTAGGTGGGCGGATGAAATTAAGCAGTCTGCGGGAATACGGTGGCCGCAGGTGCCAAAGGACATTGTTAATTGGAGAGACATGGGAGAGGCCTTTGCCCTGCAGTGGGCGTAGTCAGGCTGATGATGATCACCCTTGATCATATACTATGTTTCTGGTGTTCTAGACAGCTCCGGATCAAAGGCGTCGCCAGCTACTAAGAAGGCAGGCAGGCTCCGCCTCTGTCTAGGCTGTACAGCAGTGAAGCTCACATAAAAAAAAAAGAGAGAGCGGGTTGCTTGTGATTCCAACATGGAAGGGCATGAGCGATTAGACGTCTTCAGCTTATGAGCTGTGCAGGAATCCTGCGGTTATGCATGCGTTTCAAAAGTTATGTTCGCGAACTGAAAACGTTCCATGAACGCTTCTAACAACAGGAAATTCTCTGCTAGAAATAGCCTCTTGAGTTCCGTGTATCACACCAACCTAACCGTGCAGCGCCGTGCGAAGAATACAGGGGCCTTATTCAGATTGTGTTTCTTACATCCCTTTTTTTCTGTTAGACGTGCTCCTTCGAATAGAAATAAGGCTGAAAGCCGCAGGAGTTTAGACAGGTATTCAGTGCACATTCTTTCCACCTTGCCGCAAGGGTCTATTCATAGATCAAACAATCGAGAAAAAATAAAAGAAACACTTCGGACTTCATTCAAACAGCTGAGCTGGCTTTATCAGCACAGCACTCTGGTGGATGAGACCGTGCTGAGGGAAAAGCAATTTGGTCTAGGAAGAACGATATTTATGTAAATATATGCTCTCAGTGTGTTGCATCTACTCGCGTATGGTTTGTGGCTTAGCAATTTCCTTCAAGAATATTTAACAGCGTGAACAATAGCTGTGGCATAACATCTCCTACATGTAATAAGCTATATAAATTGAGCACAAGAATGGTAAGGTCTCGAATTAGCTAACACTTGAAGAGGTAACGGAAGAAACTAGTGAAGCGGAAGCCCATTAAGGAGCTAGTGGCGAGAGGAAAAGTAGAGGAACTCAGGATATCGCTGCAGAACAGATATTCGGCTTCAGCTGAGGAGGACGATCTTAATGCTCAAATAATGAACGATAATGTGACAGCTATTATTAGAGAGTGCGCAGTAGAAGTTGGCGGCAGGATGGTTATACAGGATACCGGTAAGCTGTCTCAGGAGACAAAAGATCTGATTAAGAAAACGCCAAAGCATAAAAGCGTCTAACCCTACGGACAGAATAGAAATAGCAGAGCTATCAAAGTTAATAAATAAGCGCAAAGCAGCCGACATAAGGAAGTTTATTGTGGAGAGAATCGAGCATGTTCTAGAGAGCAGAGGTAGCCTAAAAGCGGTTAAGAGGAAATTGGGCCCAGGTAAAATCTAGATGTATGCATTAAGAGACAAGGAGGACAATGTCATTAGTAATATGGATAAGATACTTAAAGTAGCCGAGGAGTTCTACGCGAGTTATTCAGCAGCGAATGCAATCAGGACGTTAATGTGGGAGCAAGTAGCCCAAAGCAATGGGATATCCAGCCGGTAACGAAAGAGGAAGTAAAGAAAGCCTCAGAAGCCATGCAAAGGGCGAAAGCAGGTGGTGAGGATCATGTAACAGCAGATCTGTTGAATTACGGGGGTGGGGGGGTGGGGGTGGGGGGGGGGGGTAGATTGTACCAGAAAAACTAGCCACCCTTCATACGCAATGCCTTACAACCTGCAGCGTGCCAGAAGCTTCGACGAACGATAACATTCTCTTAATTCATAAGAAAGAAAGCAGACGTCGTGCGCTTGAAAAATTACAGGCCGATCATCTTACTGTCCGTTGCCTACAAGGTACTCACTAAGGTAATCGCTAATATAGTCAGGGCAACCTTATAATTCAATCAACCAAATGATCAGGCAGGCTTCCGTAAAGCACACTCAACAGCAGAACATATTCACACTATCAATCAGGTGAAAGAGAAATGCGCAGATTATAACCAAGCCCTGTATATAGCCTTCATTGATTACGTCAGGCAGATGATGATACCGAGCTTGGCAGGAAGATTTGTATAATACAGAGAGCGGAATTTGATTGATTTCCATGCAAGACAATCCATGCACAACATGGATTCCATGCAAAACAGGTGATTACAAGAGACAAGTGCACGCCCCAACTGGGATGATGTAAAGTGCACTCGCGTCCACGGTGAGCAAAACTGGAACGCACGTTCACTGCCACTCCTGCGACGACAGATAGCGCCCTCGAACACACAAAAATTGTTCGCCCGGCTCTCACACTCTGCGCCAAACGGAGCCAGAGAAACGCAGCCAGCCAGAGGACCGTTCCCACAGTCACCGGCGTCTCAACCTTGCGACCACGTGCGCGCATATTTTGATTGCGTCTGGCCACGCGCGCTCACGCCTCCCTCCGGCACCCGCAGCAGAGGCACGAACGAAGAAATAGAAAACACTCCAAAGAGGCTCTTCCAGTAGAACAGGACTTACAGCTTTCTCTGCTGCGCGCGCTAAGGCCGGTTCCGGGAGCTTTTTCTTGCTACCCTTCTTCTCTCGCTCCTGGCTTGACGTCGCGTGGCGAAGCAAAACACAACACACGCGCTCTAAGGCGGCGGCGTTGGTGCGCAGAGAGTGCCGCGAGACGAGGCCGACAAGACCCTCCGACAGCCCAAGCCCGAACTGATCCGGCGGCTGCTCGCCGGTTGACTGTAATAACAAGCCTGGCCGGATGCGAGAGGGAGCCGTGGGGCGTAGCGTCACGTGACCTGGCGTCGGCACCAATGGCGGCCCTCCAGCCATCGACCGTTGACGTCACGTCGACCTTCGTCGTCGGCTGTGGCGGGTCGTTTGTGAAGCCGCAAAGGAAAAGGAAAAAAATATTTGAAAGCCGATGCAGGCTGTGGGGGAACGACTCTTGCCTGCTTTTCCATGCAACTCATGAAAAGCAGAAGCGAATAGTACAGCCGTGGCAGAAACAGGCTACTTTCATCCATGCTTCGTTACGAGTGAAAGCGGAGAAACTTGTGCTCTGCTGTCCTTTCTGAGTTTCGGACGTTTGCTCCTGCATCAAACGTAGGAACGCCCCATCCATATATGTCGTCTTCTTTTTCCAGATTTCGTTTGCATGACGCACGGCAGTAACGTACTCGCGGGAGAAAACGCAAATAACTAAACAAGGTCTTCTTTTTGCCCTCTCGTTTCCTATCTAAGTGCGGTAATCCTAATGCCAGCTTCCTTTGAGTGATCTAAAGGAATACCAAATGAGCTTTGGCCCTGGATCAGGGTGGAATTATCAACAGGGCCTGGAGAAAGCACTTGTAAATGAAATGGGTTGAGGGGACTGCGCGGCGACGCACAGCGCACCAGAACTTTAAAAAAAAAAAAAGAAGACCAGTGCCGGTGTGCATGGTTTTCTGAAAATAAAAAAAAATCTCACCTCTAAGGAGGCGCGGTTACTTCCGACGCTTCTACACCTCAAAACCTACCATGCATGGTATGGAGTAGTGTGAGTTCACGAACACTTATAGACTATTTATTTTTGTATACCTTCCAGCCACTTTGTATCGCCTTTTCAGCAGCAGTCTCAGTTTAAGTATAACACAAGATGTCATGTCGGGCCATTTGGTGTTGGATCTTATTTTCAGCAGCGCGAGCACATTCAAGGAAGGAACAGGCGGATAGGAAAGAGCGCTGCCGTCTTTTAAGAGCTACCCACAGATGCTTAACGACTACTGATTAGCAATTAGGATTCAAATAAGTTGGAGGTAGTTCGCGTTATTGTGTTTGACAATTTCATATAGGTGCAATGTTTATGACATTGCGTAATTAGTTTTTCATGACTGAGTTTCAAGCATGCGTATTTCGAGTCCTTTTGTGTGTTGTACAATTCAAAATAAGTTCAAAGCTTTGTGCGTTTTTTTTATTTTGTTCTGACTACGCCCTGCAGTGGGCGTAGTAAAACTGATGACAATGATGAAATATGACTTCGTGTGCTATATGCTGATGTGGAGGAGAATTTATTTCAATGCCGCTTCAGGTAAAAACGGCAAATCGGAACTATTTGCTATAGTAGAATCAGGGTCACAGCGTGCAAAATATCTATTCTGAACGAATGGGTGAGACGCACCATACAGGTGAACCGCCGAAAACATGAGGCTATCTCGCAGCAATTTGCACAACAAACTGCTTTGCAAGATGGCTTCAGGACTTTGAGACGATAGACACAATGACTACTGAAGTCCGCAAACGAAGAAGGATTGCAATGAAGAGGAAGCAGATTGTTAAAGCTGTAGCATGCATAGACATACACAGCGGCAAATATCGGTATGATTGAAACAAAGCCCGTCAGTTCTTTCCTTCGAAGCAGTGCAAACGCAAACTGCAACTGCGCGCTTATACCCGCCGCGGTGGCTCAGTGGTTAGGGCGCTCGACTACTGATCCGGAGTTCCCGGGTTCGAACCCGACCGCGGCGGCTGCGTTTTTATGGAGGAAAAACGCTAAGGCGCCCGTGTGCTGTGCGATGTCAGTGCACGTTAAAGATCCCCAGGTGGTCGAAATTATTCCGGAGCACTCCACTACGGCACCTTTTTCTTCCTTTCTTCTTTCACTCCCTCCCTTATCCCTTCCCTTACGGCGCAGTTCAGGTGTCCAACTATATATGAGACAGATACTGCGCCATTTTCCTTTCCACAAAAACCAATTATTATTAACTGCGCGCTTACGAGATAAAAGGTAGGTTTGTTTCGTGGATGCTACGTTCAAGGCTTGCGAGAGACGCGGTCGCATTTAATGACAGAGCTTTGCTACATCTCAAGGTCACTGGTGCAAATTTTCGGTCTTATTCGTAACAACAGTGGCTGGGAAATTAAGTCTCATCGTGCCATTGGAGTGGTACAATGAGTGGTTCCGCAAATTTGAAACTATGAGCCTATATGTGCGATGTTAATGCATGCATGTATTTTCTCTTGCTGTTCTCTGTTAATTGCATTATACATATTAAAATATCTAACACCCTGTATTTACCATGTGTATTTAAAATTCTGTATTTAAAACTCTGAAACTTCCAACACAAGAGCAAAGAACCTCGTCAAGCCTCTCATAGCAGCTTTTTTGTTCTTGTCCTAGCATTTGTCTTATGTCCTGGCATAGGAGTCGAAATGCAGGCGCCTTGGGGCTGTAAAATGCTAGTGCATGAACCCCAGGTGGTCCAAATTACATTGGTCCAACTACATTGTCCTCATCGTCCCTCATATATTCAACGGAAGAAAAATAAATTGCTGTAGTACACTCGAAAAAGGCTGGTCCTCCAGCCGAACCGTCGTGAATTAAATCCGGTGTTTTTTTCAATTTCTGATGACTTTATATATATATATATATATATATATATATATATATATATATATATATATATATATATATATATATATATATATATATATATATATATATATATATATATATATATATATATATATATATATATATATATCTTTATAAGTAATTTTTTTTAAGCGATTGATAAATCTAAGTACTATAATAACCCACTGATAAGCACAACACAAAAAAAATAAAACATTCCCCTATGCACCTTGATTTCGGTGACTGTTGGCTCCCTTCATAGGTTTGTCAAACGGGCCCCTCATTCCCTTTAACTTATCTGCTAATAGCTTAACGAGGGTCTCGGTTCTGGCAGTCTTGATGCCATAGGTAGCTTAAGAGGGCTCTCGCAGTTTCCGCCCTCGCCGTTAGATGACGTTCCACGTCACGCTCGCGGTATTACAGGACGTGCTACGTCCGCCGCTATGGTAGAGGGTGGCGCTGGTGAACACTCTCAAGGTTCGCTTACACCCAATGAACATAAATACCCACGAGAGCAGCAGATTGGACAGCCGTCGCTGTAGCTCAGTTGGTAAGAGCACCGGACGCGATATTCGGAGGTCGTGGGTTCGGATCCCACCGGCGGCATGGTTGTTTTTTCTGCTGCTTTATAAGTAATTTTCTTTAAGCGATTGATAAATCTAAGTACTATAATGACCCACTGATAAGCACAACACAAAAAAAAAATAAAACATTCCCCTATGCACCTTGGTTTCGGTGACTGTTGGCTCCCTTCATAGGTATATATATATATATATATATATATATATATATATATATATATATATATATATATATATATATATATATATATATATATATATATATATATATATATATATATATATATATATATATATATATATATATATATATATATATATATATATATATATATATATATATATATATATATATACGCGTGTGCGTGTGCGTATGTGAAGGAAGGCAACATTCACCGAAACCAAGGTGCATAGGGGAATGTCTCTATTTTATTTTAATTTTTATTGCTGATAAATGGAAGGATTAATTGAAGTATTATCCTCCCGTTGATCAGAACTTCAAATTAAAAAAAATGGAAACATTCCCTTATGACTGTTGGCTTTCTTCATGTGTTTGTTAAACAAGCCCCTCATTTCCTTTGAGTATATATACGTGCGTGCGTGTTCAGTTCCTTTACTGTGAGCTGCGCAAACAACTCTGCTCCTTCCGACCACCCTTCCGTGCAACGCCGTGCTCGACACCGAGCGAAATTGGGGAAGACACGAGGTGGTGAAAAGAGCTACTACTGGGGCTAGTTGGAAATGCATCCTTGAAGGTATTGGTGAGCGCTATCAAAATACGGAACGGGACGAACACACGCGCTTCGTCCTTGGTGTTCGTCCCTTTGCGTATTTCGATAGTGCTCACCAATACCTTCAAGGACGAGATGGTGAAAAGCACTTATTAACAATAACTGTAGAGAGGTTGCCCGTGTTGCCGCTCCCCTTACAATACTAGCGCGCTTAACCAGTGCTAGTTGGGCCCGTACTTGTTGGGCCCGTAGGTCCAGGGAGCCGAGCAGGGACGCCTCCCAGTCCTCTCTGGTACTCCCATGGACCCACGCTGCGCTCCGAGTTCAGGGGCATCAGCTGCTTGGTTCGGTTACAGCGGCGGCGCCCATCCCGAGCCGGGGATGACGCGCCGCTGGTGAAATCAGTCGGCGCGAGGATGGCAAGGAAAGGGTGACCCGGAACGACCGGTGTCGTGGCGCAAGGGAAACGACCTACGTCACATGCTTTGAGTTGCGGTGCGCGTCTGGTGGTGCCGGGCGCTCAAGGCGGTCTCTCGACGCGCAGCAGAAGAGTCTACTTGTACCTGAAGCGGTCGGTCCGGTGGTCGACGTCACACGCCTCAAGGGTGCCCTCAAAAGAGCCGCCGGATGCGATCGCGTTTCGTGCGCATAGCTCACCTCATTGGTGTAACGGTGGTGTGAGCAGAAAGCGGACGCCCCCCAGGTGTGGCCTGGGACTTGTGAAACGCCGTGGAAGCCGGAGACGGCGCGTGTTTTTTGATATGAGAGAACAGAGGACGTCGGGGAAATGCGTTGTGCGTCACTTTTAACGGGTTCGCGGTTTCACTAAACAAGCGCAAGCGGAGTCCGTTGGTTTGTAACCTAAAGAACCACTAAAAGCTTTGCAACTGTGAGCACGTTGGCCCAGTAATTAATAAGGCGGAGTCTTCGATCCTTCATTCTGGAATCAAGATCAGATTACTATAAGAGTGCTATAAGAATACTATAAGAGTACTATGAGAGTACTGTAAGAGTACTGTAAGAGTACTTGTTCGGTCGTCCTGCCTCATTCCCTGGACCTGCCACGTTGGCTCACTCTCAATGGCCTTCGATCCGCTGCTCAGCCCAAGGTTGCGCAATCGGATCTCGATCACGCAGCCGCATTTTGACCGAGGCGAAATGCAAAAGCACGCTTATGTTGTGTCATTTCAGAGCATGTGAAAGAACCACAGGTGCTCCAACTTAATCCGGAGCCCTACAATGCGGCGTCTCTCAGAGCCCGTCTGCAGCTATGGGACGTTAAACACGACATACCCTGCTGTACCGCAATGCTAGTTTCTAGTGAATGAAAAGGCGCTTCACTGCGCAATCACTGTCACGTCCATATGTTAAGTGACAGAACGGCTACGTGCGCCCTCTTTGGGAAGAGCGCTCTGCTTAGTCCGGCTAACCATTTCGCAGAGAGGTGCCGCTGCTGTGCGAGATCAGCGCAAGATATTATACTGAAATTACTGCCCAGTCGTTCCATTAAATTAGCTGCAAAATTATTGTTAGCCCATATAGGCACCGCAGTTTGGGCTAGAGCAAAGTATTGGCCGCACTGTGCAGTCTACAACAGGTCTCACTCAATTTAGAGATGCGCTTTGGTGTTTGAACTTTTGTTGTTCACCTTCAGCTTGAACAATAGTGGTGTTGAGGCTCTAAGTTAACTGCTCTGAGTTGATTGACACAACAGAATGGATTACTTGTGAAGGGAAATAATGGCCACGGTATTGCCATGCCATGCACCACGCAGGAAAAAATGAGCTGACGCCTACTTATGTAGAGAACTTCGTTAATGAATTACGTGATTAAATAACATTGTTTCTTCTCGTAATCAAAACTTTTCCTTATTTTTGATCGGCGCTTTTAACATACCAAACATATCCTTCTCCAGCCCCATCCCTACAATGCACCCGTATTCTACGCTAGCCAAAGAATTTTTAGAACTGTGCGCAGTTTTTTCCCTCCAGCAGCTTATCACAGAGCCGACGAGAACAAAGCAGTCTGTAGCTGACACTCTTGAACTTGTTCTCACTTCACAGCCGGACCTAGTTTCCAACATTACACACGTTCCTGGAATGAGCGACCACGCGTTAGTTTCTTTACAGCTAAATCTCGTACAACCTAAATATCCCTAAAGGTCAGTCACTATTCGTAAATACAATAACGCAGACTTTGACACAATTAACAATGAATTATGTTCCTTCCTCGACATTTTTTTTTTTGTCGGGACTTTGGCCAATTCGTTTAAACTGTGCGGGTGTCAGTGTTCGTAGAAAAAGTTTCTTGCCTAACTAACAAGTACATTCCTATTCGCGCTGTAACAAACAAACCAGACGCTCCTTGGTATAATGCTCACTTAAGGCGTCTATCAAACAAAAAGAAGCGTTTGTACAAAACAGCCAAGGAGTCTTCAAGTGAGGCCCGTTGGGACGCTGACAAATCAGCGCGCCGCGAGTATGTATCGGCGCTAAAGAACGCCGTACGCTTCCATCAATGTTAACAAATGACACAAAGAAATTCTGGCGCGTAATTAACCAAAAAGATGATGTGTGGACAACTCAAGAAATCATATACCGTGTGATCTGATCGCATCCGTTCTTAACGAAGCATTAACCCGAAACTTTTCTGCAGCCTCCAATGTCCCGCTCCCCACAGCACCCTGTTACGACTACCATGATATGTTCCCAATTAGAACTGAGCCCCGTGGTGTTGAAGCCGTAATCAAATCACTCAGACTCTCCTGCGCTCCTTATTGTGACCAAACTAGGCTGAAATTTTAGTGAGGCCCCCTTGTATATTCATCTATTATGTTAACAAAAATATTTAAGCAATCACTTGAAACAGGATGCCTGCCCCTTGACTGGAAAGCCGGAAAGGCGACTCAACTCTTTAAATCTGGCAACAAGCATTCTGCCCTTAATTACAGCCCAATTTCACTAACCAGCGTCCCGTGCAAAATACTAGAACATATCCTTTACTCATGTCTCGCTAACTTCCTCGAGTCAAATTCTTTTTCTTTTTTTTCAAGCTCGCAGCATTGTTTTCGGAAAACGTATTCTTGCGAGACTCAACTTACTCTGTTCAGTCTTTAGCTAAACGTCATACTTGACAACCACTCAACGGCAGATTATATTTTTCTTGGTTACTCCGAGGCTTTCGATAAAGTGTGTCATAAATTGTTAATTTATAAACTACGTCTCATGAGCATGAACCTGTAACTTCTAAGTTGTACTGAGTGCTTTCTGAGTAACCGTTCACAATATGTGTCAACTAATAATCTAGACTCTAATTCAAGCCCTGTTTATTCCCGGGTTCTTCAAGGCTCAGTCCTTGGTCCTCTTCTTTTTCTAATTTATATTAACGATTTGCCTTCTTCTGTTTCCTCTCATATCCATTTTTATTTGCCGATGATTGTGTTGTTTTTCCAGGAAATTACATGCAGCGACGACGTGGCTGTCCTCCAATCTGACCTGAATGTTATGTCTTTGTGGTTGTAAAGCATGGCAAATTGAACTAAACATAAACAAATGTAAATTCCTTCGTGTGTCTAGAACTTGCAATAATGCCCCTGCTTACACCTTAAATCATGTCCCCTTAGAGTCAGTGCTTTCGTACAAGTACTTTGGTGCACACATAACTTCAACTCTCACTTGGTCTTTACATATTACATATACATAATTAATAATGCTAGTCGCATGCTGGCTTACATCCGTCGTAATTTCTCTAAAGCGCCTTCATCCCTAAAACCGTTGTTGCACAAAACGTTAATACGTCCGAGACTAGAATACGCTGCATATATCTGGGACCCTCATCAAGAAAACCTAATTCATTCATTGGAAATGGTTCCGAATAATTACGCCCGATTTATTCTTTCCAACTATGACAGGGCCGACAGCATATCTTCAATGAAATCAAGCCTTAATCTATCATCCTTAGCCTCACGTCGGAAAAGGTTTCGTGTCTGTCTTTTATGTGCTACGTAGAGTGCCTTGGTGAAGGTGATGAAGGTCGCGGAGATTAGGGTATGTGAGGGTCTGAACTTGCCGGAGAAAATAGGAACCTTCTGGGGAAAGAGGTTTGAGGGGTGTGAGGTATAGGCGACTGGTTGAGACGCAAAGTTTCCAGGCGTGTGACATAGTGAGTGGATAGGGGGTAGGGTAGAGGTTAAGGAGACCCGCTCGCTAAGTATAATCGTGAGCTAGGGTATCAGCCCTGATGTTTCCAGCTAGGCATCGTCTTGCTGGAGAGTATGGCCCAGGATTCGGAGAGCTTACCTTGGGACGCGACCGCTCGTGTAAGCTCGGCAGGCGGCTGGTGAGTCGGCGAAGATATGTGAGCTCTGGGAACGGGCGTCACTCAATTTAATGGTAAGGGCAGCAGCGACCGCTTCCCCGGTGGTTGGGTCTGGTGCCTTGAAGGAAGCAGCCAGGTATGGAGTTTGAAAAGTACGTTCTTGCGCAATAAGACAAAGGACGAAACACATACGACGTGTACAGAGCGCAACCTTGTGTGGTGTTTGCTTCGTTTTGGTGCCGAACGTAAGGAATCTTGCCTGGCAGATGGCGCTGACAATTAAATCCACGCCCGTGATTGCCGGACAAAGATGCGTTTGAGCAGACAGAATAAAGCTGAGTGCAGGAGAAATATCTTCAGTTTGTAGTTTGGTTTGGGCAAGTTGATTCATACTTTGAGCCATTAACCAATTTGCCCAAACGAAATTACTATTTATTGAGGTATGGAGTGTTGGTGCGGTCTACTGCTGCGAATGTGTATGTCGGTGGACATAGGAGAAAATATCCACGTCGGTGGCGGCAGTGTCCTATGCGTACTGTTTGCGAAGATGTTGAAGGTAGGGCTGTCTTTTGACAGTGTGAAATTATTTGCGCATGGAGGGGATAGGGTCTAAGTGGAGAAAGACTGTGAAAAGCCCGCACCCCATGAGCTTGGTTCTGAACTGCACATTCTCTTCTTCCCCATCCCCTTCTAGCGCCTGCGAGTTGCCAGGCTGCAAATCATCACAGCTCCTATCCGCACGCACGCAGTAATTTTTGCCGGACGTGAGGTGGAAAGGTGCGTTGGTGTTCTGCATAATAGAACTTGAAATTTCGTATTTGTTACACGTCAATAGCTGTTATTGCCAAAATAAGAAATCAGCGTATGCGCGTGTGTTCGCGGGATCACATCCTGGACTTAAGAGCCTGAGAAGCGTGAAGGAGGACTGAAGAAAGTCTTTTGCTAGGAAATTAATGGCGCAGTAACTGTGTCCCGCTTTACTGGGTTAGCCGTCCCAACTTACACTCGTGTTCTTGAGAAAGTAACGTCGAGCAGTATTACTTGCTGAGAAAAAATTAAAAAGGTTCGGCAGAAGTTCGATGCAATTCTTCATTTGTGAAGACTCCTTGTATGGGGCTTGCTAAACAACTCGTACATGAAACTGGCCCTCGTTTGCGTTTCCTGTCGTGAGTTGCCGACGAACAGAGGGACTTACGAGCGGACATACCTGTGGACGAGGCGCCAGTTTTCTAATTGCTCTTCTCGGCCGCTTCTGTAGGATTGTAGCAAATTTCGTGAGGGTATCGTTTTTATCGTCTGTGTCGAATGTCCTAGCAGCTCTCGCGCAATCATCACTCGAGAGTCTGAGGCTGAGGTATAATTGTTTCATTTGAGTTTTATATGAAATTAGTGAAAACGGCTTTTCATGAAAGAAATGGCGTAGTAATTGTCTCGCATATATAGGTGGACACCTGAACCGCGCCGTAAGGTAAGGGAGGAAGGTGGGAGTGAATAAAGTGCACTATAGTACACAAGATTTCACGAAACACACAGCACACTCAACCTTCGTTAAATCTCAATGTTCTCTTTTGATTTACTTCATTGCAAACATCAGTCAACATTAAACGTGTAAGATGATGCCGCCCACCCGCATGGATTGCAACAGGAGGTAAATTTCACATCTCGTCTGCTCACTCATTCATCGTACATTGTTGTCCTTCCCTTTCGTCAAATTAATCTCTCTCTCTCAGGAGGAAGAATCAATGCGTATTCGGAGCATGAGGGTTACGCAAAAATTAACGGGATAAGATCGACGGAACGCTTTCCTGGCAGCCCTGCCCTTCTGTACAGTCGAGAGCAATATCTGACAGAATGAGCTTTTGGACAAAACTGCGAATATCATGGTTTCTTCTCTACCAAATTTGAGAATAAATTTCATAAATATAGGCCAAGAGGAAGACTAATTGTAAGTCAGAAAAAAACTGTTCTTATCACACGTAATTATGGAGTGATCAGCGAATGAATGCTCAAACATTGTTTCCTCTCACTTTGTTGATGACGAGGTGCATCTCAAGTGCCTTTTTCCAGATGTTTGGCTCAAAGCAAACATTCTAGTTCACTACCCTTAACGATACAGCTGTTATATACTTTTCTCCTTAGGGACATTGGTAAGCTGCCGTTCATGATCTGAGCGTACCTGCCCAATGCGCTTCATCCATTCTGTTACAAGGTGACTATATGGGATAGTTGGTGTGCTTCAGACATAACTTCACCAGCGAAATGTGGTGAAGTTATGTCTGAACCCATTCTGTCCTAGATATTTCGCTTCCGTGAAGAGGAGTCAAGCGCAGCAGGGAGCGGCAGAAGATTAGGCGGGCGGATGAGATTGTGAAGTTTGCGGGGGGGGGGGGGGGGGGGAGGGGGGGGGGGGGGCAGGGCTGGCACAAGACAGATTTAATTGGAGAGATATGGGAGAGGCCGGCAGTGGGCGCAGTAAGGCGGATGATGATGAAACATTCTAGAAACGGCTCAGTACACTTCACGTTACGCAGGAAATAGATTAAAAGAAATATTAATGAAGTCTGGAGCACCAGTTTAGAAAGAAAGTAGTATAGGCCTCGTTTCTTGAACCAAAAGGTTGTATAAACAGAATACTGCTAGCATGAGTACAGGCCGACAGTTTTCATGCCGTATTACGTGTCACGCGCCCTTTCTTGAGTCTTCCAAGTTCTTTTTGTTTTGGCTCGCTTTAAGCGCACATTCTCTTCCTTCTCAGAACGCCTGAGGTGAATAACTTTACGTGAATTCTTTCTTTCGCAGTTTTTCTCCTAAAAAGGAACACTGCAACGATAACGACTGATGGGTGCTTTCGTTCCCCGCGTCGCGACAAAGACGGATCATGCTGTCAGAACAATCACTCGGCAGCTTCCCCCGCAGCTCACCACTATTCTCGCGTACCTCACTTTTTAGGCGGTGAACATTTTTGAATTCTATCTTCTTAGTATTACTTTGTTACTTCTATTGTCTTGTCTCGCAGCCTCTAGTTACCTTCGCTTAAGACCGTCAGGTCGAACATACGCTAACACGGGTGACGTACCCAGCAAATCCAGAAAAAAACATTTTTGAGCGGGAATCCGTTTATGAACGCAGTTTTTCCATATAATGTAAGATTTCACTATAACAATCAATATATCAACCGACGGCAGTCCTGTATTTTTTTCTATTAACGTTTTTGCTGTCGTCAAAAGCGTTCCCCATTGGTTTTTTACGGCATGTCTTAACTGTTCGATGCGATCGATGCAAACACTTTAAAAGAACGATTTTGCTACATATCAGAATAACCGACGATTTACTTCAATATTTCCATAACAGTGTCTTAGAATTTTCCAATGTTCAATATTTTTAGCCCGACAAACCTGTGCATGTACGGTGCGTAGATACGACAACTTAAACCTTGTGTGCGAGCGAAAACGGATATTATTGAACGAGGATATAAAAAATGCTTGCGCTGAGTAAGTGTTTTAAATCTAAACTTGCGTCTCGAAGGCAGCATTTTGTTTTTGGTCCCATGCATGCTTTCTTCTGAAAAGTTCGGAACGCCTCCTTTGAGGCACAAAGCTGAACTTTTGAAACTTATTCATCATCATTAGCCTTACTACGCCCAATGCAGGGCAATTGCGTCTCCCATGTCTCTCCAATTAACCCTGTGGCCACCGTACGTCCGCAAACTTTTTAATAACATCCGCGCGCCTAACTTTCTGCCGCCTCTGCTATGCTTGCCTTTTCTTGGAAACCACTACGTTACCCTTAAGCTCGAAACAAAAGCAAGACGGCTGTACGTGCGAGAGAGGAATAATTTGTTCGTTGTTCGAAGTTTGAGGCACTGAATGCAATGTGCTTTCTCTCCGAAGGCTTGCAAATGTGACGCCGACGAGAAACGGTTAAGCTGGAAGCTTCCAGAAAAACACATAGCGCTCTTACGAAACCATTTCCTCAGATGAAGCAGTCAAAAAAGAAAAGTTGCGCTCCTGAATTTGTGTGACGGCAGCATAATGGTACAAAGAAATTCTTTTCATGTGAGGTTCTATATGAAACGCATTTTTGCAAACCGCGATGAAAAAGGAACATTGCCGACACGCGAAGGCATAGTACGTCTCATGTGATCATTATCATCATCAGCCTTACTACGCCCACTGCAGGGCAAAGGCCTGTCCCATCTCTCTCCAATTAACCCTGTTCTTTGCCAGCCGCGGTCATCTTATCCCCTGAGACGTCTTAATCTCATCCGCCGATATAACTTTGGAGCGTGGCCAATGGAGCTCTTTCTTAATTCATGACAGCTAGGAATACTAACCAGCTCAAGTTAAAGCCAGGAATAAAGAAAAGACGGGACACCACGGCGTCCTGGTCTTTCATTATCCTTGTCTTAAGCTGCGCTGTGTTGTATTCCTTCACGTAACTTTCACCCGCCCCCTGCTACGCTTGCCTGCTCTAGAAATCCAATTCGTTACCGTTAACGACCATTGGTTATCTTGCCTTCGCATTGCATGCCCTGCCCAGGCCCATTTTCTTCTTGATGTCTGTAGGATGGCAATCGCCCACGCTCGTTTGGGGGTCCACTATTCTCTCTCCCTTTCTCTGAAATTTTTAGCTATCCTTGCCATACCTCGCTGCGTTTCATAGCTTCTTTACTCCGGTGGCGCAATACCTGCGGTCCATACACCATCCAATGGACCAATCATCGGTTGCCGGTCGTCGTGGCGAGGGGAAGAGGATGTTCAAGCTCACATGTCGCTGTTTACAAAAAAGAAAACGCTACATTACACATTCCCGGGTAGCGGGAAAAAAATGAGCTCAGAATCACAAGACCGGAATTTGTTAAAAATGTTTAGATGACTCTGAAGTGTCAAGTATATAAAAGGTCTCGAGGATAACACGGGGGTAAGTGCTGATAAAACAGAAGATAACGCTGAGCTGAAACTCTATTGACCCTTTTTATTCTGTGGTTCTTTTGTTAATACGACAGCCGTTAACGAGCTCGATGCTCCCAACTTTAACGCTTGTGTACACGCTGTGAGAAGAGCACGTGCGCGAGAAAGCGCGCACATACGCGCTGACCTCCGACCGGCGAAGCAGGACGCCACACGACGGCCTCGACAAGGCTCAGCTGGCCAACTTCCAGGTCGCTTATTTTTAGAAGGACGCTTTCCTTGTATACGCGCCACGATTGCACGTGGTCGTTTCATCAATGCGTACGTGCCTAGGCACCTCGAAGACCTGTTGCGGTGAGGCATTGCAAAACCTGACTCGCCGATGATAGTGGCGATCCTGACACAATGTGCAAGGAAAGACGCCACTGTTAACGCAACCTTCTATGCTGGTCATTATAGTACGTTGTTGACGTCGGTGAAAGAAGCCGGAGCTAACATCTTTTCTCCTCTGCAAACACTTCTTTTTCTCACTACTACAGAGGTCAGTCCGTACATCGACTAAAAAAGGGAACAAGTGATTTGCAAAGAGGTTCTCTATCTTTTCCGTGCTTATTGATGAAGAAGTTGCACCGTTCAAAGAAGGATCTATTGCTGAGCTTGTCGCATTTTCACTGAAAGTTACAGTGGACAAATAAACGATCACGCAAAGCTTAAAACACACTGGCGTTCTTGGCCTTCTGTGTCATCGCGTACTTATTAACTATCACTTTTAATCATATTTAAAACATCGCAAGGGGCGGGGCATAGTAAGGAGACACCACAAGTTCGGACAATGAACTAGATTTATTCCAAGAAGCTCCAAGAACAAAAAAAAATTCCCAAAAGGTGCACAATGCGGCATGACAGAGGGAACGGCACGAGCCCACTCGGCTGCTAGGATGATCTCAAAAGGGAAGCCACAAAATGCAACAAAACTAGTGTAAACAAGCAACAGAAAATTCATAACAGTTTATAAGACAGCTAAAATCTTGCGGCAGAGCGCGCGTCAGAAATCTGAAGATATAGAAATGCGATTTCCTTGGGAAACAGGATGACAGACGGTGCGCTCACACAATGTTGTTCTTTCTTCATAGTAATGAATGCTTCCCATACCTCACGCCTGCTCTGGTCACTGCTTCTTGATGATGCGTGTTTGGGTTAACAGGAGATATAAACGCTGATATTTGACGACAATGAATTATAAGGTTAAAACCCGTTGTCTTACAGACAGGAAAAATGCCGCTCAAAAAACGCACGGACGACAGAAGAAAGACAAACACAAGCGCTGGCACAATCGCATTTCTTCGTCGTCCGTGCGTTTTTTTTTGCGCCGCGTTTTTCTTCTTTGGTGATGAATAAAAAAAAAGTTGGGCTGAGGCCTAGCTAAAGTGTTAAGCCTGGATATCTCGAAGCGAAAAGCTTCGTGGCGGTGCTCGTGGTTTAGCTTAAGGTTTCATACATAGGGTTACAATTTGGGTATACCTTTCTAGCTTTTCCAAAACGTGTTGTCTTAGGCATACAAAGCTTGTACAATCCTTATACAAGGCTATTAAAATCTCTTTACTTCTTCTTCTTCAATGGACACAATGTTTTGCACTTTCTGTATAGCCATAAAGATGGCCCGGCGATCAGACTTGTAGCAAGCAGCTGTGTTTGTGGCTGCTACGCAGTATTCTGGCGTTTCAGCCGCATGTCTAGCCTTGCATTTTTCATATCTTCGCTGCTTTTGAGCCAAACCAACTCCCACGCTACCACTTCTGGGTCTTCTTCTCCTCCTTCCATGGCGAAAGGTCAGACGACGCAGGCAACGCGCGGCCACCTGCGCTCCGCGTGACGTCACTCGGTTCCACGGTCAGACGACAGTCAGCGCGCACGGTGGCTACGACGGCTGCGGCAGCAGCGACCACCTGCGCTCCGCATGACGTCACTTGGTTTCGCGCATGCGCAGCTGTGGCAAATCTGTAGTGTGGCTCACGCAAAGCCAGGTGTTGACGAGCCTAATGAAGCTTTTCGCTTCGAAAGGCCCAAATCACCGCCATTCATCAGTCCGTTGTCTTACCTAGCGAACTGGCGTGCTCTCGCGACCTGTCATCAATGCACCTTCCGGTTCGTCGGATTTATAGCCCGCCACATCATCAAGAAGTATCGTGATTAGCGCACGCGTCACATAAGAGAAGCATTCCGGAAGAAAGTACAACACCGTGTGAGCACACCGTCTGTCACACCGTTTCCAAAGGAAATCGCATTTCTAGATTATCAAATTTCTGACGCGAGCTCTACCGCAAGATTTTCGCTGCCCTATGCACTTGTTATGAATTTTTTGTTGTCGCTTGTTTACACTTGTTTTGCTGCTCTTTGTGGCTTCCGCTTTGAGATAGTACTATCGGTCGAGCTGTTCACATGCCGTTCCCTCTGTCATGCCGCATGTGCACATTTTGAGTTATTTTGTTGCTCTTAGTTTGCCAGACCTATATATGTTCCTGAGCTTCTTTCTTGTACTTAAATGTAGCTGATAGTCAGCGCTCGTAATGTCTCCTTACTGTGTCCCGTCCTTGCGCTGTTTCATCTGTAACCAACAAGCCCAATTCACAACACCTATCGCTTTTAAGCTCCACCGTACATGAAACCTTGTCGACCAAACTGCGGGAAGCGAGCCTGCAACCTCAGTCTGTTCAGCACAAAAAAAAAACTGAAATATCTGAATACTCGGACGCATATGCGATGCAAGACATACGTAACATTGCCTTCTTTACCGTCAGGTGCGGTACCTTATCGTGAGCTATGGGCCGCTCGTACTGAGCCCCTACTTCATATCGCTTGCACAGCTCCCATTGGGTCTGAGTAGGCAGGAACGCCGGAAAAGTTAGCCAGTCAAACCTCGCGTACCCCTATGCCGAAAGTAAGCGAGCAGTGAATAGCGTTTGCTATTGGCAAAAGCGGTACATAAACGCTTCTGAAGGAGAAGATCGTCGCAGCTTTGCACGTGACACGTACAAGGCATCGCGGAAGATTTCCGTTTATCTAAGGCGTGCGAGAACGTATACGTACAGACTGTAAAAAGCATAGCGCCAGACGGGTTTACTTCAGGCTACGCTGAGTGGCTCATTATGCATTGTCAGCCGCCCAACATCTCTTGAATATGAGGGAAACTGTAGTCCTCACGTCTCGATGTATAGGGATTCCAGAGATGCCACAGGAACTCCCACACGTGGCTTAGCAACAAATTATTTTGTCTTTTGACGAAGTCTGAGCTGACCGCGTGTAATAAACGGGTGAATCTAGCAATATCTGTGCTCGCGGTGACTGCCCTTCGCAACACAGAGATGATACCGCTTGGCAGGGAGACAGTTGTGTGCATGATATTTTATCGCCAAATAGAAAGCTGGCAGATTACGATACTATGTAATGCGGAATTTGAGCACAAGTCTTCACACGACACCTGCCACCGCTGGCAGACGCTGATATCGAGACACATGAAGACACGAGCGTGGCCGAAGTATACTATATATTGTTAATTCACTCTTAACTTTAAGGTACTGCAAGTAGGTTGGCTTCTGGACATAAAAACAAATCCTCTTGTCGAAATGTTGGCAAGCACCCTGAGGCTTCCCATTGCCTTGTTCACTTTGTGTTGTCCCCTGTCTTTAAGGCAAGAGGAAGCCTCAGGGTTCTTGGCTAAGCACCCTTAGGCACCCTCCTGCCTTGTTCACTTTGTGTTGTCAAGAAGGCCATCTTCCGGACCTCTCTCTGCCATGGACATCAGCCTTTGTATATACAACGAGACGAGACTTCCTTCCTAGTACGCTCTGACTTATTTGCCGGTGCCTAAGTTGCACCACAGGAGTAAGTGCCGGATGAAAAAGTCATCAGAAAAGAAATGCACGGGAACTATAGCACTAAGACTGGGCTCTCCAACACTGCGTGTAGATTTGCTCCAAGGAGATAAATAATAGGGATGCGAAATCTTCATCAAGACTACGCACGCCCGGCAGCGTAGTAATGTGCCTCCAGCAGTTATAAACTGGAGTTTCGTGGCGCCATGGCAAGGCAACTGCCTGCACATTCCAGGCACGTCCTTACGAGACAAGTGAGCGGATAGACGGACCACTCTTTGAAGGGGAAGGAGCTTCTTGAAAGCAGCTACAAAAGCCAGGAAGCGAATGCAGCCTGCGTAAAGGGAAAAGAAGCCTGCTTTGGACCAAATCTTGCTGTCTGTATACCAACGGAAAAAAAAATTTAAAGGACGATTACGATTCTCCCCTAACGCGAAATTTGAGCGCAGCTGTGTCAGTGTCTCAGGCTGTGCATGTAGGCTAGTTGTTTTGCTTTGCTGGGTCGTCGGAACGTCTGGAGACGGTATTAATTTGATAGTAACATTAGTTGGAAAAGCCAACGATGTGCAGTACACAGCGCGCAGATTGGGTAGATTAGTCCGATAGCAGTATTAGAAGACGACGACGATGCGATTTGCATAGCGCAAGTGTGTGTTGCAATTATTTTCATGTTCTCTAGCAGCGGCCCTATGGCGAATTGAAATAAAGAATAAACGGTGCATCATTCAGCTGGCAACATTACCGTGGTATAGCCGCAGTTGCTCTGCATGAGCATTGTCCAGTATCCCAACTCTAATATCAGTATAGAAAGCTGACCTCCCTTGATGATCAGGTTTATTTGGGAATGAAATAACTCGAACACTCCTATTTGATTGAGAGGGCTTTCTGCAACGCTGCGTTAGTTCCCTCCTCGCACGAAGTATCGTTTTTATTTCTCGCGACTCGCAAGACACACTTGTTAAATTATCTTGCTCCAACGGCTTCCTCCCTGTCGCCTGAGAGGAAATTGAGTCTTTGCGTTGATCTTGATTAGAGGGCATTCGCAGCGCAGAGCGCTACGCCAGCGCTTGTGTGTGCGCTCTTGACTAGCGTACGTGCGTCTGGTGTTGTTTGCGTTCCGTGCTTGTTTCGGACTGCAACATCACTCGGAACAAAGAATTTATTTGGTAGTGAATGCACACTATACTTCCAAGCGTAGCATATTTTATTAGTTGTAATTTATGTTTTTTTTTTAAGTTAACCGTCAACAGCAGGATACCTGTAAGTATAGATGAATGTTCAGGATGCAACCATACTGAATCCAAGGAAATTGCTAGTCTCCATATCAATTACTTGGTCTAGTCTATACATGTACTTATTTGCTGTCTATGGTTAGGCAAGAAAGGGGGTCGGGGTTGTACCAACAGATATTATATATTGCGTTCTCAGTGGAATAGGCTTTGAGCGTGCAAACATTTAATAATAAATGCTAATGTCGAATGGCTGTTTAGAGAACAACTTTCATTTAGGTGTCTAATATTTATTGAAGATCCACAAAAATCTCGAAGAGTTTTGAAACTTTACCTCTAGAGCTTTTCAGCTCCGTACCTAAAACTGTCAAGGGCTTTGAATGACATCGCCTTTCGTTGCAGAGGTATGAAGTCGTACAAATAAATTAATTTGCTGCGTCGTTGCGATGTTAGTAAGCTTGTTTTCTGTCGCTTATAAAATATCATTTAAGCCCTAAATGATACCATTTAGGGCTTCCGCTTGCAATTATCATTTGAGCATGAATTTTTCTACAATTTGTAAAGAGAACAGTTTACACGACGTTTACACTTCGGTTGCCTAACGAAGCAGCGTGCGCGCTTTTCATTGAAAGTGGAAGGTCGAATTTGCGCTCGAGCTATAGATTATTTTAACCTTTTCTGCTATGATACGACAGCCTTCTTGGTCGGAGAGGAAACACACATAAGAGGAAGTCATCGGATTCACGCAGTATCATTTTAATCATGCGCCAAATATCGCAGATATCGAACTGCAACGTTTACAGTTCAAGAGGTAATACTTGGCTATAAGGAAAATACAGAGAATTTGTGCGCCGCGAAACAGGCTTCCAAACGAAATTTTTGCCCTGAGCCATATGCAATTCGTGTGGTTCATGCTTCAACATGAAAGACCGTTGCATTTAAGGGTCGTGTCAGCGCAATTAAACCAGTAGGTGAACCTCTCGAAGTTGAGGCAAAAAAGCACCAAATGTGTCCGCGTTTTATCCTTGCAGGATGGTGCACACAAGCGCGAATTCAAATGCTCCGAGCATGAATTAAACTCACGTTACCGCAGGAAGCACAAAAAGAAAGAAAGACGCGCAGTCGGTGCCGGCGACTACGGCCATCCTGCAACGCCCAGCTGCGTCTGCGGCCTCTAACGAGCTGAGCGCTTTCCTGTCTCACTGCAGGCGGTGCGTTGACCGTCTGGTGGCGGCTGATCGTTTGCGACCGCCGTGTGGGAGAAGCCTGAGCGTCCAGCTGCCGGTCAAGGGAAGCCGGCTGATCTCTTTGCTGACTGCCTTTTAGATACAGACTGCATAAAGGAGTGCAGCTACACACTTTCGGGGCGTCCGTTTTTTTTTACCTTCAAGGAGGCCTACGAGCCTAGTGACCACGAAAATGAGCGCCGGTGCGCCAGTGCACAGCGTGAACAATTGGTTACAAACGATTCTGTATCAGCAGTTCGGGTCTCGGTCGGCGCTAGACGCCACGGCCGACCTGCAGACCTGGGTTACGACATGTGACGTCGCTGCCACCGGCAAGCCTTGGCTGTGCGTGCTCGAACACGCATTGGATTTGGTGACGTCAAAATAATTGGGGCAAATGCACCTTGACATCGGTCGATGCGGGTGCGAGTGCCCAGCGGGTGTTCGTACGACACTCAAAATAACATTTATGTTCTACTCAACGCCGGCGGCTGAAATTTCCTAGACGGCATCCCCTTGCACCCGTGAAACAAATCATATCGTTTGTTTAATTTCGAAATTTTGCGTGTGTACCCCTTTAGGAGAGCTGTAATATCCACCAGAAGGAGAGTCGTTAGGTATAGAACTTGTGTTAGCAGCGCCGTCGTCAGTGGCAGTCCAAGTGTGGGTCCAGGACACAACTGAAAGCGGGGCATTTAGAGCAAGGTCACACAGTTCAAAGGTGCATTGTGATGTCCTGAAGTTTGCCACAAGTTTGAGAGGAAGACGATGCAATGGCTCTAGACCAGAACGCCGTCCCTCGCCTGTTAAGTTTTTTCGTGATTTACGACATTATAATGAAACCCCTGTTTCCACTTTGGTGGCGGTGATGAAGTGGATGCTGTTGGACTTCAGTCCGGTGGGTCAGCCGCTGTCGCCCAGAGGAAACGTCTTGGCCTCCCGAATTACGCAAGCAGCCAGGCCACCGTGGTGTACTCGGCCAGCAGTGATGACTCTTCGGCTGACGACGGCTTCATCAGAGTCCTAAGCAAGAAGGCCAAACGGAGACTTCGCAAAGGTGAGGACTCGTCGTCGAGTACGTCCACGATCACTATAGGGAGCGAGGATCATCGGCACATACTGTCCTATTTTTTCCAGAGAATCCCGCTGACAATCTCAACGACATCAATAGGCAAGCCACATCTGCATTCCTGGAGGCTCGCGTCCCGGGAGCAATGAAAGATATGAGGGTGAATCGTTTTAGGAATGTCGTCGCCATGATGTCATAGACCGGAACGCGCTTGGGAGTGTGAGCAACATCAGAACGCTCGGCGGCATCAGCGCTCGTTCCCATGTCCTTCTAGGCAGTGGCACTACGGCAAGCGTCATTTACGATGTCGACGTAGCCATCCGCGACTCTGATCTGCCCATTTTGATTCAACCAGCTACCGACGGTGTAGCCATACTGCAAGCTCGGCGTCTTGGAAGGACAATGTGCATCAAGTTGACCTTCCAAAAGGACTGCATTCCAACGTACGTGAAGGTTGGGCACTTTCGGCATGTAGTTAGGCCTTTCGTCCCGAAGCCTCTCCAGTGCCTGAAATGTATGAAGATAGGACAAGTGAGTAGTGCGTGCAATTTCCCCATCGTGTGCCCACGGTGTACTCAGCCACACAGCGGCGATTCTTGCCGGGCAACAGTCCTTACGTGTGCCAATTGCCGCGGCCCTCATGACGCTGCCTCAAAAGATTGCCCTCGCCTGAAAAGGGAAAGGGCGATACTCAAACAAATGAAAAGAGACAATTCCACTCAGAGAGAAGCTGCCGCTAAGGTGCGACGACGTCGTTGCCCTCGTCGCAGACCTTCTAAAAGTGTAGCGAGCATTGGAAAGGCACAGCGCACGAAAGGCGAGACTTTCTCAGTCCCGCCTTTCGTGCACTGTGCCTTCATTTAGTACCATGTACCGACTAGCCCAGACAAACACCTTATTGGAAAGGATCGTCCAAGAATTTCCGCAGCTTGTCCTCCCCCTCCGCATACTACTTTGTGGATTGGGAGCCATTTGACTGGCGAGGCACAGACGGTTGTCGCAGACGGGCCTTGAACATCCATGCCTGAGGTACACACACCCGCAGTGACCAAGCAGGTATTGCGTACTCAGAGTCCCGAGCCCATTTGTAATCAAGCACAAGTCCCAACTCCGGTCCAAGACCAGGACTGGAGATGACTTGGCCATCGCTCCCGAAGCACTGCACACCCTCCACGATAGAACAGTCACCGCGCACCCAGTGTGTTGAGCCTACCGCTGGTCGGGTAGTAGGTCAGAAACCGGCCCAGATTGCAGACGAGCAAGTGATTGCAATGCTGAAGCCAATCGTGAATGCCATGCGTATGCTGCTTTCCAGCTTGCACATGCCAGCTGTACAGAATGCACTGCAGATGCTGTATTTGTGTAATCCAGTGCTTGCAGCTGCCCAATAGCTGGCACAACGCATCCTCCAGCTTCATTCTTCCGAAAAGAAGTCCGATGCTTACGTTGTCATTAACATTATCAGTCGCAACGGCAAGCATCATTTCTTGACACTGGAAAGTCCGCGCTGCCGTGTGAAGGAGGGCCCTCGGTCTGTTCTACTCAGGTCGCAGCAGTCGGAAGCCCTCAAGGTGTGCAGGTTACAGCTGTGGCGGCCTGTGACTTAGAGTGCGTGTGTTATTGCCTGTCGTGCTTGCTACGGACCGCATAGCTCTACTTCTTATTCTTTTACGCCCGCCTCGTCCCTCTCCCCCAGTGCAGGGTAGCCAACCGAAACATTTTCCTGGTTAACCTCCCTGCCTTTCCTCTACCACTTCTCTCTCTCTCTCTCTCTTACAGTCTCTCTCTTTGCAACAAGCGACCATCGCTAGAATATTCCGCTGCGACACGCAAGGAGGCTTACCCGCCCTGGAATTTAAATAAAGGCAGACTGACAAGAGAACTACGGGTACTGCCGTTTACATAACAGCCGCTTGTGCTGCTCCCTACCTTTGTATGCACCCATCAACAGTGTATGATGTTCAGCATACCGGTTAAGCAATTTTCCGGGCGTTTGTTGAGAGTGTGTATTCATGCAAATTATTACATGACATTCAGAATAATCACACTTCTCCCTCATACCTGTGCTCGTCGTTTATCATTACTTTTGGAGTAGAGCACAAGCGAGAGACGCTTCTTCCAGGTCGCTAATAAGTACAAACAACGCACCGCGACCTCCAAGCGCCCAAAGCGGCAAAATGGATATAAGCGCAAGCCAGCGTTTCCTTCAAGGGCCTATCGTAAGACTTCCTGCAAAAGGTGCTCTTCAGCAGCTGTTTCTTTTATTAGTTCTTCTTTACCCCTCAGCGTACGTCGGTGACAGTTCAGTTATTGTAAACAGGCGCAGAGCCAGACAGCGATGACTGATGGTGACTGGGTTCCTAATGAGAAGCTCACCAGCCTTGGCGACTCATGTAGTCGCACGAGAACGTTGTTCGAACAACAGAGCCTCCTCCGGGGCGACGGTTCTGCCAGCCTCTATTACGATGGTTGAAAACAGCGGCACCAAATAGCGGCGACGCAGGGTATTCGGAAGACACGCTAAAATACAAACGACCTCCTCGCAGGCGAAGTTGCCTCTCTTTTTAACTCACGCGAGCAATCTTTCATCTCCTTCGTTTTTATTTTTCTTTTCTCTCGATTTGTGTGCTCCTTTCGGCTTATTGCTCCTAACGGCCTTGCCCTTGGCGACTCGCTTCCTCTTTTTTAGGGC
The DNA here is from genome assembly GCF_052857255.1 of Amblyomma americanum. NCBI lineage: Eukaryota > Metazoa > Arthropoda > Arachnida > Ixodida > Ixodidae > Amblyomma > Amblyomma americanum. The sequence goes on along the minus strand of NC_135499.1, from coordinate 184,833,432 downwards.
GTGGGGGTGTGTGCTTCGAGTTCGTTTATGCCGTCGGGTGTGCAAAAGGCTCCCCGTAGGCCGACGCCTGGCACCAGCTGACACGCCTTCTGCAGGCAGTATAATCGGCAGTGGTCTTCTTCCTCATTGCGATGTTTGCCAATTAGTCGCTAGAGAAAGTGGCCACGTGTTGCCTCCCTGCAAAACCATCCGGTTAAGAGGTCACGGTTGCAGCACGCCCAAACCAAACAAAGCGGGGCACGTGGCCATCTTTGAGCTTTCGGAGAAGGAGCAATAAGTGCTTTGCGCGTGATTTAGGGAACGAACGCATATGTTTACTCTGCGCCACGTTGTAACCACAGTCATTCTTTGTCCTCAAAGCTGTGCTCGGCTTTAAGTGACGTGCTCCAAGCATAAGCGCAGAAACTGCCCAGTTTGTTTCGTCCATCGCCTTAGAAGGGAACTGTAATTGACAGCAATTGCTTGTTGGAGATACGCTATTAATGCGCGCCGCTTTCGTAAAACAGCGCGAACTGCGCGAAGGAGGTAAAATTAACTTTTTCCCAATCTCGGCAGGGCACTGCTTAAAAATTTGAGCAAACTTAGAAGAAAGCAATAGGCTTTTAGATGAAAACGTACAAGGGCTTCTGCGTGTATGCTTTCGAAAAAAGGCATAATGGTAGCTGCCTTGTTTATACCGAACGTAAGTACAATGTGCTAGTTGAATGTTTCGGCCTCCGGACGACAGAGCTGTAAAAATGAAGGCGCGCTTAAGCCATCTGAGTGCTGCAGGAAGCATGGGCTGCCTCACGTTTCTCACAGAATGAATTGTGAGATTTTGATAAAAGGCTTTTAGCATGAGCGGCGTATATTATCAGTGCTGAAACTACTGCCTGAGATTTCTGCCCACTTAATGAAGGTGGAAGTCTACTCTGGATAATACAGCGAAACTTGCACGACTAACGTTCTTTTATCAACTACTACACAACCAATTGAACTTTGATAAATCTAGATACATAGCGGTTTCAAACTCGACTGACATGCCATATGCATTCAGGGACATTACTAAAAGAGCACTCATTCCACTAGTTGTTTGAAACACACGTTTTTTTTTCCTTTTACAGTAAGAGAATGGAAAAACCTTGGCAACAATGGCAGCATAAGAGGACTCTCGCCCAGCTTCCGCCCTCACCGTTCGATGGCGTTCCACGTCACACTCGCGGTGGTACAGGACATGCTACGTCCGTTGCTGTGGATGGGGGTGGTGCAGGTTAACAGTCTCAAGGTTAGGTGACATGCAAAGATAAATATCCTCGATTGCACAGCTGTCGCCCTAGCTCGCTTCGTAGAGCACCGGGCGCGAAATTCGGCTATAGTGGGTTCGGATCTCACCGGCGGCATGTGGTTGTTTTTATAGCGATAGGCATTAAGCGCCGATTCCGTGGTTTCGCGTCGTCGAGTAATACTAGTAGTAGTAGTAGTAGTCGTAGTATGTCGTAGCATGTTGTAGTCGTGGGCGTAACCAGTGGGTGCGTTGCCATATGAACACACGTTTTTTTTTTTTCCTTTTACAGTAAGAGAATGGAAAAACCTTGGCAACAATGGCAGCATAAGAGGACTCTCGCCCAGCTTCCGCCCTCACCGTTCGATGCCGTTCCACGTCACACTCGCGGTGGTACAGGACATGCTACGTCCGTCGCTGTGGACGGGTGTGGTGCAGGTTAACATTCTCAAGGTTAGGTGACATGCAAAGATAAATATCCTCGATTGCACAGCTGTCGCCCTAGCTCGCTTCGTAGAGCACCGGGCGCGAAATTCGGCTATAGTGGGTTCGGATCTCACCGGCGGCATGTGGTTGTTTTTATAGCGATAGGCGTTAGGCGCCCGTTCCGTGGTTTCGCGTCGTCGAGTAATACTAGTAGTAGTAGTCGTCGTAGTATTGGGGGGGGGGGGGGGGGGGGGTCGTAGCATGTTGTAGTCGTGGTCGTAACCAGTGGGTGCGTTGCCATATGGGGCCACTTAAACGGTTTTTACCGTGCAAGGAGGAAGCTATGACGTGAGCGGAGCAATGCGTAAGAGGACCGCCCGGAAGGTGGTTACTGTGTAAGGAAGAGGGAATGGCGAGTGCGGAGAAATCCCCAACCGCAGGATGGTGATCGTGGAAGGAGGAGGGTATGGCGAGAGCGTGAGGAGGCGCAACCGGTGCGTGGTTGCCATCGGAACCAACCGGAGGATAGTTACCTTAGGAGGAGGGTTACCGTGAAAGGAGGAGGGTATGGCGAGAGTGCTGGAAGGCGTAGCCATCCTGAACGTGGTTACCGTGGGAGGATGAGGAACGCTAGGGCGAGAAATGTAACATAATTGGTCCATCTGCGGCAGGTGCTGCGAAACACCCCGCCCGAGGAAAGGATCATCGGTGGCGCGTGGACGGGAGAGAAGGCCTAGACGAAAACTGACTATGTGGGGAAAACTAAAAAGAGCGCCATAAAACAATGCAGATGTGGGATTGCTGTCATAATCTCTGCCCCAACATACCGCAGATTATAGATACCGTAACAGCTTTCGCTGAATCTCGCGTTACACTGTGGTAACCGTCCTGCCAATTTTTTGTTTGCTTTATAATCAATTGCCATTAAGCAACAAAATAATTGCACTATTAATCTCCCATTGACAAACATCAAAATTAAAAAATTAAGATAGAAACATTCCCTTCTCCTCCATGGTTTCGGTGGCTGTTGGCTTCCTTCACATGTATGTCTTAACAAGACCCTCGTTTATCGTCCAAGAGCTTCGTTACACGCCGAGGAATTTGCGAAATTCAGCTGCATATGCACAATAGAAAATTCAGTAGATTACGACAGCCGGTAATGTAAAATTTGAGCTCAATTCTTCACGGCTGGCAGGTGGCGTGCTACTTTGCTAGCCTACCTCCGGGATCTTCCAGTGGCATCCACCGTCCAGGAGGCGTTTCGCTCGGCTACTTGGACAATCGGTTGCGAATAAGCCGACGAATACGACGCGGAAGCCAGGAACGGGCGCCCAGGAGCTGCGCTTTAAAAGCAAGCGCTTGCCATCACGCGCAACGTGCTTATATGGAATATAAGTTCACAATCAGGGAAATTAAGAGTGCACTTGCTCCTAGTCGTCCAAAGACTGCTGCCGGTCCTGACGCCCTTACGTACAGCATGGTTCAAAACCTTGGACCCACGGGAAGAGCTGTACTGCTACAGATACGTAATGACCTGTGGGTCAAGGAGACTATGTCCCAAGCATGCGGTCACTCGTGTGATCCATGAGAATATTCCCTTCTTCTCGACTCTTTTCGTCCTGTCGTCCTGTGAGCCTGATGAGCTGCTAATGCAAAGTTACGGATATGATGATTCCGGCCAGGCTCCACTGGTGGTGTGATGAGGCTTCAGTCTTCTGGGAGCACATGACTGGCTTTCGTAGGCGTCGATGCGCGGTGGATGTGATTATGAACATTGGGACATGTGTGGATCTCCAGCGAAGCCACGGCAGTGTCACGTTGCAGTATTTTTGGACATAAACAGCCGTTTGACACTGTCAGCCACGTTCATGTACTCCTCGGGATGCTGGAGTGGAAGGCAGCTGCGATGCATTTCAAACTTATTGAGTCGTAGGAAAATTTTCACGCAGAAAACTGAGAGGGAAAATGCAGAACGTAGCCTGATGCATAGAGTTCTGCAGAGCAGCGTACTGAGCCTTTTTTTTTCTTTTTAAGTGAGTTATGGCGGGTTCACCACGAAGGCTCCCACATGGTTTGCTGTGTTCCCTGTGCGCTGATGATGTCTGCATTTGGGCTTCTGGCCCAACTGCGAGTTTCGTCTGGCCACTCTTACAGTATGACCGAGACGCAATGGACCATTATTTGAAAGAAAGGGCTGATGCTTTCGCATGCGAAAACATAAGCTTATTTCAAGGTTTTTCTTTTTTAAAACAGCAAACCATCCCTTCATCCTAGCTGTGTTTAACAGATGGTTAAGTGCTCATTTGCCTATTCTATTTGCGCCCACTGGTGATAGGAGTGAGGAGCCTTCGTGTGGTTTTCTTAAAGAGGTCGCTGACGCATTCCACTTCCTCACTATACTGTTTTCCTTAGAATTCCTGTACAGTCTATCAGATGATAAATGACAAAAATTCTGATTGAGACGTTGTTTACTGTACCGATATATTGGCAGCCTCCCCTCTACTTTCTAAACAACAGTGTATTAAAGCGGCTGCAAGGAATGTGTGTTCAAGCGGCAGCAAAGACTTTCTTTTTTAAGCCGCACATGTCAACCCTACCTGTCAAGACTTGGCTTCGTGAAAAAGGGACTTTTGTGCCATGGTCTGTAAACTGTCGCTTGTGTCATCAGCCAGAAGCTGTTGAATTGCTTTGTGTTTTGTCGTGATGCCGTGTATTTTTGAGACACTCCTCAACGGACTGTCACAAAGGATATTGAGATTACGGCCTATACTATAAGATTTTTGCCTACAGTGGAAGGTTCCGTGTGATCTTTTAGTGCTCATAGGAATGTTTAGCCTGTGCAAGAGCCGCATGACAGATCCACACGCAGAGCCGCCACCAGCGGCGTAGCCAGAAATTTTGTTCGAGTCAGGCTCATGTTGCAACGCGGCCTCCTCCTTATAGAATCTGTAGAGGGATCTAATACATTAATCATAATTGCATTGTCAGTGCTATCGCGTATTAGATGCTGCGAATAAATTCTTGAACGCTACGCACTGTGAAGACAAGTAAAATATGTATTTTTCATAAAAGAATACATTTGCATGTCCCAAAAACTGTGGCAGAAATAACTGATATCAATGCTTCCATCTTTTCGTCTATTTAAAAGTAAAGAAAATGTCTCAGGAATTTTAGAACTATATCATTTGGAAATCACTAAAGTAGTGCATGTCCCTGATATGAATAATCAAGTTGAGGACAACTATTTTAAGAGATCTTTGTCATTCAAGAACCTTGTTTACGATTTTGTACATATGCATTGGCCAGGAAAAGGTCTCAGTGACGCTGTCCTTCGTTCGAATGTATTGCGCGGGCGCAGCTGTCATCGGCCGAGTATTGTAATTAATTGCACCGAAATTATAGTCGCAACAGGCAGCACATATAGAAAGCAGGAGTTCTATCAAATATACAATAGAAATGAGAACATGCAATGGAATCTATCACAAATGCGAAAATACAGCCGGATAAAGGGCAAAAAAGCATCGCTGGAAACAAAGTTCACTGCATGTATGCACAAAACATGGCAAGAAAATATTTAAATATACGTATGTTCGCTAATAAATCTAGATACCTAAGTTAATGTTTCTCTATATATTATGCCAAACAAGCCAAATAAACAAGTTGCGCAATCAGAGATAGTAACCTTTACGCATAGAAAGACAGACTATCCTGAAAGAATAAAACTATGATCGCAGATGGAATAATAGAGGAAGAATGCAGAAATGAGTGCGAAAATGTGTATTTTAGCTGCCTGCAAACTGGCAACAATCATTCTGCACCGAAAATTAAAGAAGGGTATTGGTCTGGTTCAAAAATGATGTAAAAGCAGGTAGCTAAAAAAGGGAAGAAAAGGACAAACGAAAGCCACAGATGATGCGACAAGTTGAACCACCCAATATCCGAGAGTGTTTGTTGGGAAACACTGTGCGGACTGGGCTTACAATGAGCACGGTCAGTCAAATTGGTCAATGATGACCTCGTAATTTTCGTATTCGCATGATAACTTTGATCATGATGCTAACTGATACAATAAACGGCAAAAATTTCGGCGGTTTTAAAGGCTAATGAGTAGTCATACGATTTACTAATTACGCGTATATGGGCCTGAAGGAACAGAGCTTTTTACTTGCATTGGTTTTGCTGCTTCGCTATGTAAAGGACCGAGCTTATGAGAAATTTATATCCATAATGTTTCGGAATTAAAATCTATGCCCTCAGTAGATTCCGCGGCCGCCGCGAGATGCCGCGACGAGCCTGCTCGTCATCGAAACGCCCTTGAAACTTTGTGCTCGGATGGGGCTCCTTGCATTATGTGACTCCAGGTGCATGGACGTGAATTGCCACGAAATCCAGTCCGAGTTCGCAATGTTCGCGCCTAAATGTTTTTTCGAGCGTTATAACGACACTGTAGACAAAATCCAGCATGATTTCCAGCGCCGGTGGTTGTTTTGGTCGGCGGTGCATAACAGCACAAAAAAATTTCGAGGGGGGCTGAAGCCCCATAAGCCGCCTCCCAGGCTACGCCCCTGACCGCCACGTTCATCGAAGTCTGTTCAGAGAGCAGTGTGCTATATTGTGGGGGTATATGCGACGCAGGATCGACCTCCTGCCTGGCTTCTTTTCTTCGATGCATGCGTGTGTCTCTCGGAAATTTTATGTGCAGGCAAAGTGAGAGCTGTATGCTGGTGTGATTGTGTATGACGGGTTGCGTGAAGCGACCTGGTTAAGTCGGTCTTGCCTGTCAGGGTGGGTGGGTGGGTGGGTGGGTGGGTGGGGTCAGGACTCTTGGTGGCTTAACCAGCTCTCTCCTGTGAGCTATGCAAGCTCGCACGGTCGTTTGAGTAGACATCAGCACATCGAGGTTTAGGAGCGACGGTCGTTCAGAGCCTTAGACCGCACTCAGCTACCGTGGCCGCTGCTACTTAGCCATGCCGCACAGCCGGGCCAGGAAGCTCCGCCCCTCGGAGGATTTCCGCACGCTACGGCAGCATGGCAGCAGGGTCTTGTGGCAGGAAACGGCGAAGGAGCACCGGGCTTTGAGGGTGCAGACAATCGCGGGATGAGGGGAAAAAGCGCGAAAGCACTGAAATTGAAATTTAATTCTTAGAGCAGATAATTATCTTACTGTATATAAAAACGCATTAAATTTTTTTTTTTACGGAAGGTATTTGTGAAGCGTCGTCCTTTAACATGCCAGGCATACAGCAACTTTAACGCATGGTGTTGCAGAGCCCCTTTGAAGTGAAAAACGAAAAAAAGAGCTGCATCAATCCAATCCTGCTCTTATTTTGTTTACGCCTGCTTTACGGCATCCATGACGCGGCTCCAGTTTAGTGAGACGCAATATAGTTGGCATTATTTTGTGACTGCCTTTCGTAATCAAACAGGGTTTTGTGTCTGTTTCATTAGTTATTGTCTCCTGGACGAAATAGTGGGTGCGTTGGGCGGAGTTAAGCCATTAAATTTAGCTGCTGGCTGAACTCTGCAAATCACACCCAGTGTTGCCATATAAGATAAAAGCGAACAAAACAGAAAGGGTTGTGCTTGAACGCTCGCCGAAGCAACGGGCGTGGCCCTTTCGCAGAGCATAGTTTGAAGTTTATTCATCTTTACAACACAGGAGAAAGGAGAAATATAGCAAGAGCTAGCGTAGCCTGACAACAGTTGTTGCTCATACCAAACGAAAACAGCTATCAGACATACTGACAGATGCATTGGAGCAGAAAGCGAATTAGAGGAGGTCGTATAGTCGAACTTTACCTGCGAAAAACGGGCTCCACCTCTGTATACAGAACGGCAAAAAAAGATAGAAGGCTACTACTTTGGCTTCAAACTTTCGTGGCTCCTGAGTCGGGAATTTTCCAGAAGTCACCGTTGTAGCTGGGTCTGTGCGAAAGCGTATTTACCTTCTTGTGCATCTTTTCGGAAGTGGGCAATAGATGTTACAGGAAGAGGGCGAGAGTATCTGTCACCGAATATCACTGTACATAAAATTTGCAGTAATCGCAATAACATTCCTGGCAAGGTGACGAAATTTGACTGGGAACGAACATCTGCCAAAACAGGATCTCTGGATTTACTTTAAAAAGAAGAAAGCCATCAGTGAGCAGTTCGGCGTACAGGTCTTGTTCTCTTGGATGTAAGCCAACATAGGACAAGGAGGCGGTTGTGTTCCAGCCCCTAGCTCTGAGCACGTTAGAAAGCAGCCGCGCAAGAAGTTCGAAGAGTAGCACGGTTTATAATCTTTATGCAATTTCGCCTCCAAAGGTTTAATGCAAGCAGGACGTTCAAGAAAAAAAAAAGAGCTCTGTCGAGGCGAGTTTTCGCCTTGAAAGTCTAGACCCGCCAGACAACGTCTCCTAGGCGCTGAAATTCCAGTCAAGGCTGCGATGCAAGTGGGCCGGAAAGCGAATCCTTCTTCTGAAAGAGTTTGTGCAGCAACAGCTAATCGCTCCAGGACGCGATAATGATCGCGTCGGGTTACCGACACGTCGGAGGCGTACTAGAGCTGCTGCCAGCGAGCAGCCATCCTATTACTCTGCATGCCTAGCCGCGGAAGGATGGCGTGGTCCGGCCCGCTCGTCGTGCTCGGGCTACGTTCGTTAATCGGAGGCTGCTTTGCTTTCCTGACTTCGCTTTGACGTCGCCCAAGCTCGAGTAGCAGCGTCTAGGGTTCCTAGACCAGCAGTCAGCGTTTTCTTCTTGTTTAGTTCTTCTTCTGGAGAGATATTTATACACATTGGGCCACGTAAGCAGCCCCGATGCGTGGTCGGCGCTTTTATTAGTGCGCACGCGAGACTTGCGGTCGATTGCATGAAAGCCGCACGCTCAGAGTAGGTTCTCTTTTTCGTGATACTTGACTGATCCGCGGGGTATAGTAATGAGCGTTTCAACCTGATTAACTGAAACGCTCGCTACACTTATTGCTATGAAAGGAGGCGCCGGTACCAATGTCAGACACTAACATTTCGTCGTGCTTTCTAAGCAACAAAATGTGTCTTTATGACTGTGTTCTGCAATCATGGGGTTGCGACAGCGTCTTGGGATCCTGATGGAAATTGCCAGCCACTGCACAGGTGACTCGCGAATTGGTGAGCCTATGTACAGTAATTTACGGATATGACCATTGTGATGAGCAGTGTCTGTAATATCACCAGAAAACATCGCTAACTACGCGTGGTTCGCACAAACACACTGCGTTAAGTAAATTTAACAGCTGTTGGATGAGCCCCGCGTCAGATTTTTCTCTTCTTTGCCTTCATCTGCCTGCAAAGCAAATTGGAACAAAAAAAGTCGAAAGGGATTGTTCTGGATGGAAATTAAATAGTACATTTTTACATTCATTGTAAGTTCAGCATATTTTATTAAAATTTCAACACGATTGGCGCGTTGAACACCAAAAGAATCGTGCGCTCTGCGATTTTTTTTTCTACTTCACTGATTAGAGCTTCAGAACATAGTGTAGACTCAGTGTGCGACTCTAGAAGTACTGCAGTGATCCCCATCCTACATATTTAGTTTAGCTTTTCCTTGCTTGTTTTTACGAAACTTCAATAAACCTTTTTCAAAAAATGAGAGCACTCATCCTTGCTTGACCAAGAATTATAGTGATGTTCGCCAAAATCCTCTTAAGAATCTAAATTTCGATCACTTCTTCATAAGAGCAACTCTATTCGTTCCTAAGGGGCTTTTTTATCAACTGTACTCATTTAACTAAAACAGGGCAACAGAGCTCGCTTAGAGGCACAGCATATTTTGACAACATAAATATGAACGCGTTAATCAAAGCATTTTTGCCGTTTTCACGTTGCAATTCATCATTTTGCTCGCACGACTTTATTCCCGTGGAGAAGACCGAATCAGAAAAATTGCTAAACAATTTGCTTCTTTAAGCATTCAGTATCCGCGCATAATTGTAGGTGATGAGAGATATATCTTCTTTGCAGTGCTTCCGAAAACGTTAGTAACATAACGATATAAGAGCTCACTTGCCAAACTACCAAAACAGCATCCGCAAAAAAAAAACAGCGAAACATCGATGTGAGGTGGCATAGAGAAAGCAGATTAAGATAATACTTTCGAATGATCAAATAGAAAATACCTTATTCATCAGTAGATGCTTATTCATCAGTAGATGCTTATTCATCAGTAGATGCACTGCTTCATTAAGGCGTGAAATATGAGTACTACAGCAAAAAATAAATAATTTTCATGCGAAGTGCTAATTCCCAAAATGAGGATTGTAAAAGGAGTGCAACAGAGCTAGCGCTATTGTTGGTCGGCGCCGCGAACTAAATCCAGTTCACCTGGAAGCTGTGTAAGGTGAGAAAAGGTTAAGCCGCAGTTAGTTCTATTTAATCCAATGAGCTTGGCAGATCCTGATCACTTGACAGCTGTTTACGTCGCTCACTAACCATCAGACTTCACGAGAATATGCTGCCGTTTTGCAAGATTTTGTGAAAAGAAAAAAATAAAAGATATGGAGAGGGAAGGGTCTACTGCACTCTACAATTTAAGTGTCAGAGCAACAGAAAAGCAAAGCTTCGCTACGAAAAATGAACAGAGTTACAGAAAAAAAAAGAAATAGCTGTCTTATAAGCATATTGACGCGCCAGGATGAATGCGCGTTGCAGACGCACTGGGGCGTCCTCTGTAAGGTTTGCTCTTTTTCGTATAACTAGATAGGGCTAAATTTTCAATTGCGGCCACGGAACAAGCTTCGGCCACTCAAGCCTTACCGAGCCAAGGAATACGAACGTTTTTAAATGCCATAGTCCTCAGATCAAACCCGACGACACCACCTATCCGAGCCAGTCACTGTGCCCAAAAAGCTAACCGGGACGGCTGAAAGATGATAAAACAAGACCGAATTGATCAACTCGAGATAGGGGTAGTACGAATCAATGTTTGGGGAATTCCCTCAAGGTGGAATATATTACTAATAAGGAAGTAATTATTCATTTGCATCCATCCAAGCGCAGGCATAAAGCTGCAAACGAAAGCTATTCAGGTGCACCAGAAACATCGTAGTTAAAAAAGAAAAATGCGTCCCGGTCCTGAGATCGAACCCGGCACCACCGCCTACCCGAGTCAATCGCTGTGCCAACTAAGCTAACCGGAACAACTGGAAGATGATAAAACAAGCCGAATTGATCAACTAGAAAAGTAGTAGTATTAATAAAGGTATGGGGAATTGCCCCAAGGTGTAATATATTACTAATAAAGGAGTAACTATTCATTTGCATCCATCAAAGCGCAGCCATAAAGCTACAAAGGAAAGCTTTTCAGGAAATCTTTTCAGCTGCACCAGAAACATCGTAGTTAAAGAAAAATGCGTCCCGGTCCTGAGATCGAACCCGGCACCACCGCCTACCCGAGCCAGTCGCTGGGCCAACTAAGTTAACCGAAACAGCTGGAAGATGATAAAACAAGCCGAATTGATCAACTAGAAATAGGAGTAGTATTAATAAAGGTATGGGGAATTGCCCCAAGGTGTAATATATTACTAATAAAGGAGTAATTATTCATTTGCATCCATCAAAACGCAGCCATAAAGCTGCAAAGGAAAGCTTTTCAGGAAATCTTTTCAGCTGCCCCAGAAACATCGTAATTGAGAAAAAATGCGTCCCGGTCCTGAGATCGAACCCGGCACCACCGCCTACTCGAGCTTGTCACTGTGCACTCTAAGCTAACCGGTGCGGCTGGAAGATGATAAAACAAGACCGAATTCATCAACTCGAAACAGGAGTAGTGTTACTCAAGGTTTGGAGAATTCACCCAAGGTGGATTATATTACTAATAAAGGAGTAATTATTCATTTCCATTCATCCAAGCGCAGCCATAAAGCTGCAAAGGAAAGCTATTCAGCTGCACGAGAAACATTCTAGTTCAAAAAAAATTCGTCCCTGTCCTGAGATTGAACCCGGCACCACCGCATCTTAGCTAGTCGCTCCACCAACTCAGCTAACCAGGACGGCTAGAAGATGATAAAACGAGAGCGAATTGATCAACTCGAAATAGGAGCGGTGTTAATCAATGTTTTGGCAAATATCTATAGGTGGAATGTAGTAGCAAATAGGGAGTATTATTGACTTGCATACATCCACGTCAAACTATAAAGTTGCAAAGGAAAAACAGCTGCAGCTGAAACTTCGTAGTTGAATAAAAATTCGTCCAGTTCCTGAGATCGGACTTGGCACCACGGCCTATCCAGGCCGGTCTCTCTGGCCAGTCTCTCTACCAAGTAAGCAACTAGAACGGCTAGGAGATGATAAGACGAGACTGATTAACTAGACGTGGGAACGACGTGAACATGATGTTGAGGGGAATCCACGAAGTTTGAATATATGTGAAGATAAAGATCTTGAACGCTGACCATTTCTTCCATCGATCCCAGCACGGCTTCCGCAAAGGGTATTCATGCGAAACACAGCTAGCCATGTTGCTTAACGACTTACATGCTGACCTGGACGTTAATCGTCAAGTTGGCGCATTTTTCTGGATTACGCAAAATCATTTGATAAAGCTCTCGTCAACGGTTAATTCAAATACTTTCTCTGCTAAACCTGCATCCTATCGCGCTAAAGTGGAACAAGGCCTCCTTAACGAATCGCTCTTAATCAGTCATCGTACATAACCATTCAACGCTTTTCCTGTAACATCCGGCGCCCCACAAAGATCCGTTTTTGCCCCACTCTTGTTTTTACGATATATTAACGAGCTCCGGCAGCATTTATCTTGCTAAATTCGAATGTTCGCTGACGACTGCGTAATCTACCGCTGAGTAACTAACACTACTGATCAAGAAAACCTCGAACAGGACCTTAACAAAATCGAACAATGGTCTAAAAATTGGCTAATGACACTTAACCCAAGCAAATGCAAGCTCCTTTCCATTACCCGTCGCCACTGGAGTAATGCCTTTCAGTACAAATCGCCAACGAGTTCGTAATATCTGTGTGATCTTTCAAATACTTAGGCGTCACATTATCTAATGACCTAACATGGAATGCACATGTCGCTAACGTGATATCATCAGCTAACAAAACACTGGGATTTCTTAAATGTCACTTTAGCCTCGCCCCGCAACATGTGAAATTGCTCGCCTGCAAGCCACTCGTTAGACCTAAACTAGAATATGCACTCGCCATATGGGAACCGCATCATATTAACCACATAAACGACCTACAAGCCGTTTAAAATCGCGCTACCAGGTTCACTAATTATTCTTATTCCTTTGACATCAGTGTTCCAGCTCTAAAAATTACATCTGCATTATCGACTCTTTCTGTTCGTCCTCGCATAGCCAAACTACCACTGTACCACAAGTTCTGTTACAACTTAGTCGTGCCCCTTACATTATGCCAGAATCGTACGTTTCTCATCGCACCAGCCCCAAGTTTTTCGTCCACGTGCCCGAACTGTTGCATTTTCAGCCTTCTTATTCCTACGTGCAGCAAAGATTAGAACGGTCTTCCCCAACATAGCGTCGATATCACCTGTCCATTGTCATTTGCTGGAAATTTAAAAAACTTTCTTTTTTTGCACATGAAGACATATGTCTCATTGTCATTTAACTTTTGTGCTGATTCCACCCCATATGTAATACCCCCCCCCCCCCTCATGAGGGTTCATTAAGGAAATAAAATGAAATGAAATACGGCAGTATTTGTTCATTATTATTAGTATTAGCTTGAACCGAAACTGTGTAGTTACACCAAAATTCATATGGTACGGGGATATACTACTTTTCTTTGTGGCAGCACGTCTGTTCTTAGATGAATGCTTTTAAGTAATTACTCGGCTCCTGTACGTAAGCCTGGATAATGGTTAAAACACAAGCATATTTTGTTGTATTCTGGCCACATCTGTACTAGTGTTTTAAATCTGCCGGCTCATATATTAAGTAAGGTTTTTGAGTTGTATGCTACCGTTCGCCGAGAGGCAGCAGTGACAGCTTGCGTAGTGTTTTACATAGGGTGCAGTTCTACAGCTTGCAAATTGCAAGTATCATTCTTAACATCGTCCTCTCCAAAGCGTACCGACTTCGATATGCGATTCGCCTGTGGACCCTCGGCTTTGCAGCAAGTTTAACGATTAATTCTTTGAATGCTGGCGAAAACCCGGTACTTAACGATGATTCAGATCTTTGCTGATGTGCTTCTGCTAGGCCGTAATACGAAGTAACGAATTTCGTTGTTCGTGTAAGGGTGCGCAAAATGGTTGCTTTTTCGTGCAGCATCGCTTGCTCTGCGCGAATAATCCGCAACCTTTCTTGAACATTGCCTGGCTGTCGCGATATGGTGCTGCTTGGTGGCGGCCTCAGAGGGACTGAGGTGGACCGCGTTTCTGATTATTTATTCCACGGAAAAGTCTTGTTGATCTAGGAGGGTTAAAAACTTCAATGTTCTTTCTCTGCGATCTGCACAAGACACTTATCGCTCTTAGGACGTACTACAAACCTTTCAATACAGCCGCATTGACAAGATGCAAGTTGCGGATGTTGTTCTTTTGAGTTTACACTTTAGAAATTTACGACTAGCTTCAAGCAAACAAACATACTTCACTGCTTAGCTGCCTGTTTATGAGAAGATGGAATATTCTAAGTCATCCGACTTTTGAACGATATAACTAAAAGCTCATAATGGGCTATACGTGGGCGCAGTCAGATGTAAATGCCGGCGTCTTTTTGGGCAGTCATTTTGTGTAGGTCGTCAAACAGGCGACCACGATCACTTTTAGTGAACCCATACGTCCATATGGCGTTTTTCGGAACGGCGGCGGCGTTCGGCCGAGACAAAAGTTGCGAGCGCTCTCAGGCGCTCGTGATCGCGCCACCTCGTCCTCTTCAGCATGTGGTCGGAGCTGCCTAATGAAAATGGTCTTTAGAGTTATTATATAGCATTCCTATATTTATTTGCTTTTGTCCATTCATAGTGTGCACAGGTTGTATATGGATAAAAGCCTACTAAAAGTGTATGACCGGAAATATATAGATTATCTATAGACGGTCTGTACGATTTGTATACAGACCAGAATCCAGAGTCGTTCTTCGGCGTCGTCATTTTCCTCCGACTGGCGCGCCGCGGTGCGGTCGCTTCGTGGGGGACTGCGGGGCTGCGGCAGCTCCACGGCCGCACCTGCATGTAGCCGCGATTTATTGCCTTTCGGGCGCTCAAAATCATTGCCGAGCATACTTCCACAGCGCGGTTGTAATGCAGGAAGTCTTTGCGTTATCAAAGGGATAAAACTGAAGCGTTAATCTTAGTATTTAGTTTGACATTCACGTTAATTATGCCGGCCCTTAGAACGCGCTCGTGCTTATATCGATAACGCCTTGGTTTTCCATTGCAGAGAAAACTCTTTAGTGAATATCAAGCATTAGATGTGTGGCTAGCATGCAGTTCCAATTCCAATGCGCTATTAATTCTTCCTGACGACCATAAACCACCTCCTACAGATGGGCTTTGTTGTCGCCTGCGTGATGGTGCGCCATTTTAATCAACAAACTATCGTTGTCAGTTAAACTGAATCGCAGGGCTAACAGAAAACAAGTTTTGTCACGGTTTATGCTATCTGGCGCATAAAAACGTATTTTCTTTTAGCTTATCAAGGTTCGAATAAATATTAGCAGAGAAGCCAGCTTTCACGAATTCTGCGGCCCGAAGTCGCATTTATTTTATTCGCTAGCTCTCGACGCGTGTGACAGCCTCGCGTAGCCGTTTGGCCAAATGTCATTCCATGTAATAAAATTGTGTATAATTTTATGAGATTCACGCAGATACCAACAGCAGAAAGATACTACAGTCGGCCTTTTACCCCGCCGATCCCTCTGACATACGTGCGGAAATAGCAACTTAAATTGGTAGCGTGCGTGCTTACACTACATAGAGTTACTTCATTTTGCTCCGCATTTTTTTTTCTTAGCAAACCATGAGCCACGGTAAAAGGTATCGATGTAAAGGTATTGCGAGACGATATCCAGCTCGGCGAGTGGAATGGTCGATGGTAAGTCAGGCGCCTGTGCGGGCGCTGATGCCCGTCTTTCACGGGCGAGTCAAGCCACGCTGTATTTCTTCTCTTCGTGTCCTGTAACGAATACGCCGGAAACGGGAAATAAGAAACTGCCCCGGCTGTTCGCGAAATGCGACCTTATCAGAGCAACAGGAGAATGCTGTTGCCATGGCAACGTAATAACGGTCGTGCCGGAAGCACTCAGGTGGGTTCCGGAACGCGGTGACGGTTTCAAAATGAAGGAAAAATCATACTGAGTACGCTTTTATTTTATGTATTAGGAAGTTCTTTTATTTCATTGTTGATGGTTTGATGGCTTGAAGAGGCGCCAGGAAGGATGTCGTTTGAAGTACAGAAAACAAATCTAGGAATGTGCCGAAAACAGTATTCGCTTTTATGACCAGTGTAAGTTTTTAACTTGCCGTTGTACCTGCGTGTGACTGCAACACTACACTTGACCTTAGATGGATGGCTCCTGACATCTAGCCAGAGAACGTTACTCTATCTGCGTGTTTTCTGGGCATCTCGAGATGCGCACGCACACGCGCGCACGCACGCACACAACATTGAGCCAAGCTTAGCAATGTTTATGTTGCCTTTATGCTATAGCTGCTGCTGTAAATAAATGTGTGCGTGTGTGTCATCTGACATACATGAAACTTACTAGGTGATACACACTGACAGTCTTCCCGGTTAGTTGGCGTGATTCCATTTGTGGTGTCAGCTTGAACATTTGGGTCTAGGGAGAGAGAGCACACCGCGCCACTAGGCGACGCGATCCGTGGCAGCAGTCCAGTTTATTCCTAGGCCCTCAAGTACAGCGAGATTGGTTCTTACGTCACAGTGGCAAGACCCTCACGCTTTGCAAACCCCACGTGATCGCTTCTTTGCATGTTTTTTATGCTGTCGGTTAGGTTCGAGGGCCTGTTGTGGCTTTTACGTGTTCTCTTCGGAGGTTCTTCCGAGGGGCGAATGAAATGTAACTTTATTTTGCGGGAGATCACAGCACCGAAATCCTCTCGAAATAATACAATACATTTCAATACCATACAACACAATGCAATAAAATACAGTAAAATGCGATGCAACGATACTCCAGTGGCACTGTTACCATAATTATAACAAGTGGGCGCATATTTAATACATAGTTAATCAGTCATAAAAGTTAGCTGAACGTTTAGCCTTCGTATAAGTGCCAGAGGTTTAAATTTAGACTACGCGCACACGCCCACAAATGTCACCGTTTTGCGTCACTTTGTGGGGGTGTAAGCTGTCGACAGCAGTGCGACGGCAATGTTCGCCTCCTGTGAAGTTTGGCACACACCTTGCACGAGGGGGGAATAAGAGATACCAGGAATAACCTCTGCACTTGCGCAAATTATGCTGTACTGATTACCACTGATGTTTTATAGAGCTGTGTAATTAAAGGGCATGGCATTCAGAAGTAGGCGTTTAAAGTTACTGAGTATACTCACGTATTCCTAATGATTTCTTTCATTACTCTAAATGAGTAAAAGATACGTCGATATGCTGCAGGCGAAGCCCAAGAACATCATTAAAGTTTGATTGCCTGACCACGTACCAGGTCCTTCTTCGACTCTTGGCTCACGTTATGCGGGATATTTATGCATTTTGAGGAGACTTTAGATTGTTTCCTAGCAGGATCCTACCTCTCCAATATCAAAAACACGAGCACAGCCCCATTATTAATTTCTGGGTTGCTTTCAACAGCACGCGTAAAGAGCATCCGCGTCCTACACTTATTTGCAATACGTCGCCTCTCGCCTCAGGCAACGCCCGCTGATCCGCGTACATAGCGGCATTGCGCGAGATTTGCTTGATCACGCAATGTCTTTGAATATTGGCCTGCTTTGTGCAAAGGGCCTTTTCAGCGCAATATGAAGGCGTGCCTGAAATTCGGCTTGCAGTTCGGCACCCTTTGTTCCCGAACGCGCTGGCTGTTCACTCCATGCAAAGCCCTAGTTTGCTTAGGCAAGGCACAGTCACCTGCTTTTGACGTCGCTTCGACAGTCAGTATCAGCATTGCCGCGAGGCGCATAACGCGTGCGTTAACGCCCTTCTCTCCTTCTCCCCTTTCCACATTTACTTTTCGCTTTCCTTCCGTCATTGTGCGTAACCCGGCTTTGAAGATCTTACGTGCATAATTGTTCCTCTTTTGTTTGGTTGTCTGGGGAGTGCCGAACTTCGCTAACGGCACAAAGCCCGCTCTGCAAGCGGCGGGTGCGCGCCTATGGTTTTCTAGGAAGAGCGAAAACGTCGAGTGGATAGCCAATAGGTGCTACTACGTGCAAGCTGCGAGCGATCAAAGCAGGTATATCTAAAAGAATGGCCCTTTGGTTGCATGAAATTAACACATACGGTCCGTTGACTAGATTTCGAGTGTTGAGAAAGGTCGAATATCGAGAGAGGCGAAGTCCTAGAGGCCCATGAACTGTGCGTTGTCAGTGCATGTTAAGAATCCCAGGTGGTCGAAATTGCCCGGAGCGTCCCACTACGGTGCCCTTCGTAGCCTCAGTTGCTTTGGGATGTTATATCCATCAAATCAAATAAAAATCAAATCTAAGTATAGCGAGTGTAACACCTAAGATGTTCTGCAATGTTTAAAGAAGGATTGTTGAATTAGAAGACCGCTCTTTTCGGCATAGTAGTGTCCACGATGTAGCACGCCAAAATACAACTAAGACGTCTGAGACGTGGTGACAAGTAGGCTGGTTAACTGATTTCAGATAGCTCACTTTTCAACTATTGCTGCAACCTCGTTATTTATGGAGAGGCGTGTAGTCCACTGTAAGCAATATCGATATCAATTTTTAGAATTTCGAAAACGCAGTTACCCTCGGCACTGCGGCCCAACGATTTTTCTTTATTTTCTTTATCTATATACAAGATACTGCAAGCTAAATACACAAGTAGAAGCGGTTTACAGATATATATGTAGAAAACAAAGCATGAAAAATATAACAGCAAAAAACACACCAACACATATGGAACAATAAAAGGAAACTTGTCGCAACACCTCACTGACATGCGAATGAATGAAGCCGTCAATCAAGAAACGCACTCACAAAAAAATAACAAATGAGCAAACATGCATGCAGGAGACAGGTATTTTCGAGTTTCTATACGCTCTATTCCATCATCCCCATGAAAGTAGAGAACAAGCAGGCATTCTATTCCAATCATTACTTGTGTTGGCAAGAAAGGAGAATTTGTACAAGTCAGTCTTTGCAAAGGAGCCAAGGAGAGCACGTGGGTCTGGTAGTTTGAAGGCGCACGTAAGGGCTAACTAGCATCACGTGCAAGATTGTGGTTAAGTGCGAGGAATAAAAATTTTAGTCGTAGGAATTGTCTTGACTGGGGAGTGTGATTACCATTATTACTCCGGATATTGAATCCGTGCGACCGTACTTGAAATAGATCAAACCCACCGCCCGTCTCTATGGGGGTCTCACACGATGCTAGCATATTCCAGCTTAGGTCTTGTAAGTGTTGTATATCTAAATACATATATATGCCAGAAGCTTGACATTTGCGGAAGCATCCTTGAGCTTATGCCGGGCTGTTTCGGCGAGTTGCGTGCATTAGAGGGGTTGCTTTACCTGCAAGATTTTCGAAAACGCATGCATTTGGCGCGAAGTTGGCAAAATTTGTGCCACGTACAGCGTCCACAGTAACTGCGATTTCCAAATTATAAAAACTGGTATGGATATTACTAACGGTGGGCTACACGCCTCTCAGTAAATAAAGATAATACCAGTAACACTTAAAAGTTTACTAACAAGCCTGCTAATTAGCATGTCTTACCTGTATTCTGATGGTCTACATCACTGAAAACGCTATAACAAAAAAAAAACGTACCTTCCAACTCAAAAAACCCATCTTTGAAAATGGCCGAGAATTTTAGGTGAAACACCCAATATATACTGCTAAGGGACGGGCACTTACTGTGCAGTCATTGTTTAGTGGACTGACGAGAAATAGTTGTGAAATTTTTTGGTCATTAAGGATACCAGCCTGACTACGCTCACGCAGGGCAAAGGCCTCTCCCATATCTCTGCAATTAACCCTGTCCTGTGCCAGCTACGGCTACCTTATCTCTGGGGCAGAATAATTGTACACTCGGGGTACACTGGAGGTCAGAAGGCATTGCGTATATATGGTGGCTAGTTTTTCTAGGCCAAAATTTCCCCACCATCTTTCAATAAATCTGCCATTACCTGATCCTCACCAGCTGCTTTAGCCCTTTGCATTGCTTGCAATGCTTTGTTTACTGCGTTTTTTTACAGGCGCAATATCGCACTGCTGCGGGGTACTGCCACTCTCATTAGTGTCCTGATGACATTGGCTACTGTATAGATTTGTGCAAAACTCCCCGGCCACTTTAACTACCTTATCAATATTGCTAATTTCACTGCCGTTTTGTCTCTTACATCTGATTTTTGATTATGCCTAGTTTCCTCTTAACCGCCTTTAGGCGGCCTCCGTTGTTTAGAGCATACTGTATTTTCTCCATATTAAACTTCCTTATGTCGGTTACCTTGCGCTTACTGGTTACATTTTGTAGCTGTGCCCGTTCTATTCTATATTTGGGGTTAGATGCTTTCATGCTTTGGCATTTCTTAACCAGATGTATCGTCTGAAACTTGTCAGTATCCTGTCGTACCATCCTACCGTCTACTTCTACTGTGTACTCCGTAATGATAGCTGTGAGATTTTCGTTGATTGCTTTAACATTAAGGTCGTCTTCGTCCTCAATTAAAGGCTAATATCTGTTCTGCAGTGAGATTCTGAAAACCTTTACTTTCCCTCTTTCCGCTAACACGTTAAAGGGTAAGTGCACTACGTTCTGAGAATTCCGCACTTTTCAAGGATTCAAATCTATACAGGCTGCAGGTAAAGCATGCCAAGTGCTTTTGTGCTAGCATTTAAAAAAGTTTCTTCACGTCATGGCAGGCCGGATGGGAGCCGGAGCTTCAGATCTGGGTCCAAAGATTTTAAACGTGAATTCGAAAATTGGCCTGAATTCCACGCGGCAAGCGTGATGTCCCGCGCACGTGCGCGAAGCCTGCCCGCTGCCTCTGATCTTTGCTCTGCCGCCTGTGGCTTGGTGTAGCTTTCACCAGTCATTACCCTTTCTTATTCGGCATAGCTGATAGCCCTGCACGTGCCATCTGCGGCTGTGACGAGACTATAGCCAACATTCTTTGTGAATGCCCTGCCTACAGTGCCGAAAGGCAGGCTTTCTGCCGTGCGCTGGACAGTCCAGATCGACGCCCACTGACGGAAATGATTCTCGGCCACTGGCCGCGGCAATCGTCGGGTGGTGAATGCCTCCAAGGGCACTGCTCCGCTTCTTGAAAATTTCTGACCTGCACGATAGGCTGTGACTTACCGAACGCTTGTTGAATTTTCATAGTCAATATTCTGCTACTCTCTTTTCTCCTTCATTTTTGTATACCCTCACCCCCTTCTTCCGAGCAGGGTAGCAAACCGATTATTCTTCCGATTAACCTCCCTGCCTTCCTCCCCCTCCTCCTCCTTTAAAATAGTGACGTAACCAATGATTGAATTTTAGTCTTCTCCTCACACTGAGGACCATAGGAGTGCGGAGAAGATCGGTGTGACATATCACGGAAGGTAAGATTTCATATTTCCGCTGCAGCAAGTCACACCCTTACGTGCCTAGTTGGATGCTGCCAAACAACGATCGGCGGCCTTTGCCTTCGGTTTGGTTTTTTAAAGCGAAAGCTTCACTGGCCGCGAACTTGCGATTTCGCCGTGGCGATGCTCCGAGGAGGCACATGACGTCACAACGCGCGCCTCGTCGCGGATATTTCTCTCTCTCTCTCTCTCTCGCTCCCTAGTCACTACTGCGCGTGCGCCACCAGTACCACCGAGCCGCAGGTGTTCCGCCACTGCGCAGCGCCGCGCCTGTCCTTAAAATCCAACTGTCAATTTTTCAGTTTTCTCTTTCTTCTTTCCCTCCCTCCTTTATCCCTTCCTTTACGGCGCGGTTCGGTTGTCCACCGAGATATATGAGACGGTTACTGTGCCATTTCATTTACTCAAAAACCAAACAAAACAAGTGAGCCGACGGCGTACATAGAGTTCATTGGCGTTGACAACTTTGCAAAGGCCGTTCATTTTCACGAAAGGAAATGCGCACAACCGGCCCCGTGGGTCAGTGGAGCCCTCTATCTCGCTTTCATGTACGTGACGTTGGTGTCCAACTGCAAAAGCCTGCTTTGATTGCGTTCCGCGCACTGGATAGGCAGCGCGCCCTCCCTGCCACCCTGGGAGGTGGCATGCCGTTAATGATTGATCGCGAGAGATTGATCACCCAATGAACGCTGCGGCCTAGCTGTTGCTGCAGTGACGCATGTGAGCCACAACGCTGTCTGCGCTAATGCATACAGGCCACATCTCTCTCTCACCACAGCCACATGTATCAAAGCACGAATGAGGCTATGCACCCTTCCTTTCCTCAAGGCCATCGCCGTCTAGAACATTGTGAACGCCAACGCCAATGAACACAGTGAACGTCGACATCTTTCGCTTTTTATATCCTGGATTAGCTGAGCTAATCCACATTAATTTTTTTCCTTGAAAGCAATCGTTTATGGCCTGGAAATGCACTGACACGTTCCCTGACGTCATGATGCTCCCCTACTTGGAGCTGCGCGCTGCGGAGAAGCTTGAAAGCCGCCTCGATTTCAGTCGGCGATTACATCACCGTTTCAAAATGCCAGCCCACAAGGCTTTGCATGCTTTACCTGATAGTTTCACGCATTCGGCCACGTTAAGGTGGTCGATTTCTAAAATCTATGCAGTTGCCTTTTAACAGGGTAATTTCTTCACTAGTTTCTTCCATTTCCTCTCCAAGTCTGGGCTAATTCCTTACCTTCTTCTGGTCGGCTACAACGCACCTTTCCGAGGCCCTAAACATCCAGCACGATTGTCAGGGTGAGCACATGATATTAAGTCTATTTCACTTTAAGGGCGTTAGCTCTTACTCATTACGTTTCTAGATTTCGTGGGGTCTGCTACAGCCCTTGATTACAGCGCCATCTGTGGCAGCAACTACTCACCACGTTTCGAGATTTCATGAGGTCTACCGATGTATGGATGGATGGATTGAATTTGATTTGATTTGATTAGATTAGATTAGATTAGATTAGATTAGATTAGATGGATGGATGGATGGATGGATGGATGAATGGATGGATGGATGGATGGATGGATGGATGGATGGATGGATGGATGGATGGATGGATGGATGGATGGATGGATGGATGGATGGATGGATGTAACACTCTTTCAATCTATCCAGGATTCTATATCCTTGCATTGCAGGTTCGTGGGAGACGAAATAATGATCTAAGCACGCCACTGAATCCTCCAAAAGAAGCACAAAATGAGCACAACACACAACGAAGACCAAGAAACGACTCCCAAGCGCGTGACCGCGCCTATACTTGTGCCGCGGCGACTACAGGATGGATGGATGGATAAGGCTGAACCCTTTAAATCGGGCGGTGGCTCAAGACACCTAGCCATGACTTATGAAATTTTACTCTTGTCTTCAATTTAGCCACCAATCAGATATATAGCCTTCGCTTGGTTACTTCTACCCGCTTAAAATCTACTTTCCCTTCACTGCCCTTAAACCCCAATGCCTTGGATAAATCAGCCCTACTGCTTTCCGCTGTAGGCTGAAGCCCTTTACAGAAATGTACCACCCCAAGATCAAAGCGCCATCCGTGGCTGCAACTAGAAAACAGCGCATTACGCATTGAGACTTGTAGCGCCATCTACAATAGCATTGTAGAAACAACCACCTGCCGCGTGCCAATGATGATGTTCTGGTTCAATATGGTGGATAAAAGTGGAACTATGTGAGTATGACGTCAGGGAACGAAATGGTGGCATAGTTTCGGTTTCTTGAGTCCAAGATGGCGGTCATTAATATTGGTTGTGCCCTCTCATCGCTTTCTCTCCACCTCACCAAAAATATCCTAAAACGGGTAGGAAAACTGTCCCGTTATGGGACCGCTATACATGTATACATTCGTTCCGCTATATACCGGATGTCCCCACCCCCCCATTATACAGCTTCGCTGTAAAACAAAACTCCGTGTGTAGAAGCAAGTGCATATCTAGGCCGCATCCCAGCCTAGATATGCAGTTCCTTCTACACACGGAGTTTTGTTTTACAGCGAAGCTCTATACCTCTACTGTCCAACGAAATTTTCATGTCGTTGCCAGCAAAAACCACAGGAGTAGAAAAGTACCGAGATATGTGAGCCAGGTGTCGTATCCTTGCCTTAAAACCAATTTTCAGTTCATATATTCCTTCTCTTACGGCGCGGTTTTGGTATCCACCAAGATATGTGCGACAGGCGTATTTCCGTTCCTTGGAAATTGCTTTTTTTGGGGAAGAAAACGGCGCAGTATCTGTCTCTCATCTCGGCGGACACCCGAACGAACCGGGCAGTAAGGGAAAGGATAAACGAGCAACCAAGAGAAGAAAGGAAGAAAGAGGTGCCGTATCCGGAATAATTTCGACCACCTGGGGATCTTTAACGAGCCACCGCGGCGGGTATTTCCTTTCCTTAAGATGTCGAATGGGCCAGGCGTCGCGCCGAACAGACGATTGCGTTCCGGGACTCCTTGGCAGTGCTTAAACATGCTGTCGCGTCCGCTCTTAAAGACGAATCATAAAGGAGTCCTAATGTAGAAATATAAAGAAAAGTGTAAAAATAAAGGTAAATAAAATTAAAAAGTAACTTAATAAAAATCAAATAAAATTAAAAAGTAAATAAATAAATACTCAAAAACAAAAAAAACAGCTCCGTCTTTAAGAGCGGGACGCGACAGCGGGTTGCCGCGTCGTCAAGGGGCCCACGGAAAGCCATCGTTCGTTGGGCGCGACGCCAGGCCCGTAGGACAATTTAAGGAAAGGAAATGACGCCTGTCGCTCATATCTTGGTCCACACCCAAACCGCGCCGTCAGGCAAAAAATGAAATGAAAATTGGTTTTAAGGAAAGGAAGTGACGCCCGACTCACATATCTCAGTGGACACCCAAACCGCGCCGTAAGGGAATGAATATTTCCGATGCGCGCTGCCGACAATTACAACAACGGGTTCCGGTACACATTACGTTTGCAATTGCTTCGAAAGGGGTTGACGTCATTCGAACCGCTTGTGTGAAGTGTAAACCACATAATGCCTAATAACGGCGCCTGCAAACAATGCGAAGCACGTTTCTTCTCCCCGCGTGTGTTTTCGGGTAAAGATTACGGTTGTGTTTTCGTGTCGTTGTCGAAGCAAAAAACGCCAGGCTAAAAATTGATTGCAAACAGCATAGCTTCGGTGTCCAACCATCTTAATAGCTTGGATTGGAGGCACAAATTTTTTTTATGTAGGCTTCATGTCTCTGTAGGCTTACGGCCATGGCTATCTCTTCCCTGTGCACAGGTCCGGTAATCTGGTTCGCCAGTTTGCCGGCTAAAAACATGCCGCTAAAGTCTTTCTGTCAAAACGGTGTCAAGCTTTCTGGTGCGCTGCTTCGTGTAGGAGATGGTGTAATTAAAATTAAAAAAAAAACTCGTATGATCCAGGCGTAGCTGAAAGCTGCGACTAGCCGATATCTTGAGATTTCCAAGGTGCAAAAACTTGGCCAAACAGGAATTTTGTGCCAATCATCTGACTTGGATTGTGTTGCAGACTTGCTGCAGTGCACCTCTTTCGCCTCACTCCCGGTGAAAGCGTTTATTCCCGAGCAACTTGCCTGCGTAAAGGGAATAATGCGTGGTTTGGATACCTCCGCTACGCTTGGAGAAATTCTTGAAGACCTACAGGATGCCTGTGTTGGCATCCTCTCAGTTTACCGCTGTAACAAAGAGGCTGGAGATTCTCTTATTCTAACTGAATCAGTTATCGCAAATTTTGCGGGGTCCTCTTGCCTATGTGAGATCAAAGTCTGGCCCATTGTACACCGTGTTGACCCACTGCAGCCCCGACCATTCCAGTGCAAGAATTGCTGGCGTTTTGGTCACAGTGGCAAATCTCGCAAGTCGGCAACGCGCTGCCGCGTTTGCGGCGGTGATCATGCTTCAGACGTTTGCACTTTGAATAGTTTAGCTGCTGCCTTTGCCACTGTGATCACACAGCTGGCGATTCCACCTTCCCGAAGCGCATCGATGAACAGTGTGTCTTGGACATTATTCAGCGCGACAGGTGCTCGCGCATGTATGTTTATGCCCTATATACTTATCAGAAAACAGCTCGTACGCAAGTGTTGTCCGAACGACCGCTACCGATGTGGAGACAAGCTTAACTAAATCGGTTTTCGCTGCGATAGAGAAGGCCGTTGCTGGTATACTTGACCGCGTGATCATTACGTTCAGCGGTGCATTATCACAAGTCATTTCCGCGTAGGCTCCTTCATCGGCTTTAGGTACCCTAACTGCGTATGCCTGTTCTCGATCCTATGCAACTGTACATTATATTCAGCCATCCACCTCTTCTGCCTCCACGCCTGTGGGTGTAAATGACTCTGACCCAGCCTCCTGTTCTAACGCTTGTCAGTCAGATATTGAAGAAGTATATCTCAGAAGCGTCGTGCTTCTTCTTTTTCAGAATCTGACCATCCACATTTCAAGACTAAGAAAGGTTGGCCAGGAACTAGAAAGAAATCAGGTGTGTTGAAAGAGGATGTTGCTTGCTCATATTTAAAGCAATAATCATGACGGGAATATCTATACCCCAGTGGAATTATCGCCTTATCTAATCTTCTTTCTACGACTTACAGCAGGTTATTCTTAAATTTACTCCAGGCATTGTTTTACTACAGGAATCATGGCTCTCTACTAATCGTCCTTTTACAATTAAAAATTTCTATGTTTTTAGAGCTGATCGCCCAAATGGCCGGGGTGGGGGCTTGTTAACATTGATTTGAACAAAACTGTTTCATCGTGCTAAAGTGTCTCGTAAATTTATGCGACCTGATGATGAGATTCTTGCAGTTGAAAGCCTTGTTCTGCAGTTTGCCGCAGTTACAGTGGGGTGTCCGGAGGTGTCCGGAGGTGTCCGGAGGTGTCCGGAGGTGTCCGGAGGTGTCCGGAGGACGGACAGGCTAGGTGCTTTACTGCGCAACAAAAAAAAATGTAGTTCTGGCTGAAGACTTGAATTCACATCATGTTATACGAGGTTTTAGGACAGACTGCAGCGGGCATTTGCTTTGGTCTTGGATGTCAGCAAATTATGTGTGCTGTTACAACAGTCGCCCCATAACTTACATTATGGCAAATTCTCATTCAGCTATTGATTTAACGTTAGCTGTTAATGGTATTGGGGTATCTTCGTGGCCTGCAATTGACTGCGGTGCGTCAAGTGATCATTACCCAATCCCTTTAACCTTTGCGTGCAGTCGGCTTAGGGCGACTGGTTACGCACAAGAACTTGTCAATATTACACTCGTCAAGAAACTTCTAGGTGAGGCCTTCTCGACTGTTGTCCCCTCGGATAAATCTGACCGGGGTCCTGAAGTACTAACTTCTGTGTTAGACGCCACTCGGCGATCAGTCTTTACAGTTGTCAGTCGTTAAATATAAGACTCCTTTGAGCTGCTGGAATAAAGCATGTGATGCGGAGACAAGATAACTGATGATCGTTACGGGCAACAGGCTGGATTCCAAGAGAGTGCAGCCGCCGCGGTGGCTGAGTGGTTATGGCGCTCGGCTGCCGGTCCGAAATACGCGGGTTCGATCCAGGCCGCGGCGGTCGAATTTCGATGGAGGCGAAATTCTAGAGGCCCGTGTCCTGTGCGATGTCAGTGCACGTAAAAGAACCCCAGGTGGTCGAAATTTCCGGAGCCCTTCACTACGGCGTCCCTCATAGCCTGAGTCGCTTTGGGACGTTAAACCCCCTAAAACAATAAACCATAAATCAAGAGAGGGCAAGCATAGCAGGGTTCGGCAGAAAGTAAGGTGGGTGGATGAGATAAAGAAGTTTGCGGGAATAAAATGGCCGCCGATGGCACAGGACCAGGTTAATTGGAGAGATATGGGGGCAGACCTTTGTCTTGGAGTGGGCGCAGTCAGGCTGCTAACCGTGATGAATGCAGAATGCAGGATAAAGTTACAAACAGCCACAAACCCATCCGCGACATCACTCAGCCAATCCGCCAGATCTGCTGCTGCATTGTATATCAAATACTCCCAAGAAATTACATTGCGACATCGAAAGCATTCCTGTTCTTTTCCACGCCTTATGTAATGCCCGCGGGTCCTTAAGGCTTCAATAAATGAAATCAAATGAAATTTCCGGTGACGTAATGCAGAGGTGTGACTGGCAAAGGTGCTGTAGAATGGCACTTTTCGAGATTTGCAACAGCCAAATATTTTGCGTCTGAGCACCATGCATTCTATTTTTTTTTATTTTTCTTTCAACAACGCCTCTCGTATCGAGCTATGGATGCGGTTTCGCGCTACCTCTTGCGAAGGAGCAAGTTCTCTTTGCTTAAAATTTCTTCTGCTGGCTGGTCCTGCGAAGAAAAGAAGAACACGCCTACCGCAATCCCCCACCTACGGTGCTCCACTTCTGATGTGGCCGTACCCCCCCCCCCCCCCCTCGACAGCATGTTGTTTTTTTTTTCTCTAGACCCTTGCGTCGAGCCTCTTCTACACGCTGAATTTCGCAGCATCTGCTGCCTTGCTGGCCGAACGCCTGCCTCTCCAATGCGCAAAGAAAAAGGCTCTTGGAGCCCTCGATATGGGCTTCAGTAAGAAGTCAAGCCAAGACAGGCAGAAGCAAAAATAAAACATTAAAAACATAGACAAATGGTACTCCGCCCGGCTCGTTCTGACAGGAGCGTAAAACCAATTGGTGGACGGAGCGCCGTCCGTCGGCATCGCACGCGGCGTGGGGCGGTAAAGAGCGCTCGTATACGAGTCATGAACGACGAAGCCGGCGGCAGGCCTGCTGCAATCAATGCGGGCAATAATGCAGGAACAAAGCAAAAAGACAGAGCGAACACACGGCAGCAGAGAAGCAAGCCGTCGCCTCCCTCGGCCCAGCCGCAAAATGCCGCCCAGTCCTCGTATATATATAGGCGCTCTGATCGGCTTTGTGCCCCTCCTCTCCTAACTCACCCAGAAAGTGCAACGCCTCTATTTCCCCCTCCATTTTTTTTCTTTGCTTCATCTCGCTTCTCTTTCGAAGTGCTGCTCAGTGCATTACTGCTTCCTTTCTCTAACGCCTCGACGGGTCCCATTGTTTCGACAATTGTTGGTCTACTTCCTTTTGCCCTTCAGTCCGGAACTCTTCTACTCTTGACTCGGGCCTCCCCAGGGCCGTTATGGCCGCTCCTGGACGTCTGTCCGCCGACGATGCGGCGTTTATAGGAGTCGAAGCTAGCCACACATTTGCTGAGATAAGAGGTTGAGGTTGTTGCGAGCTACCGGTGGGGTTAGCTTTGGGGATTCTGCCAGCAATTGCTCCACCGTAGGGACACTTAAATGTTAATCAAGGCCCACAAATCAGGAAATTACCTGAGACCTGACTGATCTAAATATCTCTAAACTCAATCACCTATAACAGTCTACCTCATTTTGAGCTGGCGCTTTTCCGGCTTTTTTTTTCTTTAAAAGAAGGCGTGAAGCCTCTTTTCTACATGACTGTTTTCCGCGTGGGCAGACAACGTCCTGAAGGGAACTGTAAGAGGCTCCTGTATTCTTGAGGGACGCGAACAAACGCACATTCCCGCGTTGTACAAGATAGGACAGCACATAAGATAATATTTTATATCGCCGCACACGCCACATGTGGAACAAAACAGAGACGATGCCAGACGCGACTTACAGATCTACACAGGGGTACGAGCAGATTCCGTGCGAATGCGATGTAGTAATGTGGACTGTAAACTTTCTAGTCCCTTGGTCACACATGGCTTGTTAGTTGAACTCCACAGGGTGCTGAAATGGCCGAGCACCGTTTCTCTGAAAAGTCTCTCCGCATTTTGAGGGACTTTCCTTGATGTATTACCTGACAGCGCTTTATGGGCGAGGCTGTCCGCCATCTCGTTTCCTATGACACCTATATGTGAGGGCACCCATTGGAATCTTTACGCATGGTGCATAACCTGCACAGCAGAGGCATCTCTATAAAGAGCTAAGAGACAAGGCATCAGTAGGGAACCCGCGCTCTAACCTTTGAAGGGCGGATTGGGAATCCGTAAGGAACACAATAGGTTGAGCCGGACAAGATCCTCGCTTCCGAAAAGCCGCCTTAATTGCGGCGCTTTCGGCCGTTGTGGAAGGCACGAGTTCAGTAAAGCGTACAGACCAGGCAGTATTGAAAAAAAGTGTGTGAAAAGCTGCTGCGCTACTTAAACTGTCCTTATCCACAGAGCCATCAGTGAAATTTGAAGATGGCGGGCATACTCGGTTTCTAAATGTTCGAGTGCGAGTGAGCGCGTTGCCGCCAGGGGAGAACTGCGCTTAGCGCGCATGTTATAAATGGAGACCATACAGTCGAGGCTGGCAAATAACCAGGGTGGTTTCAACCGCTTGCTTTGTCTTTGAACATCAAGGCCTATAGGGAACTAAGAGTAATAAGTGCCAAGTATATAGGCTCGGGACTCGGGTCTCTTTCGGAACCGCTGCAGAAGGGCTCGCCCTGCTACTGTCTCTCCGAGGCGGCCAAGTTGCATTAGTAGACTTTGTGAGCGATACGGCTAACAGGTTTCGATAGTGACTCATAAAGAACTGCATTTTTCGCTGCCGCCTGCGGAACTCCAAAGGCTCATCTTAGTGCGTTTCTGTGCAAAATATCGATAAAGTCAAGCTCTGATACCGAGGGGGAAATTAAAGGCAGTTGATACATTATGCAACTAATAACCAGTGCTACGTCAAGTCTGACCATTGAGGAAAGGTGCCTTCTGCATTGCTCACTTGCCACTCAGCGTATCACATTGATACGCGAAGACAAGAGGAGACAATCGAGTCCACAGCTCATCGCCACTCTAGACGGGAGTCAATAATGACGTCAAAAAAGTGCATGTAACTCAACTAACCAAATGCAAGAGTGACCAAAGTCTATCTTCAAGCGCGCATAACGTCTTCCTATTCCTGGAAACAGGACGAGGCCGGAATTTTTCCCTGATATAGACAATCCCACATCTTGAAGATAATATTGTACCGAAAGCAGGGCCTGTCGAGCAATCAACGTTAATCGCTTGCGTCGGTAGCCGGTAAACCAACGACAAATGTCGTCTTCGTATATGTTCATACGCACATGCATGCCATTTTTGTGCACTGAATCAGGAAGAGCAGCTATTGCAACGGTAAAAATCGTGGGGGAAATAACACTTTCCTGAGAAACACCTCAGGGAGATAAGGCAGTGCCACCTAATATATTACAAGCTACTTTTATTCCCAACGCCTTTTCCCTCCACCTTTCATTGTTGCGAGTGGGGAAAGTACTCTTTTACAGAAGTAGAGGGAATTTATCACAAAGACAGTAAAGCAAAATGGAAAGTCGCATTTCACTATATATCAAATACAGGGAGACAGTGGCACATATTACAACGGAAGAACAGGTAAAATGTTAGTAATGCAATCCTTTTGTTATAATAATAACGCCTTTGTTTTCAATCGAAGTGATGGAGGAGGTAGGGAGAAAAAGCTGGGAGATGGGCTTGACGAGGCTTTCACCCGTAAGCATGAATTCGGCTAAAGCTTTTCCCTTACAGAGAGGGCATAGAGAAAGTTCTAAAAAAAACGCCTAATAATTTTACCAGCTTTTTTTGTTTTTAATGCCAAGTAATCGCTTTCAGCCAGCACAATTTCAGTGCTTTGTCGAAAGCAGATGCAACGGACAATGGGACATCTCTGATGTCACATCGAATGCGAAACCGCTATGGAAAAGTAACGTGAACCTGTCAAGGGAACGCGCTCTAAAGGACGATTCATCACTCATCGAATGCTGAACGCACATCCAGAAAAACTGAGGATGCGAATGAATCGCTCTCTTAGTCAATACACAGCGGTAATCTCACTTCTGACACGTGCCTGACCTGGACTATCGAACTTCAATCCATCGCCTGACACAATGCCAAAAGACGTTGAATGCGAACTCAGGGCGACCTTTATTCACACTGCTCACGAGGCCAGTTAGAATCCGGCTACTGAAGGAAATTCACCCATTCTCCTCCTCCTCGCGATAAACAAAAGTTTTCGCGCAGCCAGCTGTTTCGTTGGCTGCTTCTCGCTTTCTCCTTCACGCAACTCTGGGTCGGCTCCTCCCAAATAATGGCTCCCTTCCTTGTTTCCGATGTGTAGCCGTTTCCCGGGACTTTATGGCTCCAGTTAGGCGCCGTTCTTTCGTTTTGCTTGCACTCCCCTTCCAGAGTAGCATACGTTTTTTTCAGCTGCTATTTGTTGTTTTCTTATTCTTTTTTTTTTTTGTACCGGCCCCTAGTGCCCTCACTTTAAGGGACGTTTACGCGTATCTCGACTTGAGAAGTTTCTCCTTTTGATGCCGTACATTTATTTATACGAACTTGTGTGTATATATTGCATTTACTCTTTCATGGATTGCTTGTCAATTTTACGACGGCAGCGGTCTGCGCCCATTCCTGCGTACCATGCTTCCCGCATCCTCACAGCTCCTTTTTTATTATTTCTCTTTACCTTCGTTTAACTTCAAAGCCAGCCGTGTGTGTGTGTGCCCTATTGTAGTGGTTTTTAGCGTCCGTGGCAGGCTGCTGTCTATGGGCTTGGGTTTCGTTTGTTCTTTTGTAACGCTAGATTGCGCGGCTTTTTAAGCAGATAGCGCTACTAGATACAAAAGTCGATCTTCGCGTCGCTACAATTCTTGACATTTACTGACCTTGATAAGCCGCATAGCAACAGCATTTAGCTAAACGTCAGATGTCCACCCATAAGTGAACATGCACGACACGATGGCGACCACCAAATTTGGCCCGGGCGATTGCTAAAATTTGTCCTTGGCAATTTGGGAATGCTTTCGCACTGTAATAAATGAAAACCTGTTTCAAGTCTACGAAAGGTAAAACCATGGTGCTTCATCTCCACCACGGTTGCTTGGCCTTTTTTGTCAATATATTGAAGAACTAAACGTCGCCGCGCCCGTCCGTGGCATCCAAGCGAATGGCGCACGAGTGCTGCTGGCGAGCGACACGAGGGTTGGGTGGAGTACCTCGGATCAAGGACGCGTGGATGCAGCGCCCGGACGTAAGAAAGATGAATTTTCGCTTTAAAAAGCCCCTTAATGCGCGCTATGTACACAATTTTGTGAATAGCGAAATCGCAGTTGATTGTTTTCTTTTCGGAGAGCGTGCTAACTTCGTAATTAAGGTAAATTAGCGTCCTCTAAGCCTCAAATTATTTTTGTTTCTATGACAACGCAATAAATAATATTTCGCGAAATAGTGAGCCTTGTGCGAAAACACCTGCCATTTCCATGCAGATAGTTTGTCTTCAGTAATAATATGTTTTTTCTTCAGAATTCTGAGCTTTATGTGCACTTTCAAAACAGAACGCAATTACGCGATCCCTCGGGTATGCATATCAAAAATCCTGGCATTTCTGTTACAATATTCAACCGCTGTGGAACTTATACGTAATTTTGTATGTACAGGGTCGGTCAAAAGTTCCCAGGCCGCAGGGTTTGCTTTTGAGCAGAGTTATCATGCAGCTACGACACCCGAGAAGCTCATAATTTCTGCAGAGGGTAAATGAAGCACCGTTCTAACCTGCTATGACGTTGGCAGCTTTATCGGCATCTTAAGTGCCAAGATGTACCGAAGAAGAGCAGACCCTGTGGCCTGGGAACTTTTGACCAACCCTGTACCGATAGAAATTTTAATATTGGCCTCTAACTTTGGAACACAAGATAAATAAGGTATCTAGAGACCGGGATATTTCATTCAAGGCAGTAGAGAGTTTGTTTTGAATCCTAGTGAACAAGCTGCGCCTTAAAGGGCAACGCATTTTTAAAAATAACTTCAGTTAGTTCAGCGGCTAAAAAAGATATCAATCGGTGATAGTTGACATTCCCTGTTCTTATGAGTCAATTTTACAGGCAGAGATCACCTAGAAAAAAAAACGGCGGATCACGGAGAGAATAAAGTTTAATTGGTAGGTAGCGCCTGCCCTGCACATGTCCCGTCGGCTTTTCGCGCTGGCAACTTCCTTTTAAAACGTACCAAACAGCTCAAGCTAAAGCTTTGCTCGAGTATTGCACGATTTGCTTGCCTAGCCTGCTTCGCCAGCTGATCGAAATCTTGCATTACCTAGTAACCTTAAACTGGACTTAGCCAAGCATCGAACCGACTTCGGTGAGTGGCCACAACTAAGAAAAGCTTGGTGTTCCGCTCAGCCTAGCTAAGCGCGTCGAGCCAGCATTTAACCTGCAGCGCAAGTAAACGTATCTTGGTGTCTACGCCAATC
This sequence comes from Amblyomma americanum, assembly GCF_052857255.1. Lineage (NCBI taxonomy): Eukaryota > Metazoa > Arthropoda > Arachnida > Ixodida > Ixodidae > Amblyomma > Amblyomma americanum. The sequence goes on along the minus strand of NC_135499.1, from coordinate 184,799,194 downwards.
CTGCGCACCAGACCATTTATCTATTGGCCGTTTCAGCATACGACGCCACATCAATATTATCATCATCATCATCATCATCATCATCATCAGACTGCACCCACTGCAGGGAAAAGGCATCTGGCATGTCCCTCCAGTTAACCATGTCCTTTGTCAGCTGCGGCCACCCTATGCCTGCAAACTTCTTAATCTCATCCGCCCACCTAACCTTCTGCCGCCCCCTGTTACGCTTGCCTTCTCCTGCAATCCACTCCGTTACACTTAAGAAGCAACGGTTATCTTGCCTTCGCATTACATGCCCTGCCCAAGCACATTTATTCCTCTTGATTTCTACTTGGATACCATCAACCCGCGTTTGTTCCCTCACCCATTCTGCCCGCTTCCGGTCTCTTAACTTTAAACTTATCATTTTTCTTGCCATGGCTCGCTGCGTTGTCCTTAACTTAAGCTGAACTCTTTTCGTTAGCTCCACGTTTCTGCCCCGTAGGTGAGTACCGGCAAGATACAGCTGTTGTACGCTTTTCTCTTGAGGGATATTGGTAAACTGCCATTCAAGATCTGAGAGAACCTGCCATATGCGCTCCACCCTATTCTTATCCTTCTAGTCATCTCCACTGATCAGCTGTCACTACCTGCCCTAAGTAGACGTATTCCTTTACCAGTTCCAGCACTTCGCTACCAATTGTGAACTGCTGTTTCCTTGCTAGACTGTTGAACATTACTTTGGTTTTCTGCATGTTAATTTTTGGACCCACCATACTGCTTTGTCTGCCTAACTTATTGATCATGATTTGCAGTTCACCTCCTGAGTGACTCAGCAAGGCAATGTCATCAGCGAATCGCAGATTATTTAGGTATTTTCCGTTAACTCTTAACCCCAACTGTTCCCAATTCAAGCCTCGGAACACCTCGTGTAAACAGGCGGTGAATAACATTGGCGAGATCGTGTCTCCTTGCCTGACGCCCTTACTTATTGGAATTTTATTGCTTATTTATCAAATACTGTGATAGCTGTGCAGTTGCTATATATATTTTACAGTATTTTCACATAAGGCTCTTCTACACGCTGATTACACAATGCCTGGATGACTGCTGAGGTTTCTATTGAGTCAAATGCTTCCTCGTAATCAATGAGGGCTATATATAGGGCTGATTATATTCTGCGCCTTTCTCAATCACCTGATTGAGAGTGTGAATATGATTTATTGTGGAATATCCTTTACAAAAGCCTACCTGTACATTTGGTTGATTAAAGTGTGAGGTTGCCCTGACTCAATTAGCGATTACCTTAAAATATCTTGTAGGCAACGAATAGTAAGCTGACCGGTATGTAATTTTTCAAGTCCTTGTCATCTCCTTTCTTATGAATTAAGATAATGTTTGCGTTCTTCCAAGCTTCTGGTACGGTCGAGATCATAAGGCATTGCGTATACAGGGTCGCTAGTTTTACTAGCATGATCTCCCCTCCGTCCATCAACAGATCTCCTGTTACCTGGTCCTCATCAGCAGCTTTTGCCCTTTCCATCGCTCCTAAGGCGTTCTATACTTCCTCTTTCGTTACTGGCGGGATGACGCATTTCTCTGTGCTACTGTCTTGCACCTTAACGTTCTGTTTACATTGGCTATTGTATTGACTTCTGTAGAGCTCTTAGGCTACTTTAACTATCTTATCCATATTGCTAATTACATTGCCCTCTTAACGCATACATCTGGTTTTTATCTATGCCTAGTTTCCTCTTCACCGCTTTTAATCTATCTCCATTTCTAAAAGCATGATCAATTCTATCCATATTAAACTTCCTTATGTCGGCTACCTTGCGCTTATTTATCAATTTCGATAGCTCTGCTAGTTCTATTCTGTCTGCAGGGTTACACGCCCTCATGCTTTGGCGTTTCTTAATCGGATCTTTCGTTTCCTGAGATAGCTTGCCGGTATCCTGTCGAACCATCTTACCAACCGCCTACTTCTACTTCGAACTCCGTAATGAAAGCTGTCAGATTATCGTTCATTGTATGAACATCAAGATCGTCTTCCTCAGTTAAAGCTGAATATCTGTTCTGCAACAATATATCCTGAATTCTTCTATTTCTCCTCTTACAGCTAACGCGTTAATGGACTTCCCATTCTCTAGCTTCTTCCGTTCTCTCTTCAAGACTAAGCTAAATCGAGACCTTGGCATTCTGTGGTCGCTACAGCGCCTTTCCGAGGACGGCCACATCCTGAACGATGCCAGGTTGAGCGCATAGTATGAAGTTGATTTCATTTTTAATCTCACTATTTGGGTTCTTCCAGGTCCACTTCCTGTTATCTCGTGTTCGGAAGAAGGTATTCATGATCCGTAAATTATTTCTATTCGCGAACTCAACTAATAACTCTCCCCTGCTATTCCTAGAACATATCCCATAGTCGCCTACCGCCTGGTCGCAAGCCTGCTCCTTGCCCACCTTCGCAATGAAGTCGCCCATAAATACAGTGTACTGTGATTTTACTTTCTTCACTGCCGATTTCCCGTCTTCATAGAAGCTTTCAACGATCTGGTCATCATGGCTGGATGTCGGCGCGTAGGCCCGCACCACCTTCTTCTTGTGCCTCCTATTGAACCTAATTACGATAGCTGCGACCCTCTCGTTAATAATATAAAACTCCTCTACGTTGCCAGCTATATCCTGATTAATGAGAAATCCCACACCTAGTTCTCGTCTATTCGTTAACCCGCGATAGCACAGTATGTGCCCGCACGTATCCTTGTAAACGCGAACGAACAAGGGGCCGTCGGTGCCGAGAAAACTGATGCGTCACACACACACCGCCATGTCGACGCGGCGAAACGGCAGCCGCAAATATTCGTATGCTGCGTAGACAAGTAATTACCAGTCGTTGCTTCTGCACGTATTGCCGGCTTGACTGAGACGTTCAATGCAGCCTGTTGCTGCCAAGGCCGATGATGTCCAGTCTCTTGTCACGCAAGCGCGCGCAAAGGAGCGGTGAGCTGGCTGCTGCGGGGAGGCAGGGAGGTCGACGCGTCACACACCGCCATGTTGGCTGGACTGAGCTAGGCTGGCTAAACCTCTCGCGGACTGCCGTCGCAGGTGATGCAACACCAAGCATTCCGCGAACACGCTGGAGGCTTAAGAGGTAGAGTCTGTGCAGCACACTGCTGCGCAGGGCGGTGGCGATCCGGTGTCTGGTAGCATGACAAACGTGCACGAAGCAGCAGGAGCATAGGCGAGAAGCAAGTAAGCAGCGACGAGCGAGCCGGCGTAGTCACCTGCAAGTGCAGCGAACAGGAATCTGCCTCTACGAAGCGGGAAGACACTAAGGAGTGTTTAAAATGCCCCAAGGAGTATTGAAGCCGACGTACTCCTGTTTTGAAAAGTAGTGAAATCATGTGAATGCTTATTTTACTAATTGATTTCGTGACGGCAGTAAAAAAAGGGGGTTTGCTCATTTTCATCACTTACAGCCGGTCACACTATTTTCGATAAGGAGTTTAAAAGCTCACGGTAGCCATTTATGCTCCTAAGAGGGCTCATTTATGTTTACAGTGTACGCCTCATCTGTCCTCCTAACTTCTCTAAGCCCTATATGACATCCAATTTAATGCCCGCTATTTCCTCAAACCGCACTGCTAGGCTAGCCTCACTAGGTAAGGTTAAACGTTGCCAGGTTCATATTCCAATGGCGGCCTGTCCGGAGCCAGAGATTCTTAGCACCCTCCGCTGCGTCACAGGTCTGACCGCCGCCTTAGTCAGTTGCTCGGTAGCCGCTGAGGAGGACTGAGGGACGAGGGCAAATTGGTTTGTTCATGGAAGAAATTGTTACGGAGATTATTAATGCGAGAGCATTATACGGTTATGTCGCTTCAACAAAAAGTTTCCGCAAATTTTGTCCGCTGGATTATGTCATTCTGTGGCGATAAATCTTCAAAAGTTCGATTGTGTTAGGTAGTGTGTGAGTAGGTCTGGAAATAGAAAAAGTCTGGCTGATGAACTGTAGTTAGTTAATTATTTATATTAAATTAATGAAAATAGTTGCTGTTTTTGAAGCAGGTTTTGTTCGAGTGATTTGACGAAAAGCGAGTAAATGCGTTAAAAGGCTTAGTATAAAAAGTAAAATAGTAAAATCAAAAATAAAAGTAAGAACAAAAGTTAAAAAGAGAACAAGAATAAAAATCAAAAGAAAATCAAAATACAATTTTTATAAAATAGAAATAAAAAATGACAAATGGAGGAGAAAGAGGAAAGCAAAAAGCCCTCGCATTTCCGCTGTTAAGCAGACAAGTGCAATGCTGTAATTTTTCGGCCTTACAGAGAAGTAGGGACATAAAGGGCGAGCAAGAAGTTTCATCGATAGTGGGGGCGTTGTGGCAGAGCAGAGCCAGGGTCTTTGCTCCGTAGTTGTTATGCTTGGCGTAGTTGCGACACTTGTTTAAGGGTGCAGGACTACACGCCGAGATGCGCCCGTACCGAGCACTTGGAACTGCACAGCTTCCACCGTTCGAGCTGCGGGCGCTAGCTTCGAGGCATAGGCCCTGGGGTCACATAACTGTCGTCTTCCAAATCGCAGCCGTTGATGGTTCCAGTGGTGCTGCTACGTACATAGTCCAGAATCGACGTCCTCTCTCCTGTCCCTTTTTCCGGATAGTGAAGGAGCACGGGAGAATGCGCTGGCCTAATCAATCCGATTCGTTGGTTTTGTTTGGTTTATAGGGGTTTAACGTCCCAAAGCAACTCAGGCTATGAGAGACGCCATAGTTAAGGGCTCAGGAAATTTCGACCACCTGTGGTTCTTTAACGTGCACTGACATCGCACAGTAGACGGGCCTCTAGAATTTCGCCTCCATCGAAATTCGTCCGCCGCGACCGGGACCGAACCCACGTCTTTCGGGCCGGCAGTAAAGCGCCATAACCACTCAGCCACCGCGGCGGCTAATCCGATTCGTTGAAAAGCCTACAAGAGAATAAAGTAACAACACGAACAAAGCGTCATAAGGAAACCAGTTATTCCTCTCTGTATCGCATTACGTATGCGGCTGCATTTTTTCTGTTGTAGTGCATGTATTGACATTTTTAAAGTAAACAAATAAAACCAGTCCCGACCAGCCGTATTTCTCAGACTCGCTACCAGTGACACTGACACGCCGGATTCGACAGGCATGGGCTTCGTGAGATGCACCGACGTGGTTCTACGGGGCCCCGCGAAAAGAAAGCCTTCTTTTGAGCCGTCATCGCCGTCAAACCACAATCCGTGCGTGTCAAACCTGTCCATTGCACACTCCTTCTTGTCGCTCAGGAAGAGGGCTGTTCCTCCATGCTCACAGTGCCTCTCTGTGAGCGACAGTGAAGCTCACTTCTTTGCCGTGCAGTGTCTGCAGAGAAGTACAATCACAAATTGCGAAATATTGTGTGGCTTGAAGAGGACATTAGCAGTAAAACAAACGTCAAAGAGTCAGGGTTTATTCAGACAACGTGTGGTACAGTTGCCTAGGGCGCAGACCAAAAGGCAAATGGATGCCTGACAGAGAGTCTGCGCCCTTGTTGCTCCCATTCGAGAGCACAAGACATTCAGCGCATAAAATAAACACTAAACGAGGAAATACAGAGTGGTTGGTTAACATTGAAACTGGAGTTATTTCATATTGAACATTTATGTACAATTGGGCAAATACTGTGAGGAACAACAGAATAAAGACGAAAAGAGCGGTTATGCCTGGAGTGACAACAGATACATAGCGATGCTATTTTTGAAAGATTTCAATGACTTACTTTCCTGAACAATGTTTACAGCAGGATGGTGATCATTTAAAAAAGTGAAAATTCTGTAGCTAAGTTTCGGTGTGCCGTAGTTTGTACGTATTTTTTCCTTAATATAACGTATGTGCCGGGTGTTTTAGGCGTGTGTTTTCGTTAGATACTGATGACAAAAAGCGGTAGGATCGGAATGCATTTGTACGTAAGTAGATAACGCCATCTTTTTTGTTTATAACATTCCACAGTGTAAGCAGCTGGCGTTTTCTAAACAATGGGGCCGTGTGGCTAAGGTATGGTGCATTATCTATTAGTAGCAAAAATTTCTTTTGTAATAAGTATGTGTTTTCTATGCTTATTTTAGGTACTGTGCCCCAGGCAAGAAGACAATAGTGGAAACGCGAATGTACCAGTGTGTAGTATAGTTGTCTCTTTGGCCAGATAGGCAAAAGGTCATTTATTTTATACATGATGCAACTTGAGATGTAATTGGGTTCAGACCGCTTGGGCGTCATTTTGCTCGGGAGCTAGAGAAAAATTCCAGGGGTGCACTTAAGTCTGCTTAAGTGCAGCAATGCGAAAACATATCTTTTATTGGGCGCCCTTCGCCCCTCATGGGCGTCCTCCATTTCACCTCCGTCATCGCGCCTACGCGCTCGCTATCTGCTGGACCAGCGCCGTACATTGCGCATTTTTTCTCCAGGAGTTACGCCGCCCGCCACCGCTAGAGACGCGACGACCCTACCGCTGTTAGGGTGCCTCGATGGGCCAACCGAGCGGGCATCCAGGCACAGTAACCGCTGGCTCCACGCCTACATCTGCTGCGCCGGGTGGCTTAATTTTGCCTGGTTTCGCGCTATAGCCCGCTGGTCCATGGTGAGCGCAGCACCGAAATCAAAGACAACAAAATGCATATGCTTAAGCTGCGTATCTTCAACACACGTGCACAAATTCTTCGCTATAACTTTGCTCGATGAGAACATTTAAAAGGAGTAATCACTCTTACATTCCTCAGAACTATATCGAGCATTAGCGGTTTTAAATCCAGAAGGAAATACTCTGATCACTTTCTCTCGCATGTCTCATGGTCCGTGATTAAATGGAAAGTTAATGCTGAGGCGAAGAGAATGAAAGCTTAGAGAACGAAAGTTTTGCGCTCGTCCCATACAAATGTACTATATCGCGGAGAAAATTCTCTGCGACGCGTGAGCCGTTAATCCGATAGCGCCGTAGCTGTTGGCTTGAGGCGATACTTGTAGAGTTGAAAGCCAGACTCATGTACACTGACGTTGAGCGTGTAAATTGATAGCTGGGAGATACATATAATAATTACGCCGATATCGCTTTTCGCACGTCCTGAATGCACTTATTTTAACCATCACATACGTCACAACTTCCTTAAACGAGAGGCCTGTATCGATAGCTCAAAAGAACACTAACTAATAATGTGCGCACAAGTGTCAAGGAGCATTGCAATTCATTTTTCTCTGCTCGAAGTTAACGGCACGCGGCCTTCCCGCTTTTGTTTGTCAGACGAGACGCCACCAGATTTCTCCGGAATGACTGTAGCCGCGCGCAAGTCTCTCTTCATGTTCAAAATTGTCGTAAGCGCATTAGGCGTCTAATGTTTCAAGTTCTTTGTCACCTTTAAATTTCGAAAGGCCGAGAACGACCGTCCTTCTGACCTAAGTTGATCGAGCACTTGTTTTATCACTGCGCCGCCGAACTGCTTTATGTTGGAGGACACCATCGAGTTCGCCCAATAAAGTTTTCAAGTTGGACGCAAGCTTTCTTGTCGTCATTCTGGCCTCCTCCCCTCGAGACCTGCCGTGCATTGCGAGGGGGGGGGGCGAGGGGGGGCGAGGGGGGGGGGGGTCAGTGGGCGCCGCATGATGGCACTACGATTGCACTGCCTAGTGTGCCTCGATGCGCGCCCCTCCCTCCGCCACTCGGGAAGGGCGCGCGCATCGACGCACTCTAAGAAAGGAGGAAATTTACCAGAAGTTTGCACCTGTAATTTAGATGGTCCTAATTAATCATGTACGCGTGAGTACATGAATCTCGAAGATACGTTTATTCAACATCAAGCGTTGTGTCGTGGCGGAGTGGAAGCATTCCCGTCTTGCACGCCGGAGGCCCTGGTTCGATTCTGAACATAAGCCGCCGTTGCGTTTTCATTACTTTTATTCAGTTCATGCGGACACGCTATTCTGTCCACAGCGCTTCCGGTGACGCCACTCATTAGCCAAGAAATGCTTTCGCATAAAAATAAACTTTAAGGCATAAGGCAGACAACACGGCTTGGGAAGTTGGCACACTTCAAACTACCAGACTCGAACGCGTGTAGAAAAAGCTTAAAGCCGATCTTGTTCAGTGCCGGTAATTCGCATCGTGCACTTTATAAAAAAACGGAACGCAGCACTTGATGTTGCTTTAGGTAGTTACACCGTTCTCCATGGAGATGGAAAGGTGGCAAGTTGCGGGCGTCTGCACTCCCCCCCAAAAAATCTGAATTCACGGACATGCCGTCTATACGAAATATTCGCAAAACTGCAGCGTCACGAATAACAGCGTCACTCGCACACTCGACATGTGTGCTGATCAGTGTCCGCCACGGTTACTCGTTTACTCGTAAATGCCGACGGTGCTCACGTTGCCAGTGCGCCTTCCTTTCGATGAGTGTGCAGGTCCGGCGCGTTCGCACGGATTCCGGTCTCTACCCGAACGTACACGTAGGCTGTAACGCCGTGGGTTATAGCATTAGGCGGAAATCACTCCAACACGCTTCGTGCACGCTTGCCGCCTTCTGCTATCCAGAGGCCGTCCGGTTGCGGGACGTGATGTCGCCGGGCGGAACTTTTTGCTGTTTTTTTTTTCTGTATAAGCAGCACACGGCAGGCAAAAAGCGAGACAATGGGGCGGAATAACGCTGTGCACACGGGGACCAATTCTGACTACTGGGCCGCTGCGATCTCTGCAGAAATGCTTCCTCTCCGGAATAAGTCCAGGAAGGCTGCGTCGTATCAGCGGCTCCCCGCTGGCGCGTGCCTATTCGATGCCTTGCTTTCCCAGCATTTCACCGACGATCTTGTTTCTGTGTCCTTGGCGGGGCGTTCTATACCGACGCTGATGTCTTCTGAAACGCGATGTAGCCTCTCGCCTTTCGTATAATGCTATTTGTGCTGTATCCCGAGCCACTGCCATTCGTTGCGGCTGTGCGCATTGATCCTCCATTTATCTGCGAGTTCTCCCGGCTGTAGTCATGGCTGCCTCTCGTAGCGCCCTCACAAAGCGTGCCGCTTGCTCTTTATTCCATTATTTTCGCTTCTGTGCTTTTTACGGATAAAACCATCAAAAATACGGCCCCTGCGGAACCTGTCAACTTGCTCCGCCAACGTGACCCGAGTTTTCGAAAGACTAGCAAGGCGGAAAGCCAGTAGTAGACAAAGAATTCAAGCACTGGCGCTGTTTTTTTGAAATCCGATTACTTTATTTTGAAATTTAGGGCAGTGTCACAGCCATAAGCTTCCTTTTAAGAACTGCTGTTCTAGGCATACACTTTTTTCGTTATAACGTTGCAAAGGTTTTAAAAATTGTGTTTTTATGAAAAGGGCACCACCTTAGAGCCAGAAGAAATTGACGCAGTGGGACTAAACTACTCGGCTTATGGACTGCTTGTAAGCTTCCTGTGAGTGTGCGTGCGCACGCGTGTTTGAATACGAATGACTATCATGACACTTCTAAACTTTTTGGAGTCAAAAAGTAGCAAGAATTAAGAGAACATATCAGTGTCATAAAAGCATGGAACTAACATGGAGACTCTCTCTTGTAAGTGTAAGCAAATCATTAACCTATTTCGCAATTAAATCCTCATTTTATTCAACCGATACTACTAGAAGACTTTTCAGTTTTTCCCTCTTTAGGAATTGGGCTGTCTGTTTCACTTTCCTTTACGCGCTGAGCAAATAAAAAGAAAGCGCCGTCGTAAAAAGCCTTAAGTCTTGGATAGACCGGTAATGTGTCGGCTTCCTCCATCTTTAGGTACATGCAAAAGCTAAGCCGTTCTATCATTCATGCGAAATTCGCGAACTGCCAACGCTGTGCTTGTCCCAGCCTCTTTTCTCGTGCATGACTTTAAAGTTCTCTTCACGATTTCAATTCGCGAGCGCAACATAGGGCAGCCTTAACCGATTCCCCTTTTCAGCAAGCTGAGGTTAAAAACTCTTGCCACAATGGCTATTCTATTTTCTTTTGACTTCATGAATATAATTGTAATTACTTTCATTCCTCAGGCCTCACCCTTTGTTGGCGTCAACGCACCTTTTATCCTCCCGGGAAGGGCTTGCATTGAAGCTAAGTGTCTCTGTTAACATTATTTGTGCGAAATATGCCTTACTTCGTCGCAATCATTTCTGAATATTTCTTTCTCGCAGCGTATCAGGTATAATTATAGAGGTTTTCATGCCTGCGTTGATGACAGCTTTCGTACAGCTTTTTATTTCACAGAATTCACGGCTTTCGCACTCTTGACAGCTAAGCAATAAATTGAGTCCCTTGGGTGCTATTCGCTCTCCCCATGTAATCAACTTAATACAGTGAGTACACGAAACTGCAAACTTTGTTAAGCGTCTTTTCTCTTTTTAATGGAGAGAAAGCAACACTATCCTGCGATGCTGCTTCCGCGCATGACTTGGGTGAGGGCGCTTGCAATACAGGAAAACCCTAATTTGGAACCACAGAGGGCCTTCGTGTTCCATGAGCGGATGACATGTCTGGTCATTCATACTGGTGCTAACAGTATGTCACAGAATGAAAGGAGTGGCATGTTGTCGAGCAATTCTGCACTGGCCCCGCACAAGAAGGCGGAGAAATTACACGAACACAATTATTAGCGCCGTAATGCGGAAATATTACGTCTAGAAGCGCCAGGGTTTTGGTAGTACGGAAAATCAATACCCTGCTACTCGTCTCAATTGATGTACTCAGACACTTCCCTGAGTTAGTCTTGTTTTGCTTCATATATGAAGACAACAACACTGACTACCCACGGGGACAAAGACGCGCGTATACAAGGAGCGACCTTGCGAAAGGACAAACTGCGACTGAAGAAACAAAAGCACATTGGACGGAACCGCAGTAGTAATCTAGAAGACAAATGCTACGCGCCTACAATCCATTGACGCCTCCTGGCCCGGCATGCCACCCAGGCACACAGAGCGCCCATCGCATGCAGTGTCGGGGGAGAGGGGGCTCTGATAGGCCGGCGAGATTTTCCACATGGCCTTTCGGCTGCCATGCTGTGCGGCCGTTGCGCTGCCTTGCGCCCTTCATCGGCCTCTCCCACACCGCCTCCATCGGCCATTCGTAGCAGCGACCATTGTGGACCCCGGTCGTTCGCCCTTATCACGTTAGAAGGAAGAAAGACGTGCCGAGGCTGGTATCAGCCATCTGTCGCGCGGCAGCGGGCTCTGCCGAAACAAATAAATACCGCAAGCGTAGATAAAAAGGCTCGCCCTTTCACATATACAGAAAAGAGAACCGTTCTGCGCCATTGGATCGCCGTACCAAACCAGCGCGGCGTGAGCGGACGATGTCCAGAGGCGAGGCAGAAGACGGCCTTCTGCCGAGAAAGCACGAGACGACATATTTAGGTCACGGTGGACCAATGAAATTAGCGGATCAACAAAACACCAAAGGAGACATCGGCGCATAAAAGGCAACCGGGGGGGCGTAAAGGGAAGCCTGAACAAATATGCCGCCATGTTTCCTAAAGAAAGTGAACAGTGTATCGTGTAGTTTTTGCCGGTACAAAAAGCGAAAGTGATCTAAAACCGGCAACGTATATTTATGGAGCTCGCTTTGAATTGCATAGGCTCCTGGAGGAAGAAGGTTTGCTTTTATTTTTCAGCGACATCAAATTAACGCGGCTCTGAAAGAAACAAATTGCCTTCTGGGATTTCCGCGGCGTCGAAGTAAATGGCTCTACCCGTGTAGTTAGTTGCCTTAACAGTTAGGACTTGAAGCCCACCGGCTGGCTAAAAGCAGATTTAAAAAATGGAATCAAGAAACATATCGCCAGGCAGATAGACATACTTGGAGCTAAGATTTCGTCCCAGCTTGTCAAAGATTAATTTAGAATAACTTTGCTGAGCGTCATGTAAAGAAAAGAAGCAACGCGTGAACGACACTGAAACGACCGGAAAGAGATGTAATGTGCGCATAATGTAAAAGACATACGGAGAGTGGGAGGAGCCAAAGGTTAAATGCAGGATTGAGTCGGCAGACTTCCATGTTCTTCACTCCAAAATATCCTGGCTTAAGCGCGGTGATGCGCAATATTTTAATTTTAATGCAAAAGTATTATGCGACTCATCGACAAAGAAGCCGGTTTCCAAAAAAGTGGCTTCCGAAAACCCGCTTGACCTGACAAAAAAAGAAAAAAAATTCTTCTGAAGGCGCGGGGAATTAAACACAGGGCTTTCAAACTGCGAGGCGAGCACGCAACCCATAGGCCGCAAAATTTTTTTTTTCTTGATTTCCTGTGCAGGACCAAAAAAGATTATAGCAGTGGCAGAGCAAAATAACAGGTGCACAGTGATATTCAAAGTGGAAGGTGCAAATGAGGCTGCGCTGTGATTAGAAAATGTTTTAAGTTTGACAGATCACCCAACCTGGTCATCCGTTAAGGTTGCTCGCTCTGAGCATTATAAAGTTATTTTTGATAAGCCACACTTTCGATGAAATACTCCTTCACTGAGCGAGCATCTACATCAGTGTTTCTTACAGCCCCTTCTGTTTTCCATACACTGTGGAGGCAGAGCAATATGAATACGTCGTATGATATACCCTATTCATGATCGACATTGTAGAAACCTTATACCATGAGGTGTGACTGGTAGGTCCTTTCTGAAGTCCGCTCCAAGGTGTCCCAGAGAAGTTCTGCGTACCAGCAGTGGTCTATGGTTTCTGGTGACCGGCATATTAAGCAGTCAACCGACCATAGAACAAAAAGCGTTTTTCTCTCAACCATGGTTTAACAGGCAACGTACCGCTACGTAGAAGGAAGAAATTGTTTGCTGACGATCGGACTGGCATACTTTTAACTCTTTTTAAGACCTCCTTAACACGTTGCTTATTGGCGAACAAAGGTGAAGCTAATGTATGCATTGGCTTATGACTGTATGCTCATGAGTAGGTGTGTCATCAGAAAGCAAGGCGCCAAAAAATGAAAATACAAATAAAAACAATGACTTCGCGTTCGAAGCACACAATCAATGATTGTTTTTGGTAAATTGGTTTTTGGTGCTAGCATTTATTACAATAGCGCATAATATGCTCTTCATGTTTTATTCTGACATCTAGTGATAAAGAATACGAAACAAGGAAACAAGACGAAGGAGAAGGTACAGCGCAAAATAGCCAGGACTAAAGGAGCGGACAGACACAGGCGCTATAATACCGGCTGCTGTGATAACAATTACGCCCTGTCTATAATTTGTGAACATAGTAAATGCAGCAAACTGCGCTGTTGCAATATCTGGTACGCTTTTAAAGATTAGTTTAGAACAAGCACGAAGAATTCCAGACAGGAATCAGACGGGAGAAGTTTCGCCAAGCAACTATTTCATTAGAAAATATACACTTCTTTATGGGCGACCATACGTTTACGTGTGTGCTAACAGTCGTCCGTATGTTCGGCACATGTATATCGCCTGCATGAAATCCTCTTCCGCGGATATCAACATGTGTGCCAGTGATACAATGTGGACAGCTTCTTCGGATAAGGTATGTTTGAAGCAGTTCGCGCGCAACAGTATTTTTGCTACTGGGTAATATTTTAAGCATAGTAAAGCGCACTAGATTTTAAGCAATCGGCTTTAAACAATTCAGGGGGCACTTGGTTGACCTAAAGTGCGGTGAAGCGAAAGCCTTTAGAGCGATGTTGCTGCTTGTGTCGCTGATGTGTGGTGATGATGTTGATTAAAGACTGCAAAGAGCGTTTAGGCGGCACCCTTCCAGATCGGCGTTAATAATAATAATAATAATAATAATAATAATAATAATAATAATAATAATAATAATAATAATAATAATAATAATAATAATAATAATAATAATAATAATAATATTTAATAATAATAACTTCCTTATTTCCATCAGTGATGGAGGATACCGCGGGTACAAGTCGCTTTAGAGGCCAGCGACATGACTAGAGCCCACAGCCTGCTTTACAAGGCAAGCAACGTGAACAGGAAATAGACATACATGGCAATTCAAATCATATGAAGTATGCACAAAAATAAGGAAAAAGTACGCAAGTTGCATAAAAATGCTCTTCAATTACTTGAGAAAGAATGAGTGACAAAAAGTTCACGTAATGCTCGTACATAAGATGTATGAAGATCAAGACCTGATTTCTGAAAAGTTTTTAAAAGTTCTGGTAGTGTGTATGCTAGTTTTTGAGTAAAATAATTGGTTCGCGGAGTGATTATCTTCCACTGTTCTGCATATCTTGTGGCGTAAGACTGTGTGTTCGTGGTAAGATTAGATAATTCATGAAGGAACCTTAAATTTTCTTTTACCTCCCGCTTGAAAGCTTGACTTAACTTGTAATTATAATGATCAAACACAGGTATTATATTTTCTTTCGAAAACAAGTCTGATGTGTGGCATTGTAAGGTCAGTTAAACAGTGCTCGAACAAACTATTTCTGCAGTATATGGATCTTTTCAAGATTCGTACTTGATGTGGTATCCCAAACGAGCAGACAATAACATAGCGTAGAAAAAAAAAGAGGGTGTTATAAACAAGAACCTTTATTCTGCAAGGTAAAAAGCTCTCAGCCGCACCCCCATAACAGCTACGCGAGATAATTAGCCCAATATTGATTCTAATAAATGTGTCCCAAAGCATATTTTGTGTGAAAATAACGCCAAGTATATTAAAACTGTCTACAATTTCTATACTTTTATCGTCATAAACGAGATTGATGGAGTAGCTTATTTTCTTAGATTTGGCATGAAAAGTACAGCTTTTTTCTTGTTTATATTGATTTGTAGCGAGTTTGGTTTTGACCATGCACACAGAAATCTCAGGGCAGTGTTTGGTTTACTCTGAAGGCTTTTTGAGTCACCGCGGTGGCTCAGTGGTTAGGGCGCTCGACTACTGATCCGGAGTTCCCGGGTTAGAACCCGACCGCGGCGGCTGCGTTTTTATGGAGGAAAAACGCTAAGGCGCCCGTGTGCTGTGCGATGTCAGTGCACGTTAAAGGTCCCCAGGTGGTCGAAATTATTCCGGAGCCCTCCACTACGGACCTATTTGTTCCTCTCTTCTTTCACTCCCTCCTTTATCCCTTCCATTACGGCGCGGTTCAGGTGTCCAACGATATATGAGACAGATACTGCGCCATTTCCTTTCCACTAAAAACCAATTATTATTATTATTGAGTCAGGTGATGAGTCAGGTGGCGCATTACGTATTTTGCATCTTTAGAGATGTTTACTAGGTCATTTATATTCCCAATAAACAGGAACGCGCCAAGAATACTGGCTTGAGGAAAGCCTCTAGTGATAAGTTTTAAGCCTGAGCGGTTATTGCTTATTTCAACATACTGATAGCGATTATCAAGGTAAGATTTTATAAGGTTCAAACAGTGCCCTCGAATACCGTACGTTTCTAGCTTATCAAATAGAACAGAATGAAGGATGCAATCAAATGCCTTAGTAAAATCGATATAAATACCAAGGGTAATATTCTTAATTTCAAATTGCATTAAAATAAATTCTTTTTGATGAAGTAGTGCTAATTCTGTTGACCGTCGTTTCCTGAGTCCAAACTGTGCTGGAGAAATTAGGTTGTGCCGTCAAAATACCGTGATACCTGCATTAGGTTTAGTTTTTCTAGCGCTTTCGAAAAGCAGGCAATATAGAAATGGGTCTGCAATTTTTAATTTCATTAATGTGACCTTTCATGAATAATACCGAAACTCTGGCTATTTGCATTCGTTTAGTAAAAATTGCACTTGACAAATACATATTAAAAATATAGGTAATATATAGGGAATTAATGTCAAGCACATACTTCATAGGGCGAACCTGCATGACCTCTGCATTGCAACTTGAGCTATTCTTTAGTGAAAAGAAGACTGATGTCACCTCAGGCTCCGTAATGGGGTGAAGAAACAGTGAAAATGAATTTCTTTTTGGCATAAATTTACTCATATTAGATGACGCACTACCATCAGAAAAAATTACAAGGTAATCATTAAAAGTATTTGCAACAACATTCCCTGATACTTCGTTTCCACCAAGTAATAGATTTCGTACTCGTGGAGCTTAACTGCGACAATTTAAGACATCATTTAGTTTTTTTCATAAGTTGTCATGTTTGTTCGAACAACCCGCAAATTCTGCATGAAAAAAGGACTTCCTATGCAATTCTATTTCTTTATTTAGCTTATTTCTAAACAACTTGTAGTATTTTAATGTACTTGGATCCTTAGTCTTCATGAACTTGTGATAGAGCACATTTTTATAGTGAATTCGTTTCGGCCATACCATGCTGAATACGCTGGTTCTCTCGTCGTTTCAGCAATTCAAGGGTTAACCACGGTTTAATAATAATTGGTTTTTGGGGAAAGGAAATGGCGCAGTATCTGTCTCATATATCATTGGACACCTGAACCGCGCCGTAAGGGAAAGGATAAAGGAGGGAGTGAAAGAAGAAAGGAAGAAGAGGTGCCGTAGTGGAGGGCTCCGGAATAATTTCGACCACCTGGGGTTCGAACCCGACCGCGGCGGCTGCGTTTTTATGGAGGAAAAACGCTAAGGCGCCCGTGTGCTGTGCGATGTCAGCGCACGTTAAAGATCCCCAGGTGGTCGAAATTATTCCGGAGCCCTCCACTACGGCACCTATTTCTTCCTTTCTTCTTTCACTCCCTGCTTTATTCCTTCCCTTACGGCGCGGTTCATGTGTCCAACGATATATGAGACAGATACTGCGCCATTTCCTTTCCCCCCAAAAAACCAATTATTATTATTATCTTTAACGTGCACTGACATCGCACAGCACACGGGCGCCTTAGCGTATTCCTCCATAAAAACGCAGCCGCCGCGGTCGGGTTCGAACCCGGGAACTCCGGATCAGTAGTCGAGCGCCCTAACCACTGAGCCACCGCGGCGGGGTTAACCACGGTTTCCGTATTTTAGCGCAACAGCGTTAAGGAGATCGTGTCGCAGAAAATCCGGTGTTATCGGCGTCGGCCGTGAGCGAAAAATCCCGGCCGTGAGCGAAAATAAATCCTCCTCCTCGCAATGTATTTTCTTTACCTTACGGCGCGGTCCGGGCGTGCAGCGACAGATGTGAGACAGCCATCATTTCCTTTCCTTAAAAGATATTTTCATTTCATTTTTCTTTCTCTTACGGCCCAGTTCAGGTGTCCACCGAGAAATGTGAGACAGGCATATTTTCCTTAAATTATCCAACGCACCACGCGTCGCGCCGAATGGGCGATGGCGTTCCGTGGACTCCCTGGTAGTGTGCAGCATGCTGTCGCGTTCCACTCTTAAAAAGGCGAAGCTTAAGCGTCCTCCAAATCTTTTTTACCGAGTCTGAGCTTTTTTCAGGAAAATGGCTCTTGTATATTCGGGAGACTACATCAATTATCTTGCCATACGCGACATCAACGTTATCCATTTCTAAAATTTGTTTAGGGTCGCACCCTAGTAGTTCATCTCTGAAACTATCTGGACATGATGGAGTAATATTTTGAACAAAAATATACTCATGTTTTCTGTTCTTTCTAAGGTTGTGTTTTCTTAAGAAAAAAACTGGAAGGTGGTCACTAAGATCATGTGACATTACCCCGGCAGTAACTTTTTCAGCGTCAGCGTTTGTAATGAACAAGTCCAACAATGTTGCACTTTCAGCTGAAATCCTCGTTGGCGTAAGGATTAAGTTTTCATACCCATTTGAAACTAAAATATTTAACATAGCCTCTTGCGGTACAGAAGTGGTCAACATGTTGATATTGAAATCACAAGTGGACACCAAGTAATTTCTAGTTTCCGCAGTAAAAGACAGCAGCTGCTCATAAAAAGAAAAGAACTGTCTAAGATTTCTATTTGGAGACCTGTAGCAAGCAGACAATAAGTACTGATTCGCACGAGCGGTTACCATTTCAAAATCTTCGCAATAAACACTAAAGTCCGGAAGCAGCTCACAACTTACATGCTCTTTCAACAAAAGCAAGACACCGCCGCCGCGGCGGTTTGTTCGGTTTACGCAGAACGATTGATGAGACCTAAAATTTGGCACATTGCGATAACCTCTGCATCAAGTTTCATTGAGCATTATTGCCGGATCAAATAAAAAATGAAGACTATTGATAAAGTCATCTATATCTGTTTATTTGTTATAGAGCGAGCGGACATTAAGGTGAAGTCACTTTACTGAACCAGCATGTTGATTTGAGACAAGATTATCTACATCGAGTGGAAAAAGGGGACTATCACTAGCCATTTTTAGGCAGGAAAGATCAACTGCAGTACGCTAGCAAGAGAGCAGGCTCAGGAAGGAAAGTCTGATCTGTGGCGCACTACGACCACAGGGTTGCCCTCAGCCTTTCGCAGCAAGATTTTTCCACTCCTGTGCCATGCGTATTTGAACCCTTCACTTTCGCCCCACTTTTAGCCTCTCGAAGCAGCTGCCGGCTATGATTTGTCATGTTTTTCTGAAAGAACACCTTGGATTTTTTTCTTTAAGCATCGAGCGGCTGTCGCGCCACTGGTCTCGAACCGACTCCTTGAGATATCTCAACAATTATATTGCCAGGTTTGCATGGAAGGCGGTGGATGGCAGTGACATCATTTTCTGTGAGTAGAGGAACCTCAGTCAAAGCGGCAACAGAATTTACTTTCTCAAGCAAATTTTCACCGTCAGCGCCACTAACACCTTGAATTTTTGTTTAACCTACGGTTTCTCCGTTCCAGCTCATTTAAATCTACCTCGATTTTTTGTCGCGTCGTTACTGGTCTGAGAGTTCTGTTCAAGATGGTCAAGCCTTTTCCCGGATTTCTTTCGTGTCCTTTTCTTGCGCAGCTAATCGTGTCAACATCTCATCATACTTGCCATACATCAGTTGTGCCGACCGCTCAATACTTGGCACAGTCTCTATGTGTGGCAACAACTCATCTAACTTTTGACTTATGTTCGCTAAAATCGACTTTATATCAAGCAGTTCGTCAGCTGACGACTTGCCATTTAAGCTTTCATTATCCATTCCTGTAGCTTTGCACTGACAGCAAGTCCACTTTTGTTTAGCCGACTCACATTTTTTTCTTATACTGTTTACGCGATAAACCAGCACATGCACCAATGCGGAAAAGTTCCTTACATTCGCTACATGACACAGACTCTGCTGAGCTAACAGCTTCATTGCCTGAAGAGCTGACATGGGAGCAGGACCCGGAAGCACAGGGATGTAGACTTCAGTGGTAGCAGCGGCAGAGTAAACGCGAAGTGCACAAGAGAGCAAATTTTACAAGGGGTGGACTAATCTGTGTAGACAGGGAAGTGTAAGCCAGTGTGCCAGGCTCGCTACCGCTACTGCCAAATGAGTCATTGTCTTCCAAGTGGGCGGATTTTATAGCGAGGAATCCGGACGGCAGCGGCACCCGGTGGCAGGAATCTCGACGCTATCCCCTGTAGATAGCGGCCTGGCTTAGGAACCCGCTTGTGTATGTAGCACAGGAACGATGCAGCACCAAAGACGGAAAGGGTAGCTCCGCACAGACTACCGCCGGGATTACAAGGAACGTCGAAGAATCTGTGTAGAACGAAAAGTGTAAGCCAAAGTGCCGGGCTCGCTACCGCTGCTGCCAAAATTGCAGGACGCTTGCTATTGGAGGACGCTTAAGCGTCGCATTTAAGACTGGGACACGACAGCGTGTTGCAGCGTTGCCAAGGAGTTCAGGGGACGCCATCGCCCGTTCGGCGCGACGCCTTGCCCGTTGGACAATTTAAGGAAAGGAAATGACGCTTGTCTAACATATCTCGGTGGACACCCGAACCATGCCGTAAGGGAAGGAAAATTAAATGAAAATTGGTTTTATGGAAAGAAAATGACACCTGTCTCACATATTTCGGTGGACACCCAAACCGCACCGTAAGGGAAGGAAAATGAAATGAAAATTGGTCTTATGGAAAAGAAATGACGCCTGTCTCACATATCTCAGTGGACATCAAAACCGCGCCGTAAGGGAAGGAAAATGAAATGAAAATTAGTTTTATGGAAAGAAGATGACCCATGTGTCACATATCTCGGTGGACACCCGAACCACGTTAAATTGACAGCTATAGTGTGACAGATTTCGCGGACGGATGGACAATGATGACCAATTAAATGTTTTCGCCTTAAAATTGACAGACGATTGCGATTGGCGGCAATGCGATATTTGAGCATAGCTCTTCACGGCTGGCAGGTGACATGTTACGCTGCTAGCCACCCTCCGGGATGCTCCCATCACAGCCACTTTCCATGTGGCGTTTCGCTCTGCTACTTGGACAACCGGCCACGCCGAGAACGCCGACGACGAAAGCGGAAGCCAGGAACGGGCGCCTAAGAGCTGTGCTCTAAAAGGAGAGGTTTTTGAACATAATTGTACAAGGAGTACTGCTCTGGTGCAGCAATATATAATACGAACCAAACTCTTTAAAATGCATGCTCTTATTAAGCACCACTTTTGGGGAAAAAAATTCTTAGTGCATGCTGGGTAGGGATGTCGACAGCACGCATGCACAAGCACGAGTGCACACACAATGCACTCTCGCGAGCACGCACAACGTGAACGTGCGCGCAGTTCTTGCCTTAGCACAGAGTCGCCACAGAGCGTGATGCTAATATATAGGCGCCCCTAAGATACCTGCTTGTGCAGAACTCGATCCATGTCCGTAGCACATCCTCTCACATTGTATCCGCACGTAGCTTAGCGCGTGGCGCATGAAGAAACAAATAGACATCGTTCGTAAAACTTCTCAAACTTTAAACGACGGCCATTCATCGACATTACTCGCTCGTGTCTTGTCGGCTCAGTCCAGAATCTCGTTCACCACGGGGACCGATCGTCTTCGCACTATTTATAGCGTCCACCCAAACGGTCTCGACAGCATGGGCTGCGAGGGTATTGGATCTTCCGAGCAATCTCGCACTTTTGGGCAGGTGCCTTCTGAACGCCATCGCCCGCTCGGCGTGACGCCTTGCCCGTTAGACAAATGGCTGTGCTACGTACTTACGGTGAAACGGACGCGCGGAGCGGCAAACCACGCAGAAGCGCTGCCATGCGCCTTGCCGACACGCGCGGGACTCAAGTTGCAGTCGTAGTTCATCGTTCTCTACAAACCCGATGCCACGAACGCCAGCATAGCTTCCGCGCCAAACGAACGGGCAGCAAGCCGCAAGCTTCGTGGTGAACGCGCTTTGGATGTGCGCTGCGTTGTTCGCCGCTCACCGCGTGATTCCTGCGTGCCCGCACGGCCCCACTGCGCCCGAACGAGACGAGCGGGAGGCGCTTCCGTCGTGCGAGTTGTGATTCATGTTGGGAGTGGAAAGGGGGACACAGCGCGTGCATTTATCTCTCTTCTGAGGCGATGGTCGCTGCGCATAACCAATCTCGGTCTGCTCGTCGTCGTGGGTAGTCAGCGCACGTTCAAGATATTAACTCGACAGCGTTAAGAGGCTCGTATAGCAGAAAAGCCGGTGTCGGCGTCAGCCGTGAGCGAAAAATCCTCCTCGCACTCCTCCTCCTTGCAATATACGCCACTGCCCCACAGATAGCGTGGTGAACGAGATTCTGGACTTAGCCGGCAAGACACCAGCGAGTAATGTCGATGAATGACCGTCGTTTAAAGCTTGAGAAGTTTTACGAACGCTGTCTATTTGTTTCGTCATGCGCCACGCGCCGCGTCGCGGGGAAGAGAGGGTTAAAGTGAGCGAAGGGGCCACGCTATCTCTTGGGGCAGTGGCGTACATTGCGAGGAGGAGGAGGAGTGCGAGGAGGATTTTTCGCTCACGGCCGATGCCGACACCGGCTTTTCTGCTACACGAGCTCCTTAACGCTCTCGAGTTACAGTTTTAACAGAGCGTATTTGCACCTCCGCGCCGCTCCCGGTAGCCGCTCAGCCTTACCGCAGCGTTGGCTATAAAACTGCTTTTTAGCTAAGCGGAGGCAGACAGGCGAACTGCACGGGAGAGCTCCCTGGTGAGAAAAAGTGGAACCAGACAATAAAAAAAAAAACAGCTTTATTTTTCCGCTGCACTTCAAAGAAATATTTTTGCTAGTAAACATTTTATAAGACGTGAAGTGAAAGACATACGTAGTTTTTTAACAGACGTTCGTTAATTTTGTTATTTCCGAGTACTTGCTCCAAAACACAATGGTTGTTGAATGGGCTTGCCGCAACCACCTCCCGCAAAAGGCACAAATCGTCATCTACGCGAAAACCTTTTTCGGGGTTTATGGCTAGAGACGCCTGTGCGTTCTGAGGAGGTTGCGGCACATGCGGCAGCATCTGTTGAACCGGCGGCCATGTTCAACTAGCAAGCAAGCGCAAGACAAGAAGGCTTTGCGTGAGACACGCTCATAGCGCCGTTCCGCGCTCCGCTAGCACTGCGTACGAGCGGAGCGAAAGTGCCGGTCCGCTCGCTCGCTCCCGTCTGAGCGTTTGGCGCATGCGCAGCAGCGCTCCCGCTCGCCGGCTGAGCGGAGCTGAAGCGAATACGCTCTGCTAAAACTGTCTAGCATCTTGAACGTACGCTGACTACCCTCGACGACGAGTAGACCGAGACTGGTTATGCGCAGCGCGAAGCTCAGTTACGGCGCAAGTGGCAGCAGTCACGACGGAGACGACCGCACCAACACCTTAATGGTCTTTAAGGTATTAGAGTGAAAGTGAAACGTGGTGAAACTCTTGTTAGCGGAGCTGCCGCTTGATGGTGACCTCTCGATCGCTGCAAGCTCAGGGGTCTGAGCGATCCGAATCTCATACCTGCCACTCTTGAAACCAGCTCTGCCAGCCGGCTCGCCTTTGCGCTCGGGGCAGTGGAAGTAAGGAGGGCTCTGTGTGGAGAAGCTAGGCTCCTCGAACAAAGATATGCGCCGGACAGAAAAAAGAAAATAACGACGTGGTCATGAACAAATCGAGAGGTGCGGCTGTCCCCCACGTGCGCTTTCACTGCAGCCTCGTTCAATGAGGCTGGTGGCAGCGGGTGACAAGCCTTCCGGTTCCACCTCGGCCGTGGAAAGAAGATGGTGCTCGCCTGAGGGCCCTCACGCAAATTGGAAGCGGGCCCAGCGAAGCTGCATGAGGCTTTAATGCTTGCGTCTCTTCTGAGCTATAAGGCCGCGTAACAAGTTCGGGTCGCGCTTTGACGACAGCTTTTTTATGCCACCTTGCCGGTAACTCACTTTTTTCTTTCCTCGGTCGCGCACTCCCTGCCTGCACTTGAGTTTTTTTCTATTGTTATTCTCCTGGCGTTCTGGTATGATCATTCAGAGCCTCTATTTCCTCTTTTCAAGCCCGCTCTCTTTATAAATAACGCACGTGTAGGCGTCAGGCGCGGTAGACGTTACGGAGCGGAGGCTTTACCGTGACAGGTTTGACGCGTTTGAGTGAGCACTAATAAGCGCCGGCTTCGCTGGATGTGACAGATTCGCTCTTTTCCGTAAGTGACAAGCCGTCGAGCGCACAATGCTCTTGAAGAATGGGGTTTTCGATACGAAGGAAAGACTGATACCATAAAATGAAGGATGGAGTTCGTCTTCTTTGAAGACTCCTGGTGATCTATTTGGATGCCCTTTTCACGCTCTATAGGACTTTTATAGCTGAGCAACAAGTGCAAGTGAGGTTAAAGGAATCTACTTGGAGCTTTCTCATAAGGATACAGTAGCATACTGAAGGGCCCCAAATCACTCATCACGTTGGTTCTCGCATTAGTGAGATCTTGAGTGAACACGTGAAGCTCATCCAAAGCGTCAATATTCATGTGTCAGTCTTTAAGATAGAGAAGACCGTGACTGATAAGTGTAGATCATGGTCCGCACGGCTAACTTGTCCGCGAAGCGTCTCCGTCCTTCTTTTATTGTTAAAACAAGCAACAATAAAAAGTCAATAACTTTGTTAAGACATTAAGTTGGGCTGTTGGTATTTGCTTGCTGGAATAATTTTTTAGCGGTTTAAAAACAAGAACACTACATGTGCGACAAACACACAAGAGCTGTTGTAAACGACGAAGCACCTACACGTGCTCAGTGAAAGCTATATATGTCTTGTAAGCGTCAAGTAAAGGTTTCAGGCTATAGCAGATGTCCCTTGTGTGTTTGTCGTATATGTAGTGTCCGTGTTTTTAAACCACTAAATGTTATTCCAGCAGCATTAAAATGTCAAAGCTTTCTCTTTTTTTTTATTTGCTAGTGTTTTCGCACCATCAGCAATATTTGTTAGACAGGTGTTTTCGGCTATTGCAGTCGCGTAGCGAGAGTAGATCCAAATTGGACTAGCGAGTACCTCAGCAGAAAATAAAAGTCTCAGAAATCTTAATCGAGTTCGGCCTTTTCTTTCCAGGAAGGCTCATAAAGCGGAACGGCATGACGATGCGAATTATACCCCCGGCAGCGAAGCCGCCGTACTCTTAGCCGAGAATAAATATTTGCGCTGCTTACGACTACATGTACCGGCGGATCTGAGAAAGTTAACATCCTTCTGTAAGCGTCGTATCTCGGTCTTTTTTCTTTTCATTGCGTGGGAGGTTGGAATGGCAGCAAACTAAATTTTCTACTTATTTTATTTCGTCCTTTTATTTTTTCACGGAAGCCGCCTGCGGCTGTTTTGACCGTCCGCTGCGAGTAGTCGAGAGTAAAATAAATGCCTTTAGTCAGCTGCATGAGCACTTCGGAAGAATGAGGTCGACGAAAAACACGAGGATGAATATAGATTGGTGATCGGCAGGGTTCAAGTGTGATTTGCTGATTCCAGGGAAGGGGGGGGGGGGGGGATAGATATCTGAACGGCTCTTTCGGTGGCCGTTTGCGTGTTGGTGGGGTGGTATAGGGGGCGGTTACTGGTGGACTGTGCGTTTTCTAAGCCAGTATTAAAAAAAATCGACGGCGTGGTTTTGTAATGTAAACTTTAGAACTAATAAAAGAGGGCTGTCCTTCTACATGTACCGTAGCTTCCTTAAATATTGCCGTGGCTAAGCTGCCAGCTTCTCTTTCCCACCAGTTGGCGACTGACGCTATTAGTAGAATTTTGCTTGTCGAAAAGTAAACGTCGACTCACGAATAAAAAAAACTGGTAGGGTTTTAACGTAGTTAAACCGAGAAACTGAGCGAAAGCATGTGTTTAGCCTGGTTGACTCATGGTTTTACTTTGCTGGGTCGTCGGCACGTCTGGCGATGACATTAGACCCAGGTTAAGCTCTGATTGAGGTCAAGCTGATTTGGTCTGCTCGCACCGCATACTGAAGTTGATGGAGCCAATGATATGCAATGCGCGGCGCGACAGTGGGTTGCGGTTTAACACGAGGCGTGATCGGCTGCGGCGGTAGCATAGCGCTCTCGTGCACTGGCCACAAAAGGTGCGGCAAAGTTGCGGCAATATTTATTTTCTTTGTGCGCCCTCCAGGGCCGGGATGCCACAAAATTCTTTGTTGAGTTTGACCCCTTGAAGTAGCATTTTCGCAATAATAGTAGGGACGATGACCGTCCATAGCCAAATGCAAGGCAGAGCTTAAGTGAAAAGGCGGTCAGAGTACATGCCTTACGCGGAGATATTCTTTGAGATATTGTCGCGACAGATAAGAACCACGTTGAACAATGTCGATACCAATACTGATTTTCGGACAAGACCGCAGTGAGGAACAAAGTAACTTACGGCGTCTTCATTGAGGCACATTGCAATTGTTTTTGCTTCAGTGATATGCTTGCGTGGATAGAAATTTCCGCAGCCGCGAAAGCAGGTGGACCATGTCAGAAAGTTTTCAATTTTGGGGTTGAACGTCCCGATGCGACACATGGGCTATGGGAACGCTGTAGTGGAGAGCTTCGTATTACGACCTGGGGTTCTCTAACTTGCGCTGACATCGTACAGTTCGGGGGCGCCTTTTACGTTTCCACTCCATCGAAACGCGGCCACTGCGGCCGGGTGGATAAAGTCCAAGATAGGTGCAGAACTGATCAACTGATATGATTTTTCAGTTTCCATTGCGTGAACGGTCCGCTCATTTTGGCTGCAGGGTCATGGCAAAATGAATGACTTGAACACATGCTAAACCTATCTTCAGCATCGATAAATGGGCGTATTGAAGCCAATTTAGGTATGCCGGTTGAAACTATGCTTTTAATTCCACAACTGGAGGAGAATCACAATATTTTTCCTTCCACTTCTCATTGTTTAATACGTATAGACGAAGGCGAAGCCGTTTTTTTAGTCTTTCTTGAAAACTTCGCATTTTATTTCACTTACACGTTTTAAAGAATATGGATTAACATAAACCCGCCCTTTCTTTCTAAACCTATGTAGCAAAATTTTGCTTTATCGGAGGTGTTCCGCGATTCAAGCAGCCTAGCAGAGAAAATGGGTCATATTGATTCACAAGTGATACTTTTTAAATCGAATTTTACGAGATCGATAACAATGACGGGATTGTTATGCGCTGTTGACGACTGCGTTGTTAAATCTTAATGCAGCTGTCGGCAATGCAGGAAATGGCGTCGCAGAGAATGACGTCTTACTCCCTTTATTCTCATCTTCCTCGGCTCGATAAAACTGAGTGCAGGCTCAAATCAAAAACGAGGTGTGTACTACTTAAATGTCACTAATTCAGAAAACCAATACTCACTAAATACACTTCTTTAAAACTAATCAGTAATCGCAGACCACGTTATGGTTCGCAAAAAATACGAAAACATTCTGGTTGGAAGCAAAAAAAATAATTCCTTCCACTTCAACTTTCTCCAGATCGGTGCACATCAATGTGTCACTCAGGTATCATCATTTTAATGAAGATAAATACAATAGCATCTGTTCAGCTGGTATGAACTAAAAGAATCACGGGAAACAGTGTGTCTTTTACTAACATACGCAAATAATCAAGTTTATACCTTTTGCCAAATTAAGCAATAGTGACCACAGCAATAATGAGCCACAGAGCTTGTGAGCTTTTCCATGCCGTCGTCACCATCGCCACTAATGATGTGCTTAAAGTAAAAATGGCGTCATACTGCCTCGATTGACCACAGCTCTCGAATCATCTCTGGTGGCGGGGAGGAGTTGATGCCGCTGGTAAGCATGGACATTCTCGCATTTATTTTCACTTTTAACCAATCGCTCAAATGAGTAATGTGCATAAAAAGTATCGCCAAAATACAGCTTTTCGAATTTTCTGGCCCCGTAGCAGAGGTTAAATTCTGTATGCTATTGACTTCTGTGTCCTGTATGGTGGTTTTCAGAGGTTTGTTCTGCGCATTTTAAATCTGCACATTAGCAACACCGCTGAGAAGAGGCTCCAGAGAGCAACAGGACAGCCGCTGTTCTGTACCTTTCGCTGTATCCGCGTAGCTTTTTTTCTAGCGGCGTGGCCACTTATGAACGTAAATAAACTCGCAGAAATTTCCGTCTTGCTCCGCAGGCGTCAGCTTTTGAACAGGTAGCTACGGATGATTAGGCTGTACTGTATATATCAAGCTGATGTTAAAAATACGATTGATGGGAACTCCTGCAACCAGTGTCAACTTCCTGTACTGCTTTTCACTCCTTGCCCCTGTTGGAAAATGGGACGTAGCTGGGGATGTCTACATTAGAAAAAAGACCCTTCCTTGCAGTGAAAGAAAAGAATGACGTCTCCGCAAGTGCCCAGACAACTTGTGCCCAGGAGTGCAGCCCTTTCCACATGTCCAAAACGAACGAGGAGGGAACGTCTGCTCATGGAGAACTGCAAAGCAGGTATTGAACCAGCCCTCACGAAACATCGGTCATTACTTATATTTGCAGTCGCTGTGAACAAGGCTGGCCTGCAATCAAATACGAAACACCTGACTGAAGATATGCTCGGCGCCTTCCATCTCGAATGGGCCGAAATAAGACCTAGTGAGCTATTACATGACGGTAGCCAACAGCACCCGAAACAAAGGAGCATAGGGGATGCCTTTTTTTAATTCGTAGTTTTTCATCAACGAGGGATTAATAAAAGCAGATGAAAAAACAACCACATGCCGCTGATGAGACCCGAACCCACGACCTCCGAATTTCGGGTCCGGTGCTCAACCAATTGAGCTACGGCAAAGGCCGTTAAATATTCTGCTTTCTGGGATATTTATGTGTAGTGCTAGTGAATCTTGAGAGTGTTCACCAGCGCCACTCTCACCTGGCTTTCCCTGGCTCCCTGGGTGAGTGGACGCCTCAGTCGCGCTTTGAGGTACGTGGGGTGAGAGAGAGAGAGCGATAGTATTTCACCACTATCCTCAAAAGCAAAGGAAAGGCGCATAGCTGGCCCCCTGGGACAGTGCACGCCTCAGTCGCCCTTTAGGCTACGTGCCGGCAGAGACAGATGTGCGCTGCAGGCGTTGGCATTGACAACGTTGTGGCAGAAACATGGCACTGAAGCTATAGTCCGTCGGCGTTCGTTGTGTTCATTGGCGTTGGCGTTGACAAAGTTCAATACTATGATGATTTTGAGGGAGTGAAAGGCACGTACCTGATGTGTTAGCTTTCTCTTGTGTTTTTATATGTAGTAATTGGCCCCCTGGGCCAGGAAACCTCAGTCGCGCTTTGAGCTACGTGGAACTCTTGCCAGCTCCCTCGGCGGAGGAATGGGACAAGCTCTTGGCGAGTTCAAAAGAAACATTAACGCAGCTGGCCTTCATCACGCGAGCTCAAGAGGCCGCCCCCGACTGGAGGCAAGCCTGGACTGGCCCCAGCCCCAACTAATCCATTCCATTTTGTGGCAATAAACTTGTAACCACCACCACCACCACCTTAAGCTACGTGGCGGTAGAGACAGGTGTGGCCTCCATGCATTAGCATTGACGACGTTGCGGCAGAAACGCGGTACTGAAGCTATGCGCCGTCGGCGTTCATTGTGTTATTGGCGTTGGCGTTGGCAACGTTCTAGACTCCGATGATTTTGAGGATAAGAAGGGCGCATATCTAGCTCTCTGGGTCAGTGGACGCCTCATATGTGCTTTGAGGTACGTGGCGGTGGTGAGAGAGAGAGAGATGTGGACTGCATGCATTTGCGCTGACAACGTTGTGGCAGACAAGCGGCCCTGCAGCAATAGGCTGCAGCGTCCAGTGGGTGACCAGCCTATTGCGGTCAACCATTTAACTGCCACCTTACAGGGTGGCAGGGTGGGCGCGCTGCCTATCGAGTATGCGCAACGCACTCAACGTAACAGACGCCAAGCCGACTCTGCTTGCCCGATCACCATCATCGTCATCATCACCAGCCTGCCTACACCCACTGCAGGGCAAAGGGCTCTCCCATGTCTGTCTAATTAACCCTTTCCTTCGCCAGCCGCATCCACCTTATGCCTGCAAACTTCTTAATCTCATCCGCCCACCTAACCTTCTGCCGCCCCCTGCTACGCTTATTTTATCTTGGAATCCACTCCTTAACCCTTAAGGACCAGCGGTTATCTTGCCTTCGCATTCCATGCCCTGCGCAAGCCCATTTCTTCCTCTTGATTTCGACTAGGATGTCATTAACCAGCGTTTGTTCCCTCACCCACTCTGCCCGCTTCCGGTCTCTTAACGTTACACCTATAATTTTTTTCTTTTCATGGCTCGCTGCGTTGCCCTTAACTTAAGCTGAACCCTTTTCGTTAGCCCCCACGTTTCTACCCCGTAGCTGAGTACCGGCAAGATACAGCTCTTGTACGCTTTTCTCTTGAGGGATATTGGTAAACTGCCATTCATAATCTCAGAGAACCTGCCATATGCGCTCCACCCCATTCTTGTCCTTCTAGTTAGTTCCCTCTCATGATCCGGATCAGCTGTCACTACCTGCCCTAAGTATTCCTTTAACACTTCCAGCACCTCGCGGCCAGTTGTGAACTCTTGTTCTCTTGCTAGACTGTTGAGCATTACTTTGATTTTCTGCACGTAAATTTTTAGACCCAGCGTTTTGCTCTGCCTGTCTAACTCATTTATCATGATTTGCAGTTCACCTCCTGAGTGACTCAGCAAGGCAATGTCATCAGCGAATCTCAGATTATTTAGGTATTTCCCATTAACTCTTATTCCCAACTATTCCCAATTCAGGCCTCGGAGCACCTCCTATAAACATGCGGTGAATAGCATTGACGACGGGCGCGGCATGCTTGTTGTGTGAGTTCGGAGAACTTGAGTGCCCGCTCCCTAGAGAAATCCCGGCTGGGGTCGCGATTTGCCCGGCAAATAAGTACTCGGGCTAGATTATCAGCGGCCTCATTCCGGGTTTGCCAGTGGGCCGGCACCCACATGAGCTCAATACGCCTATCGGAATTTAGGGTGCACATTCTCAATATCTTCCACGCGGGGGCAAGGACGCGTCTGCGGGCGAAATAATGACTGTTTTGGAATCGCTAACTATATAAGCCGCATTGGTTTGGGCGATGGCTTATGCTATAGCAGCTTCCTCTGCTTCTTCCGGGGTACAAGAGGGGTCTATGAAATGGGCGAGTGGGGGAGCTACTGGATGGTAAGCCACAGCTACTGAACGGTCTGGACCACACGCGGCGTCCACCCAGCGCACATCCTCTGAAGTGCCATATTCTTATGGAGAGCTTTGGTTCGCGCAACTCGCTGGGATTGATGTTATTCTGGGTGGATATTCTTTGGAAGGGGTTCGATGATAAAGGCGGCATGCACGGCGCGAGGGAGAGAGATTAAGTTTGCAGCGTGTGCGGGTATGCAAATTCCCAGAGTCTAATATATGCCGCCCTATTTCCGTGCCAGCCAGACGAAGATACTGTGTGTGTCGAAGAGCCTCTCTAAGTTCTTGTATAGTGTTTTGCGTTCCTAACTTTAAGAGCTTCTCCGAGCGTTAGCTGTTTGGTTTACAGAATTGATACCGTTATTGGCCGAGCACTAGCACGGATTGGTAAATAATGGTATCAATTCTAGTGAACCAGATAGCTAACGATCGTTACTTCAACGTCTACCAGACGGTGGCGCCATCTTTTTGAAGCAAAAAGCTTCACTACGCCAGCTTTGCGAGCCGTCAGCGGGGCCGTAAGTTTGACCTTGAATGCAGCTAGAGGTCAAACAAGGAAATGACGCCTGGCTCACATATCTCGGTGGACACACGACCCGCGCCCGTAAGGGAAAATGAAATGATAATAATAATAATTGGTTTTTGGGGAAGTAGCCGAGCGCCCTAACGTTACACTGAGCCACCGCTGCGGGTATAACTCGCAAGGGAAAGAAAATGAAATGAAAATTGCTTTTAAGGACAGGAAATTACGCGTCTCACATATCTCGGTGGACACCCGAATCGCGCCATAAGGGAAGGAAAGTGAAATAAAGTTGGTTTTAAGGAAAGGAAATGAGGCCTGTCGCACATATCTCGGTGGACACACGAACCGCGCCGTAAGGGAAGTAAAGTGAAAGTTGGTTTTAAGAAAAGGAAATCAAGCCTGTCTCACATTGGGCCATTTCCTTTCCCCCGAAAAAGCAATTTATTGTTTTTAATTGGTCTTTGGGGAAACGAAATGGCGCAGTATCTGTCTCATATATCTTTGGACCCCTGAACCGCGCCGTAAGGGAAGGAATAAAGGTGGGAGTGAAAGAAGAAACGAGAAAATAGGTGCCTTAGTGGAGGGCTCCGGAATAATTTCGATCACCTGGGGATCTTTAACGTGCACTGACATCGCACAGCACACGGGCGCCTTAGCGTTTCGCCTCCATCGAAACGCAGCCCCCGCAGTCGGGTTCGAACCCGGGATCTCCCGATCAGTAGCCGAGCGCCTTAACCACTGAGCCACCGCGGCGGGTAGCAATTTATTGTTCAATTTCGCTTTCTGAAATTATCTACAGGGCTTGCGCGTCGTTTGTAACCGGATTTGGATCCATAGCTCCGCAAACAACGAGTAAAAATGTGGTTGTAAATATCACCGAAGCTATATTAAATATATACTTTCTTGTGTGAGCGATTTTAAGGTCGTTTCGAAGAAATCGAGATGTTTAACAAAAAAATGGCAGTGGCTCAGCTCGGCTATGCCAGGATATACGTAGCGAAAGGTACGTTTCCCTTCCTGAGCTTGTTGTGGTCACTGTATGTTTACCAATGAGAGACATTGGGTATAGACATCTTTTATTCATTTTGCTTGACAGAGACGGAGACTACCCGATGATCTGAGAAGCATGGTCTGATGCAGCGGTCTAAATTTTGTCGATACAGTATTTCTATTTGGTAGAGCCTCTTCATTATACAAGCTCTATAGTACACCATTGTGTAGTCTGGACGAGAGGGTCCGAAGGTAAATTGAAGTCAAACTTTTCTTTCATACACTAACTAAGAGAGTCCCGTTTCCCGTTTAAATCACCCCAAGTCACAACTGTGAAACCATGCCGTAGGCTGGCATACACGTGGCAACCACATCAATCGTCTGCTTGACAAATGTTGCCAGCCCCGCCGCGGTGGCTCAGTGGTTAGGGCGCTCGACTACTGATCCGGAGTTCCCGGGTTCGAACCCGACCGCGGCGGCTGCGTTTTTATGGAGGAAAAACGCTAAGGCGCCCGTGTGCTGTGCGATGTCAGTGCACGTTAAAGATCCCCAGGTGGTCGAAATTATTCCGGAGCCCTCCACTATGGCACCTCATTCTTCATTTCTTCTTTCACTCCCTCTTTTATCCCTTCCCTTACGGCGCGGTTCAGGTGTTCGCCGATATGAGACAGATACTGCGCCATTTAATTCCTTCCCCAAAAACCAATTATTATTATTATTATTATTATTATTATTATTATTATTATTATTATTATTATTATTATTATTATTATTATTATTATTATTATTATTATTATTATTATTATTACAGATGTTCCCAGTGCCACGTAGACTCCTTGGATGATAATGCCGCTTTCCAGAAGCTGAGCACAGCAGGCTTCACCATTATTCACCGCGATCGAAGGGAGATGTCTGTCAGCGGTGATGCCTTAATTGTTTCACGTACACACAGACTCCAGCGTTCTTATTGGTTCAAGCCAACAGTCAGGCGACAACCTCAGGATCGGAAGATCGAGTTAATCTTGTCTTGTCTATACCGCCGTTTAGCAGCGGCTGGACACTCCTACTCTGCATGCATGTCAAACATTGTGATACAGACGCCCACTACATCTCCGCCTTTTATACGCAATCCTGCGCATGCGACGCGGGGTTCGGGTGATAGAGCGGCGTGCAGCGAGGCGGCGACGAAGAACGTGGCGCAGCTGTGGGGTCTCTCTAGTTACCATGGTATCGGCGCATGCGCACAATTGCTCATACGCGTGACGTCACGCTCGGCTTTGACGGTGGAGCGGGCGCGCGGCCGCGGGGACGCCGAAGCGCACACCGCACTTTGCTCCTCTTTGGTTGCCATGGTAACGACGCGTGCGCACAACTGGCCTCTCCCATGTACCGCGAAATGCTCGACTGGTAGCCCAGTGTAGCTCTCGCTACAAAAATGCCTACTATTGTGTGTGTGTCACTGTCGTTAACGATGGAAACCGCCAATCGCTCGACCACAAACGTAGCCAGGGAGATGCAGCTTTTCGCTTTCGATCAGGGTTAGCCATAGCTAAATTACCAACAATTTTTTCATCTGCTTTTATTAATCTGCCATTTATGAAAAAGTTCAAATTACAAAAAACGACATCCCCTATGCTCCTTGTTTTGGTGGTTGTTGCCTTCCGTCATGTATACGAGAATCTCTTTTCCCTTCACCTGCACATGCCAGGCTACTTGCTCAAGGCTGGCATGAAAGGTCGGGCCAGCCTTCATCCCTGGCGTGAAGACTAGCGAGATCTTGTGTGGATCCAGATAGTCCGACACGTTTGCAGGAGCGTGAGGTGGTGGAAGCTAATTAGGATACTATATGTTGAGACGAATAGAGCCATAAAAAGTGGCTTGTATGCAGTTAATAATAGACGTGAAATTTTATGTTATGGAGACGAAACCACCAACATCAATATTGTTTTCGCTGTGCCTTTTAATTTAGGATTTACATCTTGGTTGCCCTCCTTTACTACCCTTCCGTACCCTTGCCCCGCAAAGCAATACAGATTTAGCTGAGGCGTTTTATCGAGACGCTTCGCTGCCACGACGTCGTCATCGAGCTGTTTTTGAAGCGAAAAGCTTCACTACGCTAGGTAAAGCAGTCGTCGCGCAAGCCTGAGACTGACCTTGAACGACCTTGAGCCTAACCCCGTCCCAAGCGGCGCTGGCCGACTGCCTGCCATCGGCTGTTCAGTGGCTCCTGGTCGGCGGCCGACTAGGTCGGAAAAACAAGCTCGGCAACTGATCGGGCCGTGAGCACATGCCAGGCTACTTGGCTCAAGGCTGGCATGAAATGTCGGGCCAGCCTTTAGCCCTGGC
This sequence comes from Amblyomma americanum, assembly GCF_052857255.1. Classification (NCBI taxonomy): domain Eukaryota; kingdom Metazoa; phylum Arthropoda; class Arachnida; order Ixodida; family Ixodidae; genus Amblyomma; species Amblyomma americanum. The sequence goes on along the minus strand of NC_135499.1, from coordinate 184,764,845 downwards.
GTGAAGACAGCCGTTCCTCGCAAAGCTTGGCATATGCAGACGGGCCGATGTGGAGCCTACACGCACCGCCGGGCTACATTTACCACGGCACCTAAACTGCGCTTTGGTTTTATTTGTGGGCTCTTCTGCTGCCATGCTGATTTTACTCTATGCACTTGTGTTCCTGTGCCGTTTGTTTTTGGAAGCGCTTCCGGTGCGTGCCGCTTTCTCGTGTCGTCACTTTCATGGCATATTTGGAGCTTCTAGTGCAGCCATTTGATAGGAATACTGTGTTCGTGACACTTCTGATTGCGTGCGTTCCCGTTAGAACCAAAAATGAAGTTAAAAAACTCGCGTAGCATTTTTTTTTTTTACCCTGCTCTTGTTCCTCGGTGCCTCTAGGTTTCCGACGAGCCACTTGGAGCTCCGGCACAGCGGCGGCACGATCCGTTTCTCGTTCTTCAAACTCCTCGTGACGTTCTTGCTGTTCCTCACGGTGCTCATGATGGCATCGGGCGTCGCAGTGTCGGCCGCCACCAGCTGGCTGGTGGGCTCGGTGCTCATAGTGCCCGGCTTGCTGCTCCTCTGCTTCACGGTGCTCGTGGCCACGTGGATCTCGGGCCGCCGAGCGGCGTTCTCCGATGGCGGCGCTGATCCTTTCGCGGGCGTCGCCTACTCGATGCTGGCGCCGCACGCCGCCGATAGCGTCGTAGGAGAAAGCGTTGTCCACCATCGCGAGCAGCAGCAGGTCCGCGAGGCTCGGAAGAAGCGCAACCAACGGGTCCACAGGGGCTCCGGAAATGTCTCTTTCGTCGAGTAAAATGATTCTAACGCAGCCATGCGGTGGTGCATACTGTTTTGTCACTGCACTCTGCCGCCGCTGCTCTACAACGTGGAGCCCCGAAGGTGTTTGCCCTTACAGGGGAGACTACAGCTTAATTTGAAAAGAGTACGCGCGATCCGTTAAGCATGGCGAAGTCGGTTGATTGCACCTAAACCGACGGAATAGTATTTAGAGATAACATTGTGAAATCTGGCGTTGAGTGGCCATGGCTGGCGCAGAACTTCAGTGGTAGAGTCGTTTACCCTGTGTTGGACTTCGGCAGCTGATGACGACAACACGGCAGTGAAGGTCTCGGCTTCATATGCTGAATCATCAGTGTCCATTTCAATTTTTCACGAAGTCGTGGTTAAAGTGACAATGAGTAGTCAGCTTGCGTGCGAGCCACTGAAATAGCTGTTCATAACGAAAAAGAAAACACTGCGTGCATGAAGAGAGCAGGCAGATGCCGCACCTCCTTAATAACAACTTAATAATTCGTGGTTTAAAGATCTGCAACTTTAAGTATTTTGAATGTCTTAAAACATTCTTCTGTATGTTCTTGAAGTTGGAGGTAATGCATTTTCCTCGCATGGCTTTCTTTTCCAAAACCAGCAATTTATATAGGTTTTTTGCTGACGTATTTCCCCACACTCACGCACTGTAAGTAAGGCGATAATAGATAACAGAAGTGTGCACGAGTTTTTTTTTTATTGTGACAGGGAATGTGTGCCGGTGTCTGTTAAGCACGCCGACTGTTTTTCTGATTTTTGCACAGGTAGAATTTTATTGTTCCTTCCATTACATCTTTTCTGAAAAAAAAAATTACTTGTAAAGTTTTAACATGTTTGCGACTGTGATTGTGATGGGACCAAATGTAATGTTTTCGGGCAATTTTGCTCGAGAACCTGCTGCGCGGAAGAACACACTTTGTTTATTCATTTAGTGCTAGGTTATTGTTTGCAGACCAATCTTGCAGGCTGTAACACAACGAGCTTGTCCGTGTTAGAATACTTTCGAAATCTTTTCCTTCCACGTATACGGCGCAGTTTGCGTAAATAATGAACCTGCAAGCATTACTAGCTGCCACAATATCATTTATACAATATAGATAAAAGATCCGGACCAAGAATGCTGCCTTGTGTCACGCCAGATTTTATCGGACGGATGCGTGATTTGATTCCATCAAGTTCAACAAATTGACTGCGTCTGCTTAAATAGGACCTAATTGATTTTAATGACATTCCATGAAAACTATACTGTTCCTGTTTATAGAGAAGGAGTTTGTGGTTAACACAATCAAAAGCCTTACTAAGATCTAGATATATGGCAGTGTGAGAGCCGTTTTTTTTTTCAAGTATTTGAGATCATATCTTTGCGTAGCAAGAAGGTAGTTTCGGTTGTACGATTCTTTCTAAATCCATACTGACAGTCTGTAAGGTTATGTTTTCGTGAAAAATTGTCTAATCGAATGTTAATGATTTTTCTAGGCTTTTCGAAAATATGATAATATGGATATTAGGCGATAGTTCATAAGGTTACTTTTTCAGCCCCCTTGGGTATAACGACATCCTTTGCTATCTGCATCTGTTCTGGAAAAACGCCAGTGGAAGGAGATACATTGAAAATGTACGTTAATTGGTTAAATTGATTACGCATTTGACTGGCCAAATTTCTATGCGATCAGTGCCTTGGCAATGGCTGTTTTTAGGTTATTGAATATTGAGCAGACTTCCTCGATGGAAGCGGGCGCCAGGAATAGCGACTGTGGCACAACTCGTACTGTTGCAACTCTGTCCAAGTCGTCACCCGTTTCCCCCATCTTAACCTGCCAGTTTTACTCCATTTATTGTTGCACCATCGATAATCAGACTGTCATTGTATATACCGCGAGATTTTCTATTAAGTTCTTCGTTTAAATTTTGCTACATCAAATCACTTCATTTCATGTTGCTACTGTTAAAAATACGGTGAGAGTTTTCATGTTTTGCTTTCTGTTTTTCTTTTTATTCCATTCAGGAGTTTCTTACAGTCCATTCAATTAATCTGGATCACGAGTTTTCAGAAAGAACTCATGATGTTTATTTTTCCTTTTAATTTGCCTGATAAGGTATCCATAAGAATCCATGGTTTACGTGACTTCTTATACTTCCGTTTTTTTTTTTTTGAAGCTTGGAAAAAATCCGCCTTGGCGCAAATAAATTCACACAGACAAAACAAAAAGACAAGGAGACAACGGACAAAATGGACACCTATTTTTGGCGCCCGCAACCCACTTTTTTAGTGCCCAACAATATCCGGCCTCTATTGATCAGACAAAACTCTGTAAGTGCAGTAATTAATTTTTAGCTTCACATTATCGTAATTTCAAGTCCACTGCATTTGTTAGTGAGCATTATAGTAGAGTTGTTGCGGTACTTCTTGGCATCACAAAGCTTCGGACGGGTGACAATGGAAGTATACTCCTCACCCGTCAAAGATCAGCAGCGCTAGGGTGCAGCCCCAGCCGCTTTTGACTCCACTGTATCAACCATAGCGGACACGAAACTTTAGACCCAAACTGTGTATTGCACATAAGTTACAGAAAAAGAAACTAATATTTTCATACCATTAGGTAATTTCACTAAGTAAACGGTCCTAACTACGCTTATCCATACTTTAATCGGCAACACTTGATCGATCGTCTGCACGACGCTGGCGCTTCATTTAGTGCTAACTTGTGCCCTAAACTGTGTATTGTAATAAAAGCAGTCAATGTGTATAACGAGATACGCGTTCGATGAAATAGTTAATAAGGTAAAGAAAGTTCAGGGTGCAAACGACACCAGAGTTCATTTTTGAAGGCTGTGCGCTAAATAGGCGTTCGCAGCTAGCCCGTCAGAAAGCCTTACTGAACCACACCAGAGAAGCCACTATCATTCATCCCACTTGGGAGCTGTCAAACGCAGCTTTTAATTAGGACGGAGTATAAATAATAGTCTTTCGGCCTTTTCCGCTCAACTTCTAGGAAAGATGTATACTGAATTTTTCACCTTTAAAATCGAATAATTAAGCTAGGCTTGGTGCGCTTCCTCTAGTACTCATTTTTCCGCTCCAAAATCTGGTTCTCGAATACATGGAAATTTTACAAAATATTTCCGCGCCGTAATTATTTTTGAGGACGATCTAACATTTTTTCCAAGAGGACGTTTTCAGCAAATGGTAAAAAAGAGCTATTTTTCTTTTCCGACAATTCAGTAATTGCAATACTGCGTGGAAAATCAGGAGACGATGGCTGCAAAAACATTCTAGCGATCTCTAAGTAGGTCACCACCACACTAGCACTTATGATAGGGTCAGGGGCGTAGCCAGGGGGGGGGGGGTTCTTATGGGGGTTCAGCCCCCCCTCCTCCCACCCTCCCCGAATTTTTTTTGAGCTTTCACGCACCGCTGACCAAAACAACCACCAGCGCCGGAAGTCATTCCACATTTTGTCACCTACAGTGTCTTTTTCAGACTATAAAAGACATTTGGAGTGAACATTGCTAACTCAGGTTGGATTTCGTGGCAACGCCCATGCACCCGGAGTCATGTAATGCAAGGGGCCCATCCTAGCTCAAACTTTCAAGGGCCTGTCGATGGCCCGCTGTTGCGACTAAAATTTTGGTGCAATTACTCGCAATACAAAACCGGTGACAGCTGCTGCTGCGCAGTACACTGGAACGAAGGACAGCGTCATTGAGATTTTTCCCTGGCCGTTGCATATGTGCAAAAATGTAAAGGTTCTTGAACGACAAACATTCATTAAAACATTTGTCCTCTACTTGCTAACTCCATGGCCTTTACGTTTTCATATACGTTTTTCATGTGCACAGCTTTGCTGGTTCCGGACCGATATAGTTCTAGACTTCGTGTGATATTTTTTTTACTTAATAAATACGCAAACACATGGAACCATTGGTATTAGTTATTTCTGCCACGAGTGAACGATAAGGGGATAGTTGGTATTACATGATTACAAGACATAAAACTGAGCAGGGGACAAGACACAAAAGAGAAGCAAACAGGACGAGCTCGTCCTGTTTGCTTCTCTATCCCCTTCTCCCCTGCTCAGTTGTATGTTTTGTATTCATGTCTGCCAATATTTTTAAGACATCCGAATACATTCTTTTATTTTAAAAAATACATATTTTGCTTGTCTGGACAGTGTGTAGCGTTATCTAATACACAATAGCATTATCAATGGCAATAGAGATGCAGTTATTATTGCTGCGTTTGATCCCTCCACAAATTCTATGAGGAGGCCGCGCTGCAACATGAGTCCCCCCCCCTTCCCCCCCTCCGAACAAAATTTCTGGTTATGCCACTGGATAGGGCCATTTGAAACTGCTGCCGTCTGTTTATTACGTGTCACGAAAACAGCTCACCGAGTCAAGGCTACAGCTAGAACTTGGCAGTATTCCTTTGTAGATCTCTACAGCAATGTACCTGCGGCCGAAGGTTTCGTGAATATAGATAGATAAAAAGGAGGAAGGAAAGGCAGGAATGTTAAGCAGAAAGGGGTTCCGGTTGAATATACGTGAATATACTTCTACTTTAATAAGGCGAGAGAAGTGTTTAGCTGATGTTGAAAGACATATGATAGAAATGCGACATTTCATCATCGTCGCTGGTTTAGAAGTGCACATGTGTTTCCAAGCGTTGTAAATCAAGCCTTCAGTTAGCTGTTGGAAACACGCGCGCCTGCAGTGCGTGCGAAGTTGAATGGCTCTTTCTGCCACGGGCGCTCTTGGCTATACTTTGCGTGTGAAAACAAAAAAGAATAGCCATTTTGTCCTGCTTGCGTCAACCAACCTGAATCCCTGAGCAAAACGACATAGTGCTTTTGATTTCTTTCTTCCTGACACGAAAGTTATTCTTCATTACAGTGAAGACGTAACTGATGCGCCTGTAATTTTCGTCATTATCTGGATCATGGCAAAAGAATAGTATGCCAGCCTATTAACTCCTTAGACTGGGAATGCTTCGTCCCCTAATGTTGCTGCATTCCTGGGAAACTTAAATCTAAGCAAAGCTTAATTTGTTAAAGGAGCGAAAACAAACAAAGGCGTAAAAGCATTTTGCATGGCAGAAATCAATGCTCTTCATGTCCTCTTCTCAGTATGTGAAACAGGGCAGGCGAATATGCTGAGCTCGCAATGACAGGCAGTTAAAACGCACAAAGAGCCGCTCTTCGTCATGAGGACACTTTATATATTGTACAGTGACGTGCCATGCGCACTTGACTTTCAAGTCATTGTCTTACAAGAAATAAATAAAGTCCAAAAACGGCACAAAGTCACTTCATATGAGTGTCGCAAAGCAGAAAGCGACCGCGATTCCCGCTTGTGCGGCGAGCGGAACGGGCCCACTGTGAAGGCGTTCGTTAATAGCCTGCCTGATAGGAATTGCCTCGGGTTTCGGTGTCCGGGGCCAGCGGAGTCACCTTGCACGCCGCATTTGCGATTGGAACTGCGCCGGTGCTCAGACCCCATCACATAGTTTTGAGTTAAAGTTGGGGCTGGGCTTGAAGGCGCAAATGTTTCGCGGTGAAACGACAGGGTCTTAGACCGCCTTGTGAACGCGAATTTCCCTTCGTCGCAGCTGATCGCCCATTTCAGACGGGGTCTCCAGTTTTTCCCTTTGCTTATATTCTGGCTCGAAACTTTCTTGCCTCGAACGAGTAATCGAGTGAGAAGACATGGTGTGCTCTCGCAGTTTTGAACACAGTCGTACGGCACAGACAGCTGAATCGCGTAGGACAGACTAAAATATAAAGGGGATTCTGTGCGCAAATTAGACGCAAACAGAACGACGAAGCCTCCCTGCTTCCTGCAAAACGAAAATAATAATAAATATCCCTCATAAGCACTAGGAATTAATGAGCTGAGCATGAACTGCAGGTTGCGCTTCGTTGCCCTGAACGTGCAGCGTACTTTCCTCGAAGTCCGAGATTTTCCTAAGCAATAATGCCAACAGCGCATTTTATTAAGATAGGCTGAACTAAGTCTACGAGCAGCGACATTGTTTTAACATATACTAATTCCTGTTCAGGAGACCTTCTTCCTAAGTGTGCGGGTAATAAGAGGGGCCTCACGCCAAAAGATCACCACTCAAGCCAACTGCGAAGTTCATTTTCCCGCCACAGCCTATTCACCATATTCATTTCTTAAAAGCAGCACTGCTGTGAAAAATATTTGGTCAAAAGCAACAATTTTCATTTGGTGAGTTCACAGTTGGCATAAATTTGAGTGTACGACTGGGCGCTGAAAACCAGCGGCGATGTTCTACTATATTTCTTACTGTCGATTCCTCGGTTGATAAGCTTAAGAGTGACACCAAAGCGGACGGGTAGGGAGCTACCGCGTTGAAGGGAACTGAACAGAAAAAAGTGCGTGGTCGAAGGAAAGAGGCTCTGTACGAAGCAGGGATTGTGTTATTTCGTAATTTAAGAAATTAAACACAGAACATGCACCATACCTTGGTCGTAGTCTCCAGAAACGTCCTTTTTATCAATTAAAGAAAATTGCGGGATGCTGGCGCAGCTGTCACCGCCCCATGCTGTATGTGCAGCTTCTATAACGTCGTTGGTCAGTTGATCACGGCTTCTAATAAAGAAATAAGAGCGTAAGCTAATTCGTAGAGTTGACTCCATGATCCCGAAGTACCCCCTGGCACCAAAGCTTAAATGGGTCATTGAGCGTATTTTTCACACACCGGCGAATCTGACCAATTTACAAGATCTCACGCAGGGCAAGTACATCCTGTATACTACACGTTGCACATGCTGTACAAAGCAAAGCCGGCCATGTTAGGAACAATCATTTATTTAGCTGCGCCTGGAATCGACGCGAATGGAGGTAACAGAAAATTCAAGTCTAGCTCTTAGTCTAGGCTACTATCGTCTTTTTTCCAGCTTATAAGCAGTGCCTTGTTTTGGTTCATAAAATGTTTCTCAGCCGTCATCACTCTAATAGACACCTTTACACAAACAGCTGTGAAGAAAGCGGCAATTTATGTAAATGGGCTTAGTTCGGGGAAGATCCATACCGTATGTCCTTTATGCGGAAGCTGCAAGCTACCGAGACAGCCCGGTAGGCATCAGCATAGCGACTACCAACCGGACACGCAAATCTCAGTTTCAATATACACGAGCATCCAGTGGAAGAGGCAGCTATTGCCCAAGCCATCCGCTGCATATCTGTCGACCCGGACAGTAAGGACATCAAACTCTGGACCATCATAACCGACTCACAAGCAGCATGCTGAGCGAATGCCTATGACCTATTATCAAAGCATGTGCGGCATCTGCTCCATCCATGGCCCCACCTCCCCTCATTCGAATCGTCTGGACTCCAGGCCGTGCTTCCCTTCCGGAAAACGAGCGCCAACACGCGCTCGCCCGAGACCTGACCTACCGGGCACAGGGGATTGAGGCCCAGACAACTCGCCGAGGATTTACAGACGAAGAGAGCAACGTAACACCACCATGCACAGAACCCTTAACATGAGGGCATATCCTTAAATACTACAGACACCAGAGAAGCTCAATTCACCCCCCCCCCCCCACACACACACACAGATACCTCAGCAGAGCAGATGTCGTAGCCTGGCGCCAGTTTCAGTCGTACACTTTCCCAAACATCTACTAAAAACAGGTCTTCTTTCGCACACAATATCCTGGATACTGCCCAGCATGCAGCAGCCCTACACATTGTTCTACTCGTTGTGGGGATGCCTCGACCCCCCGGAGCACCAAACGCCCATCCTCTGCCCCACTTACTCCTCCTGGGAAGCTACTCTGTGCAGCACACACGTTACATGTCTCGTCTCCTGTTCTTTGTTGTAAGCCCTCGTGTTAAAATACAGCGCGACAACACCTTAAACACAACACCAGCAACAACTGGTCGAGCCGGCGCGGTCTAAGTAGTAGACTAAGTACACCGCCAGAAGAGAATGGCGACCACCTGCCAATCCATTGGTTAAGTAAAAGTTTTCACCCTCCTCCTTCCGTCTGCCCTCTCTCTAAAAAGCAAACTATTTAGGAGCCGAATAAAACTGTGACGGATTATCACGCCGGATGTCACAAATGCTATGGTGGTGCCTACATCATCATCACCATCATCATCCTGACTATGCCTGCTGCAGAATAAAGGCCTCGCCCACGTCTCTCCAATTAACACTGTCCCTTGCCAGCTGCTTCCACCATGTCCCCGCAAAGCTCTTAATCTCATCCGCCCACCTAACTTTCTGCCGCCCCCTGTTACACTTGCGTTCTCTTGGAATCCACTCCGTCACTCTTAAGGACCACCGGTTATCCTGCCTTCGCATTACATGCCCCGCCAAAGCCCGTTTCTTCCTCTTGATTTCGACTAGGGTGTCATTACCCCACGTTTTTTCCCTAATCCACTCTGCCTACACGACGGTCGACATCTGTATTCCATTGAAATAATTACAAAAACAACGAAAATCATCAAGGGCCCAATAAGTCAATGCTGGCACCTTGCTGGCCACAGCATGACACTGTTGTTGACGCTGTTTGTCACCCAGGTAGCATTACTTTCACTTAACTTGGACACCTAATAAGTGGCTCAACTGCATGGAGATACTAATCATGGTGCTTGGGAGGATAATGGACTTTTCTTTGTTTTGATTAACTCTTGATAAGAGCACATGTTGAGAGGATCTCCGCCACTATGCCTATTTCGTTTGTTGCGCATTGAACTCTGGTGCACTGAATAAATTTCTTTAGCCCGAAACTCTAACCAACTTTTGACTATTCCTTCGCTCCCACCAGCACGACCTCTTCTTGGATTCTTTATTGTTAAGATTTCGTTGACTTCGCTCTTAAAACTTCGAAGTAAGGGGTTATATAAGTGCTTCTTTTGCTGAGGTGATATATTCGAAAGAAATCTGTAGTTGCCCCATTCAGCGAGAACACGTGTGCGTGTGTGTGTGTGTGTGTGTGTGTGTGTGTGTGTGTGTGTGTGTGTGTGTGTGTGTGTGTGTGTGTGTGTGTGTGTGTGTGTGTGTGTGTGTGTGTGTGTGTGTGTGTGTGTGTGTGTGCGTGCGTGCGTGCGTGCGTGCGTGCGTGCGTGCGTGCGTGCGTGCGTGCGTGCGTGCGTGTGTGTGTGTGTGTGTGTGTGTGTGTGTGTGTGTGTGTGTGTGTGTGTGTGTGTGTGTGTGCGCGTGCGTGCGTGTGTGTGTGTGTGTGTGTGCGCGCGCGTGCGTGTGTGTGTGTGTGTGCGTGTGTGTGTGCGCGTGCGTGCGTGTGTGTGTGCGCGTGCGTGTGTGCGCGTGCGTGTGTGTGTGCGCGTGCGTGTGTGTGCGCGTGCGTGTGTGCGCGTGCGTGTGCGCGCGTGTGTGCGTGCAGGCCGTGCGGCGGGTGAGCTTTCGCCTTCTCAAACGTGTCACACGTAAGCAGTTTTAAGTGTCTCTGCCGTCTTTTTTTTTTACATTCGCGCTTTAGTATACCGGGTACCGTGATCCGCTTCGTTTCTCTAGCTGCTGTCACGACGCGACATCTGCAAAATGCGACTAAGCCTGCTCATTTAATCCAAAGCTCAGAAAAATCATTTCTTTTTTCTGCAATCTGAACCACTGTCATATCTTTCTGCAACGCTAATAAATTGCACGTGGAAGCGATTCACAATTTATACTAGTGAGCAACCGTTAGGTTAACCTGTGATATTTGTATTTTAGGAAGTATCAACAGTTGCAACAAAAAGTGCCAAAAAACGGTGCAGCTTATTATATCGCCTGTCACCGGTGATCCGATGAGCGAATATGTGGCGTATACAAATCACCGCGAAACGAATGAAAGGCTTTGTGTCTCTCTTTTGTCGGGAATACGGGAACCGAAATGCAGAAACAGGCGCTTACAAAGACTCATAATGATAACATGCGTAGCACACACACAAAAAAAAGTAGGTAATAACCAGTATGTTCTTGGAATTCTCCTTGTCTTTTGTTGGCGTTGGAGGAGGTATGCGCAGGATCTAGCAAAGCCGTCGTGCTTTCCAGCTTGTCTGCCTGCTATTCGTCTTAGTCCGAGCCGTTCCCATACTGCGCCAAACTAAACATAAAGCAAAAATAAGAAAAATAAAGAAAAGCATCTCTTCACTCGGGAACTCCTGACATGCAGAAACTGCTCCTACGAACCGCCGGGTCATAAGAAGGGAAATTAATCAGTTGAAAGCCCGGACGTAAAATAACCCGCAAAGAGTAAATAAAGACAAACCAAAAGCAAGACAAGTGTCCGAGGTTCCTGTGGAACCATTAGAAGGGCTCTGGCTATACTTGCGCGTCCGCTCTGCTGCCTAATCGCCGTATGCTCGAAGAGAAGATTGACGCGACGCCTGCGATTGTGAAGAGAAGACACAACGTAAAAGAACTAACAGAAGAGACCCTTTCATGCGGCTACACGTGTGGAAGAGAACGGAAAAAGAGAAGAAAAAGCCGACAGAGGGCCTCCTAAAGAGAAGAGGCAGGAAGCTAAACGCGTAAGGCCCTCGAAAAACCGGCCCCCATTTACGGGCATCGAGAAAAAAAATTGCGCAAGGCACGAAGGACAGTGGTGCAAGAAGGAACAAAGCCATCACTGACGTCCGCGGAGAAACGGAGAAACAAATCCTCGGCAGTGGGGCCATTAGTTGACTGATGAGGCGCCCTAAACCTCGCCAAGGTGAACCCTACAAGAAAGCAGTCATGACGCTGTGCTCAGCTAGTTGCTGGCTCACGCTAAAATGCCCCTATGCGCAGTGTGCAAAGGTGAAGGACGACGGAGTACTACATGACGATCGCTTTGCCCTCTGCGTTTTCTTCGCAGAGCGCTACGTTCGTTTTTGACGGCCGTCCTTCGCATTTATTACTGTGTTCGTTTCAGCAGTTGCAAGCAGTGAAAGCGTCCGCTCATTTGTATGTGCGTGTCTTGGAACCCTTCGTGCTTTGTATGGTTTCATTTAGATATTAGTAACAAGTGTATATTGCCTCGAATCTTTGTAGTGTTTGTTCATTCTTCAAAGCTGCCGCCACACCACTTTATCACTTTGTTTGTGGATGCATGACGCGACCACGTTTATCTCGATTGATCGCATCCCGGCGGAGCCGATTCTATCTTGTTCCAGAATGTTCTAGTAACTTTGCATGCTTTATCTCGAAAGTTAGCTATCAGTTTTAAATTGAGCACGGCCGAGAGCGGCGGACATTCTGTTCGATGACCGCCGAGCACGCTTGTTGCTTTCGCCCCCGCCGAGTCATTCAGTCCATTCTGGGCGCAGGTCAGCCCAATAAACAGTTTTCTTTTAGAAGAACTTTTGGCTGTCTTCCTCAATGTTTCGACTGCCGTCACCACTTCGTGACAACATGTAGCGAGGCTCTCGAGTGCACGTTCCCCTAATCATTTTATCATCTGATCATTTGTTGTTTATTCGGTGGCAGTATATGTGTGAGGATGAAAGCGAAGGCTGACGATACCTCCCATCCAAAAGGCTGTAAACTTGTCGAATTATTTCTTCGTTTTTGTTTATTTAGTTCGAGCCTGAGACACTGCTGTCTGTGAAGGATTTTAATTTATCAGACTGAATTTACTTTGGAAGTACAGAGTTTTCAGCCACAACATTGCGGAGTTCCTTAATTAGTTTTTTTAGGAGCCAGGCGGATGATAGAGATGATGAAAGGAAGCTCTTAAGGGCGGCAACATTAGCTTTTTCGAGACATGTAAATTCTTTTCACTACACGATCATAGAGGTACAAGGTGCTGGACGGTCTAACGAGGACACGGCCACTATAGGACACTCCGTTCTAAATTAAATGTTAGCGTAGTTATATATGGTGACCTCTCAGTTACGGGTCACGTCCGGTATTCAAGCCTCCTTTCATTAAAATAAGAAAAATATTCCGAGCACCCAACATAAAAAGAAACACTGTACGGTTTGGTGACAGAAAATATCAGCAGAACTGTAAATAACAAAAAGAACAGCCAGCATTCATGAAGGCGAAAATATGGTTTTGGACTTTCCCACTCTGCGCGACTCCAATCCCATGAAATAACTACGAGCATTCACGCATGATTGTGCAAATATTCTCAAGTCAAACTAAGGTCTAGGCGATCAACATCACTGCGTGTCGTCTCGTTGCGCGTATCGTACAGTCAACGTGCCAAAAATAGCGGACGCGGGAAAGAATACTCTATAATTGGCGAATCAGCAGAGCGAGAGAGAAAGGGAAAGAAAAACAAGCAGGCTAACCTCAAAGATAGTCCGGTAGGCTACCTATCTGCGGTTCGCCTCTTCAAGCAGTATAATAACGCTGGTTGCAATATCTTGCTTGACGTCATTTTCGGAAAGTCTGGGCGTACAATTGGAAAAAATTATTGAATTGCACATATTCTCCGGAAAATTGGCTTATTTTATAAAATTTGAGGCCAGAACGACCCATACAGATGAAATTAATTGAACTGAAGCTTCAAAAAGGAAGCCAGCGGTGCCCTGGTGGACAGAAGAACGACGTTCTCTATCCGCGATTTACAGCATTTCTTTTTCAGATATCCCCATCCTTTTACAAATTACCACGGCAAAAATTCATGCCTATACTGAAGAGAAAGAATGAAAAAAAATCTTTTACTATCGCTCTTACTGCATATCGAATGAAGGCGGAAGACTGAGTCTTTTCTCAGTGTCACCATTTTGATGTGTAATGTACTGCACCGTAACTGTGAGCCTCGTGAATAACCTACGCGCATTCAGGCTGACTTTTCCGCAATCTGAACCTACCCTTTGGCAAAACCATCTTCTAAAGCTATGGTTGTTCACATTGACCCGTTAGTTGATGCGAGGGCCCTGAAAAACAGGATGCTTGCTAGCAGCTAAGCGCTCCGGCGGGATTAACTAACAGGCTGATTAAGCTTCGTTGGACCACTCTTTCAGCTAGATTGCAGAGAAATAGCCGCAGATGCTGTGGACATCCGCAAGAGAATATGGTAGAAACTGTATTCTGCTGTCACAACAGGTTCTAGAAACAGCACGAAGCGAGACTACTGAACAGAAGAAAATGTACAATAAAGCACCGTTATGTATACTAGCTCTAATTGAATGCTCGAGAGCTCGTCTTGATTGTTTCACGCCCCAGGTTCGTTGTGTGCCTGCTGCCTACGGGACTTTTAGAAGAAATCTGCGCAGTGGCGACAAAGAACGACTGCTTTCGCAAGAGCACTCCGCGCCTTTTGGTTCATGGCCATCCGCTCAGTATTGAGGCCGCAGAGAATCTTCCTCAGAAAAACTGCATTTACGCCTGCTTGCTCCATGTTTCTTTCCCGTTTTATTGCTTCGACCGAAAGGAACTGCTAAAAACACGCGAAGATTTCTTTGAACACTGCCGGCAGGTGTTAAAAGGTTCCAAGAGCGTCACGCAAGAGGGCGGTGAATTATAAGAAATTAAGAGCAGGTAGTGGTTACAGCTTGTCTCGTGTGTTTCTGTGTTTCTTCTTTCTTGTCCCGTCCTTTTTGCGCAGTTATTCATTGTTTCGATGATGTCGTACCAACTAGCCCCTCACCGCACTCTTCTAGTGGTTACAGACCATTATTAGCGAAATTTTCTTAATTTTCAAAAGACTGCCCCAGGTTTCAGTGCGAAATTTTGACTAGCGTAAGGCAGCCTGACAGTAAATGGGGCCAGGCAGCAAAAAAAAGTGTTTAACTATCAGTGTCGGATTGGATTTGAGAATTCCAAACTAACCGCCAACAATTTGTTTATGCGAACTGACATTCATCCCCGGTGCCCCTTTTCTTTTCTGGTGTGCCTCAAGAAACTATTCTTGGTCCTCTACTTTTCGTTATTTATATTAATGATCTGCCCAATAACATCTCGTCTGAAATTCGCCTGATTGCCAATGATTGTGTCTTATATCGCACAATAACAAATTGCGTATATGTTTCCAGCTCATAAGAAAATCTTAACAGAGTACTAGAATCGTGTGACACATGGCTCATGGCGCTCAATGCAAGTAAAACTTCCCTGTTGTCCTTATCGTCGGCGTAACTACGTAGTTCCTACTTATTTTAATAATTATAATATCCTCACCCTTACTGACTCCTGCGAATTACCTAGGCGTTCATATATCGAATGATCTAACTTGTCAAATCATGTAACAGCGTCATCAACTCGGCTAACCGTGTTTTAGGCTATCTACGTCGCATTCTATCGCTTTCCCCACCTTCTGTTAAACTGCTCCTCCGAATAACGCGATTATCAGACCACTCTACCCGCAGTACGCACTGCAACGCTGTGTACCACCCCCCCCCCCCCACGCGCACGCACTGTTACCTACCAGAATTCATTTTTGTCCTCACTGCCAGCGACTGGAATAACCTGCCAAAACATATCGCCACCATCAGTGACCTGTCACGTTTCAAGTCGGCAATCGAAGCCCATCAAGCAAGCCTTCTCTCCTAACGTTTTTGCCATGTTATGCCCACCTTTCATGTGATGCTCCGACACGGGACCTTTTCAGTATAATAATAATAATAATAATAATAATAATAATAATAATAATAATAATAATAATAATAATAATAATAATAATAATAATAATAATAATAATAATAATTCATTTTGTCACCGTCAATAGCAATACAGACGAGACAGGCCGGTCTAAGACTTTAGGTTGCTTGTAGGACCGTGCCTAAAAAAATACATAGTGACTGAAAAGCATGAATCATGAGTAAATAGACAAAGAAACAAAATCAAACAAAAAATTAAAAAGGCACACTAAACATTAGTAAGGTGATTCTATTCCAAACAAAACTGAAAGAGAGCATAAAGACGCAAAATCTAACAAGACGGAACAGATTGCACTAATCCTGAAACTAACTTTACCATTGATTCTTCAATAATTCTCCCAGCTTTCCTCTAGAACTACCCGCTAAGATTTCATCCGGCAGTTTGTTAATAGTAGCCCGAACATAAGCGCAACGCCTGGCCGTACCATACATCGTGTTTGAACGAGCAGCAATGCAACGGCTATGATTTCTAAGTTGTCTCGTCGAAGTAGATTCCTATTTAAGTTCACTGTACCAAGAATGCTCTAGGACAACTGTATCAATGATTTACGATTTGAAGTTTGGGATCTCTAGTACACGAACGATATTTTCAGCTGACGAAATGGGTGTATTACAAGCAACGTTTTGAAGAATATTCTTTAAAATGCTGTTCATCCTGCATACCCAACGATCCGAGCAAAAGGCAAAGATAGTAATACCATATCTAAACACACTATATGCCAAAGCATTTACAATCGTTTTTTTTTTACAGACAAAGGCACAAAAATTTTGATGTTAAACAACAACCATGCCACTAACCTCAAATTAGAACAAACATTGGATAAGTGGTGATGCCTGGTTAAGCTACTGTCTAAAGACACTCCTAGATATTTAACAGCTTCCACATACTCACTAGGTGAACATTTACAAGAAAGGCAGTTTTAAATATGTAAGAAAATAGGGATAAAAACAATTGTTTTTAATGGAGCAATTCCATTGTTGACAGCAATTCGATTTTCAGCAAACCTGCGCATTACATTCAAAAATGTAATTTTGCAACAAACCAGAGGCCATTTTGTAGAAAAGATGTTTTGCTGGTAACACTGTGTCATCAGCATATTAGACCACTAAACATTCGGAAATGGCCAAAGGAAAGTTATTGACAAAAATATTAAACAACAATGGAGATAAAATTGACCCCTGAGGTACACCCGCATTCAGCGGCAGCTTACTACTGAAAACGCCCTTATCATCGGTAGCGACAAGTGACAACGATTGTGGAGATAGTTTTCGAGAATGTGGTACAAAGGCCCACGGAAACCTGACAAATGCACCTTGCTTAAGATTTGATGGTTCAGGGAGTCTAATGTTTTCGCTACATCTAAGAAGAGAGCACATAAGAAACGATTCTGATCAGACGCTGGAAACAATTCATCCGAAAATTCCTCAAGAAGGGCAACATATCCACGCCCAGAGACAAAACCTAAGTGGTGATAATTCAGGACAGAGAATTTGTTAAGAAAATAGGACATAGAGTAGAAAAGAATTTCTTCCAAGACCTGGAAATTAGAGGTAAAACAGAAATTGGCCTGTAGTTTTCAATTTTATTTTTATGTCCTGATTTGTGTAGGGGTAAAACAACTGCAGTTTTCAGGCGTTCAGGATTTTCATTACCCTCCAAAGAAACGTTCAGTATGCAAAGGAGAATATCTGACAGAGCATTAAAGTTCATTCCAGGGATGTGTAATGGTATTCCATCATATCCAGTAGGCTTGTTAGGGCGGAAACTGAAAGGAATCCCTTCCAATTCACATCTCAAGATTCTAGGAAGAAAACCTGATGCAAGTATGAATTGCATTAACGAACTAGAGCTAATAGTTGGAGTAACAGCCCTTCGCGAAGCTCTTAGCAAATGCCAGTTGAAAGCATCTGCTACAGCTGGTGGAGGCTGACGAAAAGAATTGAAAACAGAACATTTATTAGAATTCATACCTGTGAGATAATTTACCAAAGACCAAGTTTTGCTCACATATTTTAACATCGCTGGAATTTAGAAAAAAGTAACGGCGCTGAGCGCCGCGCAAAAGGGCGACAACCTTGTTTCATGCTGACTTGTATTCTAAACGCAGAGCTAGGTTTCTCGGACTTCTTTTGCACCGTTTCCACAAACTATCTCTATACGAAATTCACCCAAGAATTTCCGGCCTCATCCAAAAGTGAGCCTTTCTGACTGTTTTAATTACCAACCGAGTGCATTTTAGTTCAGTTTTTGAGCTGGATACAAAACTTTTCATTGACTTTATTAATTTTATTTATCATGACTCTTCATTTATGGCCTCATAATTACCCTGCTCATATATAAAAATCTTTCTTGGGCAATTCTTGACCATCTCTAACTTTTTGCATACTATTGTTGCACATATGACCTCATGATCGCTTATTCCTGGTGCTGCCATAACTGATTCCACCAAATCATCACTGTTACTAAACAACAAATCGAATGTATTTCCTCCAGCTGAGCCATAACGTGTTGGGAAATTAACAAACTGAACGAGTTCATTGTTCTGTACTAGCTCACAGAAGCCAGACTGGAGGGCCGAGCCGCTTGCTGCCACAGGACCGCGGTCACACCATACAATTTCAGGCATGTTAAAGTCACCCCCAAGTAGAATGGTTTCCGACGACAAGGCTGACAGTGATTGTGAAAGGATACGAAATGGCTCTATGCTTGTTGACGACGGTGGCCTGTAAAACGATCCCACCACAAGGCTCTTACCGCGAGACAGCAATATTCTACAAAAGACATTCTGAAGAAACGTCACGGGGTTGTAACGGCGCACTTCGTATTTTGTTATGCACAAGGATGAACATTCCTCCTTCCTGCCGATTGCGGTCTTTCCGATAAGCTAAATATTCGCATGGAAACATGTCACAATCCGATATGCGAGGCTCTCAGCAAGATTCAGTGCCGACCACAATATCAGGTTGCGAAATGCGCAGAAGGCTCGCAAAATTCATCTGCCCTATTCTCCAGGCTCCTGCGGTTGATAAGGACGACGGATAGGCGTTTTAATAAGTTTTTTTTTTTCTAAGCCGCGGCGGCACACGCTTTGTTTGCTATTGCGTATTCTCCCTTACGCAGTCGGTCGCACTATCGTAAATATACGTCTTGCCATCAAAAGTCGTCTTGTTGTATTTAAGTTTAAATTTAGCTTCGAAGTTTTGTTCTCGCGCATAAGCAATAAGTTTACTTCTACAACTCCGAACCTGCTGACAGTAGTCTTCACTTATCGATATTCCAGTGCCCTTTAGTTTCGAAGGAGCAGAAAGAAGACGCTCTTTGTCCTTGAACAGCGCAACCTTCACTATAATGGGCCTTGGTTTATCGTCTTTATACTTTTCCATCCTATGAGCCCTCTCGACTGTTGACGCTTCAATAGTAACCCCTAATTTGTCAGAGCAGACAGACATAATCTTCTCCTCTGATTCATCCCATGTTTCCTTCTCATTGTCATCCTTCGTACCAAAGAACAACAAATTGTTCCTACGGGAACGATTTTCTAATTCTTCCTGATTGATTAATGTGTTCTGCATACCTTTTGTAGGCTCGATATTTTGAGCCTGCACTTCCACTCTATCCTCAAGTACGGATAAAGCGGACACATCTTCTGCTAATTTGTCTACTTTTGAAATTAAATTCTATAATTCCTCTTCTATTTGTTTCTGTTGCGTTTCTACAGCCTCCAGCTATTTTACTATTTTGTCCTGCCCTGCCAATACCTTTGGCAAAGAACGTATTGCTTCCATGTGTTCACGCTCCTGCTCATTCGACAGGGGACCAGGGTTCTTTTCTACGTCACCGGCTAGCAACAATCTTAGTCTGAAGCGAAAATTCATTACAGCAGCACAGAGGCATACACCGGCACGCACAAGCATACACTGCATAAATACCAGGTGGGCTCCGGTACCGAGTTGTCGCGCGCACGAGTTGGCTTATAATGGTAAAACAAACCTACCTAAAGAAAAAGCAGATGCGAGCCTCTCGACGGCATCTCGGCACCGGAACCCAAAGGTATTTTCCGTAGCAGGCGTTTAGGTAGCCTTTCACCCACAGCGAGCGCCCTCGATGACCGACACCGACAACTGCTATCACGCCGGGCACTGAAGATGCATTAAGATGTGCACGTAACCACCGGTAATTGATTACCGGTCGTTGACTGTGTGTGTGTGTGTGTGTGTGTGTGTGTGTGTGTGTGTGTGTGTGTGTGTGTGTGTGTGTGTGTGTGTGTGTGTGTGTGTGTGTGTGTGTGTGTGTGTGCGTGTGCGTGTGCGTGTGCGCGTGTGTGTGTGTGTGTGTGTGTGTGTGCGTGTGTGTGTGTGTGTGTGTGTGTGTGTGTGTGTGTGTGTGTGTGTGTGTGTGTGTGTGTGTGTGTGTGTGTGTGTGTGTGTGTGTGTGTGTGTGTGTGTGTGTGTTTGCGCGCGCGCGCGCGTGCGTGTGCGTGTGCGTGCGCAGTGCGCGTGCGTGTGTGTGTGTAAGAATCTGTGGAAACAAATAACGAATTTTGAGAGATCTTGAGGAAACCGGAATGAAAATCGATGAAACAAAACGATGAGGGTTGAAATAATTTTTTACAGCAGTAATCAGACATAAATTAATTTTGAGAGAAAAGTAAACACAACGAAAAGTAACACAAAAATCTCCCGGTTTCGATAACACGCCTGTGAAGAAGGTCACACACCTGCTTAAGGGCATGCCCTTTTACGGTCGCACCGAAGGAGAGGAAGACGGGAAGAGTAAACGGCAGCCCTAATTGAGCGAGAGGAGTTTTCAAAAACCTAAATCTCTGCCGCGCTAACCGCCGGCAGGAGAGGATGAAATGATCTAACTTTACAACGTCCCCGCATGAAGCACATAGATTCGACGGCGTGAACCCGGAACGGCATAAATAAAGATTAAGACGAGGAATGCTGCAGCGCAACAGCGTCATGGAAACCTCACATTGCCTTGAAGCGCATGGACATGTGTTCCGTGGGAATTTTAAGTGTTCAAAGTCCGCTGTAGCAAAGATGGGCTCATGGCTCAGGTACTGGTGTAGTTGGAAACGTTCATCACGGGTCGCGGTCAGGAGGCTAAGGTGTGGAACGACATGAGCAACAGGTCCATTGATGGCTGATTTCGCAAAGAAATCAGCCATTGAATAAGTAATGCCACAGTGCCCCGGTATCCACTGAAAACGCAATTCTTGCACATGAAGAGGCACACAGTATATTAGGGATCGGTGCAAAAGACTAATCATCGAGCTTTCAAGCACTGCCAAGACTGAGAGACAGTCCGAGAGAATGACTACATGAGAAATATTGCGGGGAACATTTCGAAGGGCCAGACCAATAGCGAGATATTCAGCAGAAAAAATTGGTGTATAATCCAGGACCTGGATTGAACAACAGCAATCTAGTGCGTGGGAATAAACACCTACTGCTTTTTCCCCATGTTGAGATGAATCTTTGCAAATAACTACGTGACTCGGATACTCGAACAGATATTCTTCCAGGAGACCATTTAGCACATTGGCAGACAAGTTCTTTGCATATAGCGGCAACGTATGATCGAAGCAAACAGCTGGTGCAGCCTGCAAACTGCTGACGCATTGCACAGATCTAAGCCAGACTGCAATTCTAGACAAAAGGTACTCTGTAAACACAAATTGAAGCAGTTCGTGGAGCGCCAATGTTTATGTAGAAACAAAGCAGGGTTTGTCAAAAAATTGGAAGAGCCACTCTAGGCATAGGCTCAAGTCCCCGTAGGGTGCGCACTGTGAGGAGCTGGAAGCGAGAGTTCAAGTCCCGTACGCGGACTTCCAGGAAGAGGACACAATTTTCCACTGATTTTGGCAAACCCAGGCAAAGCCGGAGAGCGCGCCTCTCCAAAAGCACGAGAGGCTGACTTTTGTATATAGGACAACTGTATAACAGAGCATAATGTAACTCCGAAATTGGTCTTATATATGTCTTATAGAGAAATAAGAGAGTGTATCTGCGCATACCAAACATCTTATTGCTGATTCGCGTCAGGCGACCACGAGCTCGCTCACCTTTGAGAATTGTACTTTTTATATGAGGTCGCCAGTCTAGATGAGGGTCGTATGTTACACTTAGGTATTTTAAGGACTGAACTTGCGGGATTTTGGCGCCACGATACAGTAGACAGATATGAAGAGGGGACGCTGGAGGAAAAACGAGAACGGAAGATTTGTTCACGTTGAGAATTTAATGTAACTTACACAGCCATACTTCCAGGGCTTTGAGGTAGGCTTGCAATAGCTCGTATAGTGAATGGATGTCTCTAGCAGAAGCGATAAAGGCTATGTCATCCGCATACACATACACTTTGACATCACCCTGAATAGCTATGTCCCGCATGAGTATGTTGAAAAGTAAAGATGGCAGGATCGATCCCTGAGGCACACCTCTAGTCTGAGAAAAGGTTTCGGAAGTAAAGGAACCGTCGGAACAGAAGAAACGTCTATCTTTGAGGAATTCCTGTACGCTTGCAAGAATGTAAAAAAGCGGCCGAATTTTGTCAAGCTTGTTCAAGTGTATTGAATGCTCCACGCTGTCATACGCTTTGGCGATATCCGAAGTGACTAAAGCCGCGACCTTTTGCTTATCCGTTGCAACCCTCATACTGCTTTCCAAATCTAAATGAGCAGTCCAAATCGAGCACCCACGAATGAACCCTATCTGAGAAGCACTGAAGGCTTGTAATGCAATAACCTGATCTGTAAGAAAGCTGTGAACAATGCGTTCAATAAGTTTTACTAA
Organism: Amblyomma americanum; assembly: GCF_052857255.1. Lineage (NCBI taxonomy): Eukaryota > Metazoa > Arthropoda > Arachnida > Ixodida > Ixodidae > Amblyomma > Amblyomma americanum. The sequence goes on along the minus strand of NC_135499.1, from coordinate 184,742,669 downwards.
ATTAGACAAGAGCGAAATCGGCCGAACGTTATCGATTACGAAACCCTTCTCGGGATCTTTGATAAGTAAGATTATTTTCGCAATTTCTCATTCAGAAGCTGCAGGTTTGAGGCCAGAAATTATGGAAATTAATTCAGGGGGTGTAGCCGCAATGTAGTCTGCGCGCGTTGGTGGTAGGACGAACGGAACCACCAACCGCGCTTGAAAGCACAGAGAAGACCTTGCTCTATCTGGTCAAGTTGTTTTTTTGCTTCCTGGGGTGGTAACACCACCGCCTCTGTAACATCAGAGGACGATGAATTATAGTTGCGTTCCATAAACCGCTACAAATCTTTGCGATTATTTGGGTTTGATAGCTGTTCAACTTCGCATTTTACTCCTCCTTCGCCTTACCAATTGCCATTTTAAATGAAGCGGCAAAAAATTTGTACTTTATCCAATTCCGCGGGCAGTGGTTATGAGAGAGGATCTTACAAACAGCTTTTCTAAGTCGAAATACTCTCTCACACTCATCATTCCACCACAAGGAGGGCTGTTTGTTTTTGACCGTAGATTGCACCGTGAACACGGAATGCTCAAAGACGCCTAACACGGAACAAAGAACTTGCTGAGCGCGATCAAACTTATCAGACGATGCAGTGGCGGAGAAAGAAAAATGCACAAGTTTTTTTAAAAGTGCGTGGTTGACGATTTTTTTTATGGAGAAGCAGTCGCCCTCAGGGCACAAGCTACTATTGTGAAAGTTGTAGGAAACTGATCAGTGGCAGTACCACAATCCACTGTTCACCACGAAGAAACCTGCATCCCGTTTGCTTCTAATGTTAAATCAATTACAGATCGAGAATCGGCATGCATGTAACTAACTCCTGAACTGTTGCAGCAACGCACGTTCTTTGCTTACATCCATGACCAAAGAAGCTGCTCACATGCACCTGTATGGAAACCCCAAATTACGTGATGATAATTGAAAGCGCCAGCTAAAGGCAAAGATTATTTAAATAAACTGTACTGTGGACAGCTGGACGAAAGTTGACATTAACAACGGTAAGGGGAGCACACTGGAATTGCCATATCAGCAGCCAACAATTCGCAGTCAGGTCTTAGAATTTGGGGCGACACCTGCGCCCGATGAAATATTTCAAAAGAAATTAATGTTAACAAGCCACCACCCCTGCCGCAATTGCGATCGGCTCGGAATACTCGAAACTTATTGAGAGAGAATGACCTAATATAAATAGGCCATTTCTTCAAGTAAAAATACGTCTGGTTCGAATTGTGAGACAGGTTTCTGTAAATCGTGAAAAGAAGATGTGACTAAACGGCAATTCCATTGTAGTACTTTTAACCCGTCATGGTTACTGTAAAAGCAGAGAGGCTGTGACAGACTCATTTAACACATCGGTTTTATGTGGATTACTGGGGGAACCTTTCTTGCTTTTGTTGCTTGGGAGGGTAGACTCCGACGGAGAGGAAGGAGCTCGACGCTTCTGGGAAGGATTCGCCATCTCGACGTCCGTAGTGCAGACGGTAGAAAGGCTGGTATCCCCGGCACCATGTACAGGCACAGACGAGGACGCAGCAGGAATAGGAGCCAGTGGAGAGACACCAGAGAACGCTATGGGAAGGACAAGTTGATGGAACGGGAAGGCTGACAGTTGAATGAGCAACCTGACTTGAAATGACCTGAAAGAAAGCTTCACTGAATGTAGTCAGCATACGATCCACAACGCCTGCAAGCGCCTTCTCGACAGCTCAGACCGCAGACTTAGTCAGCAATGCCTTTACCTCAGACCCAGATGACCTAATAAGGTCGGCATAAGAATGCCTTTTCCGGTCTAGTTGCGCATAGGTATCAGCTCTAGAGCCCCTTCTCTGCTGAATGTTCAGAACAATCTGCTCATCTGAACGTTTAGGACAGCCAGCATCATCAGCCGGATGAACGCCGCCACAGAGGCTGGAACTGGGGCCCTCATATGTGCAAATGTCTGCGGAACGGCTGTCCCCGCATAGTCGGCAACGCGTCGCATATTTGCAAGCTTTGCTGCTGTGACCAAAGAGCCAGAAATTTCTGCATTGCAAACCTTAGGCTCTGACGGGCGCGAAGATCCTGAAAAAGTTCGTCACGGACTCTGTCGGCACACGTGAACCATTAGCATCTCTGGTACAGCGGTATACTGATAACACACCAACACCGGCGTCCTGAAACTCCTCAGGTAATTCCTGAGAAGAGGCCGATGGATTCACGCCGCGGATGATACCTTTGGAACATGCGAGTTGCTCTGGTATGAAGGACTTAATTGAAAACGACGCTAATGATGTGCAATGCAGCAACTCCAACACTCACTGCACATCCGAGGATCGGCACAGAATGCCCCTACAGCTGAAAGGGCATACCTCAGATAACTTTAGGTGGCGGCTGGCAACAGCCTTCATCTGCTCCTGGATTATTTTGAGAGTTTTTCAATTTCAGGGCTCCGTCTCCAGCGGGTACAAGCGCCGCAGAGGAGGGAGTCCTGTAAAGGCAAAAAGATCGAAGGCAGGAACCGGCAGGCTTAATCCAATGTCGCGGTTGTTGTGTTGTTGCTTCAAAAGTGACGTAGCCTTAGTCCATAACTCTTGTACCTGTTCTTTTTCTCCATCATCTTCTTACACGCCAACCACAATGCTGTGGATAACCTATCCTACTCTCTATACGCCGATATATGCAGTATACGTTATGCATAATTGGTCTTATATGCAGTGCACTTTTACGAAGACACACAGTGTACAATTCAGTGTGTTTGTTTTTCTGTTATGCTGTCGTATGCTAACTCAAGTCCAGAAATTTTTTTCTGCTCGGGGAGAAAAATGCGGTCGTAACGGACGCCCAAAACATACGAACGTAGGCCTTAAATGTGTTTGTGCACTGAAGAACAACACTCGTTCAAGAGTTTCACAGAAAATCTCCATTGTTGCAAATATGCACTTTCATTTCTGTAATAACTTCCCAGTACCCTTTCGTGTTTGAAGGCGATAACATAAAAATATGCTAAAATATGGACTGCGCATTTTCTGGATGGCTCCGCAAGGAGCCACAAATTCTCGAAACCTTAATTTTGTCGCTGCAAGAACACAAACCAAAAAATGTATTCGATACAAACGCATCTTTTTCATGAGATTTTGTTCGCATAATTTAGTTTTCGAGATGACTAATACGACATAAAACACAATTTAGTCCTGTTTTCTGAGTGCCTATTACTTGTGAATATTGAAGTTACGTAAATTAATTTGTGGACCTACAGAAGTAAAATGGGGTGACAGCCGAAGCACTTTGTTATATACTAAGCAGAGTATTAATAAAGTTCGGAAAGTCAGCGTTTAAAATTCGAAACCCATTTTTTGGGGGAAACCGCATTCCGACGACTGGACGCACCTATGACCATATCGTTTTCATAAATTATTCCGCATCCCAATCAAGTTTGCAAGTGAAATGCAGAGCCATTTGTCTGGCTCTATTGAGAAAGAAGGAACAGTTCCAAAAAATACCAGTACGTGGTTTCTTACCATTAAATTCAGGGCGGAACCCACAACAAACAAAAGTGTCGAAGAGAGCTTTCAGTCCGGCCTTTTAAATCGATAATTTATTTGACCAGTTGCAGTAGCAGTCGAGGATCGATTAGAAGAACCGCACTGTATTGTGTGCTTAATGAAAACAAGAGAAGGACGAGAAATTGTTTGAATTCCAAGTTTTTATACTTCTGAAGCTTACCCCTTTAAACATCGCACCGCAGCAAGCGAAAACTCTAAGCGCTGAAGGGATCTAAGCCCATAGCGTCAGCGTATACATGTAGTGCTATGATACTCTAGCACGAAAAGAGGAAATTCAAACAACGAACAATTCGCGGATTAGCGTTGATAGGATGCAGTCCCCCCCCCCCCCCCCCCGCTTCTTTTCTGTGCACCGCCCTCTCGCAGACATTTCATCTCACCTTGCTCTCACCTCTTCCGCCCTCCTTTCGCTTCCGGGTCCGTGATGCACCTCGTTTGCATTTAAGCAATCGTCCGTAATCATCGCTCAGGAGCGTTGTGTTTTCGCTGTCTGTCATTATTTCCATTTTTGGCAGCGGTTCGGGCTTTCTTCTTCCAGCATCTTTAGTGTTTTTTATCCGTCTGACCGCACGCAACGCACACAAAGGGATCCGCCGACACCATTAGCCAGAGTGCCTGCCTTTTCTGAAGCCTCATTCCCAGGACTCACCTTTATCACCCCCATCGCCGCCCGTTGCTTTTCATGCGGGTATTCTGGAAATCAGCCCGCGTGCCCGCTTCTGTACACATCCTGGCCCCCGCCCTGTGCCCCTAGAGCAAATTCTTTCGCCTTTATGCAGTTAAAGTCGCCTCTGCTATCTCTTTCCGCGAAGGCCATGCATCGCGTTTGAAAATGCAGAGATGGAAGTGGGGGCGTCTCCAGTTGCGCTGATAACACATGCAGAGAAGTCTGCCAGTGTTTGTTGGTGTTCACAGTAAGCGAAAACACCTGCGCTGGAACAATGAAGTTCATCCAGTGTTGCATAGTCTAGCGATAAAAATTTACCTTTGAGGTTTTCCTTTTTTTTTCTTGGAAGGCCCGGGGGGGGGGGGGGGGGGGGGGGCTTAAGCTATGCAAATGGACTTGATGATGATGATGATGAAATAACTTTATTTGCACCCGTCAAAGAATCGGAGAGAGAGAGGAAGAAGGGAATAAAATGGACTTAGAAACTAATCACCATGAGCAGGTTTCTGAAACAGCTTTATTGCCAGCATACACCAGGAGACTAGCATAGGGCGTCGCGAGAAACCAAAAGAAGTTTGATATTCTCAACGCTTATTTTTTGCTTGTAATTCCATTGCAGCAGGGTGTTACTCTAATACTTACTGCAGGAGGCTGTAGTAGGTTTAAGGCACAAATTCTTCGGAGCAGCAAAGGCTCTACCTCCAGTATATCAACGCCAAAAAAAGGTCTCCATTCTGTGCCATGCGAATGCGTCTTTTCCTTTTTCTCTTCTTCAAAGGCTGAACTCTGCACAGTGCCTGCGTTATTGCACGAAAAGACAATTTGCTCGTCATGGTGCTTGATGCACAGTGACTTGTCAACGTCACTGCGAAGTGACATAAATTTGTTTGCGGAGCCTCAGGTCGGCATCAAAGCTTTGCTTCAGCCTGTATACGGCCTCCCCCTGCGCTATCCAACTTGGAGAGATGTCCGAGGCTTAATTTTTTTCTGTATGTCCCACCGAGTCCTACCTAACGCCGCTCCTATTTTCCTCTCACACTGCATTCATTTTCTAGTGCTTAAGTTTCAGCTCGCTCTTCCTCTTTCCAGAGAGCTGTACGTAACTGCCACTCGGCTCCTTCCTCATAAGTATCTATCCAGTTGTCTCATTTTTTTGCTCGACCCATTATCATAATTTCTGAAGCACTGTATCCTTCAGCGTGATGGGAGGTGGCAGAGAACCCGCGGATAGCACACACTTTTTCCCATCCCTTCCCGCGCCTTTCCCTCTATCCATTTGGGCTGTTTTTCTGCTCCCCTTCTTTCCGCTGGCGGCCGGCCTGAAAGAGACACATCGGCTGACAAATGCACGCCTGACCTCTCAGCTATGGATCATGCCTTCTGGCGATGTGTGCCGGGCTCAAGGATACGCAGTGGAGTGAAAGAAAGCAGAGAAACGGAAAAGAGAGCGATGAGAAAGAAACGAAGCACAACCAGACGCAGTTTCCCCTTCGCTCGTCGCATCTCCCTTAGAGCAGTAGCCCGTTCTCTCCTGTTCGCTCTTTATCTGCTTTCACACCACCCTGCTTTCTTTGTGTTCTGTGTTTCCATCGTTGTATCTAGATTCCTCACCTCCCATATAACGGCGATCGATCAGCACAACAGCGGCGGACGTACCACTGGCTGCTCGGGTTTGTCTGTGCGTGTCTCCGTGTGCGAATATTTGTGTGGAGCACACCAGGAGATACCCGTACGTACAAACACACCTAAAGGCAAGGCAGAGCACGGGGTGTCAGAAGGCGACGGTCCGTAGCGGTCTGCACTCAAAATGACACCGCGACGCGCGTGTTATTGTCGAAGCTGTTGGCTCTACTCTGCTATGCCTTCTTCACGGCATGGTACCGGAGGTTTAACGGCTCGGAGAGTGTGGAAGACACTGGATTAATTTAGACTACCCTATGTGCAATGATATCGCAAAGCACTCCAGTGTCTTGAATTTCGTCTCCATCGAAAAACACGTACCCGCCGGAGCAAGGATTCGATACCATGAACTTAGACTCGGCAGCCGAGCTCCATATCGACTAAGCCACCATGATAGGCCCCCGTTTGCTTAATCTGGAAGGTTGGTGCACGTTGTTGAGGTGGAAAAAGCCTGTTTTCCTTACCTTCTGGCTACCTGCGACAGCAGTGTGCACTACGTGCGCAGCACAAGAATCCTTCCTGTAAACTCTAAATTTAAAGCTAGTAACTATTTGAATTGAATGGCCACTAGAATGCGCATGAGAGTGCTTAGTTCAAGAAAAGATGGCGATGTACGGAACCAGACATGAATGAAAATCAGACTGCAGGGGTTATGAGTTACGAGCCCGCTAAGCCTTCGCAGGTGGGCTAACTTAGTCCCGTGCTGGATGCACTGCCACAAGCTTTGCTGTCGGTCTTGTCTAGTGCAGAGCAGGTGCAGCCAGCGAAAACTCACGCAGGACAAGGCGTGCGTGTAGCAGCTGGAAGCGTTTTTAAACAGAAAGAATAACCAGACATACATTCGCGTAATTTCAGTTTTTGTCGCCGAAAAGGAGTGTCAGTGTTTATGATCGTAAATGTCTGTCCATCACCTTGCTCACCTTCCTGTCCATCACCTTTCGCTTGAGCAGGCAAAACATACACGTTGTTTTATTTATCAGAATAAATCAGTTGTAACTCCAGAGGTATTGCGTGCGTGTGTTCCTTCTCTGTCATGTTCAGCGTCCGTTTTCACTGGTTCCATCTTCTGTGCATTATGAACCAACTAGCCCAGCATTTCACACTCTTGAGTCATGTTTAGTCCATGCTGGAGAGAAAGTAATAAAGAATACCGGATTTGGCAGCCTAATATTCCCCTAAAAACAGGGATGGCCATATTTCAGCTCGTCTTGGGTACAGCTCGCCATGCATATTAGTAGCAGCGAAGTAGAACAGGTGTGTAGACAGAGTGAATAGCAAATAGCAGCTTAACTAGTGTAAATAGCGTAAACTTCAGCTTTTAAGCGAGACAAGTTTTCGGATACAAAGTTCAATGCATTATCTTTTATTCTTACTATAGAACAGTCTGTGCTATCGCCTCAAGGTGGATGCATTAGATATCGCGGTGGTAGAAACGAAGAACTTGGAATGAGAGCAATGAGAAAGAGGACGAACAACGCACGTTCAATCAGCATTATGCTTCTTGAAGTTTACTGTTAAGTTTGGGACTTTTGTTCGAAATCCACCCCCTAGCGAACCTTTGCAAGGGTTTCCACTTCGTGGGCATTAGTAATGCCCCCGACATTCGGTAAACTCTGTGCTCGGCCCATTGCACGCGTGCCTCATCGACTGCGAACCGGGTCATTGGCGGCCTCAATCCATCACCCGATGCGACACTGTCCAACCGCGGACCAAAACTTGTCCTCCCGAGCGTGACAAAATCCCCCTGGTGCGAATCCCAGGGTAGCGATCATTAGTCGGGGAGGAATATATAGGTCGTGCCTCGTTTCGTATGTTTAAGTAGCATCACGACGAAGACCGTGACCACAAAGACTAAATAAATGCACGGAATACCTGTCAGGGGAACTTTGAGGCGTCGAATGGCACACACCGAGCACCAGATCAGGAATACCCATTTCCGGACTCCGATGGCTACGTTTACACGGTAGCGAAATCCGACAGCCTTGCATGCGAAAGCAAAATATCTCAACTCCTCCAATTTCCCTCGTTACAAGCCAGCTGTAGAACTGAGGCATAACCATATCGGTTTTCAAATTTCGCATACGTGACTTGAAAATCATTATCGCTCGTGGCAACCATTTGGGTATAGCAGAGGCTGAAATAGGGAGCCGATTACTTTTAATTGAAACTTTAAAGGTGGTAGACGGTGAGGATTAACCTCGAGAAAAAACGAAAACACAACAGCTTACACCTTGTAAATTAAGTTCCTTATCAATGGCTACAAAGATTGGGCGCGTGCAAAGCACTAACTAGAAAGGCAGCAAAAGGATAACAAATGTGTAGGTGAGCATTAGCAGTGCATTGAAAGTGGTGCAAGCATGTGACGGAAAAATATACTTGGTGCTTTTTTCTTCCGCTGGGGTAGTGAAGGACGGATGCGCAAGTTTTCTGAACGTTAAAAGAAAAAGAAAAATGCACGTCACAAATTGTGCGATCACATATCAGAGCTGAAACGAATGTACACTAAAGAATTCTTGCAGCAAGCTCTTTCTGTTGACAGTGAATTAAACGATGTGCTTTACTAAAACCTATATTTCCTTTAGCACTTCCAGAGAAACCCGTCATTAGCATCAGTTCAAACTGCCAGAATAGTTTTGCTCTAATAATACATAAAGAGTTTTGTTTTTCCCAGGAGCTGTCGCGATTGCAACGCTTTAGCCCAGATGGTGGTCGCCCAGTCCACCATTGACAAATTTGTTAAACTTGGTGGAAAAACTGCGCTGACATCAACGAGTAAGTGGTGTTATCATAATGTGCTTATCATTCTTTTACTTGGCATGTAAAATGGGAGCATGTGATAGTGTTAATCTGCAAATCATGTTGTCATTTTTATGCTCATGTGCTTGCCTTTCTTTTTTGCTATGTATAGTATTAAATTAAGATCTCTGGATTATGTATTATCTTTCTGCCCGATTATATGCTGTTAACATAGGTCCGTTATTTTTGTACATTTATGTGAATGCATATTTGAATGAATGTCTGCAAGCCCTTATAACCCACTCCTTTAAATATCCCTGAAAGTATTGACAGTGTCAAGAATTAAATAAATAGATCTTTTTGCCGAGCTCAGCAAAGCGTAGGGGAGTTTTTGTGTTCATATTTTGATGGATGGGAAATTAGTAGTATAATCATTTTCTACATGAATAATGATACTAGAAGAAATAACGATGTTCCACTAAGGTTCGAGCCTGCCACTTCCGCATTTCGCTTCCGGTTCTCTATCAACTCAGCAACGGCGGCGGCTGTCCACTCTTCAATCTTAAGGGTATTTTGCGTGTAATCGCCGCTCTCGTCCATAACGGCAGACGTAATGCGTCCTTTATTATCGCGAGTGCCACGTTCAACGTGATCGAGCGGTGGGGACGGAAGCTGTGCTAGAACCCTCTTATGCTACCTATGGCGTCAAAACTGCCAGAACAGAGACCCTCATTACGATGACCAGTATACAAGGATACGGAAATGAAAGACTCGTTAACGCATGCATATTAAGGAAGTCCGCCGTCATTGAAATAAAGGCGAGCATAGCGGAAGGATTTTATTTTAATTTGTCGGGTTTATCGATGGGAAATCAAAAGCACACTGTTTTTTAGCTGATAGATGAATAAAAAGAAGACAAAATAACCGCGTACCTCCAGTGGAATCTGAACCCATGACCTCAGCGTTTCGCGCACGGTAGTCTTACAACTGAGTTACGGCGGCGACGGTCCACGTACGCGGCTGTGGTTGTGGTGTAAAGTGTTTTTTTTTCTTGAGGCGTTAATTTTGTTCTAATCAGGTGCCCACCTTTTTAAAGCATACTTCAACACATGCACACTCAAAAGTAGCAGCATGGTATAACAATGGCAGAAAAAACTGATGTTGAAGGCTGCAAGCATGGAGCGGATATGCAATGTCCAGCTGGATCCTCCCTCTTCTGTGTTTGTTAAAATGACTGGAGTACATTATACAGCTACGTTCTCACTTCCCTGCGTCCAGTCTCCCGCGTCCGCTCTTTTCTGCCGTCCATATTCCCGCATCCTCACAGGTTCACATGTTCTAATGTCCTAGACATGGGCACATGCCTACAAATGTCGGCGACAGATATGTGCGGAGTAACGATAAAGAGGCAATATGAAGCGCTCGGGTGGTGGATGTAAAGTGTATTTTTTCTTGGGGCGTTAATTTTGTTCTAATCAGGTGCCCACCTTTTTAAAGCATACGTCAACACATGTACACTCGAAAGTAGCAGCATGGTATAACAATGGCAGAAAAAAATGATGTTGAAGGCTGCAAGCATGGAGCGGTTATGCAATGTCCAGCCGGATCCTCCCTCTTCTGTGTTTGTTAAAATGACTGGAGTACATTATACAGCTACGTTCTCACTTCCCTGCGTGCAGTCTCCCGCGTCCGCTCTTTTCTGCCGTCCATATTCCCGCATCCTAGGCATGTCCTAGGCATGTGCACATGCCTACAAATGTCTGCGACAGATATGTGCGAAGTAGCGATAAAGAGGCAATATGAAGCGCTGAGGAGGTAGGTGTGAAGTGTGTTTTTTTCTTGAGGCGTTAATTTTGTTCTAATCAGGTGCCCTCCTTTTTAAAGGATACGTCAGTGTCGAAACGTTGGCCAAGTACCCTGAGGATCGCACCTCTCCAGTACAACATGTGTTGAAACCCACCTACCTGTTCTTTCTGCAATTTTGAAATTTTCTAAACTATGAAGTTAAGAAATTGTCACGGCTTCGGCGATCACGCGAGGTCATCACCGAGTCATGACAATAAGGGGGTGGCCGTTCGATGCCCGGCGTAGCCGGTAAGCAAACGCAGTGAATGAGACAGAGCCGTGTTAAGAGGTAACAATAACAAAACAAAGTTTATAGAATCGATAAGAAGAATACGACACCTTTTACAGGAAAGGAAAGTACAATTAACAAGGCAATTACCACGGACTGCTGAAAAACACGCATCGCATTCAATGCATTGAATTAAGTAATGCATTGGATTAAGAAATTCTCTACAGAGAATACGACGAAGGAGTGAGTCCGATTAGCGAAAGTTGAAAAGAAAGTTCAGAAGAGGAGCGAACATACAGTTGACCGGGGAGTGCGACGGCTGTCCATGCACAAAGACGCAGGCTGGGCGGTCCCCTAAGGCGACGGTCTTTACGCGGCAGCCGGCGGCTTCAAGGATGCGGTGCGGCTGCTCGGGATCCCGGGAGTGTGTGGCGGCGGCTTTCTCTCCGCGGAGCTGTACTGAAGCTCGTGCTGGTGGTTAGCTCTGGTTAACCCTGGTCGAAAGCGAAAAGCTGCATCTCCCTTGCAAGGTTGTTGCTCGAGCGACCGGCGGTTTCCCTTAAAACCAACTTTCATCTCACTTTCCTTCCCTTACGGCGCGGTTCGGTTGCCCACCGAGATATGTGAGACAGGCGTTATTTGCTTTCCTTAAAACTAACATTATTTCATTTTCCTTCCCTTACGGGCGAGGTTCGGGTGTCCGCGGAGATATGTGAGACAGGCGTAATTTCCTTTCCTTAAAACCAATTTTCATTTGATTTTCCTTCCATTACGGGCGCGGTTAGAGTGTCGGTCTCTACGACAGGCGTCGCATCGATCACACCTAGCGTTCCGCTGAACGCATCAAAGTGCAGCGGCGTTTTATGCACAACCCACTTTCATGACCTGCGCATGCGATGCCGGCAGACGCTTTCCCCCTTGATTGGAGGTCAAAGTCAAAGTTCTAAAGTCAGAGGTCAAAGGTCAAATGTCAGAGGTGAAGGTCAAAGTCGAGATAGTTGGTGTAACAGCCGCTGGCGTCGCTGCTGTAGCTGACGTCATGTGTCGAACCTGACTACCCCAGTTACGCTCATGGTTTGATCTCTACCTACATTCAAGGTGAAGCTTGCGGCCACCGCGACCCCTAGCTACATTCAACGTCAAACTTACGGCCCCGCTGACGGCTCGAAAAGCTGGCGCAGTGAAGATTTTCGCTTCAAAACACACACAAAAAGGCACCAAGTAGTTCACACACAAAAAATGAGTCACGTAGGCACCCACACTTTGACACTGTATGGCAGCCATCTTGAAGTGGGAAAAATTTACGAATACACAAAAGCAGCTCAAGACTTTGGCAGTAGTAGGGGCTACTTTGAGCTGGGGAAAAAAAAGAGATAGATAGAAAAGCAGCACGTATGCCCCCGCACGTGCAGTGCGAGGGGGTGGCACAACTAGAAGAAACTACAACTGAGACAGCGTGCACGTACTCGTGCTCTTCCATGGACAAATAGAGGCTACATCGACATACTATGTTTAAAGAAGCGCGGACACATCAGTCTTACATAAACATAAGCGAATTAAAAGTTGCCGCCACTTCTCTGATAGAAATGCTATAAAAATTTATTTTACAAGTATTCTTTCTTCAATAAATTTGTTTATGAAAAAATTTCATCATGGAAAGAAACAGTCAGCTTTTATCTGTGCTGCTACTGTGAAGCAGTTCATCAGGGCTGTTTTTTGTTGTGGATAATATTCGGGACACTAATGCGTGAACACTGGTTTTTTAACGCACGGGTGATGGGGCCGCTTAATTTTGATGCACGAAAACATTCTTACCGCCCCGTCTTAGGAGGAACAAAAAAAAAATGTCACCATTTCTTCCTTGCATTGCTTGATCGATTAAAACTTTTACAAAGCTGTCACAAATTCTTATTAGCGTTCCTGCATGCTTTGCACGATACGCATTTTGCATCATGAATATGCTCAGTGAAAGAAAAGAGTTTATAACTCAATTTTCCGGCCTCATCAAGGGTAGGAAGCTCCGGTTACTTTCGGTTTCAACTACTTCAGGGCACCTGGCGACTGGAGGAGAACTGATGTTTAAATTGAATGCTTCCTGCGCACGCACGCAGCGCGATAAGGCTGCGGCGGTGGCCAATTGTCTGAGGGACAGGGATACGAAGCCCCTCTTCTTTGCTGGCGCTGGTTTGAATCCAGCTCGGGAGTGTTTTTCTCTGCTGGATACCATTGTCATGACGATGATACGAAGCTCTAGTTGGCTCCCCTCCGTCCGCTATGGAGGAATTGGCTCTGACGTCAGTATTTGCTCGGCAATGTTGTAATAGAAGTTTCCTTCCCCTGACATCGTTTCATACGGAATCGAGGAAAGCGCGCTCGTAATCGACACCATTGTGCCGTCCAAAGACACCATAAGGGGTGCCTCTGTCTGAAAATTATTCTTGTGTTCGGTGGGTAATTGACCCTTCCCTTTTGCGTTTTGCGTGGGAGTACACTGAGCAGTCCCCTATGACAAGACGAGCCACGAGTGACGGCGTCCTCAGAAACTTATCAGCGATCAATAAATACTTCCTCCTCCAAATTTTACAGCCGAAGTAAATCAACCGGATCACAACCGCAAGACATTATTGGCTCTTCCTGGTCCGAAGCAAGTGTGTAAAAAGCAATGAATATATAAATAGCGACCGGAGAGAGGATGCGGTGCTCGAAGGCCCGAGCCGGACAGCGCACTCTACTCACATCTGACCTTCTTTACGCTTAATGCGCCGTGCTCGTCGCCGGTAGGCAATTGCCCAAGCATGCGGAAGCGCGCCTTCACGTTGATACTTTGTAGTCGGCAACGTCAAGTCTATTGCAGATGCAAGTAAACTATAAAAAGGACGCAGGGGTCCTTTGCTACGAATCCAGACTCCGAGATTTCAGTTTCTTGAACCAATTACAATCTCGCTTGTCGTGAATGGAATTTCTATGTGTTTAGTGAAGCGAATAGAGATACATTCTACAAAAATAACCCAAGTTTTAGAACGAGACATCGGCATCGCTTAATTCGGCAGTTGGGGGACTACGTGGATTAGTAGGATTATGACAGTAACCTCAGTTCTTGGAAAAGCCGGCGCATTTTTAACCTTCGCCGGAATGTTTCAAAGTGAAAATTTCACCTACCAAATAAGTCGATATAATCGCACTTTAATCAGCAGCCAGTGCCAGTGTGCAGCGGCTGCACAGCCACCATATAGCCCTCCAAAGACAAATAATATAATCCAAAAGAGGAAGGATATTAGGCAGAAAGACACGGCCTCTGCAGTGCTGTCGGTCGCTTGTTTACAGGAGGTATTCCGAGAACTGGATTGAGGACAACTGGGGATAAGAGTTAATGATGATTGCCTTAGTAATCTGCAATTCAATGAGGACATTTCCTGGCAAAGTAACTCGGGGGACGAATTGCAAAGCATGACCAATGACCTATACAGGCAAAGCAGGATGATGGGTGTAAATAATAATATGCGATAAACTAAAATAATGTTAAACACTCTCAGAAAAAGAGAGCATGTCAATTAATATAGGTAGCGAGGCACTCGATTTGGTAAAGGAATTCATAGGTCTACTTAGTGAAGGTGATGATCGTGGATGCAGGCCACGAAAGTGAAATAACTAGAAGAACTAGCCAAAGTGTGCTGGGCCGAGCGTGACCGCGTATTCGAAATTCTAAAAACTTATGTGGATATTACTTGCAGGGGCTGCACGGCTCTCATTAATTAAAGACCCTAACCATAATTTAGTTAAAAGGTAACTATTCAGTATTATTTAACCACCCTGCTAGTTAGTGCGTCTTAGCTGTGTTCTGATGTACTACACAGATGACAATGCTATGCAAAAAAGTAAACTCGAAAAACGAATTTAGGTGAAAAACCTTATATAAAAGCTGCACCTCACCCACACTCACATATGGTGCAAACAAGGGGAGGTTAACGAGAAGAGTTACACTTAAATTGAGGACAATGCAGCGTGGTATTGGAAGGAAAATATAATGGTATAACGTTAAGAGATGGAAGATAGCAGGGTGCGTCACGGGGGAACAAACGAGAGTTAATGACAGGCTAGTCGGAATCAGTAAAAAGAAACGGGCATGGGCAGAGCATGTTATGCCAATGCAAGAAAACCGATGGTTAAGTGTAACGGACTGGATTCTAAGAGGCGGCAAGCGTAGCAGGGGCGGCATGAGACTGGGAAGTTTGAGGGGATAAGGCGGCCTTCTCTGCCCCAGGACCAGGGAAATTAGATATGAGGGGCGCCTTTGCCCTTTAGTTGGCGTAGAAAAGCTGATAATGATGGTTATGATGATGGAAGCTTCTGGTCTAAAGCCGATGTGAATCAGCAAGTAACAAACAGGCTCGAGTGGACATATGATGGGCGTCAAGAGATCTCTTCTTACTACTTAGGGTCTCCTGATGACCACGAGTAGCGTCTGTGCCAGCACATCTACTTTTGATCCCACTGCGATGCATTCCTGGCCGTGTTACACAAGCGAAGCATTGAAGTTTAAAATGTGTGGGAATCCTGACTTCCCGCCATTGCCTTTGCGCGGCTGATGCGGGCATCCCGCGTTGTTCTCTTTCCCTTTCTCCCGCCTCAGGCGACAGAAAGGCAGCTAGGTGACTAATCACTGTCGTTCGGCCGCAGCTCCGCCCCGGCTTCCCAAGGGCCTTTGCCATTGGCGCCTTTTGGCGGGAATTCGGGACCCGCTTGGGCGGCCGCGCGTCGCGCGACCGTCCGAGCGGAGCCCGGAGAGGGACTCCTCCGAGACAGCGTAAGGTGCGTGAGCTACTGTTGGTGCGTGAACTACTGTTGGGCCTTTGCCGTTCGGACCAGTGTATGCTCGAGCTCGCCAGCACGGGTCCTCGACCTGTAGCGGCTCGAGCCTGTCCAGTGGAGTACAGCGACCTCCGAGAGGCGGTCTTGCGTTGACTGCCACTCTCTCGCAAACGGCCCAACGGTCGACACGAGAGATATCACAGCACTGCCACGGGGACATTCTCCTGCAGCGGCGTGCTGGCGGCGCACATTACTCTTGTCGCTCCGAGCGCGCAGCGGTGCCTTTGTCCTCGCGCGCCCCGGGACGGGGTGACTGTTGAGTATGTGTACGTGCTGGAGGAGGACGTCAATAAACGTCTCCTTCGTGAACTTGGAGGCCTGTGTCTTCGCGGCGAGTCACTCTCCTCTCTGCGGAGGTTGAGCGAGCCGCAGCGGTGCCCCGGTGCGTGCAGTGATGCCTAATCGGGGCCCTTGGCTCTGGCGAATCCCGAACCCGCGGTGGCTGGTGGCCTGTGCCCACTGAGGTACCCACAAATGATGTCATAGTACTTCAGTCGCTTATTGCTGATCTGCAGCGATTGAGTTCACGAACATGTATTCGCTTCACATCTTAAGACAGGATTTGAAATGTAAGCCGACAAGCGTGAGGTGAAAAAAGCGAAAAAAAACAAAACACAGGGTAAACGCTCTCGTCTATGGATTCCCGGCTTTCGCTTGTATCTTTTCACATTCTAGCTTTGAAAGCAGAGGCTACAGTCTTTTTCACATCCCCCAGGGTTTCTTGTGCTCAGAGGGCGCTCAATCCTCAACTCTTTCCCGGTCTACGAGCACAGCCCAGTGCCAAATATAGCGGCGCCCTACGACCTCTTTGGACCGCTGACAGCGATATCAAGCGAACAAGACTCTGGCGACCTCAGCATCAAAATGCAGCGTTTCAGTGGCTGTTATTTTAGTTCAGGTAATTTATGGATTCTATAGCAGATAAATAAAAGAAATAAACACAAATGAAAGGTTCATAATGAGAAAGTCGCAACAATGGCTTGTAGTCCAGCAAATGAGCAGATGACACAGGTCACTGCCACCACGTTTCCAGCTGAGCACTCCGACAGATGCCGTCTTCCGCATTTTCAAGACAACGAAGACGAGAACATGAAATGAATAATGAAGAAAAAAACAATAGGAAACGTAGAGCCAAACTTGGAAACGCAACAGGCGCCCACAAAGACGCACAATGGTCCGCTTTGTGCAAGGGATGCAGATGGCAGCGCAGCGCAACGCGCCGTCGAGGGCATTAGCGACTTTCTTGACTCGAATGCTGCGAAACACAAAGGAAGGCTTTCGGTCACCCGCCTGAATCGGCAGCGGAGCGTCGCTTCAATGGGCGCTATTTAAAGCATCGATATACTCGCCGAGACCGGCACAAAGGCTGTTCGCGCCGCGAGACCTTGCTTCGACGCGCGTTAGCCCAGCGGAGATGCGCTTTGAGCGCTGTCTGGAACAGGACAAAACACAGTGGTCTGCCGTCGGTACTGAAGCGTACGGCCTTGTTCGCGCCTTCCTTGGCATTTGTGCGGTGTTAATACTGTGCTTGTGTCGTGAACGCGCAGAAGGGTAGCATGTCCTATTGACTACAAGCGCTCTAGTACCGAAAATCACCGCTCTGTGCGGCGGCGCTCCGGTGAAGCTTAGAAAATAACGAGAAACGCAGAACTGTCCCAAAAGAGTGTGTCATATGTTTCACCGACAAAGGTTTCAGGCTACTATGCCTGTGCTCCATACCTCTATCTTACCAAATTTCGGCGCTGGCACCTTCGCATTTACTGATTGTCTGCAACCATCGGCCGCAAGAAACTAGCCTGTCTACGAAGACAAAAATTAGTCATTAGTTTGTAAATCATTTGTCAAAAGTTTAGAGCCCAGGTGGTTTGCTTCTGGGCCACGCCGTATGTCTCGATCGTTATGCACTCCTGGCGTTCCAAATCTCTTGAAGGCGAGATGAATTTTCGTCTTCACTCGTACAATGTTAAGGGCTTCCAGGGATGCAACAAGAGCCTCACAACACGCCTTACAGGTAAATCTCTAGACGTATTAAAGGCAAAATTCCCTGGGCTCTACACATCTGACAAAGGTGTAGATTAGCGCAGCCATTTGGCCGCTGACCAGAATGAGTTCTTGAACTGAGAAATTTCTGAGAAAGCCGCGTAGATTTCTCTGCAGGTGCGGTCATTAATTCCCTCCGTGAAATTTACGGCGCCTAGGAGGAATCTCCTAAATACACTGGACTGTCGGTCTATTTTTTCCATCCGTTGGTCTGCTTGTCTTCACGACTACTTCACAGTACACCAAAACATTTTGGCCCGCATATTCTGTCCCTACGTGCGCGTGCAGTGCCACTGCAACTACATCCATCTCCTTGTGGTGCCAAAGACAGCAAAGACGCGTAGTTCTGTCGACATGCTAACGCATATCTCGGCCTTCTTTTCTCTAAAAAATATATAATTTAGTTTAGGCCTGAGCTGTCCCGCCTCTCCAATATCCCGTGACTCTGACGCCGGTCATAATCTGCTTTACTGAAGCGTGCCATAGAGACTTGCCTTAAGGCCCAGTAGGCGTTGCAACTCACTCCGGACATTTGTCGTCCATTGTCCGCCAACAAAAGCTAGATTTCGTTCAGGCGAGAGCGCTCATCAGATTTACAGGACTACAGCGTCACAACTTCTCTATCGCACCGGCAAAGAGCTTTCATTCTATGATTAATGCGCACGTCCCACTGGACAGCGCTTGAGCGCGTCTATATCACCGGAGAGGCTAGGTTTAAATTTTTTTCTTTTTCCTGCCCTGCTGTCTCGCGCTCCACTTGTCTTTTCTGGATGGTTGCATTTCGGAAGCCTTAGCGAAAGAAGAACAACTTTATTTTATTTTCCACCGATGTAGGAGGCACCCTACTTCCCGCCCCTGGCACGCAGGCTCAAAGGGCGGGGGCCGGGGCCTCCGCGACTAAAGACAGGCGAAGTTACAGGTATTCTTCGCGGCTTCCGTCGCCAGGCGGATGACTTGTTGCTGTTCGGCGGAGGACTCGCTTCGCAGCAGGGCCTCCCGAGCATCTCTACTTTTAATGTTCTTCCCGACGCCTGGGGAAAATGCCCAGCGGGGACGCGAAGGCGATGATGCATTGCGTTCCTGCCCTTCAGAAGAAGATAGGAAGAGGGAAAAAGGGCGCCGCAGAAGCTTGGCGAGCATGGACCGAGAAGTTGTTCTAGCACACAGGGTTTAATTCCTGGAGGTGCTTTTCGTTTGTTGGGTACCGAGTTTTCTAACTTTTCTTTGGTTGATTGTCTGGTCAGCTGAGAATTTGTCGCCTGGCACTTCAAAAGATGCTGTATCCGTCCACTGAGCGGAGCTAGCGCATGCTGTCTTGACGCCAGAAAGCCCCTGCAGAGAGACCGGAATTGAAAACGAGAATGTTGGACTTAGCACCATGCAAAAAAGGAGGTACGCTGTTTTCATCACGGCGGTAATGTCTGAAGCGCTATGTGAGTGCGTGTATGTGGGTGTAAATCGATAGCACACCAAATTAAATAACTGTTGCCTTTCTCTCGATAGAATTGGATGTATTCATGTATGAGGGCAGCCTGCCGCCAGCCCTCTATAGTGTTCTAACTATTTGCTTTCAGTTTAATTTTCATGTTCACCGTTTCTGGTAATCTTTCCACTTCTTTCATTTTTACTCTGTTCTAAATTATTGTTAGTTGCCTGTCATTCTCCACTGACACATTTTGCAGTTCCGTGCATTGCTAGGGGACACGAAAGAACAGCACACCAAAAACAGCACCGCGATAAAACAGCACAAAGAAAAACGGCACAGCGACAAAACAGCAAGGCAAAAAACAGCACGCCGAACAAAACAGCACAGCGAAAAAACATCACGATGACAGAAGAGCACAGGGGAAAACAGTACGAAGACGTAACAGCGCAGCGCAGCACGGTGCATCGCTACAGAAAGCATAGCTGTTTTGCGCATTTTAGTTTCGATTTCAACATTTTTTTCTCTCCTTCACACCGTTCTGACTCAAAAGTTCGGAAATTCCCTTTTTGTTTCTGTTTGTGCAAAGAATGATGGTTGTGACGTCAAAGGTGAGCCTAGGTAATCTTAATAATTTAGGAATCTCTAAATACTTGCTCATGTCGGTAGTTCACGACTGATAACCATTGTTCATAGCACTGAAAATGGTTTCACAATAAAATTGCTGATGCAAATTAATTACTATTTTCACAACTTGTCCAGTATGCAAAGAAGTCAATAAAATGTTTTCAAGACCAGGAAATGCAAGCCGCGCCATAAATAAAAGCATTTCCGTAAAGAAAAGTTTCGTTTTGCACCATATTAAACATCCAACAACCTGAAAATGTCGGCTCGGGCAATCCTGCAACTGTTACAAGTAACCATCGCATATTGAATATTTTCAGTGTATGAAGACCCTCTAGTTGTTCCAAACAAAATTGATGACGATTCAATTGCCGACAGCGAGTTTTGAAGAATACTAAAATTTGTGTGTGTTGTGTTTGCGCGTGTACGTCAGTTTTAAAGCGTTCCTGTGAAGTATATCCATGATGTATTGATGGTGTTGACGATGTGCAAGAGATCTTGCGTTACCTGTGTTGATTTTCTTGCATTTTTGTTTTTCCCTCCAGCTGTAATGCCCATGGACGCTGCGGGTACTGTGATAAATAAATAAATAAACTTGTGGTAGACCCACAGTCCTACTTCAGGCGTATTTGCCAACATTGAGCACCATGATGGTCAACCCCCGGAATCGATCCTTCTAGAACAACTTCTTCAGCGTTCTTACCCGCCAGAAAAAAGATGAAGTTGTTCCAGACCTGAACGCTATCTCTTTGCCTCTGAAGTTTTATCGTTTTTTTTTTGCACAATCAGGGAGGCGCCGCTCCCTCTTCGTGACGGCGATGGAAGTGGAGAACGTCAGGCCTCCTCTGGAACCCGGTGGGTCGGCGGCAGCCGCCCAGAGGAAGCGCTTCTACCAGTCGAGCGAGGCATACAGCCAGGCCACCGTGCTGCACTCAGTCACAAGCGAGGACTCCTCGGCGGACGACGGGTTCGTCCCAGTGATGAGCAAGAAAGCCACGAGAAGACTTCGTAAGAGTGAGGACTCGTCCTCATCAAGTACATCTACCGTCATCACGACGCGTGGTGCACCGGCGCATACAGTACTGTTTGCGCCTGAGACGCCCACCGACAACCTCAACCTGCTGAACAGACAGGCTATGTCGGTGTTCCTCGAGGCTCGCGTCCCGGGGGTGATCAAGGACGTCAGGATCAACAGCCGAAGGAACCCCCTTACCATCGATGTAACGGGGCGGAGCGCCTTGGAAAGTCCAGCCACCATCAAGAAGATCGGAGACATCCCCGTCCGCTCTCTTGTTCTTGAAAACAATGGCACAACCGCTGGCGTCATTTACGACATCGATGCACAAACATCTCTGACTCCGACCTTCCGATACTCATTAAACCAGCGACGAACAGCATCGAAATAACCAAGGTTCAGCGCCTCGGCATGTCAAGGTGCGTCAAGCTCACTTTAACGGCGATTGTATTTCATCGCACGTGAAGGTTGGCCACTTTCGACATGCAGTTCGCCCATTTTTCCCGAAGCCGCTTCAGTGTCGGAAGTGCAAAATATTGGGCGTGTGAGAGGGGTTTGTAATAAGACCATAGCGTGTCCGCGCTGCTCTGAACCACATAGCGGTGACAGTTGCTGCACTACTGTCTTGAAGTGCGCCAACTGCCGTGGCCCTCATGACGCTTCTTCGAAAGTCTGTACCCGTCTGAGGAAAGAACGGGCGGTGTTGAAGAAAATAGTGCGAGACCATTCAACGTACAGAGAGGCAGCAGCTACGGTGCGTCGGCGTCGGTCTCGTCGTCGACGATCTGCTAGACAAAAGGCCCACAGCTGCAGGGAAGCCCCCATGCCTCCTGCTACTTGTCCTCCCCCTCCACCGAGTAAATGTAAGCCCGGTGACTGATGAAGCCGGAACGAGTGCTTCAGAGAGGACATGGCCACCATTTCTGAAGCCACACTCGACCTTGGTGTCTGAGCAGGCACCAAGCCCCCACTGTCCCACGCCTACAGCTGAGCGAGCCCAAGGCAGAGACCCTGCCCCAGGTGAGGAAGTGCAGGTGTTCACCATCTTGAGGTCCGTTATGAACGCCATGCGTGTGATGCTGTCTAGCTTTCACTCGCCAGCAGCACGGAATGCATCGCAGGTACTGGACGCGCTAAATCCAGTCCTTTCAGCTTTCCAGTAGCAGACACAATTGCTCTCCCAGCGTTACCACTTGAAAGCCAGTGGAATGTGGACTCAATTCCCGCATTTCGGACATTCGCGAATATATACGTCTATAAACACAGACTTCCCATCCTTGTGATTTGTGAGCCCAATTTACAAAATCCCATCCGAATTTCTGGCTATGAAGCGTTTGCATCCTCCACGCACAGGGGAAATAGCAAGGTCATCCTCTACATTCGAAGGGAACATACTTATGTGCACCATACGGTTCCCCCTCACAACCATAACCAGTACGTCTGTGTAACGGTGAAAAGGCGCACCCTGACGTTTATGCTTGTGGGCGCGTACTTATCGCTAACAACAAGGTTTGACGCCGACAGACTGAGGGACATGTTGGCTGTAACACCTGGGCCTTGGATCGTCACTGGTGGCTTTAATGCGCATCACGCCATGTGGGGAGGCATCCGGAAGAATTCGAAAGGAATAAGTCTTCTCTGTTTCGCATCTGACCACGACCTACAATGCCTTAACGACGGTTCTCCAACGTACATTCGCGGGCTGTCTTACAGCAGTTTTCTGCACTTGGCGTTTGTGTCTCGGTGTCTTGCGAGACGCGTCCGGTGGTTTGCCGACGTAGAAACGCATGAAAGTGACCCCACCCCACATATATTATTGTTCCTGGTCTTACTGGATGCAGATCTGCCAAACGTTTGCAACGAATAGACTGGTCTATGTTTAAAACCTTTATGGAAGAAGCCTGCAGAGAAGACATTACAACATGCATCGAATAGCGCATCAAGGAGGCTATGAAACACGCGTGATGCTTCTTCACTCCAATGTCAAAGTTCACAGACTTAGATGTGGAGCTGCAGCGCCTCCAATCACTTAGACGAAGAGCAGAGAGAAGATACAGGCGCACAAAGTCGGTGCACGAATTAAGGGATGCAAGGCGCACACAGAAGAAAATTCAGCGCAGAATTCAAATCTTGCAGTCTGACCGCTGGAAAGAATTCTGTGAATCACTGGATCCTCGAAAGCCTCTCTCACGCATCTGGAGTGTAGTGCGTGGTTTGGGAACATCTCCTCAGCAGCTCCAACCAATCAAGTCTCTCGCACCTCACCAAGGACGTAGCGAAGCGGAGATTGGTGAAGATTTTTGCGCAAGAATATCAAGTCCCAGGAACCATGCAATCCACAACTCTGAATTGCTGCGAAGTGCCTAAATCTAAGGATTCGCGAATGGACCTTCTTTTCTCCATGGAAGAACTAGACGCCACCATGGCCGGTTGCAGACGGTCCTCATCGCTGGGGCCCGATGGAATAACATACTCTGCACTTGCAAACCTTGGTCACGAGGCTCGACGTGTTCTTTTAGACCACTTCAACTCATCGTGGTATGCGGGTACAGTTCCGGACGCGTGGAAATCAAGTCGTCTGGTTCCAGTCCTTAAACCTGGAAAATCGCCGCTTGACCTAGCATCATACCGTCCAATCGCATTCGCTAGTTGCGTGGGAAAACTCATGGAAAGGATGGTACTTACGCGAATTGAGTGGTATCTGGAGCGCTATCAAGTATACCCAGATGTAATGTCCGGGTTTCGGCGGGGACGTTCTTCTATTGGTAGCGCGATTGACCTGGTGTCATCAGTTCAACATCAGAAGCATCTGAAGCGCTTGGCCGTGGCGTTGTTTCTGGATGTTAAGGGGGCGTATGATAACGTCACTCATCAAGCTATTTTGGACTCTCTGGAAGCTGCAGAACTTGGTGGTCGCATGTCCTTCTGGATACGCAGTTATCTATCCAACCGATCACTATTTATGCAGACTGAGGACGGACCAACATCTTCACATTACACTTCCTGTGGGGTCCCACAGGGTGGAGTACTCAGCCCAACGCTTTTCAGTCTTGCGCCGGTCGTCCTTGTCGATGTACTACCACAGTCGGCGAGAGTCTCAGTCTATGCAGACGATATTTGTACCTGGGCGTCAGGAGTTACGTGACCACAAGTTCGAGCAAGGCTTCAAAAGGCGGCAAGCATTCTTGCGGCCTACCTCCACCTGCAAGGCCTGGAGATTTATACAGAAAAATGTTCCGTTGTTGCCTTTGCACGCAAGAGCATGTCCCATTACCCCGTACGCATAAATTGGTCAACAATACCTACGAAAGAAGCAATCGCTTCCTCGGAGTAATCATCGATCGTAATTTAACATGGAGCCCACATGTCTCGCACATGAAAAGGCGACTGACATCGATCGTTCACGTTCTCTCTTTTCTCGGAGGGAAGTCGTGGGGAGCATCAATGCAGTCGATGGCCCAGCTGTACGCCGCATTATTCATGGGATTCCTTCGGTGCAGTATCCATGCACAAGGAAACTTGAGGAAAACGAACATACGGTGTCTGCAAAGTGTTCAGGCTCAAGCTCTGCGGACGTGCCTAGGACTGCCATAATGCGCGTCTACAGCCGCAACAGTACTCATCGCTCAGGAGAATCCATTGACTGCCTATGTCACAATCGAATCCTTGAGAGCGCATATTCGTCACCTCTTTCGGACTCCTGCACACCATATTGTCAGTCTTCCTGCTAACCGGCCGAGTACATCGTTTGCGAAAATTATTGATGCCCATCGCGACTTCCTACCAACCCAATTCACACCAGCCTATAGACCGTCTTCTCCATTATGGAGTCTGCACCAACC
The DNA here is from genome assembly GCF_052857255.1 of Amblyomma americanum. Classification (NCBI taxonomy): domain Eukaryota; kingdom Metazoa; phylum Arthropoda; class Arachnida; order Ixodida; family Ixodidae; genus Amblyomma; species Amblyomma americanum. Next base: position 184,718,111 of record NC_135499.1, on the reverse strand, counting down.
TCGTGTGCTTCTTTCCATACCGGGCATCAAAAAGAAGGCTGATTTATCGTCGACAGCACGAAAACAGACCACTCTAGAATATTTTCATGAGAAACACGGACACCGACTGCACGCATACACCGATGGCTCAGTGACCCCTTCCAGTTCCTCGGGCTCCGTAGTCATCCCCGTAAGGACAATAGTTAAGGAAGTGAAAACATCACACCGGACTTCATCGACTGGCGCAGAACTTACTGCTATTCGTGTCGCCATTGAGCATATCAATGAACACCGCAGCAATTGTCTGTTTTTACTGATTCAAAGGCAGTCCTCCAAGCGTTACAATCTGCTCTTCGTCATGGGTCCAATTTTGATTCCCAAGTGTCTAGGCTGCTTTCAGCAGGGTTTCCCTTGTCTCTTTTGGCTATGGTTGCAGAAAAATTGCTTCAAAAGCATAAGAAGGTAAGAAGAGCAAGAGAAATCAACTTAAGGCCACAGATGATTCCGTATTCGCATCGCGTGGCCCACAACATGAAAAAGTGCAAATAAATACAGAATGCCTGTTGTTTTTTCGGCGCCTTGCTGGCTACAAAGCCTTTGCCCAAAGGTTAATGAAGAAAGAGTAAAAAAAGAATGCGAAACGAGGCATGAGCATCGATATGTTGGTTGCAAGGTGGGAATTGTGTATCAGATTCCACTCTCATGTGGCAAAGTGTATATCGGTCCGTCCGGACGATGCCTGAACAGGCGCTAACGCGGGAACTGATAGAGGCATTCAATATCAAAAAGAAAGGGCCGGACTGCGTCGGCAGCCCTTCGGTGAAGATGTATTGTAACGAGTATACGTTTTTAGATAGCCTGGTCTGATGCAAGCGCGTGAAATTTGCGTGTCATTCGCATGATTATTCTGGTGATTGTGTTCTTGAAGGAAAAGGGAAATTGTATAAACGTTTGCGATCGATCTTTGAATAAAACCAGTTGAGAGTAGCGCTTGTCCCGTTCATCTTCTGTCCCTTGTCAGTTTTTCTGTCGCGCTACGAGCATCCCCTCAAGCAAAATGAACCAACTCGCCCAGCAAAAAAGTTTTATTGTGCCCCTTGTTGTCGGAGTATATATAGCGGAACGAATGTATGCGCATGTAGCGGTCCCGTAACGGGACAGTTTTCCTCTCGTTATAGGAAGTTTTTTGGGGGAGGGAAAGAAATGGAAGGGCACAACCAATTATACTGGCCGCCATCTTGGATTATAGAAGCCGAAACTATGCCGCCATTTCGTCCCCTGACGCCATACTCACATATTTCCCCCTCTATCCACCATATTAGACCATGACGTCATCATTGGCACGCGGCAGGTGGTTGTTTCTACAATGCTATTGTAGATGGCCCTAGAAGTCTCAACGCCAGATGTTCTGTTCTCTAGTTGCTGCCACACATGGCGCTGTGATCTCAGGGTGTGATCTCAGGATTTTTAAGCAGGAACTTGCCAAAGAAAATATCTATGATAATTGTAGAGGAAGCTCTTTGTTGTTTAAGGCCAGGACGGGAGTTTTGCGGGCTAAGACATAGAGTGAGGTACCATGAGATAGACGCGTTGTGCGTTGCGTGCGGAGAGAAGGAGGAAATGGCTGAACACTTGATACTTTTCTGTAAAGGGCTTCACCCTACAGTGGAAAGCAGCGGGGCTGACTTACCCAAGGCATTGGGGTTGAGGGATAGGGAAGGGAAAGTGGATTTTAAGAGGTTAGAAGTAACCAAGCGAAGGTTATCTGATTGGTGGCTAAAAGCAAGACAGGAGTAAAATTTCACAAGACATGGCTAGGTGGCTTGAGCCACCGCCCGATTTAAACGGTTCAGCCGTATCCATCCATCCACCCATCGATCCATCGGTAGCAGACCCCACGAAATCTCGAAACGTGATGAGTAAGACCTAACGCTCTTAAAATCCCCTAAAATGGCATGTTGCTCCAAATATACATTCCTCTTACGCCTGCTACATTTTAAGTTTAATGCCACCACAAGTAGCCCCTATTTATTACTGCTACGAATAATTTGTTGTACCTTCAAGTGTCACTTCTATCTATTCGTAACAGCTGATTGCAGTGCTGCATCAAGACAACTGAGCTGCTCAGTCTCGGAGCTGCTCAATCTCGGAAACGGTGGATGTAATTTTTAGCGCACTGCAATATCTGGGCTACATAATAAATTTTTGTTGCCAGAAAGTTATTGCGGGCTTGAGCACGACCGAAAATCGAAAGCCGACATGGGACAAAACTCTGAGCATAACGCTCAACGGCCGGAACCCGCTCCTTCGAATAATGTGCACCTGACTTAAATGCGTGAAGTGAAACGCCAAGATATTTACGGGGCCCCGAACTTTTGGAGTGATTCATCTGAGCTCCAGAGACGATGCCAAATTGATCTATTGCCGATACAACTTTGTCAATGCTGTGCTTGTCAATGCAGAAAAAAGCAAGATCATTAGCATATGCAAGCAATTTGACTTCATTACCCAAAATAGAAAAGCCAAGAATATTACTCTTATAGAGAATGCGTGAACAAAGAGGCTCCAGATAAATAGAAAAGCCAAGAATATTACTCTTATAGAGAATGCGTGAACAAAGAGGCTCCAGATAGAGTGGGCAGCCTTGCCTGGCAGAAGAGCGAATTGGCACAGGGTCTGACAAATGACTATTAACAATTAAGCGATTCGAACAATTGCTCTAGCTGAGTTGCGCCCCACGGAGCGCAGTTCTTTTTTTCTTCAAGTCAAGTCAAATTTATTTTTTCTCCGAGAGGAAGAAAGGGGGCGACGGAAAAAAGCTGCACGTGCGCAGCTTGACGAAGCCCGGCCCCCATGGATACAGTTCAGCAGCATTCAAAAAAATACACAAAGAACACTCCATGCGGCGACAAGTATTGCACAGAATATATACATATAGAGGGCTATGTCCGGGTTTTTTATTCATGCGATGCAAAAAGTAAGCGGCTTACAAAACACAATGCACGCGATACAGGGAGTAGTTACTACAATATGTAAGCAAGAAATGACGTTAGCTGTTCAATATAAAGAAAAAAGAAATGGATATGAATCAGACAGTTGGGCATAGCAAACGTTGGGCATAGCGGAGCGAAAGCGTATGCATTACGATCTAATTTTGTGAAAAGTGAGCGTGTAGATTCTGTGTTTGCATCAACACCAAACCCGCCGCGGTGGCTCAGTGGTTAGGGCGCTCGGCTACTGATCCGGAGTTCCCGGGTTCGAACCCGACAGCGGCGGCTGCGTTTTTATGGAGGCGAGTCAAAACGCTAAGGCGCCCGTGTGCTGTGCGATTTCAGTGCACGTTAAAGATCCCCGCGTGGTCGAAATTATTCCGGAGCCCTCCAATACGGCACCTCTTTCTTCCTTTCTTCTTTCACTCCCTCCTTTATCCTTTCCCTTACGGTGCGGTTCAGGTGTCCGCCGATATATGAGACAGATACTGCGCCATTTCCTTTCCCCCAAAACCAATTATTATTATTATTATTATTATTATTATTATTATTATTATTATTATTATTATTATTATTATTATTATTATTATTATCAACACCAACGCGACTAAAAGCTCTCAGGAAAACGGCGATGTGAAACGATAAAGGTTGATTGCCATATGTTGTGCGGCAGAAACGTTGTACCCATGAATTATTTTGTTGGGTGTTGTGGCTATGACTGCGCGTGGCAAGGCGGAATAGTTGAATAAAACGGTGATTCTCTGTGCGAACAGCAGTCTTGTACTGGCAAATAAGGCGGAATGAGCGCATGGTTTCAATTAGAAGAATGCGATAGGATGCGAAGTATGCGGACGTATGATCCCGGTATGAAATATTCGCAATGGCTCTAATTGCGCGTTTTTGACATGTTGTTAGTTTATCAGTGTTTTCTTTGGATGCGGTGGCCCATACAAGATTAGAATAATTAAGTGTGGATAAAAATAACGCGTTGTATAAAGTTCTTGGAGTACAAAGTAATGAAGTCTAATGGATGTTTTGCGTGATAGCAAGTAGTCTGCATCGGCTATTTGATGAAACTTACCTCATCCTTCAGATGCCGTCCCAAGAGATATTTACGGCGAAACGCCACTTCGTGAGACACGGAGTGAGTGACAAACGACCCGTGGTTTATGAGCTCGGCGATCGGCTTTGGCGGACCCGAAGGCGCAACGCGACTGCTCTCTCCTCAAGGGAGTGCACCCTATCAGTCTTGAGGGTTTAGTGGGACCAGTCCTTTTTCGGCGTTCATTGCACCTTTTCTGCAGCGGAACATGAACGCCAAAGAGGCCGTCAATCTAATTAACAGAAAGCTTGATATATTACCTGCATTCTTCGTCGCCCATTGAAAACTTATCTCGCGAAAGAGCAGTCATTCTTGCGTGTAAGCTGTGCGGTGGAGGATTAAGTCTGGCGCTACTTTTTGTCTCCAAGATGACAAGCGTTGCCGCCGACCTTTGCTTATACTGCTACGCTTGTTGCAGTAGCAGATTTACTACGCGATCTGCTGTAGGCTGCGAGGCAACAACAGCTATTTCCAATGACGTGAGTATTTCAGACGCCGTAGAGCTTATTTTTGCTTTGATTATTGATTTCTATTGCCACCGTTTCGAGACAGCGTGAGCAGTACGGCGGTACGCGCAGGTTTAAGAAACCTGTAGACTTCAAGCTGTTTATCTAAACGGTTACTTGCAAGAAGAGATACCGCCACGAAAACGCAGCGAATAAGACACCAGCGCAGGCATAGTGTACTGTATGCACGTGTATTTTCTTCTCTCCCATTTTACCTTTGCTTGAAACTTTGGTAAGCCATGTACCAGTCGCTTCAAAAGTAAACGTTGAGTGCAGTTTGCGTGCATGGCCACACATGATCACAAGACGTAGCAATCAAGGCAACAAGGTTACTAAGCCTGTTAGAGCCTTTTTTTTTCAGAACTTAAACAGACCACTTGATGATACCTATTCATTTTTTGCCGGGAATTTTGTCGTCAGCAGAGGAAAAGCGCCCCTTGGCAGCTGTTGCTAATTTATTTATATACGCGCAAATGCGACTCAATGGCATGTTTGCCTGAGCTACAACAGCATGTAGAACTTCTAAGCTGCACTGTTAAACAATATGACCCGCCGACATGACGTGAAATTCTGGACAAGCGCATTTTTTTTTTGCCGGGAAATTGTTTCTGAAAGCAAATTTTCCTCATTTCATAATAATACCCCGTACTTAGTATTATATCCACAAATTTCCCCTAAGACGCTTGTAGTTCCTTGCTATTTAATACCAAAAACGCACCCTGTTGGTTTTCTATGGCAGTTTTAACTATTTGGTGCGAGCGCAGAACCAACTCTAAATGTGTGGTTTTGCTACGCAGCAGAAGGTTAGACCATTCCCATCAATATGCTCTTAACAGTACCTCAAAATAATCCATGCTTGTCTGAAAATTAAAAGTGATATCCAAGAAGGCTGAACTTCGGTGACTCAGTGGCTTTGGCGTTCGGGCACTGATCCACAAGGTCGAGGTACGACCCTGGACACGGCGTGAGTTTTCCGACGGGGACAATATACAAAACAAAATTGATCGTGTGCTGTGCGATGTGAACGCCCGTAAAAAACCCCGGGTGGTCTTAATTATTGCGGAGCCCTCCGCCACGGCGTCCCTCATTGCCGATGTGTCCCTTCGGGACGATAAATCAATACACAATTTGTTCAAGAAAACCCAACGTCAGGAAAACCAAACGTCTGGAACAGCACTTGGCCAGTGTTCGTTTTGGCCCGTGTTTCTTGAATTTTTTTAGTGCGCTAGCTCTTGTAGCTGCCATTTATTTATTTATTCAAGAAAACAATAAAGGCCCTCAAAGAAGGGTATTACACACGGGGGCAGGCAATACATAAAATAAATATTAAAGAAATACACTCATTACATAAAAAGATTGCGATAATACTCGAATTTCGCCGTTGAGTGCTTGTTTTTTGTTCTTTTGTCTGCAGCCTGTTTCTGGCAGGTAGGAACCTGCCAGGTTATATATATATATATATATATATATATATATATATATATATATATATATATATATATATATATATATATATATATATATATCCGCTAATCAGCACTACAAATTAAAAAAAGAAACATTCCCCTATGCACCTTGGTTTCGGTGACTGTTGGCTTACTTCATATGTTTGTCAAACGAGCCCCTCATTTCCTTTCCCTTGTGTGCTATATATATATATATATATATATATATATATATATATATATATATATATATAGCACACAAGGGAAAGGAAATGAGGGGCTCGTTCGAAAAACATATCAAGGAAGCCATATGTGTTGTGTGTGTGTCATTGAGAAACGTTTGAGGTACGCAGGGTAGGTCTACTTGGTTTACTTATACGCGCTAGACGCTGCTGGGACGCGCACGGTAGCAGGCAAATCGAGAGATGAAGACGATAAAACATCTAGCCCGGAGAGGGCTCAAGGCTTGCCAACTGCCAGGTAATACAGTTTAGCCGCGTTACGGCGCCATTTGAGGAGTTAGTAGTGTGGAATTACTCCCCCTCTCTGCAAGACCCAGACTCGCTGCGTCAGCAATGGGAGGCCGAACAGCAAGGGTAGTCGCATATGTCTGGCCTGCGGTGTAGACACACGCGAGGCGCTAGCGGGCCTGGTCGCGTATTTGCCCATCCTAGTCGGTACACGCATAACCTCAACCTAGGCTTCAATACGCTGTCACGTGACATTTTATGTTTAAATGTTTTACAATTTAAAGGCGCCAAAACACACACGGACACGCACGCACACACATACACACACAAGAGAATGAGACAGAGCGAGAGTGAACCATGCGTTCAGTTCAAGCAGTAAGGTAAGGAAGCATGAAGCTAGCTAGCATTGTGCATGCCTCAAGAATACGGACGCGACAAGGGAGGCCTCACTAAGGGATTCTTAGTAAAATGTATTTCAAAATTGACCGACGGAATGCGAGCCACTCTTCAAGTATCCTCATTAAAGCAAGGATCGTTTTAATGTTTGGACATAAGACAGCGTGGGAAGTAGCTTTAATTGTCCTCTTTCTGCCACAAGAGAAGTAAACGTTAAAGATCCCTGCGTTCTTTTAGTGCGCTAGCACAAGATGCCTCGCTAGCGACTGTCTAGGCATGAAGCCTCGGTGTAACTCGGGTAAGTTCAGCGGAGGGTAGCGCCAGCTTCAGCCAATGAGAGGAAGCTCGAGTAAGTTCGGACGAGCATTGTTATATGGCAAGGTAGCAGCATCCCACCGCTGCCACCAGTTGTTACGGGCCGGGTAGCATGGCCAGTTGTTTTGATGCAGGGTAGCGTTATTTGGCCGGAGAAGGGATGAGGAAGGATAGAAGCTGACTTTTGGGAACAATAAACACAAGCGGGTTTGCTGGCACATTGAAGAAATTTAACTACATAATTTATAAAAGAGCAAACACTCGCAAATTAGAAGTTCATAGCGTCGAGCTAATAGATGAGCCTTGTCGTCAGGGCCCAGAGCATTCGTTCTCACTCGGGTCGCCTGTTAAATACACTAAGGCTCCACCCCCTTCACCAGGCGGAGGCCAGTTGAACACGAGGTACAGATCGGGAAAGGGACACACCACATATCACGCGGAGCACCGTGGGAGTGGGCAAGGAGGGTTCAGAGGTCCTCTGCTACTTCGCCGCAAGCTGCACATGTCCATCGAAAACACCGGTGCGGCACCCCGGCTACAACTTCGGCGGGCTCTCGTTGCGATCGGGATGGCACTTGTCACACACGGTCAATTAAAGGAAGGCGCCGTCCCCTCTTCCCTCCGTCGTCTTGTGCATCGTCGGTCGGGCCTCGAGGCGAACCGGACTAAGGGAAGGTCATCTCCCTCCTCCTGCAGAGCGTGGGAATTATAATAATTGGTTTTTTGGGGAAAGGAAATGGCGCAGTATCTGTCTCATAAATCGTTGGACACCTGAACCGCGCCATAAGGGAAGAGATAAAGGAGGGTGTGAAGGAAGAAAGGAAGAAAGAGGTGCCGTAGTGGAGGGCTCCGGAATAATTTCGACCACCTGGGGATCTTTAACGTGCACTGACATCGCACAGCACACGGGCGCCTTTTCGGTTCGCCCTCATAAAAACGCAGCCGCCGCGGTTGGGTTCGAACCCGGGAATTCCGGATCAGTAGCCGAGCGCCCTAACCACTCAGCCACCGCGGCTTTTTTTTTTTTGTCTTTATTGCCTGTTTCCACAGTTTACAACAAATCATAAACATGTTCTGCAGGCAGGCAGGTTCCCAGCACTTCTTTTTTTTTCGTTGGGTCCTCGTGGGGTCAAGCGACCTGTAGAAATTGCCGCTACCACGTGATCATCCCGGTCGATGCAATCTTCGCTTTAATCCTCTTCGGCTGGTGTTCATCCCGTTCATAACAGCGTCAGTAACGCTAACCTGTGCGTGGGCGGAGGGCGGCGCTCCCGAAGCAGAAGCGAGAAATGCGGCTGCGTGCACATGCAGATGTCAGAAAGAGGCGTAGGATGTAGCCGCCAGATGACTGGGCAGAGCAGCCAGAAGTAAATCATGGATGAAGCCAGTCCTTCGACAGATGCCGAAGCCGAACGACCTGCGAGGCGAGCTGAACAGCAACCCAGCAGAAGAGAGCGCCAACAGGAATCAACCGATACAGTGGACATAGAGAGGCTGCAAGCGGAAGGAGAGCGCGAAGACAGTATAACGTTGCTAAGCGGAATGCGGAAACAGGTGAAAAGCGAGAAACACAAAGAATAGCGAAGAAGAGGTGGACGATGGTAGGACTGCCCGGCGCTGAAGCCGACGAGAATTCGGCACCTGGCGTCGGTGGGACTCTCACCGGACAATCCGGATTCATATATTGCATGGACACAGGGTCCATATCATCGTTCAGTTCTTGATTTCATCAGATCAGCTCAACTTTTTTCATTTATTTAAGCATCTTACTCATCTTTCACTTCATAGTTTTTAAGCCCTGAGGCAATAAACATCGCTTCAAAAAAAAAAAAAACGAGGGGGACGATGAAGTCGCTGGGGGAACGTACAGCCGAAAGGAGTGTAGAGGGGTGGCTTTAGAGACAGCCGAACAGAGGGAACGGCGACTCGTATCGCAACGAGCAGCTCAGGCGGATTATCGCCAGAGCAAAGCCGAGGAACAGCTGCAACTCGCATTTTCAAGCCTTTAAAAATCTAAACAAAGATAAGCAAAGCTAAACGAGGGCAAATGTGCTGCCGCGCCTAAGTCACATTTAGCTCAACCAGGCAAATTTTGGGCAATTTTTTTCTTCTTGTTTCTACGCGGGGTGCTGCGTGCACGACTTGACATTCTCTCTCAGTCCTCCCCCCCCCCCCCCCCTACCCTCACGGCCTTTTCGGCAGTTCTTCCTCGATACTAAAGCGCATGGAACAGCATTCCGTATTATCCTTAACGTATAGTAAATTAATCGACCCTCATCCCAGTTTTGTGCCCTACATCGCTGGTTTGTACCTACGCCAAAAAATGAAGAAAATTTCTGCGGCCTGATGCTTCCCTCCGCCTTCCGTTGTTATCGCCTGCGAACATCGTTGCCGAAGCCAGGGAAAGAAGGACAGGTAACAATATATTTCGAGGAGTGGAAAGAGTTTCCATGATTAACGACTTCCTGTCACGGCGTCTCTCAAGCGAAAAATTGGCCGTTGCAATGTGATAGAGGCATTTGAGATATACTTGCTTTTCCTTTTGAATAGAATGGAGCATAGGAAAAGATCGAAACTGTCGGTCGTTAGCGTTTTTCTTCCTTCGACGACTGCCGCGCCCGGACTGTTACATAGCAGTTCTGCCGTTGTTCCTGCGTTCTGCTTTGTAGAGCGTGGATCACCGGCTCTATTCGCTGAAAAATACAGCTCGATTCAGCCGCAATTGTCGGCACTCAGGAACGCTGGCACTTTCTGCCTATCGCGCTCGCAATAAGACTTGACAAAGCCTCATCTGATTGATTATCTGCGAAAGGTCCGTATCGCGGAACTGCTTTCGGCATTCTTCCTCCGCGCTGTCCAGTAAATGATCGTTCTCTTGCCCCAATCGTTCCCATCCTCTTCACTTTATGTTCGAATGGGCGCTTTGTTCTCGTCTGTCGATTGCTGATTTGTTTCGCTACTTTAAATCCGTTTTCTTTATTATTTATTTTATCGCGCGGTGGTCTTCAACAGCATTTTATAAGCGTGCCGAGGTTCGTGAGGCATATATCTAGAGTGGCACACCGTCGCATAAATTGAAGAGGCAAACCAGCTGTGGAACCAAAAATAATAAATAATTTACTCATAATCAACATCCTCTTCCGCAAAGGGGTTAACCCAGAAGTGGACTAGGAAGAGCCCAAATGCCGAGAATAAAAATTAGTGTTCTTATTGTTCGCGCATCTTGGCATCGTGCAATATGTGGAGGTGCTCGGCAACGCAAGAGTATATAGTTAAGCGAAAATAGCGCAAACGACAAGGACAACAAGGAAAGGAAACAACAGGACCATCGTGTTGAAGAGTATAGTGACCATAGGATAAGGTCTCCAGTAAGCCTAGATTTGAACAGGCAACGGCGGAAACTAGTAAGAAAGGAGCGCATCAACGAGTCAGTATAAAGGGAAAGTGGAGGAATTCAGGATCTCGCTGCGCTGCAGATATTCTGCTGTAAACGAGGGCGATGACCTCACTGTTCAAGCCGAATGATAATCTCAGAAATTATCATCGAGTGCTGAACAGGAACTGGGGGTAGGCCTTCTAGACAGGATACCAGCAAGCCCTCTTCGGATACACAAAGCATGAAAGCATCTACCCCATAGATCGATTAGAACAGGCAGAACAGTTAAAGCTAATCAAAAGTGGTAGGGATATAACGCAGTTAAACCTAGTAGACGTGCGAAACCATGTGTTCATTATTCAATTGGAGGTGTTACGTCTCGCCAACGACGCGCGGTATAGCCGGCGCGGATGCAACGGACGCCGCGGCTTCGTTCATCGCGGCCGCAACGCCTCCCGCCAAGCGCGTCCAGGCAGGTTTCTGTGCCACGTGTCGTCGTGCGTGCGTGTGTGTGTGTGTGTGCCTGTTGGTGCCCACGCTTGTCAAAGCGCGGCAGCCGGGGAGAGGAGCTCCCCAACTGGGAGGCGAGGAGTTCTGACCGGCGCCGGCCTGGCGGACGCGCCCGTCACGTCTGGACATGTTCAAGCGTCGCCGTATCGGACGCCTCTTCCCAAGCCGTTCCTTCTTGCCCTCGACTCCGTGGGTATAAAACGCCGCTGCCCCGGACGCCGAGAGAGACTTCGATTCCTTCCTTCGAGTAACGTGGTCGCCCTGACCGGCTGCTCTTTTGCGATGCCAAATTAAACAAGTTGTTCTGTTGCCAGTCGACTCATCCTTTGCCGGGACCTTCGGATGTTTCCAGCTTTGCCCCAGGCCGCCAGGCCAACGCTACCCTTGGGGCTTGCAACCCAATTGCAACAACTGGTTGCCAGCGGTGAGATCCCGACAACGGAGGCCAGCAGCGAAGATATGCGGTCAACTGTATGCTGAGCAGCACAACGACCATCCGGGAGCAGTGCAACGAGCCCTGTGTGATGACTGGTTGCCTGCAGCGGAGCGACTGCGCTGAATTCTTGGCTGCGAGGTTTGGTGAGTGCGGGACTTTCTTCTTCTGAGTTTTGCCAGGCTTTTGTTAGTGTCAGAAACAGAGCTGGTAATTGTGGTTGTCGTTGCTGCCGGGTTAGTTTGCGGCAAGACAATAGTAGGCAGTAGAGAAAGCAGCATTCGGAGCAGCCATGGATTTGAAGTCGTTGCGCAAACCGAAATTGCTGGAGCTTGCAAGAGAGTTGGGTCTGAATGTCTCAGACAAACTCAGAAAACCAGAACTGCTAAGGGCTATTCTTGAGTTGGAGGCTGAGGATGACGAGCTGTCGGAATGCCTTGAGACCATTGAGGAGAGGGAGCAAAAAGAGAAAGACGAGCGCGAACGTAAAGAACAAAAAGAGAAAGAGAAAGAAGAGCGCGACCGTCAACACGCTTTGGAAATGAAGCGTCTCGAGGTAGAGATGGAACGCGCTCGTAATGGAAGTCAGGCACACGGTGCACGAGAACGGGTATCGTTCAAAATGACTGACCTGATGCGGCCGTTTAAGCTTGGAGAGGACATTGGTTTGTTCCTGGTTAACTTTGAGCGAACGTGCGAGAAGCAGGGGTTCTCTCGGGAAACGTGGCCACAGCGCTTGCTCACTTTGTTACCCGCCGAGGCGGCCGACGTAGTCGCTCGCTTGAAGAGAGAGGAGGCAGAGGATTTCGACCAAGTGAAATCAAGTCTGCTAAAAAAGTACAGGCTGTCAGCGGAGGCGTTCCGTCGGAAGTTTCGGGAAAATGAAAAAGGCAGAAATGAGTCATATACAGAGTTTGCCTACAGGCTTATGTCAAACATGCAGGAGTGGCTCAAAGAAGAGAAAGCGTTTGGTGACCACGAGAAAATTCTGCAGTGTTTCGGGCTGGAACAGTTTTATAGTCGGTTACCTGAGAACGTGCGGTACTGGGTCTTGGATAGGCCAGACGTTAGTACAGTGGCTAAAGCCGCCGAGCTAGCCGAGGAGTTTGTGACGCGTCGGGCTCGCGGAGCTAAAGACGGTCAAAAGGGTGAATTTGGCTCCAAGTCTGAGAGGCCGAAGTTCACACCCATGAGAGCATGGGGGGACACGCGTAGTGCGGATGCGAGTGAAAGCAGTCCGACCGAACGTAAGGAGACGGCGGCAGCCGAAGCCGAACGCAGAAAGCGGTTCGAGAGGAGGCAAGCGCGCGTGTGTTATACGTGCCAGAAGCCGGGTCACTTTTCGGCGCAGTGTCCAGAAACAAAAAGAGAAGTCGTGTGTTTGTCATTATGTAGCACTGACGAGAACATGAAGCTTCTCGAGCCTTACATGCGAGACTTCCTCGTGAACGGGAAAGAGTGCCGAGTGCTTCGTGATTCCGCAGCTACAATGGATGTAGTTCACCCCTCTTACGTAGAACCCGATATGTTCACGGGCGAGTGCGCATGGATCAAGCAAGCCGTGGAAGCTCATAGCGTGTGTCTGCCCGTAGCAAAAGTGCTTATTGAAGGACCTTTCGGAGCACTTGAGACTGAGGCCGTAGTGTCATCTATGCTGCCCCCACAGTACCCGTACCTATTTTCGAACAGGTCCGATCACCTCCTGCGCGAGAAGGGGCTTTTGTTTGGTGAGGCTAGCGTTCAGGCCTTAACCAGATCGAGAGTTCGGGAGCTCGCTGAAAAGGCGGTAGTTGCGGGTCCGACGTTGTCGAACAATGAGAAAGGGTCGGAGGCGCAGCAAGCTGATATTCCGAGCACGTCAGAACTGGATAAAATTGAGCCTGTAGCGTTGAAGGCACCAGGTACTGGAGAGGAAATGCCCGACAAGGGAAAGTTAGAAGAGCTTCCGGTCGAGCTTCCGGGACTAGGCTCAGTGACGAACAGGGAAGACACTGATCAGGTCATTAGTGACTTACTCAGTAAAGCACCGCTGTCGCCTGAGCAGAAAACCGAACTACACCAACTCTTACAAGAGTTTCAAGGTCAGTTCTCTGAGAGGCCTGGTAGGACTTCTGTCCTTACTCATGATATAGAACTTACCTCGCCAGAGCCAGTACGATCCAAGGCGTACCGGGTGTCACCCCGCCAGCGCGATATTATGGAGGCTGAGGTAAAGAAAATGCTACAGCTCGGTGTTATTGAGGCGGGTGAGAGTGATTATACCTCCCCTTTGATTTTAGTTGAGGTACCGGGCAAGGAACCTCGTCCTTGCGTCGACTACCGCAGGCTTAATTCCATCACTAAGGATCAAATTTATCCGATCCCTAACATCGAGGAGCGCCTTGAGAAAGTTAGTAGCGCTCAGTTTATTTCCACCCTAGATCTTGTCAGGGGTTATTGGCAGGTTCCACTTACAGAAGAGGCTAGCAGGTATGCGGCGTTCATTTCACCAATGGGAACATTCCGTCCTAAAGTTTTGAGTTTTGGTTTGAAGAACGCGCCATACTGCTTTTCAAGCCTCATGGACAAAGTGTTGCGGGGACAGGAAGAATTCGCTTTACCGTATTTAGACGACGTAGCGATATTCTCCGCATCCTGGTCTGAGCATATGGCACACTTGCGGGCAGTGCTAACCCGCCTGCGCGAAGCGGGCTTGACAGTCAAGGCTCCCAAGTGCCAATTAGCACAGGCCGAGGTTGTCTACCTCGGTCACGTGATTGGACAGGGTCGTCGCCGCCCCTCTGAAATAAAGGTGGCCGCTGTGCGAGACTTCCCGCAACCGCGCACGAAGACCGATATTCGGTCGTTCTTAGGTGTCGCCGGCTACTATCAGAGGTACATCCCCAGGTACTCCGATATCGCGGCTCCCCTGACGGATGCTCTAAGAAAAACAGAGCCCCAAACAGTCGTCTGGGGCGAGACAAAGGAAAGAGCTTTTAGCGCCCTAAAGAGCGCCCTAACAAGCCAGCCTGTGCTACGATCGCCAGACTACACAAAAGGGTTCGTTGTTCAGTGCGATGCTAGTGAGCGAGGCATGGGCGTTGTACTGTGCCAAAGGGACAATGGAGAAGTGGAACACCCCGTCCTGTATGCTAGTCGTAAGCTGACCTGTCGTGAGCAGGCGTACAGCGCCACTGAGAAAGAGTGTGCGTGTCTCGTGTGGGCCGTTCAGAAATTGTCATGCTACCTAGCCGGCTCGAGGTTTATCATTGAGACGGATCACTGCCCTCTCCAATGGCTGCAGACCATATCTCCCAAAAATGGCCGCCTCCTGCGCTGGAGCCTCGCTTTGCAACAATATTCCTTTGAGGTGCGTTACAAAAAGGGGAGTCTCAACGGTAACGCCGATGGCTTAAGTCGAAGCCCCTAACGTAGGAATCCGCCTCAAAGTTGTTGGTTACTGATGTTTTCTTCCTGAGGCAGGATTTTTAACATATTGCTTTTGTTTAGTGTTTCAAAGTGATTATGTGCTTTCTAGTGAAATTTTCCAATTTGTGGACGCGTTCTGAGTGCTGCTTGACTACTGTAAGGAACTAGGCAGTAGTATAAAAGGGGAAAGAGCCTGGCAGAGC
Source organism: Amblyomma americanum (assembly GCF_052857255.1). Taxonomy (NCBI): domain Eukaryota; kingdom Metazoa; phylum Arthropoda; class Arachnida; order Ixodida; family Ixodidae; genus Amblyomma; species Amblyomma americanum. Next base: position 184,702,978 of record NC_135499.1, on the reverse strand, counting down.
TTAGTGAGGGTTGTCTCGTGCTTGCTGACTGAGCGGTTGCGTTTCGGCGTAGTTCTAACGCTTGCTGGGAACGAGCACAAAAATGGCAACTCTCCTGAAGTGACTTTGCAGTGTCCTATGTGATCCTGAACCCGAGAACGAGGCCTTCTCTGTGCGCTGCGCTCAAGCAACGTCGAGGGACGATCGGTTTCGATTACGAGCATCATCGAGCGACATCCCTCTGGACAGCGGATGCAGTCCCCTGACCATCGGGATCTCCTTCTCCCGGCGGGGCGGTCTGTTACGTCTCGCCTACGACGCGCGGTATAGCCGGCGCGGATGCAACGGACGCCGCGGCTTCGTTCATCGCGGCCGCAACGCCTCCCGCCAAGCGCGTCCAGGCAGGTTTCTGTGCCACGTGTCGTCGTGCGTGCGTGTGAGTGTGTGTGTGCATGTTGGTGCCCACGCTTGTCAAAGCGCGGCAGCCGGGGAGAGGAGCTCCCCAACTGGGAGGCGAGGAGGTCTGACCGGCGCCGGCCTGGCGGACGCGCCCGTCACGTCTGGACATGTTCAAGCGTCGCCGTATCGGACGCCTCTTCCCAAGCCGTTCCTTCTTGCCCTCGACTCCGTGGGTATAAAACGCCGCTGCCCCGGACGCCGAGAGAGACTTCGATTCCTTCCTTCGAGTAACGTGGTCGCCCTGACCGGCTGCTCTTTTGCGATGCCAAATTAAACAAGTTGTTCTGTTGCCAGTCGACTCATCCTTTGCCGGGACCTTCGGATGTTTCCAGCTTTGCCCCAGGCCGCCAGGCCAACGCTACCCTTGGGGCTTGCAACCCAATTGCAACAGAGGGGACACTTAATCTCCGCCTTAAGTATATGACGCGACAGCTTTAGCCGGTTAATGCCCATATATGCAGAATTGGTCATGCTCAACTTAACATTAACAAAATTAGCCTTCCGGGAGCTTTTATCACAAACCCCATTGGTGGCTCTGTTTGAGACAGCCGCTTGCCAGGGACCGCTGCCCCACTGCGCCGGTATTGGTTTGAGGGCTCGTCGTGAGCTATCATTGGGATATATTTTGCGAAGTTCGAATTTTAATAGAATGGGAGTGAAACAATTGACGCGGAACTGAAATATAATCAGATATGGAATACGTTGCCGAGTGACAGGAGAATGCTATCATTTTCCTCCGCATCCAATAGATAGTCCCCAAATGTTTTTGCTAGCCAAATACAACAATACAACAAAAAACTGCTGATGGCCTTATGCTTTTAGGCCAGGATATACATAGCGAAAGCGCGGAGACTTCTGCATCGGAAGAGTGCATCCACTAGATCTGCCTTTATTCATGGTTAAAGCTTGAGCCGTCGTGGCGGAGTCGTAGCGTCTCCGCCTCAAACGCCGAAGGCCTTGGTCGATTCCGAGCCTATGCACAGGTTTGTTTTTTTAAGCGAAAGCTTTACTACGCCAGCCAGCGAGCCATTTCGGCGCGTCGCGCACTTCAGCCGTATGCCGTGGCCGACGGACGACCTTGAGCCGTCGTTGCCTAGCAACACCGCAGCCGCGCTCCAACAGATGGCGCCGCTGTCGACGTCACTGCCATCGTTGCCGCTCACTCCACCAGATGTGCTCTGCTGGGGTAGAGGGAGAGGAGGTGTCGCCTCGCGCGGAGTATATATGGGCGCTTCGCCTCCTACTTTCAGCACGCGGCAGCGAGTGTGGCTCGGCTTGAGCCAGCAGTGGGCAGGCCCGTGCACTTTCCTTTTTAAAGCGAATGCTTTACTGGCCTAATAATAATAATAATAATAATTGGTTTTGGGGGAATGAAATAGCGCAGTATCTGCCTCATATATCATTGGACACCTGAACCGCGCCGTAAGAGAAGAGATAAAGGAGGGAGTGAAAGAAGAAAGGAAGAAAGAGGTGCCGTAGTGGAGGGCTCCGGAATAATTTCGACCACCTGGGGATCTTTAACCTACACTGACATCGCACAGCACACGGACGCCTTAGCGTTTTTCCTCCATAGAAACGCAGCCGCCGCGGTCGGGTTTAAACCCAGAAACTCCGGATCAGTAGCCGAGCGCCCTAACCACTGAGCCACCGCGGCGGGTTTCAATGCATTGTACGAATTAAAAATTGCACGAACTATACATTGAATCTTAGAGACTAATGATCCTCTGCCCATAGCTTTGTTTCAGCTCCCATTACGAAATACAAGAGCTGCAACTAATCATAATTTTAACCTACCTCCATCTCATAATGTGCATGGCAAAAGGCTTATAGAATTTAACGGAGCCATGATCTGGAATTCTTTTCCAGTACGCATCAAGCAAGCCCATAACTTTAGTACTGCTCTAAAGAAACACCTTTTTGAAAAATATCGTGATGTTTAAATCAAATTGTGACTCAATATTATTGCACTACCTATGATGTGTGCGTCAAGAATTATTTTTGTATTTGTTAATTACTTTCCCCTTCTGCTGTGTTAAAATTTGTATCATATGTCATAACTGAACCCTTTACTAGCCAATGGCTATGGGTCCAGCAACTGTTTTGTATTTTTGAAAGAAACAAAATAAAAACCTTGATGATGAATATCGATTTTTTTAGAGAACTGACTTCCTTGCAGAGAAAAGTTGTTCATTAACCCGCCCGTAACCCGCACATATGGAATAAGGATCTATATCGCACAAATTATGCTAAACAGATGATATGGTATCACCTTCACATGGCCTTTAACTCTAGCGAGCATCGAAAGATGATATCAGATTAGATTTATCTGTGGCTAAACCAGTTTCTTGATTTGCTCTTGATATGTTTCTACTACGAAACGTTTTCGTTCGTTTTTTTGCCGTAATCGAGATTTTTCTTTCTTTTCTTTTTCTGTAAAACCTGCATTTTGTTTTCTGAAAAGTGGCATTGTATTCTTGCATTTCCTTATTTTCTGACCGCAAAAGTTTGACACATTTTCAGAGCTTTCAACTTTCACCTTGTCTCATTATTATTTTGCTGCTGTATAGTGGGAACAAACCTGATCCTTTTTTTGTTTGGTTTGGTTTATGGTGGTTTAACGTTCCAAAGCGACTCAGGCTATGAGAGACGCCGTAGTGAAGGGCTCCGGGAATTTCGACCACCTGGGGTTCTTTAACGTGCACTGACATCGCACAGTACACGGGCCTCTAGAATTTCGCCTTCATCGAAATTCGACCGCCGCGGCCGGGATCGAACCCGCGTCTTTCGAACCAGCAGCCGAGCGCCATAACCACTCAGCCACCGCGGCGGCTCCTTTTTTTGTTTGTTGACTTGACAACCCATGATTATAATGTGTCGTCGGGTACACTTTTGTTTTCTGTCGACGCTGCACTGTTCTGCTGATGCCGTTTTCACTTTGGCCTTTTCTTCTGGCGGGGGGGGGGGGGGGGGGGGGGGGGGGGACAGTGGCTTGTCAGGCTTCTCTGCTTGCAAGTTTCTCCCTACCTCTCCCATCACTATGTTGGAAAAAGGTATTATTATTGTTATCATAAGCTGTCATAACTAAACAAGAATTACAACACCAAACCTCAGAATGGTAATTTCGTGAAAGAAAAGTATTTTTCGAGACATTCAGCCATCCAAGTTCCTAAAACGCATGACTAACATTTGTGGTGTCTCAACACCTATGGCGTTGGTTACGATGAGCTTTTGATAAAACACCTGGAAGCTGATGGGGTGATTTCAAGCAGAGTCTATTGCTCGTCCAAGTCAAACCTAATCGCGCGACTACTGAAGGGTGGCGTACAGCGCATTTGTTTCACTGAGCAAAAGGGCAAATGGTCCCTTCGTCTAAGCGGCCTTCAAAAGCCGGCAACGGAACCAAAGGGCCAAGCTGCTGGTTGCCTTGATGAGCGCTACTATTTGAGAGCTGAATCGTGAAGCTCCCTTCCTATCATCGCGTATTCCTGTTCCGCTTTATATTGGAATACGTTTATGTAGATGGTTTGGTTCTTGGCGCAGCGCGTTTTTTCCCGTGAAAATTTGTTATTGTCTTTGCCTTCGATCATCTTTGTCCTTGCCGTGCAATGACCGGGCATGTTACGTTACTGTTGTTTATTTTTTATTTATCACATTACCCACAGCGTCTGTTTGGCATTACAACCGGGGGGGGGGGGGGGGGTAAGAGTTACAACATAATCATACGACATAGCAGGGAAAAAAAGGAAAAAGATACTCACAGAAAATACATTGCAGCATAATTTGATACAAACAGATACAAGCATAAAATTACAGCAACGCGGCAAACGATTCGTTAGATTTATTTGAAACGACTTCTTGGGGCAACTTATTCCATTGATTTATTCTTTTCGGAAAAGAAAATGACATTTTTAGTAAATAAGTTCTGCATTTCACTTCTTTAACTTTCAAAGTGTGGTCCCTTCTTGCAGATATATAGTCTGGAGGAAATAATGGTCACGGTCAATACCTGTTTTAGAAAGCATATATTAGGAAGAATTTCGGCCTAAGCACGTCTCTGCGTATGTGCAGTGAAGCCCAACCTAATGAGTTCTGCGCTGCTGACACACTGAAATTTCTGCTGTAAGTATTTAAAGGGGCTGCGAAACACTGCTTGAACGGATGCCGGTTACGCTTCAAATGGATTCTTTATGTCACACAGATGCTGACTCAAAAAGAATTACGAGAATCGATGCATAGGAACGGGAGTTATTCAATGAAGAAATTTCAAAATACAAGCAAACAAAATGCTGCCCTCAACTCTATTTTCGCGCAGCTTCCCATTTCACTCTCTCAATGACGACACACTGTGCGACAAATCAAAACAGCCTAAGCACGTGGCTGAAGTTTACACTCCATGGTTGCCTGTTCTCTGTAACTGGTTCATGCCAAGGCTGGCGGCGCCGTTTGCATGGTTACAACCACCATGTGAACGCCCAGCTGACCCAGCGATGCTTCACCGTCACGTCGACGGCGCAGAAGGGAACACTGATCAGCGACGTTCCGATCCGAAATCGAGCGCGAGATACTGCGACGGTGTGACAGCCTGCGCAAGATATCAGACACATTTAGCATAGCGCGTGCCGCTACTGCTTACCGCCAACCATCGCCCGTCGCTCCTAGCGCGCTGGTTGGCCACGGCGAGCAAGGAGCGCGCGCTGTTGACGGGAACGTGGCGCCATCTGGCGCCACCGCCCGGTGATTCTCTACAAACTGACGATTCGCACTGCCTGCTAAATGTGCAACGAAGGCATCCTTCCTTGAGACCGAAATGAACGCTTATAGAGTGCAATGGCTCGATCGGATCGATTCCGCAAAGCCGCTCTCAGATACATAGAGAGTAGCCATTGATAGGAGGGTAGATGTGTAGGCCAGTTGGTGAGACATTAAGGGGCTAAACACCGCAGCGTACACGGGACAGAGAAAGAAGACGACACAGGGCGGTACTTGCAACTAAAATTTTATTTGAAACTTCATGGCTTTATAAAGACAGAGGCACGTGTGATCCTACAATCAAGTAAAAAAGGGGGAATTAAAAGCAACAGATAACAAGACCTAACTGACAACAATGCACATGAAAGATATGCGAGTCACAATCTACAGATATCAGACTTTAAAACGTTATGCAATGCTCATCATGCGAGTCACAATCTACAGATATCAGAAGTGTTAAAAAACCGTCGACCGCATGTGGAAGCATGAAAACCACAAGACAAAGGAAGAAAAGAACGTCAAAAGGAAGCAGCCCAACCTGTTACCTGTCAAGGAAACCCAGTTCTTTTTGGAGGATGGAAACCGAAGGCGAACTAACGCATTCATCCGGTTGCGAGCGCAAGATGGCAATGGCCTCCATAATCTCTCTCTCAAGCTGCCCCTTCCTTCTTCCAACAATCTGGGTCTGGCTGAACTGAGGCCAACAACCCCGACACTTGCGGCAATGAACAGGCAGATTCGAACCCCCCGCCTACCCCAAGGAACGCGCATGTTCTCTCAAGCGATCATTTAAGCACCTACCGGTTTGTCCAATATAAAAACGCCCACAACTGAGGGGGATCTTGTAGATTACCCCTGTTGCACATGCGACATGCTTATTTTCTTCCAAATGTTTCTTGCCGCAAGTTCCTCGAATCGAGTCCCCCTTTCCCACTAGATTGCATAATCTAGAGAGCTTACAGGGTGCCGAAAATACAATGTCGATGCCATATTTGCCTGAAATCTTTTTGAGATTATGTGAAACCCTGTGCAGGTAGGGAATGACTTACACTTTTTTCTGGCCGGCTGGTTCTTGGGAAGCAACTCCTTTTTTCTTTTTACGGAGCTTATTGGCCACTGTTTCAGCCACCGTGGTTAACAAAAACCTTGGGTACCCTGCCTTTTCCAGCCGCTCTACTTGAAGGGAAAAACTGGACTTCAACATATGAGTGCATGATTTTAAAACTGCGGATCTAAAACAGGAGGAGGCAATACCCCGCTTTACCACCTTGGAGTGGGAGGAATCAAAAGGCAGCAATGCTTTCTTTGACCTAGGTTGGAAGGCCCAGCACACATGATCAATTCTGTTAAAAGATAACTTTAAATCCAGGAACTGAATGGATCCGTTTTGTGGAAGTTCTAGAGTGAATTTGAGAAATTGTGAACAGTTTGAGAATACACTTAAGATCTTGCTAGCTACTTCTGTCAAAGAGCCATGAGAAGAAAGTTTCAAAATAATTAAAAAGTCGTCTACATATCTGATGATCTTTGCCATGAAAGGTTGGGTTAGCTTGGGCTCGAGCACTCGACCTAGACGCGCAAGAAAGATTTCACACAGCACTGGCGCGACACTGGAACCTATACAAATTCCTTTTTTCTGCACATACAATTTCTCGCCAAAGGAAACAAAATTAGAATCAAGATAAACACCGAGCAGCTCGCCTGATTCTTTTATGGAGCTGCTCGGTTTTTATCTCCACTCCTAGGCTCCACGTTATCTCCTCGCCGAGAGTCCTCCACGAAAAATCAGTTGAGCTGGGCATTCGCGGCTTCTCACTCTGAGCAGTCTCAGTCTCACGATTCAGAGCGGCAAGCCCTGCGCGACGATATAACAGCCCTTAAAGCTAGCAACCACAGACTACAACAAGAAAACGCTTCTTTAAAGCGTCCGCCCTTTGCACCCGATCCACTATCTCAAAGAAATCCTACTCTACCACCTCAACCTATTCCCACCACCTCGCCTGAGGCGTCCACATCTACTTCCCCGCAACCCAAATATACTACCTCCAGTCCTCCCTCTAAGCGGAAAGCTCCCTCCCGCTCAGAACGATACGTTAATTTTCCGACCTCGAGGAATTTGAGGCTCACCTACAAGACAAATTAGAGGCTAAAATTGATGCTAAGCTCGAAGCGAAATTTGCTGAGTTCTCCGGACAATTCCAACAGCAAATGCACCCGTTCCAAAAACAAATACAGCAGCAAATCCAACAACAACTTAACACCCTCATGCAACAAATCCAAACACGCGTCACAGACTTGAAGCTAGGGTAGACGCAACGGTCTCCCTACCCATGACGCGGGTTAAACCATACGACCTCTCGTCTCCCGCTCCAACCAACAAGCCCATCTTCGCTTCATCCACACTTCACCATACTTAACGTGTGGCAATGGAACTGCAGGGGGTTTCGCCGCAAGCGAAGCAACCTGCAGCAGTACGTCCAAAATTCTGAGATCCCCCTGATATCATCCCCCCCCCCCAGGAAACTCAAGGCCCAGTGAAACTACCTGGCTATAAACCATACTCCCTCTTGATGTCACCGCTCCCGACACCGCTATTTTGATTTAATGCAACCTGCCGGCAGTCCAACACTCTTTAGACGATGCTGGCGTAAACAGCGTCTTGCTCGAACTCCTCCCTCGTAAAAGGGGCGACCAAAGCCTCTTCATTCTTAAACTTTATAGCTCCCCAAAAACAAAAGACGCGACTTCAACCCCCTTCTTTCCCGTGTCAACAAGCTCGCGCACCATTCAGGCCTCCTCATTATAAGAAATTTCAATGTCCACCACCCCGCTTGGGGTTAGGGCGCCCTCCAACCGAAAGGATAGCAATCTGTGGTTACGGGCACAGGAACTGGGCTTCACCCTTGTTACTGACCCTCGTACTCCCACCCGCGTAGGAAACAGCGTGTCTGTTGACACTTCACCTGATCTAACATTCTGCAAAAACGTGCGGAGCGATCGGTGGCTCAACACTGGGGATACTCTTGGCAGCGACCACACTATCTCCTCGCGACCACCCTCAGCACGTCCTCGTACCGTCAGAAAGGTCGCCCGACCCTAACCACGGATTGTGACAAGTTTCGTTGCCTACGTGCTCAGAACGCCCCTACCCGGATTAATAGCCTGGACGAGTGAATCTCCAATCTCGAGGCCGATGTCTCTGCTACTACAAAAGAATCACCTGCCACGGCTGATAAATCCAATACAGATAGCCGTCTCCTCCACCTATGGCAGGCCAGCGAAAGAATGCAAAACCGCTGGAAAACGCAACGCCACAATAGATCGATTCAGCGTCGAATAGCTCAGATAGACAAATAGATTGAGGCGCACACTCTCGAATAGGCTACTCAGCAATGGGGTCAAGTTTCTGACATGATGCGTGGCCAGCTCGGGCTAACCCGCACCTGGCACCTTCTCCGGTACCTTTAGACCCGGACGGTTGCAAAACATCCCAACGAGACAGCATTTCCCGCAAAATTCATCAACACCCCGGCTCAGACCAGGATCTTATCGATGAACTTCGTGTCCGGTATCTCGATACTACTTCCCCGGACCCTCCCCCCCCCCCTACATGGGTGGTACCAACCCTGCCCTCGATGCGGATATTTCGGAGGCTGAGGTAAGGTTCGCTATCAATCAGCTCCGCCCTAACTCTGCCCCGGGACCGGACGGCATTTTCAACAAAACTCCGTAATTTAGATTACCCGCCCATTGAGGCCCTCCCTGCCTTTATGAATATTGCTGGAGAGAGGGTGAAATCCCTGCAGCATGGAAACACGCTCGCGCGACTTTCATACTGAAGCCAGGCAGACGACTAGCTCCCGAACACCTCCGCCCCACCTCTCTCGCTTCCTGTGCTTGGAAACTGATGGAGCACGTCAACTCCAACCGTCTTAATCATTCCGTTGAAGATAACCATCTTCTACCTCGCACCATGATTGGCTTCCGCTCAAATCTCTTTACGCAAGACATTATTCTCCAGCTCTCTCAAGATACTGCGCCCCTCTACCAGAGCGGGCACAAAGGCTTTCCAGGGTTTGATTTAACTAAAGCATTTGACAGCGTCTCGAGCAGAGCTATTCTCACTAACCTCTCCCTACCAAATATTGGTCACCGTACCTACGAGTATATACGCACTTTCCTCTCTGGTCGTACAGCTCAACTTAGCTTTGGCTCTCTCCTCTCAGACCCTATAACCCTCGGTAGCAATGGCACCCCCCAAGGATCCGTTCTCTCCCCCCTTCTTTTCAATGTCACCTTGCTCACGCTACCTTCTAAACTAGACGCTATCCCCCGGCTATCCTATACCTTATACGCAGACGACATCACCCTCTGGGTTTCAATAGGCAACGATGCTGAGGTTGAATCCACACTTCAACGAGCAGTGGATGTCATTGAGCGCCACGTAGCCGGAGCAGACCTCTCGTGCTCCCCTCAGAAGTCCGAGCTGCGGCTCATCCGAGGTCAACCCGGCCTCCATGACCATCCTCCCATCTGCATTACTGCTAGTAGCCAACCCATACGCCAAGTATCTACCATTATGGTATTATTCGTCGCATTGCTAATAACATAGAGGCATGCGAGAGGCTGACCTCTGACGTCTTGTTCAGGTGTTTGTTACGAGTCGCCTCACATATACCCTCCCTTAGCTCTACCTTAGCTGCCAGGAACGGAACCGCGTGACTGCCTTATTAGACAGGCATACAAGACGGCTCTCCATCTCCCTCACCGCACCCCCACGTATAAACTACTGGCATTAAAGGTCTACAACACTGTGACGGAGCTCTCGGAAGCTCAGCTCACCTCTAAGTACGAGCGTCTCACCCACACCTCCACGGGACGTCACATACTCGACAAGCTTGGAATAAGCTTCCAAACGACCGTCGCCGACAAGGCCCAGCTTACGTCCCATATCCACAGCAACCTTATTGTTACCCTTCTCCCTAAAAACATGCACCTAGAGTATCATGTCGCTCGCCGCAAGGGCTGGGCTAAGCCTCCGCATAAAAAGTGTTAAACAGATCGGACAGCGATCTACGTCAACGCCGCGGAATACCCCGATCGCGATGCTTTTTCGCTCGCGGTTGTAAACTACTGTGGATGGCCGTTGGTTGCGTGCTCCATTCCCGCCAGATCGTCTGAATAGGCCGAAGAGGCGGCTATAGCCTTGGCGATGGTCTCCACCTCTGCAGAAACCATCTTCAGCGACTCTAAATCAGCGATTCGTAATTTCGCCAAAGGCCGGGTCTCCCCCGTCACCCTATCTCTCCTCCGCTCCACCAAGGACCAACACCGCCCGATCCAATTGATCTGGGTCCCTGCGCACTAATCCCATCCAGGGAACGAGGTGGCCCACAATCATGCCCGAGGATTCGTCGACCGGGATGTAGTGTCGTCCGTCCTGCGGACGGCGAGAGATCGTATGGTTACAGTTCATGACGTAACCATGCACTACCGCTTTGGTAGACTTCTATATCCCCCCGCACATACTTCTCTAGCCAAACCCCAAGAGGTTGCGTGGAGGCACCTCCTCACGAACACCTTCCCCAACCCCACGATATATGCCCGCATATACACTGGGGTCTACTCTTCCTTCTGACAACTATGTGGCCAACATGCCACTCTATCCCACATACTCTTGGCTTGCCCTCGGGACTCTCCTCCTCGAGTTTTGCAGCTCTCGAATCCAGACGAGTGGGAGGCCGCATTGCTCAGTTACGACTCGGACACACAGATCCGGATTGTGACAAGAGCCCTAGAAGTCGCCGAACGCCACGGGCTCATGGCTCATCTGCTACTTTTTTCGGCGAAAATAAAGTTTATCCTCATCCTCCCTCTATGTCAAATTTCTCGCTTGGGGACGTCAGAACACCACTACGTTAATTCAGCCCTAGAATAGTTTAGTCATACTGTGCAAAATACTAAAATGTGACAGCATATTTGCTGTTCTGCAAGTATTACTATTGTCAATGACATTTCGTTTTTAATTTCGCAGGACCGCATACCTACGTCATGCCTCCTCACCTATCAAAGCACAGTTTTTCTGTTCGTTGGCCAGCACCTTGTAGTGAAAATCTCATCGCTTCATTGGTGTTTCTGCTGTTTGCAGCAATCTGGGGGTTCAATGGGGAAAACCTAAAAAAGGCGCGCTGCCTGCTGAGCTTTCTTCAGCATGCTTTTATAGGCTAGCTTGGCTTGAAATAAGCCATATTTTGATGGTCTTTGGCCTCATCAATTTTTATAAACCAGTTAATCTTTCCTAAACTGCTCCCTTTTCTATCTGCCTGTAGGTGTTGTACATGTCTACTTGTTTAGTAGTGTTTGGAACACAGCAAGTGGAACACAAACTGTGCTGCTATATCTTATCAATGTTAACGTGTTACATGACACAGTTGTCCAGAGTGCACAATAAGGAAAACAATATCAGTACTAATCTGCGTGAAAATTGATGTATAGCCTTTGCCAAAAGGAGTCAAAGGGTTTGGCTTCTAAGCCATGTAATAGGCCTTGTGTATTATCCACGGACGTCCTAACATTCAGGGTGGGGAAGGCGTGTTTCTCTACCTTCAAGAGATCTGGAATTCTAGCAGTGCACAACAAGCCGCAGGAGCGAATTCCTTGGCCTCTAAGCTTTTGACAAATTATGTACTCGCATTATGTGGCAGCGTGGAAAGACGAATGAGAAACAGGAAGAGCGACATGGTGTTGACACTACGAATCATCACCCTACCGTGTTTCTTGTCCCCGCATGGGCTGGTCACAGTCGCTATCTTTTTTCATCTAGCTGTCTAGCTGGGACAGCTTCCTGGCAACACTGCCAGCACTGTGCCTTTTTTTTGTAATAGCTTTCCCGTGCTGTCACGTGACGCAGTCGCTAGAATTTATACATATCCTGCAATAAGAAAAAAGTTCGTAGTATTACAAATTTGGTCAACATTTCAGTTTTCCAGCAAAAATGCGCTTCGACACAGCTCTTCAGAAATTGAATTATTTATTTATTCACCAAGTCACTGGTTACGTAGTTTAATCACTGGCTATGGAAACTTCTTTTTTGGAATTTGACTTCACTTCTTCATAACGTGAAGATGATGACTGCCTGCCTCTCCATCAAACAGAATGTCTGTATCTTTACTGCTTTGTCCTTTGGCCATGTGTTTTTCCTTTGCTTGTAATGCCGCCACTCAGGGTAATACCAGGTTGACTCGTTCCTTGTGTTCTAGCATTAGCCGCTATTTGTTCGTTGGGTTGAAACGCAAGTGTGCATGTCTGCATGTCTGCATGTGTTTTCATTTAAAATTGTTATCACCATTTCTGTATTCTCATTTTTTTTTCGTATAAATTGTGTGCGCTGTAGTTTATCTTCGCGACAGACTCCTTGAAATGGGTGGGTAATGTATGTTTCTGCGCTCAGAAACGTTCTCTAGAGCCAGGCCTCCAAATATTTGGTATGAAGTTTGTTTTATGGTGTTTTTCAACGTGAATGTGTGACGAAATTAGTGTATTTTATACGTTTTAAAAGGGTATATTTGTTCTATGTGTTTCTAAGAAGAAACGAATGTTAGAGGTTATTTTTCTTGTGATAATTTACTGCAAATTTAGTGGGCTGCTTTAGAATGTCGATGTTTAGTATATTTTTACTGTAGTTTGTAGATCTGCATCTTGAAGTTATCCACTGAGACTTAGACGCCGGGTTTAATTAAGAAAATGATATTGTCTCGTACCTAACATCTGAGTGGACCAGTTAGCCTTAAGCCTAGCGAGCAAATACTGAACTCATCAATGCATGATTTTCCACGATTTGCTGTTATATCGTATTGCTTTACTTTTAGGTGCGCATTTCAAGTTCGTTCCTATCTGTAAAACCTGTCCAAAATTTTGGTGGCAAATGTTGTGTTTTCCTCTGTTTGAAAGGAATGTAAATTGTCATCTATAGGACTTTGTGAACTTTTGTTTATTACTTTATGCAGAATCTTCAATTTCTTTTTAATTGAATAAGCTTGACGTGCCATAGTTATGCAGCCTTTGAAATGCTGCTGCTGTCGGTATTTCAGTTGTGTGTAGCTTAGTAACTGGCATACATGTGTTAATGCAATGCTATTTGTAACTCAGTTTTATCGAAAATCCTGTCAAATGAACGTACTTCACATGCACAATTGAAATTTTTGTTTGTTTGTTTGTTTGTTTGTTTGGTTGGTTGGTTGGTTGGTTGGTTGGTTGGTTGGTTGGTTGGTTGGTTGGTTGGTTGGTTGGTTGGTTGGTTGGTTGGTTGGTTGGTTGGTTGGTTGGTTGGTTGGTTGGTTGGTTGGTTGGTTGGTTGGTTGGTTGGTTGGTTGGTTGGTTGGTTGGTTGGTTGGTTGGTTGGTTGGTTGGTTGGTTGGTTGGTTGGTTGGTTGGTTGGTTGGTTGGTTGGTTGGTTGGTTGGTTGGTTGGTTGGTTGGTTGGTTGGTTGGTTGGTTGGTTGGTTGGTTGGTTGGTTGGTTGGTTGGTTGGTTGGTTGGTTGGTTGGTTGGTTGGTTGGTTGGTTGGTTGGTTGGTTGGTTGGTTGGTTGGTTGGTTGGTTGGTTGGTTGGTTGGTTGGTTGGTTGGTTGGTTGGTTGGTTGGTTGGTTGGTTGGTTGGTTGGTTGGTTGGTTGGTTGGTTGGTTGGTTGGTTGGTTGGTTGGTTGGTTGGTTGGTTGGTTGGTTGGTTTAGTGGCACATAGGCAGCTAAAGCCATTCATACGCAAAGCTCAAGGTGCAGAAGTGTTTTCTGCAGAATTTTATTTTAAAAAGTGATAAGTGATCGGTGGTGTCGAGGGCCTACACATTAGTTTTACTACCTAATGTTGCCAAAGGAAATATATTTTAAAAATGGCCAATAGTAAAAGCTTTACAGAGAGTCGGGTAACCTCTGCAACCATCCTTGGCTGGGCAAAGATGTCGAGGCTCCGTAGCAATCGAATAAACACCACAGCCTTTTTTCTCACGAGTAAGATAGTGGCTGGGGCGCTTTTCAAAACGTCTGCTTTTCGTAATAAACTGACCATACTTTACTATATGTACAGTTTTTTTAAAACGCCTGATGTCTTTAAAAGCTTAAAAACCTGTGAAATGTTAAAAATTACATGCTCACTTAACAGCAAAGTTGGATGGAATGGTATGTGTTCATTATAAAAAACTGTAAAGTGCTTTTACCTCAGCGTTTCAACTTTTCTGCATGAAAACAAAACATGATGATTTAAATGAACGGCAGCGCAACAAGCACACTAACAAGAAAAAGACACCACATGCGCACTCTTTCTTGTTAGTGTCCTTGTTTGCGCCATCGTTCATTTCATCATGCACCAACTCGCCCCTCGGGCCGTTATTCCAAAATAAAACATGATTTATGGTTAGCTTATCTTCGCATAATTAACATTGGGGCTTGTCAAGTTAGTAGGAAATTGTGTGAGGTGTGTGTATCCTATGCGAAGACGGCAGATGATCACTTCTTTGAAACATTCCTGGTGGGTGCAAAACTTCCATTCACGTGAAACTGGCTTTACTAAGCCATAGTTTGTTATTTTGTTAATAGTTTGTTATTTGCTTCATTGTTCCATACGGACCGCCAGTGATTACGGCAGACAACGAGAGCAGATTTTAACTGCGTTTTTTAGCAAATCTCATTTTTCCAACAGTTAACAAAGCAAATTGTAAGTGACAGCCACGAGTGATGCAAAAAGCCTGCTACAAGATAACTCGTTGAAAAATCTTTATCCTGCGCTAACTGCAACACATAATCCTCAGCAGGAACGGGGTGTTCTGAGGAAGTAGGAGGGGGATAAATGTCATTAATTGCTCCTTGCAGTTAGTCTCTAGGCGAGTAATGGTTGTTCTTCGGAGTACTTACGTTAATAGAGTACTTGCGGAGTCCCTGATGAGTAAAGGAGCAGTGCATGTCGTGCTTCTCGTCCTTTCAGTTTTAGAGTGCACTGGCAAAACAAAAAATAAAATTTTGACCGGTGTACTGTTACAGGAGCAATACGTGGTGAATTGATTATGAGTTTCGGAATTTGTGCTATATGAGTATAAGCACGCAGTTTTATCATTCTTAAACGCCCAGAAGTTATTCTAATTTTCTCGTTTAATTCGGCATACGCATACTTTACCTTATTAACCCTGGCAGTTATGCTCCATTCCTGCAATGTAGGGCCCCGTACAGCAACAAAATGCTGGACGTTCGTAAGTTTTACGCGACATTTTAATTGTCTGGCGGTTACAGGGCTAACTGGGTCGGAAAAGGATGAGCCGCCCGCTGTGTAGAGTGCGGCTTGCAGCCGCTGCATGCCGCTGGCGAACTTAACTTTGAGTGCGGCCGCAGCAACACTGGACGTCGTGCACGTTTCCAGCAGAGCTGATGTTTTCGAGCCAGGTCGGTCGAAGCGCCCGAGGGTACGTCAGCTTGTGAGCTCACCCCCGTTGGCGGCCGCACGGCCTGCGCTTTGAGTGCATGATTAAGTTATCCCTCGCTGAACGAGGAGGAGATTATTAATTATTTACGAGTCTCGTTTTCGAGTCGGCGCCGTGCACTATAAAAGGCTTTAGAGCCAGGGCATATTACGTGCGCCTATTACCCGGAGGGATATACGTGCCTTCCAGGTGGTAGCTTCGAGTGCGCTGGCCTGCACGCGAGGATTTGGAGACCGTCATCTAAAGGCTTCTTCTCGAGTCAAGTTCGGTTTTGCTGATTCATCAGGCTCCGCACCGGGTAGAAACATTATATTAATCACCTTTATAACAAAAAGACCCTGCTGAGCAACCAAAAAGGAGAGTGTTGAGGTGAAGTATGCTGTTGAATTACTAGTTAATATATCAGGCTACTGAGATCGATGCTTTAAATGTGCGGTTTAAAGTCGATCTAAATCAGCGCGCACAACTCCACAAGCGACAATAAAGGAAGATGGAGCAGTTTGCATTATTCCATGTGTTTATGGATCTAAAAAAATGTCGAAACATACGGCAATCATCCTCATCATCATAATTTATTCTCATTGTAACATTCCGAATTACAAAAGACTTTCGGGATCAATAGCCAAAGGCTAGTGAGAGGTCCGACAGAAAAAAATATAATGCAGGCAACAGTTCCTTTCAGTTGTCCCATTAAGATTTATTACAATAGTTCTAGTGAAGTGTATTGCACTGATCTGTTCCGCAGTTTTCCACCGTTTTTCCCCATTCCGTTTTGAAACTATGCTGTACGAAACCGCTCCTATTGTTGTATTTTCGCACTGTTTGTTGTTTCCACTGTTTTTTTTTCCTTTTCGTTCTTGTATCATGTAGTATATAACCACTCCTATCCAGGCGCTGTTTGGGCTGATAGTATAAATAAATAAATAAATAAATAAATAAATAAATAAATACCATAGCAAGAGACATTACAATGAGTAAAAATCAAACTAAAACAATTGGTACGTATTTTAGCACCAAACTAAAGCTTTAGTGCAACAAAACAAAGCAAAGCAAAAAAAATGGCAAAAGGTTTTTTTTTTTTCCCTACGATCAAGGTACACAAATCATCAAAATCACGGTAAATTTTCTTCCATGTGTGAATGAAACTTGGGATGTGGGCTCGTGCAGAGGATGAGAAGGGAAATAATTGAGAAGTGTACAAAATGGTCTGTGTTCTACCTCTCTGTACTAGACAGCAAAATGGCGATGTTATTAAAACAGCAACAATAATCATTTGTGACGTTTGTGCAAAGGATAAATAATACATCTGAAGTGTCTAATCTGCAATGTGCGAACGAAGAAAGAGATTTACGGGAGGGGAAGTAATTGCAAATATGTTCTTTAATTTGCTTAGAAGATTTATGAGTGTTTTATAGCGGATGGTATATTGTTCCATATTTTTACACCAGCAAATTCTAGTATGTAAATTCTGTCGGTAAATCCATATTTTGCGGACCCGTGGAAATAAAATAAAGTTCTAAATATTATTTTTACTTCAAGTATTTAGTTACTTGCGCGAAAAAACTTCTGGTCATTGGGATTAGAGCATTTGTTCTTATCTCCAAATTCCATTGAGCTCACTTTGTAAAGGTAGTTTTTCTTTACTTTTCTCGAGACAGACAGGGGCTATGAGACCTTTCTAAAGAAGTCAATCTCGTGTTATGCGTAAATATACACCCCGAAACCATAATCTTGCCCCGCAGTCCCATCTGCCTTTGATGCCGACGGCTGGCATACAAGCGGTTAGGTGCCGTCGCTGTTTGTCGCGCCGATTTTTTTCGTAGCGCAGCTACGCCGGCACTATGAAGTGGCTCTAGATCAGAACGCCGTCGCTTCGCCTCTTCAGTTTTTTTTTTCCTGATTTACGAAATTATAATGAAACCACTGTTTCTTTTTTGGTGACGGTTATGGAAGTGGATGCTGTTGAACTTCAGTCCGGTCGGTCAGCCGCTGCCGCCCAGAGGAAACGTCTTGGCCTGCCGAATGACGCAAGCAGCCAGGCCACCGTGGTGTACTCGACTACCAGTGATGACCATTCGGCTGACGACGGCTTCATCAGAGTCCTAAGCAAGAAGGCCAAACGGAGACTGCGCAAAGGTGAGGACTCGTCATCGTGGAGTACGCCCACGATCACTATAGAGCGAGGATCATCGACACATACGTCCTATTTGTGCCAGAGACTCCCACCGACACTGTCAACCACATAAATAGGTAAGCTACGTCTGCGTTCCTGGAGGCTCGCGTCCCGGGAGCAATTAAAGATATGAGGGTGAATCGTTCTAGGAATGTCGTCGCCATGGATGTCATGGACCGGAACCCGCTTGAAAGTTTGAGCAACATCAGAACACTCGGCGGCTTTAGCGTTCGTTCCGATGTCCTTATAGACAGTGGCACTACGACAGGCGTCATTTACGATGTCGAAGTAGTCATCCGCGACTCTTATCTGCCCATTTTTATTCAGCCAGCTACCGGCGGTGTAGCCATACTGCAAGCTCGGCGTCTTGGAGGACAAAGTGCATCAAGTTGACCTTCCAAGGGGACTGCATTCCAACGTACGTGGAGGTTGGGCACTTTCGGCATGCAGTTAGGCCTTTCGTCCGAAAGCCTCTCCAGTGTCTGAAATGTATGAAGATAGGACACGTGAGTAATGTGTGCAATTTTCCCATCGTGTGCCCACGGTGTACTCAGCCACACAGCGGCGATTCTTTCCGGGCAACAGCCCTTACGTGTGCCAATTGCCGCGGCCCTCATGACGCTGCCTCAAACGATTGTCCTCGCCTGGAAAGGAAAAGGGCGATACTCAAACAAATGACAAGAGACAATTCCACACACAGAGAAGCTGCCGCTAAGGTGCGACGACGTCGTCGCCCTCATCACAGACATTCTAAATGTGTAGCGAGCATTGGAAAGGATCGTCCAAGGATTTCCGCAACTTGTCCTCCCCCTCCGCGTACTACTTTAAGGATTGGGAGCAATATGACCGGCGAGGCACAGACGGTTGTCGCAGACGGGCCTTGGCCATCCCTGCCCGAGCTACACGCACCCGCAGCGACCAAGCAGGTTTTGCGTACTCAGAGTCCCGGGGCCCATTTGTAATCAAGCACAAGTCACACCTCCGGTCCAAGACTGGGACCGGCAAGTTACTTGGCCATCGCTCCCAAAGCACTGCACACCCTCAATGATAGAACAGTAACCGCGCACCCAGTGTGTTGAGCCTACTGCTGGTCGGTTTGTAGGTCAGAAACCGAACCAGGTCGCAGACGAGCAAGTGATTGCAATGCTGACGCCAATCGTGAATGCCATGCGTGTGCTGCTTTCCAGCGTGCGCATGCCAGCTGCGCAGAATGCACTGCAGATGCTGTATTTGTGTAATCCAGTGCTTGCAGCTGTCCAATAGCTGGCACAACGCATCCTCCAGCCTCATCCTTCCGTGAAGAAGTTCGATGCTGACGTTGTCATCAACATTATCAGCCACAACGGCAAGCAGCCTTTCTTGGCACTGAAACGTGTGCGCTGCCTTGTGATCGAGGGCCCTCGATCTGTTCTACTCAGGTCGCAGCAGTCGGCAGCCCTCAAGGTGTGCAGGCTACAGCTGCGGTGGCCTGTGACTTAACAGTGCTGGCGTCATTGCCTGTCGTGCTTGCTACGGACCGCATTTCTCTACTTCTTATTCTTTTACGCCCCGCGAATCCTTCTTCCCCAGTGCAGGGTAGCCAACCGGAACATTTTACGGGTTAACCTCCCTGCCTTTCCTTTACCACTTCTCTCTCTCTCTCTCTTGTCGCGCCGACTAACGCGTCGAGCGACTTTGCCATCAAGACGCCACCGCTGTTCGAGTTTTGCTGGAATCCCTCACTCTTTGCTCTCCCCCCACGGCGAGAAAGTGCGAGCCATAGCTGAATGCCACACCCCAGGAGCAGTCCAGGCAGCTCCATGCTTCATGCATGCTAAACCGCGCTCCTTCTTGCTGCAGGCAATGGCATATGCGTTACTAAGATAATACTCTCGGGACTGGCTACTGCGTTGTGACCAAGCCAAGGCGCAGGCGCACTCTGCATCTGTACGCGTGTCCAACATTTCTGCGGGACTGCTCCAGACAGCGTGACCAGCGGCTACATATACAGACGCGGGACCACCCAGCGGCACTTCAAAGCAGTCCAGGCAGCTGCGTGCTTCATGCAACCGCGCTCCTTCTTGCCGCAGGTAAACAAGCAGTAAGATGTTACTCTTGTTAGCTCCTCCTCTGTGGCGGCTGCTGGTCTGCTCTGATTTCGCGCTTGTATGCAGTTACTCTGATTAATTTTGAGCTGCTGTATACTCTCTCGCCTTTTGGTTCTTGTGAATAACCTACTGAAATGAATGATGGCGCGCCAGACCCCCTGGGGCAGATAGTGAAGGCGTTGGGGGAGAAGTCCAAAAATAGCATCAAAGAAGCAGTGAACGTCTTGTGTGAACAATGGCTGGTGCTAAGGCTGAAGTACGAATCCTTGCCTCTACCAACAATGCTATGAATGCTGAACTTACATCTATAAAAACATCTACGTGATTCTTCAGCGACAGCTTTGATCAGATAAGAATGAAATTAAGTATCTGCGTCAAGAGCTTTCAGTGGTCCAAAGACAGTCTGGAGTGCCAGAAAGAAAACGAAGGGCTGAGTAAAGGACTCAAGGATATCAGAACACAGATTGCTGAGGTCAAGCAGTATGGAAGCCGCAACACCACTGAACTGAAAAGGCTTCCCTTGACTGAGGATGAAGACCTGCATCAGGTTCTGCAGCATACTGTCCAACAGTTGAATGTAACCATGCCAAGAAACGGCATGGACGTTGCACATCTAGTGCCAACAAAGGCTAGCGGCCCTCCCAATATAATTGTGAGGTTTGCTTCGCGAAGCATACGTGACAGGATCTTGCATGCTGCCAAGACAACCAGGTTGAGTGCTTTTATACTCGGCTTTGAAGATTAGGATCCTGTGTTTGTAAATGAGCACTTAGGCCCTAAGAATAATATCTTGCTTGGAAAAATGATACAAGCTAAGCGTGATAAGAACTGGAAGTTCGCTTGAATGCGTGAAGGCAAGGTCTTGATGCGGAAATCCGAAAAATCATCAGTAGGGCACATAGCTTGTGAGGGTGACCTTGGAAATATAAATTAGGAGTATTTAACTTTTGTGATCGCCTTTTCTTGCCGTCAACTAACTTAGAAATGGCAAAGCTCAATCCGCCGTGCTCTGGTAGAAACATATTAGACTTATAGCAAACCTGTTGTCATCCTTGCTGGCCTAAATATTGATACTCTGAACTCATGCAATGATGATTGTGCTCACTGCTGGTATCTTATAATTTCCGGAATTTGATCACAACGTCCGTCAACAGTCACAGCGCGAGTGACTGTCAAAGGACATACCTATCCGGCGACCTTCGCTGTGCTACGGCAATGCTCCCGCGAAGTTATCTTGGGCATGGATTTCCTTAATGAGCATCAGGCGATCATCGACCTGTGATCCAAGCTCATCACGCTTTCGCCAGACATCCCTTCGATGGGAACTCAGGAAAATCCCGTTGCCCTGAGTGTCCTAGAGGAAGAAGTGAGCGTCCTTCACTTCTTCACTTCACTTTATTACCTTAAAGGCACCCGGGATTTGGGGTGTTACATAAGGGGTTCAAGCGTTATCGTGACCGTAGGCGCCACGAAAGTCATTAACGCTGAACCCATCATCAAGGGGAACATGCAGTTGCTACTAGACCGAGGAATCAGCATCGCAAGAGGCATCGCATATTTTCGCAATTACCAGGCCGAAGTACTGCTGACTAACTTCGGCGAAGAATTAACATTAACATTAACAAAGAAACGATGATTGCTTTCTTCGACGAAATATCCGACGTACGAGACTCCTTAGCCCTCTCCGACCCATCCGCAGAAGATTCGCCTGACCAAGAAAACTATCCCACTTTCGACATGAACACAGCCCTGCCCCGAAACAGAAAAGACCAGATCCGCAATCTGCTTTGACGCTACAGCGAGTGTTTTTCGTCATCACCGAAGGTCCGGCAAACGCCAATTGCCAAGCATCGCTTTATAAGCGACCAGCACGCCCGACCTCTCCGTCAAAGCCCCTACCGTGTGTCGCCGCGAGAACGACAAGCCATCGGGAACCAAGTGGAAGAAATGCTTCGAGACGACGTCATCCAGCCTTCAAACAGCCCATGGGCGGCACCGGTTGTTCTGGTGGGAAAGAAAGACGGCGCACTTCGATTATGCGTTGATTACCTCCGCTTGAGCAGCATAACAAAGAAGGACGTCTACCCCCTCCCCCGCATCTACGACACGATGGACCGGCTCTGCAACGCCAAGTATTTCTCATCGATGGACCTCAAGAGCGGCTACTGGCAAATTGAGTTCGATGAAAGAGATCGCGTGAAGACCGCATTCATCACTCTGGATGGGTTCTCTGAGTTCAAGGTGATGCCATTTGGTCTGTGTTCCGCACCAGCGGCGTTTCAGAGAGCAATGGATAGTCCTGGCAGGCCTGAAGTGGCAAATTTGTCTGGTATATTTAGATGACGTCGTTGTCTATGCCTCAATTTTTGAAGAGCACCTCAAAAGACTTCTAACAGTACTAGACGCCATCAAGTCGTCTGGCCTAACCATGAAAGCAGAGAAGTGCCACTTTGCCTTTGAAGAGCTGCTGTTTCTAGGTTACATCGTTAGAAAGGAGGGAGTACGCCCAGACCCGCAGAAAACAGCTGCTATTGAACAGTTTACACCGCCGGCCGATAAGAAAGCATGCAGTGCGCAGACCCCTCGGAGTGTGCGCATATTACCGACGATTTATGAAGAACTTTTCGCGCATCGCCGAGCCCCTGACCCAACTGACAAAGGCAGACGTGCCATTTAAATGGAAGCGCCGCAATCAGAAGCCTTCAAAGAACTTAGCGCCGTTTAAAGTCCCCACCGATCCTCGCGCATTTTCATGAAAACGCCGATACTGAAGTTCATGCCGACGCATGCAGCGTGGGCCTAGGCGCCGTCCTCGTTCAAAAAAGCGACGAGCTGGAGAAAGCCATCGCATACGCTAGCCGCTCCCTTTCCAAGGCCGAGGCTAACTATTCGACAACTGAGAAGGGGTGCCTTGCCATCACCTGGGCTACTTCGAAATTCCGCCCCCTACCTGTATGGACGACCGTTCAAGGTAGTCAGCGATCACTACGCGCTGTGCTGGCTTGCCAATTTGAAGGACCCCTCTGGCCGCCTCGCTCTATGGAGTCTGCGCCTCCAGCAGTTTGACTTCACCATTGTTTACAAGTCCGGACGCAAGTACTCTGACGCCGATATCCTCTCACGAGCCCCTGTAGATGCACCGCCGCCGGACGACGACGAGGACGCCTTCCTGGGACCCATCAGCCCCAGCTCTTTTGCACAGCAGCAACGCTCGGACCGCGACCTGAAACACCTCATCGAGTACTTTGAAGGCGAGGTTTCTTGACCCCCCGCCTCATTCAAGCGAGGACTGTCTTCCTTCTGTGTACAGAATGATGTCTTCGTGAAGAAGCACTTCGCAGCGAACAAAACAGCCTACCTCCTTGTTGTACCTGCTTGTCTACGCGAAGGAGTTCTACAGGCTTCACACGACGAGCCGACAGCAGGACATCTCGGGTTTTCTCGCACCCTTCACCCACCGCACTCAAGACAAGTATTACTGGCCCCGACTGTCTGCCGATGTCGCACATTATGCGAAAACCTGCCGAGATTGTCAGCGATGAAAGACCCCTCCCACCTGACCAGCAGGATTTATGAACCCCATTGAACCCCAATCAAGGCCCTTTCAGCAGATCGGTATGGACTTGCTTGGCCATTTTCCAAAGTCAAAGTATGGAAATAAGTGGATCATCATAGCGATCGAGTACCTGACCCGGTATGCTGAGACAAAAGCCCTACCGAACGGAACAGGAGCAGAAGTCGCCAAATTTTTGGTGGAGCGCATTCTTCTGCGACGCGGTGCCCCCGCTGTGCTCATCACGGACAGAGGAACAGCATTCACGGCGAAACTAACGCAAGCCATCCTGCGTTACAGCCAAACCAGCCACCGGAGGACAACTGCGTACCGTCTGCAGACCAACGGACTAACCAAGCGCCTGAACAAAACCATCGCCAATATGCTAGCTATGTATGTCGATGCCGAACACAAGACCTGGGACGTCATCCGGCCTTACGCCGTCATCACCTACAACACCGCAGTGCAGGAGACCACGCAGATGACGCCTGTTAGGCTCGTCCATGGCAGGGATGCCACGACCACGCTAGACGCCATGCTGCTTAACGTTGCAGAAGAATATAACGTCCATCTCGCCGCCTACCTTCAACGCGCAGAAGCCCGAAGACTTGCCCGATTAAGGATCGAAGACCAGCAGCGGACCGACGCCACACGCTACAACCTACGAAGACGCAACGCGGAATACAAGCCAAGAGACCAAGTCCTGGTTTGGACGCCCATTCGCTGCCATGGATTGAGTGAAAAGCTTTTGTGCCGCTATTTCGGCCTGTACAAGGCTCTTTGTCGGCTAGGTGAAGTGAATTATGAGGTCACCCCTAACGCAATGACTGAATCCCAGCGACGCCGCGCATGACCAGAAGTTGTCCATGTCGTCCGTCTAAAGCCATACTAAACGCGATAAAAAGCTTTGTTTCCACAGTCTGTGTTTATTTTCGCACGATCCGTTTTATTTTGTTGCTAGTCGCCTTAATTGTTTAATGTATCGAGTCGATATGCTTCTTTAAGAGGGGAGTAATGCCGCGATTCTTTGCAGTGTTTGTTAATTCTTCAGCGCTGCCGGCACGTCGCTTTATCGCTTCGTTTGCAACGCAAGACGCGACCAGATTTATCTCCATTGATCGCATCCAGGCAGAGCTGATTCTACGTCGTTCCACAATGTTCTAGTAACTTTACACACTTTATCTCGATAGTTAGCTATCAGCTTTAAATTGAGCACGGCCGACAGCGGCGGGCATTCTGTTCGATGACCGCCGAGCACGTTTGTCGCTACGCCGCCGCCAAGTGATTCAGTCCATTGTCGGCTCAAGTCAGCCCAAATAAACAGTTTCACAGCGCAAGCTTTACTGGCCGAAAACGCGATTTTGCTTCGAGGAGGCACACGACGTCACAACGCGCGCCTCGCCATGGATATTTCTCTTTCTCGCTCCCTAGTCACTACTGCGCATGCGCCACTAGTAGCACCGAGTCACAGGTGTTCCGCCGCTGCGCAGCGCCTTTCCTTTCCTCAATAATAAATTGTTTTTTGGGGGAAGGAAATAGCGCAGTATCTGTCTCATATATCGTTGGGCGCCTGAACCGCTCCGTAAGGGAAGAGATAAAGGAGGGAGTGAAAGAAGAAAGGGAGGAAGAGGTGCCGTAGTGGAGGGCTCCGGAATAATTTCGACCACCTGGGGATCTTTAACGTGCACTGCGCACAGCACACGGGCGCCTTAGGGTTCTGCTTCCATAAAAACGCGGCCGTCGCGGTCGGGTTCGAACCCGGGAACTCCGGATCAGTAGCCGAGCGCCCTAACCACTGAGCCACCGCGGCGGGTAATTTGCTCAAAATCCAACTTTCAATTTTCAGTTTCCTCTTTCTTCTTTCGGATGTCCACCGGAAATTACTGTGCCATTTCCTTTCCTCAAAAAGCAAACAAACAAGTGAGCCGACGGCGTTCATAGAGTTCATTGGTGTTGACAACTTTGCAAAGGCAGTTCATTTTCACGAAAGGAAAGGTGCACAACCGGCTCCGTGGGCCAGTGGAGACCTCAATCTCGCTTTCATGTACATGGCGTTGGTGTCAAAAGCCTGCACTGATTGCGTTGCGCACACTGGATAGGCAGCGCGCCCTCCCTGCCACCCTGGGAGGTGGCATGCAGTTTATGGTTGATCGCGAGGGATCGATCACCAAATAAACACTGCGGCCTAGCTATTGCTGCAGTGCCGCATGTCAGCCACAACGCTGTCAGCTCTAATGCATTCAGGCCACATCTCTCTCTCACCACCGCCACATGTATCAAAGCACGAATGGGGCGCCCGCATATCCAAGGAGCCAGTTATGCGCCCTTCCTTTGCTCAAAGCCACCACCGTCTAGAACATTGTCAACGCCAACGCCAATGAACACAGTGAACGGCGACATCTTTCGCTTTGTATATCCTGGATTAGCTGAGCTAATCCACATTAATTTTTTTGTTTAGGCACCATTTTCGCAGCCTTTCTGCTC
Source organism: Amblyomma americanum (assembly GCF_052857255.1). Classification (NCBI taxonomy): domain Eukaryota; kingdom Metazoa; phylum Arthropoda; class Arachnida; order Ixodida; family Ixodidae; genus Amblyomma; species Amblyomma americanum. The sequence goes on along the minus strand of NC_135499.1, from coordinate 184,677,028 downwards.
TCCGGACTGCAATCACCACTTTGAGACACTATTTTACCTATTTTACTTTTTGTGGTGTTTCATCGATTATGTAGCGTTTAGAAGCATTATGTAATATTGGTTGTAATATCGTAATATGTAATATGTAATTTGGCAAAGGCTATAAGATGTGCAGGCGTTACGAACGGGAAGGTAAAAGTCTGCCAATGCTGTAGTTGGTGCCTTTGAGCTTAGTACCTAAGGAAAGGATGCTTTTTTTAGTTTTCGAGGAGGTGAATTTAACGATGATTGGCCTGGTGCAATCAGTTCAGCGGCGCCCGAGGCGGTTAGCACGCTCGATAGATTGGGTTCGAGGGCGAAACCAAGTAGGGTGCAGCAGTGCCGAATGACTGTTTCTTCTTAGTTTGCATACGTTTCAGTGGGGTTAGTGTCTGTAATATTGTAAAATATGATATTGTTACGGTGAGAGCGATTTTCTGCATCGTGCATAATATATACGCGCTTCAAGTTTTCGATCTTGGAGGTAAGTTCAGTGTTTAAAGTTTTCAGGACGTCTATTTCAGAATAGAGAGTAGAAAGTGTGGCGCAGTGCGACTGAAGAGTGTCCATGCGCTTGTTTAAGTCGGTCAAGGATGTTTCAGTAGTTTTCAGTTGGTCTTTAATGTCCTGTTGATCGGAAATTAATGTAGCTTGCGCGGTAGTTAGTTTCTGGAGCTCGGGATGTATGCTGTCGTAACGGTCGGGGCCTGGGTCAGTTTAAACATCGCCTCACGATAGTAAAAGAAAACGGAGAACACGTGAACACTCCGCAACAATACTACAGCAGCACTGAGGACTCGGCAGCTGCATTAAGAATGGTTACTGCTTTTTTTAGCAAATAGGGAAACTTATTACTAACCTGCAATTTGAAAAGTACAGGATTAATAGTCTGCGCAGACGCACAGCTACCGAGCCGACAGAGCGGCGGCGATGACAGCAGGGTCTTTATAGGTCTGATAGAATTATCAGATGTTGATGTTCCTGGTGATGAGACTGGCCACTGATGGTCCGAGATGACGTACTCTGGCGGCGATGAGGGAAGGTGATAAAGAAGCAATAGTGATGGGGTAGGCGGATGAAAATAGCCTTTTTCATGGCACTTCAGGGTGATGGTAGAAACTGATGTGAAGGAGGCAGATGGCAGAGTGGCTAAAAACAGTTTTACGGCGAGTGCAAAAACCTCCATAGTGAAAAGTACACGATTAGTAGCCTGCGCTGACGCACAGCTACCGAGCCCATCCCTAATAAACCTTAATAGACCACGTTCTAACAAACATGAACACAGAGGTAAACGCTATAGCGTTTACAAAGATCCAATTTCAGATCATTCTCCAATTCCTGTAATTGTTCCGGGACTGGTAACCACAAAACGCAACAAGAAGGAACTAGTTTCTAAAATACACTATGACAGTGCGCAAACATCTCCAGTCATTTAACCCTGATCTGATATACCATGTCGACGTAAATAAACAGTTCGAAAACCTTATCCAGGCTCTTACTAGCAAATTAGTCACCAGTAGCCGCAACGTACCCACGCACTCCTAGGATGCGCCTATTTGTCCCTGGATGACCGGACAAATCCTAGAGAACAAATCCTAGGAACAGATTCTAGACCACGCCCGCCAACTGGCGCGATCACGACTACTAGCCTCGCAAGCCTCACAGCAGGACTACTACGACCGCCGCCATCGCATGGTCCCTTTCTCCCCTGGCTCCCTCATCTTGCTTTCCGAAAAACATCTGTCCCGATATGTTGGCCCATACCGTGTGCTCCGCCGGGTATCCGCTGTAACCTACGAGATCGTTCCGGCCTTTCCGGAGACCACCTCCCGTGAACTCAGCGTGATGTCACCCATGTCTCCCGCTTCAAGCCCTACCTCTGGCCGTCTCCTGCTACGCCCTAATGTACACCGAGCCAGTGTCCTTGCGACCGGGGGCCGTGCAGCGGATAATGTGAATTAAGACAAGGTGAAAGAAGTGTCTTGGTGGTACGCGAATTCTGGATTTGGGTGCCCTGCGCTCTCTGCGGGCCGTGCGCTACGGCCTGTGCGCTGTGCCCGGGTCGTTCTTGCGTCAGCCTCGCCTTGGGTCACGTATCGATACAATGAAAAAGAAAGACTCCTCCTATCATAAATGGAAGCACCATAGGGCCAATGATTGCTATTTACGCCAGTTCAAGAGCGCGCGCAAAAATCCGTCTCGTTACTGAGAGCACGTCAAAACGAATATTAGTCGCGGCTTATACCCGCCGCGGTGGCTCAGTGGTTAGGGCTCTCGACTACTGATCCGGAGTTCCCGGGTTCGAACCCGACCGCGGCTGCTGCGTTTTTATGGAGGAAAAACGCTAAGGCGCCCGTGTGCTGTGCGATGTCAGTGCACGTTAAAGATCCCCATGTGGTCGAAATTATATTGTTGTTGTTGTTGTTGACCTCACACAATGGCAAATACCCACAAGGGGGATTGGCCATAGCCAGGCGGTGACTATTAAAAATTATTCCGGAGCCCTCCACTACGGCACCTCCTTCTTCCCTTCTTCTTTCACTACCTCCCTTGTCCCTTCCCTTACGGCGCGGTTCAGGTGTCCAACGATATACGAGATAGATACTGCGCCATTTCCTTTCCCCAAAAACCAATTATTATTATTACTCGCGGCTTATTGTGCAAGCTTCTGGAAATACAAATAAATGTGGAATACTGTAAACGAGGTTATTAGTAACTCCCGCAAACACCACTTGACAGCTGACATTATTACTCGGAGTACAGCCGAGAACTTCAACTTTTACTTTACCAGCATTGACTCAACCTTAGCTGCAGAGATGCGCTGAAAACACGCCCTTTAGCAATCTTGCTCCAATATCACACACATGTTTGTTATGCAAGATATTGATCTTTTTTCTTTATGAAATTAACTCTATCGTCACCAGAGGTGAGCAAATGCCCTCATTTTTACTTTTCCTCCCTCACCCTCGCTTTTGAATCCATGGCCCTCACCCGCGCCCTCATTTTGAAAAATTATCGAAATTTTGTCAATGTTCATGACTACTATATTTTATTGTGTCCACCTACTACTGGCAGCGAACAAACAACAGTGATCCAAGTAAGGTGAACAAGATTCACTTTAATATCAATAACATGCAACAACATACTTATGCACAGAAAACGCACAAGAATTCAGACACAGGCAGTGCGAAAAAAGTAGCAACAGCAACAAGGAAAGCAGGGGAATTCAAGATCTGTTTCCAGAACTTGCATTGACAGCCTTAGCAGAGTATCATTAAAAAGAGAAAAAGGGAAGGCAAATTCAGTATTACTTTTTGGCTTACTGAATGGTCCGCAGGTACCGAACAATTTGGTTTCGTTTCTGTTCCCCCAGCTCTTTCATTATTTTTTTCTGCCTTTGTGTGTGTGTGTGTGTGTGTGTGTGTGTGTGTGTGTGTGTGTGTGTGTGTGTGTGTGTGTGTGTGTGTGTGTGTGTGTGTGTGTGTGTGTGTGTGTGTGTGTGTGTGTGTGTGTGTGTGTGTGTGTGTGTGTGTGTGTGTGTGTGTGTGTGTGTGTGTGTGTGTGTGTGTGTGTGTGTGTGTGTGTGTGTGTGTGTGTGTGTGTGTGTGTGTGTGTGTGTGTGTGTGTGTGTGTGTGTGTGTGTGTGTGTGTGTGTGTGTGTGTGTGTGTGTGTGTGTGTGTGTGTGTGTGTGTGTGTGTGTGTGTGTGTGTGTGTGTGTGTGTGTGTGTGTGTGTGTGTGTGTGTGTGTGTGTGTGTGTGTGTGTGTGTGTGTGTGTGTGTGTGTGTGTGTGTGTGTGTGTGTGTGTGTGTGTGTGTGTGTGTGTGTGTGTGTGTGTGTGTGTGTGTGTGTGTGTGTGTGTGTGTGTGTGTGTGTGTGTGTGTGTGTGTGTGTGTGTGTGTGTGTGTGTGTGTGTGTGTGTGTGTGTGTGTGTGTGTGTGTGTGTGTGTGTGTGTGTGTGTGTGTGTGTGTGTGTGTGTGTGTGTGTGTGTGTGTGTGTGTGTGTGTGTGTGTGTGTGTGTGTGTGTGTGTGTGTGTGTGTGTGTGTGTGTGTGTGTGTGTGTGTGTGTGTGTGTGTGTGTGTGTGTGTGTGTGTGTGTGTGTGTGTGTGTGTGTGTGTGTGTGTGTGTGTGTGTGTGTGTGTGTGTGTGTGTGTGTGTGTGTGTGTGTGTGTGTGTGTGTGTGTGTGTGTGTGTGTGTGTGTGTGTGTGTGTGTGTGTGTGTGTGTGTGTGTGTGTGTGTGTGTGTGTGTGTGTGTGTGTGTGTGTGTGTGTGTGTGTGTGTGTGTGTGTGTGTGTGTGTGTGTAGAGGCCATCACTGCTCTTGGGTCTGGCTTGCTGGCATTTGTAACAGAATGGTTTTCATAATCATGGAAATCATCTCCTTCTTCAATGCATAGATTATGTAGAACACCGCTGGCAAGAATAAACAATGTTGCCTTCTTTACCGACCAGACCTACAGAAGTAAAAGCTGTCTGAAACGGCCTGTCAAAAGACCGAATGCATTTTCGATGCGAAAACGTGTTTCGCTTAGGCGCAAGTTACCCGCCGTGGTGGCTCAGTGGTTAGGGCACTCGACTACTGATCCGGAGTTCCCGGGTTCGATCCCGACCGCGGCGGCTGCGTTTTTATGGAGGCAAAACGCTAAGACGCCCGTGTGCTGTGCGATGTCAGTGCACGTTAAACATCCCCAGGTGGTCAAAATTATTCCGGAGCCCTCCACTACGGCACCTCTTTCTTCCTTTCTTCTTTCACTCCCTCCTTTATCCCTTCCCTTACAGCGCGGTTCAGGTGTCCAACGATATATGAGACAGATACTGCGCCATTTCCTTCCCCAAAAACCAATTATTGTTATTATTATTAGGCGCAAGTTATATTTAGTAGATTCAGGAGCCAAAGAACCATAATACCTGAATGGGGCCAACATGTATTCTCTTAGAGGGTACGCAGCATCGCCAAGTATGTGAAATTTCTTACCACAAGCCTCAGGAAGTTTTTCCAAAGCAAAACAACGCTTAAATGCTTCTGCATCATGTGTTTTGCCTTTGTGGCGAAGAAAGACATCAATGAATTTGCGGTCGGCACTGCAGATAGCTTGAAGGCCATACGACTTTTTGCCTGCCTATTCACGTAGGTAGAGGCTATCTTCTCAGCTGGGCACCTTGTCCCTTCGATGCGTCCCAGAACATTTAATAATAATAATTGGTTTTTTGGGGAAAGGAAATGGCGCAGTATCTGTCTCATATATCGTTGGACACCTGAACCGCGCCGTAAGGGAAGGGATAAAGGAGGGAGTGAAAGAAGAAAGGAAGAATAGGTGCCGTAGTGGAGGGCTCCGGAATAATTTCGACCACCTGGGGATCTTTAACGTGCACTGACATCGCACAGCACACGGGCGCCTTAGCGTTTTTCCTCCATAAAAACGCAGCCGCCGCGGTCGGATTCGAACCCGGGAACTCCGGATCAGTAGTCGAGCGCCCTAACCACTGAGCCACCGCGGCGGGTACCAGAACATTTGGGAAACCAGAAATCTGCAGTCAGTGATTTTTAAACGATTTAATATTAACTTTCGAGTTACAGCACTAAACTGCTAAAATACCGAAATTACCTGTTCTCATATTCAAAATATGGAAACTAAAGCCAGCAAAATGTGCATAAAGTTAGATGTTATGTCCATCACACAACTATGGGTATGCGGCTTATACGTGATTACGCTATATTTAAACAACTGTTCACAACAAAAACGAAAACAAAATGCAGCGCCAAAAAACTTCACACAGAAAGAGCCGTCTCTCTCTGTGATGTTTTTTCGGCGCTGAGTCTTTTTGTGGAAATATTCATCAACTAGCCCCTTAGCATGTATTACAACAAAAGCAGTGAAAGACTAAAAAGTGGACATGAGAACTCTCCCATTCATCTTATTAGTTTTGGCTAAAACTAAAACACAGGAAAACGGAACATATAAAAAAAATGGAGGACGCTTAAGCTTCGTCTTTGAGAGTGAGACGCAACAGCGTGTTGCAGCGTTGCCAGGGGTCCACGGAACGCCATCGCCTGTTCGGCGCGACGCGCGGCCCGTTGGACAATTTAAGGAAAGGACGCCTGTCTCACATATCTCGGTGGGCACCCGAACCGGGCCGTAAGGGAAGGAAAATGAAATGAAAATTGGTTTTAAGGAAAGGAAATGACGCCTGTAAGGGAAGGTACATTGCGAGAAGGAGGAGGCGGAGGAGTGCGAGGAGGAGGATTTTTCGCGGCCGGCCAACGCCGCCGACGCCGACACCGGATTTTCTTTTGTATCTTTGCGCTCATGGAGTTTGGAGCCTTTGCGTCAAGAAAACGACTTCATGTAACAATATTCGCGAGACAGCGTTGTTGCACGGCGACGCAGTTAATTTCGGTTTGTTCAGAGAAAGACGAATGGCTGGAATGGAATGGCTGGAGAGGGAGTACTGATACGTGTTTCTGAGGTCCTAGCTATCAGGTGGGCTTCTATTATTTCCCTTGCAAGCGAGTCGCGGTTCATTGCTATCACGTAGCGAAACACTGCAGACACTGCAAAGATGGCGAAGATGACGAAGACGATGAAGACGGTGACAATACTAAAGTCTGTTTTTCACTGTTTAAGGAATACTCCGTGATAGCAAAGAACAGCGACTCGCTAGCAAGGAAAATAATAGAAGCCCACCTGATAGCTAGGACCCCAGAAGAATGTATAAGTATACTCCCTCTGTGGCGCTGTCAGATAAGAAAAATCGTTACCTTGATTGTGAATGTTAACTTGTGCCTGCTGTAGCGGTGACATTATTTCGCACGTACGACACTGCGTGTTGACACGTGTATGATATACTGGCGATTTTGAATCTCACGCAAGTCAAGCGTCCTTGTATCCTTTCCGGCCTCAAAAGCAGTATATATACTGCCTTGTGGCCAATAAACGTTTTAGTTGTGAGTCAGCGCTCTGTGTTGTGTCCCTTATTCTATGTCCCGTCTGTCGCACAGTTGTTATGGATCATGCAATTGTTGGTGCCAAAGTTTGGAACAAAATTCCAGTTGAGTTAAGACTTGAACAAAATTTTGTGAAAAGTTGATGAATTATTTTCTTATGTTAAAGACTGAAATATCTCTCATGTAAAAAAACTTAGTATTTTGAATCCAAAACAGCCAGCTCATGTCCGTACTTTTTTGGAATGCCATTATCACGTGGCAAGGGGGAATTTGCGTGCCCTCCAGACTATACAAGGTCAGGCGCTTCGCACATGCCTGGGTCTCCCTCACAGCGCATCAACAGTTGCTACCATTGCTATCACCCAGGACTACCCACTCTCGACGAATATAAACCTTGACACTATGCGAATCCACATACGTCATCTAACAAGGATTCCCCAGCCCCACCTTGTGGTGGTTCAAAGACCACACGTAGCGTTTTCAAAGGTTATAGCTGCCCACCAGTCGTCCATCACATCACAGTTCACCCCGGCAGCACGGCCTTCCTCTGCGCTGTGGTGTATGCGCCATGTGTGCGCCTTAAAATTCCGGGCATAACGAAAAAATCGAACTTATCGACAACGGCCATTAAACAGTTTACACTCTGCCTACTCCACGCCGCATATAGTGACTGCACTTATGTGTATACCGATGGTTCGGTCTCAAGTATTGTGTATACCGATGGTTCGGTCTCAAGTATAAGTTCAACCTACGCCTGGTCATTCCTGCGAGACAGGCCAGTATAAAGCAGCAAACTTCGCATCTGACAACCTCCACCGGGTGATAATTGGTCACACTTCGTGCAGCTGTGCAGTACATCGGTGCACTAACTCCCCACAAATGGGCTGTATTCTGCGAGTAAAAAGCAGCCCTAAAATGGTCTTAATTCTGCTTTAAGCCATGGCGATCACGACCAACTCGTAGCTGAATTAAGACATCTTCAACACCAGGCGTAGGAAGAGGGTCATGACATCCTCTTTCAGTAAATACCGAGACACTGTGGCATTGTCGGGAACGACGCACCTGACGCCGCAGCTCGATCAGCTCACGGCAGTGCCAACATTGTCCAGATCAAAATTGCCGATTGGGCGAGTTGGTGGGACATGATTCGAAATGACCAGCGCGGAAACAGACGAGGACACGAGAAAAAACACTGACGACAGGACGGGCGCTTACTAACAACGTCTGTTTCCGCGCTGGTCATTTCAAATTGTCTAGATACCATTGAAAAGAGCCGACGGGGCGGCTCGAATTTCTCCTGCTACAGAAGTCGGCGCGCGGGATCCACCGGCACAGAAGCCATCGTGGCGTCCACGCAGGATGCCTCGCTTCGAACAGGAAGACATCATTGTGGTGGTGAAGCCACGAGCCACCATCGACTTCCGCCAAGCTTTCAAGCCCGGTGAGCTAGGCCTAGCCCTTGCCTCCTATGTTGGCGCTGAGGCAGTCAAGGCCCTCACTATCTGGCCCCTATGGGATCAGAACATATTTCTATGCGCCACCCAAGACGCCGCCACGGCCAACAAGCTGGCCCGGGAATTCACCCTTAACTCAAGTGAGGGTCAACTTCCTCTCATTGGCCACGCGAAACTTACCGGGGAGGTGTGCCGGGGAGTCATCACCGTTCACGAGCGAAAGACCTCGGCTACTCTCCGCGACAAAATCATATGGCGTGACGGTGATATCGCCCTCGTCCGCAAGCTCGGAAAGTCATCTCTTGCGCTGGTCACCTTCGAGGGCCGAAAGGTGCGGCGCTTTGTCCTCTATAACTCAACGGTCACGCCAGTGCGAGAGTACAAGCGCACCATCCCTGCTTGTTACCGGTGTGGAACGATCGGACACCGGGTGGACACCTGCCCTCGCCCGGTAGAGGAACGCTGCGGCCATTGCGGCCAAAACGTGGGGACGGCTGCCGACGGCATGGCGCCTCACGAGTGCAAGCCGGCTTGCATGCTCTGCGGGCAAGCCCACCTCACGGGCTCCCAGACCTGCAAAGGAAAATTTCGCCGCCTCCAGAAAGCTCCGGGAACCCCCGCCGCCCGGAGCCTCAAGGGGCCTCCAGCTACACGGCATTCCGAGTCGCCGGGCATCGTGCAAGGAGGTGCTTCCGGCGGCAAGTCTGGCAACACGGCGACCAGCGACGCGCCGGCCAACCCGAAGACGCCACATTTATCCCCCAAGAAGCCGTCAACGAGGACGACACCGAAGACGTCACGTGACCAGGGTGCTCCGGCTTTCCAGGCCGGGGAGTTCCCAGACCTCGGAGGCAGCGGCCCGTCAACGCCTGCGGCTTCCAAGAAGTTATCGAACAAGGTAGGCAGCTGGGCTGGAGTCGCCTCCTCTTCCGCCTCTAACCCTCCTTCTTCCCATCCCTTTGAAATCGTTGAGATGCGCCGCGAAATGGCGGCACTTCGCGCGCAAGTAGCTCAGCTATCTGCGGAAAACAAAATTTTGCGCTCTGCGCAGGCAGAATCACCATCCCCGCCGTCGTCGCCGGCGGTCCCAGTGGTGCGCCCTGAGGAATCTGAGCCTATGTGCGAGAGCCCTCAGGAAAAGGCGATGGACAGCCGTTTAACGGCTGTAGAAAACACCCTAGCCGAGTTGGTAGGCCAGCTTTCTAACTTTGGTAAGCTAGAGGAAGACATCACTCAGAAGGTGACCATTGCGGTCACCAATAACATTAAAACATGGATGAATGAGACTGGCCCGCGCCTTGGCCGCAGGCCTAGCCCACTAAAGGACGTTAGCCGTCCACCAAAATTTACCAGGAGTATTGACCTGGGCGAAATTGCCGAAGATTCCGGGCAGTCCCTCCCAGTTCAGGGCCTGGGAGCCGTAGCTGCGGAGTCTAGCCCAGCTCAACCCCAAATTCAACATGCAGTGGGAACTAGGCCCACCCACCCTCAAAAACATCAGGCTTTCTCCGTCGTGCAATGGAACTGCCGCGGTTTCAAAAACCATAAAAAACGAGCCCACTTGAGATTATATCTCGACACTTTTGAGCATACGTCAGCATTAGTCGCACTCCAGGAACCTGGGGCGGCGGTGAAGCTGTCAGGTTACAACACTTTCCAACGGTACCCATCCACCTGTCTTCTTGTCCACAAAGGCTTTACCGCGCAGGAGGTCGATCTCCAACTAAATCTATCCTATTCGTACGTGATGGTGACAGTCCTCTCCCTGCGTCGCACTGACCCACCCGTCCAAATCTTAAATATATACTGCCCCCCCCCCCCTAAACTTAAGAACATTCAGTTCTCGGACATCTTTTGTAAAGCACTAAAGATAGCAAATCGCGACCCCCTTCTGATTGTGGGTGATTTTAACGCCCCCAGTCGCTTGTGGGGCTATCGCAAGAAAGAGTCGCGTGGCAGAAAGCTTGCGGAACTAATCTCCACGCTGGGCATTACTCTCCATACTGACCCTGTCTATCCAACACGTGTGGTTAACTCCGTAACTCGAGACACCTGTCCCGATCTCACCCTCAGCCGCAACATAAGACACGCAGACTGGGTCAACACCGAGGACACCCTTGGCAGTGACCACTGCATTATCAACACTAACATTTACACTCGCCCCTTACACCGCTCCATAGCGCAGGCCCACCTGCCAGACTGGACGGCTTTCCGGCAATTGCTGCCCCCGTACAGTCTGCTCCAAAACGACTATTCTTCCTGCGCCCACACCGTCCTCCGAACGCTACACAAACACGAAAAGCAAATACAACTCACAGATAAGGTGACAGATGTGGACAACCATCTCCTTCATCTTTGGGAAGCGCGGCGCAGCCTCACTAAGAGGTGGCGCCGTCAGAAACATAACAGGAAACTCCGCTTGCGGATTGATGACCTCACCCAGAAGGCGGCTGAGTATGCTGCCCAGCTTGCCGATTCAAACTGGGTGGATCGCTGTAACTCTGTTGCTAGACAAATGTCTAGTCGCAACACTTGGAAGCTATTCCGCAGCCTGGTAGATCCAACTCATACCCGCGCAGAAACACAGAAACATCTGCAACGAGCGATTCACCATTTCAAAGGTAATACGGACCAATTTGCCCAGACATTACGCGATCAGTATCTGTGTCAAGTCCAAGACCCCTGTGGACAGGACGGTCTCTATGCAGGCAGAGATAATCCGGATCTGGATCCTCCGTTCCAGCTCCACGATCTGCGGGCAGCTCTTGCTAAAATGAGACGGGGTACCGCGCCGGGCAGGGACAAGGTTACGGTCAAGCTTTTGGCCAACCTTCCTGAGCCGGCATATGAGGCCTTGCTAGAATACATCAACGCAATGTGGAAAAACGATGCACCCCTCCCCCTAGAATGGAAAACGACTCTTGTCACCTTCATCCCAAAGGCAGGCAAGCCCATCAATACCGATCATCTCCGACCCATCTCTTTAACGTCTTGTGTGGGCAAGCTTATGGAGGCCATGGTTCGAGATCGCCTCTCCCAATATCTGGAAGCCCGTAACACTTTCGCAGACACGTTGTTTGGATTCCGGCCTCACAAGTCGGCACAAGACATTTTGCTTCAACTCAGCCACGAGGTACTCACGCCTGTCGAGCACCCTCGTAATGGCAAGGTGGTTCTCGCCTTGGATTTGAAGGGTGCCTTCGACAACGGGAAACACAGCGTCGTTCTCTCTCACCTCAGCGAGACACACTGTGGACACAATACTTTTAATTACATTAAACATTTCCTAACGGACCCCGAAGCCATTATACGCATTCAGGACAAGGAGCACGGTCCTTACACTATGGGTACACGGGGCACACCACATGGCGCAGTGCTGTCTCCACTACTCTTTAATCTCGCAATGCTCCATCTCCCTGCCCAACTGGCTGAGGTTGAAGGTGTACAGCATGCGCTATATGCCGACGAAATCACCATTTGGGCAACAGAGGGCAACATTGGTCAACTGGAAGACAGACGGCCTGCAAACAGCGGCGAGCGTAGTGTAACGCTATGCTACGTACTGTGGTCTCCAGTGCTCTCCTCAAAAATCAGAATTCGTACATCTCCGCCCTCGCAGAGATGCAAGACCCCAATACTTCTCTCTCTGGCTAGCGGACCCATACACGAAGCCACTGAGATTACAGTCCTCGGACTGTTTATTCACCAGAACCGTCGCGCTGACACAACCATAGCCAAGCTTCGCAAGGTTGGCGATCAAGTGGGCCGCATGGTTCGCCGCGTCTCCAACAAGCGTGGGGGCCTCAGAAGTAGGGATGCGATGCGACTCGCCCATGCTTTTGTGACGAGTCTAATCGACTCCATACCTGCACTTGCGCAAGCATGACGAAGACATCTTGGAGGTTACTCTCCGCAAGATGATCAAAAGGGCGCTCGACCTCCCGATCTCTACCTCAAATGCGAGGCTCCTTGCAGTGGAGGTGGTGAACACCTATCGGGAGCTGCGCGAGGCGCACCTCACTAATCAATACACGCGTCTTGTCCAGACCGTGTCCGGTCGTCGCCTATTGGGCCGGCTACATATACAACATGACCATCACATTGAGGAAAGGGTACGAGTGCCAGAACTATGGAGAGGCGCCCTCCGTGTTCGACCCCTTCCTACCAAAATGGACAGAGAGAACCACAATGGACGGTGTCAGGCGCGGGCGAATGCCCTGCACCGCCATTATGGCTCCAAACACAGCGTTTTCTATGTAGACGTTTCAGGCCCACATCATTCCAGGGGAGGATGGTACACGGCCGCAGTCGTTCACGATGGAAGACTGGTGAACGGTCTCACTTTTAAGGCACTTAGCACAACCCACGCGGAGGACGTAGCAATCGCCCTAGCCGCCTCCCACGCTGAATCTAAATTCATCATATCTGACTCGCGAGGGGCTTGCCAGAATTATGAACTGGGCTGGATAACGCCAACAGCGCAACGAATACTTCGGAGAGCAGCTCGGGATCAGGACCCCACGACCCGATTTCTCATTTGGACTCCAAGTCACCAGGGCCTACCAGGGAATGAGGCCGCCAACTCGGTCGCCCGCGCACTCACTAACCGGGCCCCCGACGTAGACCCTACCAATCTGGACCAGGACTCCTATACTAGCTCTGTTAACTTTCAGATATCTCCGCTTATTACCGGGACTCGCACCTTCAGTAACCGGCTCCTCTCAATGGGCTAGGACAAGCGGACGAGAGAATACTGCTTAGACTTTTTACTAACACTCTACTGTGGCCGGCAGTGCTCAAACATTTTGACACTTCTTTCTCTGGCCTCTGTTCTTTTTGTGGGGAGGTGGCTGACTCGTCCCACATGGTCTGGGCATGTCAACACAATCCTCTTCCACTCCTAACCCCTTTCCCTACCCGAGAGGACTGGGAGGCGGCCCTGCTCAGCTGCCTGGACGTACCGGCCCAACAAGCCCTAGTTCAGCGAGCTCGAGTGGCGGTCCAGACCAATGGGGTCCCTGAATAAGGGACTCTACCTAGTACTGTAAGGGGAGCGGCCCACTAGGGAGTGCTCCCCATGCAACCTCTCTGCAATATTCAAATAAATGCTTTCACCACCACCGCCACCGACGCAACAAGACATCTGCGAATGCTTGGCTGAAGTGGGCTTTTAGCGTCATGGTCTTCTCCTGAAAACTCCGCATGCCGTCTGCACCTCCTGGACCCCTTACTTCAACTCAGTCCTCCATCCGGCCTCTCCCGCTGCGATGCGACGCTGTTGTGTCGCCTGTTGCTGGGAGTCGTGTTTACAAATGCCTACTCCCACCTAATCGCAATGGCAGACTCTCCTGCGCGTGTGAGACCTGTAGTTGCGACGATACAATAGAACACCTTCTTTGTAACTGCCCTCAGTTTCAGCGTGAGCGTGCGCTCCTGTCTGCAACACTCCGTCGTTTAGATCCTCGGCCCCTTACTGAAGCCAAGATCCTGGTTCCTTGGAATAAGCCTTCATCGCGGAGGATAGCTTTGAAGGCACTTTTCAAGTTCTTAACGGACTCAGGACTGAGCGCAAGGTTGTGATCTATCAGTGTATGCCCTGTGTACCCAGCAAGTATAATGGCCAACTGACATGTGGAAAAGTGATCTCCCTTTGCTCTCTCCCCTTTCTATCTCTCCCTCCGTTCCCCTTACCACGTACAGGGTAGCATACCGGGCGTTGCCTAGTTAACCTCCCTGCCTTTCCGTTCGTCTCTCTCTCTCTCTCAATATCATGACGACATCGGCTTTCAATCAATCAATCAATAAATCAATCAATCAATTAATGTTTTATTATCGTCATGGACACGAACAATTTACAGAACAATGCTTGGACCTGTAGCCAGGGGATAGCTTTGGGTCCAAAACATGAGTGCGTATATACAGGCAATCTTCTCAAAAGAAACTAGAAAATGGGCCTGCATATTAACAATATAATATAGATTAAAACACTAAGAAAAATACTATTCACAGGTACAGGTACGTAATTCGCAAAGGACAGGATGTTATACATAGTGCAATAAGCAAACACACATGATATTGAGAGAGAGAGAGAGAAAGACGAACGGAAAGGCAGGGAGGTTAACTAGGCAACGCCCGGTATGCTACCCTGTACGTGGTAAGGGGAACGGAGGGAGAGATAGAAAGGGAAGAGAGCAAATAAATAATTATTTATTTGCTCTCTCCCCTTTCTATCTCTCCCTCCGTTCCCCTTACCACGTACAGGGAATTATTTATTTGCTCTCTCCCCTTTCTATCTCTCCCTCCGTTCCCCTTACCACGTACAGGGTAGCATACCGGGCGTTGCCTAGTTAACCTCCCTGCCTTTCCGTTCGTCTTTCTCTCTCTCTCTTTCTCTCTCTCTCTCTCTCTCTCTCTCTCCCTCTCTCTCTCTCTCTCTCTCTCTCTCAATATCATGTGTGTTTGCTTATTGCACTATGTATAACATCCTGTCCTTTGCGAATTACGTACCTGTACCTGTGAATAGTATTTTTCTTAGTGTTTTAATCTATATTATATTGTTAATATGCAGGCCCATTTTCTAGTTTCTTTTGAGAAGATTTGCCTGTATATACGCACTCATGTTTTGGACCCAAAGCTATCCCCTGGCTACAGGTCCAAGCATTGTTCTGTAAATTGTTCGTGTCCATGACGATAATAAAACATTGATTGATTGATTGATTGATTGATTGATTGATTGATTGATTGATTGATTGATTGATTGATTGATTGATTGATTGATTCATTGATTGATTGATTGAAAGCCGATGTCGTCGTGTGCATCCGCTGCTAGATTTACCTCAACCGCGGACTAGAAGAGACAGGTTTTAGACAGGTAGCGCATTGTTTGGCACTGGTTTTAGGGGGTTTAACGTCCCAAAGCGACTCAGGCTATGAGGGACGCCGTAGTGGAGGACTGCGGATAATTTCTACCATCTTGAGTTCTGTAACGTGCACTGACATCACAGAGTACACGGTCCTTTAGTATTTCGCCTCCATCGAAATGCGACCGCCACTGCCGGGATCGAACCCGCGCCTTTCAGGCCAGCAGTCGAGCACCATAACCAGTGAGCCAACGCCGCGGCTAGGTAGCTATTGTCGACATGGTGCATTATCAGAGGGGAATGTTTTCCAGGTGGCACCCGCATGGCCCTTATAACTAAGGACCATCTGGGCAACACTCACTTTTAATGTGGATGCTTGGATGTGATGTGGACGACGTCTGCTACCGACACCGTTAAGCCGAGAGGAAGTCCCTCGGTGAACTGTCATCGTATAATATCTTCGGCTGTTTTTTAAAGGGTAGAAAGCAGTCTCCTTCCATGGTAACTCAGATGTATGCGTCCCTCTCCCATGTGTGTGCAATAGACTTGATTTTACCCTGTGCCTTAGGGTGACCCTTGTGGTGTACCAAGTACATACGAATAGATCAGCTTCTTGAAACCGTCGCACTGTTAACACAATAAATGGCTCAGTAACAATTTTTAAATAAGCGGAGACAGAAGGAAGATAGGTTTTTTTGTCAGTGCTCGATAGATGAAAGCACACGGTGTGACACGCCCCTTTTGCAGTCCGCTTTAATGAAACTGAAATAAAAGCCTTCCTTTTTAACAACTTTCTGGCTTTTGCTCAACGGCACAGCCACGGAGAAAGTACTGCAAAGGAAGGAAAGAAAGAGGCCTTTCCATTATTTTCTTTAGAAGAGTGTACCTTTGAGCATGGGATTGATATAACGCTAGCAAACCGAGCAGCAGTTTCAGGTTCTAACTTGGCGTGGCTAAAAGTGAGAGAAATTTCCGAGCCTGTCATTTCAACCACACACCGTCATTTAGGGTTCAACTATTCCACATTTTCTGGGCGCAGAAGAAAACAGAGGCAAAATCGAAAACACTGCAGCACGCACCAAGTGTGGGTAACTATCTGGCGCGGTCGCGAAATCAAATCGGTCCCGTTCCGCTGATGAGCCTCTGAAGGCAAGAACCATGTTATTTCCTTTGACTTGCGGCAACAGTGGCGGTATGGAACTCTACTTTGGCGATAAATCGACTCTCGTACTTTATTCACCCCTTCCTTCTTTCGTCTCAACCCTCGCGTATAGATGCCTCACTCGCGGCACTCGCCTTTTATCTACGTTCTTTATTCTGAGGCTAACTTTCCGGCACCCATGGCTCGCTTATCTCGCATCTTGATGTCCTTTTTCTTTGTGCGTGTGTACGCACATGTGTGTGCAAGTACATCTCATTCTTTTCTTTTTTTGCCTCTGTTCCGCTTACTGATTGCCTCCGGTCGCGGTCTAGGTTCATGTGTGTGCGCGTGCCTGAGGCGCACGCACAGAGCACGTGAAGTGTTCTTCTTGCTTCCCGTAGGCAACGCGCATCTCCATAAATCTTTCAAGCGGCCGCAGCTAAGTTTAGAGCGAAGTATGGCCGTGCCCTGAATGCGATCGCAAGGGCCAGCCATCTCCACGCGAGGTGCGTCGGGTGGCCGCTGCAGTGCCACGATCTGTGGCGTCAGCTACAACGGCGACGTGCTCTGCATGCGGCGATGCGTTATCATCATCGCCATTTTCTTCTTGTGCCGCTCCCTTTCTTCTAGTGCTCTCTCAGCCAGCTGTGCGCCTCGTTCACTGCACTTTCGTCCACACCGCCATATCGGAAGCAAGGGAACACGGTCGTAAAGAGGGCGCTGCTCTTCGCCTGTCCTTCCGCAACTGCCATCCCGGTTTTCTATAGTACCCTTTCGCCGATCCACTGTTTTACTGATGTGCGTGATATCGTCAGTCCCTTGGCCGCCACACTCTCAACGAATTTGCAATTTTACGCAGTGTTTATTTTGTGCGTGTGTGCGTGCGTGTGTGAGTGGGTGGGTGGAGGCGGAGGGGGGGAGCACTTCCTTTGTGCACGTCTCGGAGCGGGACTATGTTTTCAAGGCGAACGCTCGTTATTCAAAGGTTAATTGCGTTCAGACCACCGAGAGTGAAGAACGCCATTGAGCCGGTGGTTGCTGCGGTGTAGAGGTTGGGATGGCCGATTCACTTTAGCCTATAGACAGTAGTTGTGGTTACGTCTCCAGGGGAAAAATATCAGCTGTACAGCGCGCTCGAGCTCGAGATTACGGCTTGCACAGACGTGCTAATCTCGCACGCTGATGACTCAACCACCCTCGTCTGACAGCCATATCCTCCACCTGGTGAGAGAGGAGTACAGAAAATGGGCCTCACCATGGCGCCGCAATGCTTACATTTTCATTAGAGGCAGCAGGTAGCACAGTTGTACTTGAGACGGTTATAATTAACACTCTTATCAACTGAAACGTCGCGTAAGAAATAAGCGCCTGCAAGTGGCATGCACGTTCAAGGTGCTCTTGAAACCTATTTCATCCGGTTGAAGTAACTTTCTGCTCGGTTTCTGAACTAAAAAAAAATGAGGATCGATATGCGCAGTTAGGCCAAATGCGTATTGTTAGCAGTCCGGTTTTCACATCGGTTCCGCTGTTCAGATGCAATTTTCAAGGGTGAAAGTTGCTGGAACAGTGATAATGCGCTTATACCCATATATACGGGATTGGGTATTCTCTACTTTACATTCATAAACCCCTGGAAGTCCTCCAACCACTCATGGAGCAGTGGTGCAGCAATTAAGCAATGCGCCACTGCCCGGCTACGGCAGGTGCTGCCATCGGTGGGACTTTTGATACCTAGGTTGCTCTCGCTGAGCAACCTTTCGCGATTAATTGAACTGCCACGGTGGGCATTTTGCTCACAATCCAATGGGCTGGTTTCCAGGTGTATATATATTGTTACGTGATGAATATATGCAGCAGAGGTAATCTTCGAGTGAGAGGATCGATGGCCTGGGACAGCAGAATAAAACACAAGAGCGCTCCACAGCCCCATCATCGTTATAACCAGTTCTTCGTCCTCCCAGCGTACGTCTTCCCCGCGGCAAAAGCAGAGTCCCTGTGTGCACTACATAGGCAAGGTACACAGAGCGAGTAGTAAGGGTTGAGGTGTGATACATGTACGATGTCGGTGCGGTGTGTAGCGGGCGGGCAATGTGGATGCAGCGGGGTGATCTCGTATGTCACCGCCATGACGGGACGTAGAACAGGGTAACGGGCTATATAGCGCGGCAGAAATGTTTCACAGAGGCCCACACGGCGGGACGGTACCCAGAGCGAGACAAGGGTGCCAGGAGGGTAAGTGACGTAGCGATGACAGCCATGACGGCGTTTCTGAGAGAACTAGAGACGCGGACAACCTCTGGCGAGCTACAAGACGGGCGTCGTCGGCTCGGGCGATGACCTCCCGAGGACAAGTGTACTCGTGGATGCGGTGGAGGGCAGCACTCTCGAAGGTCAGCAAAGGTACGCGGCCAAACAGAAAGTAAAAAGGAGATCTAGAAACCTGCTGTATCGTGACTATCACAAATGGGAAGCTAATATACCAGTCGTGGTGATGGTCAAAGACGTACAAGGAGATCATGTCGGTGAGAATACGGTTCAGGCGTTCGGTCAGGCCGTTCGTCTGTGGTGTAGGCCGTGGTGAAATTATGACGGACGGAGCAGGAGCTGAGAAGTTCAGCGACCACTTAGAAAGGTAAGCAGCGGTCGAGATCGGTGAGCAGGTGACGGAGAACACCGTGCTGGAGTATGCCGTCGTGCAGGAGGAAATCAGCGACATCATTGGCGAAACTGGTTGGGATCGCTCGTGTGATAGCGTAGCGCGTCGAGTAGCCCTTCGCGACGGCGATCCATTTGTTCCCCATGGCCGATACCGGGAAAAGGCTTAGCAGCTCGAGGCGGACACGGGAAAACGGGTCTATCGGGAGGGAAATTGGCTGAAGGTGTCCGAGCGGAAGAACCTGGGCTTCTTCCGGCGCTGGCAGAGCTCGCAAGCGGCCACATAGTGCCGGAGAGAGCGATAGAGAAGGCCAAAAGAAGCGGCGGCGCACGCTGTTCTATGTGCGGGATACGCCAGTGGGAGCATCATGGAGCTGTTTAAAGGGGTTGCGAAACACAGCTTGAACGGATGCCGGTTACACTTCAGGTGAATCCTTTGTGTCACACAGATGCTGACTCAAAAAAAATTACGAGAATCGATGCATAGGAACGGAAGTTATTCAATGAAGAAATTTCAAAAAACAAGCAAACAAAATGCTGCCCTCAACTCGATTTTCGCGCAGTTTCCCATTCCCATTTCACTCACCCAATAACGAAACTTAGTATGACGAATCAAACCAGCCTATCTGAACACGTGGAGGAAGTTTGCACTCCATGGTTGCCTGTTGTCTGTAACTCGTTCATGCCAAGGCTGGCAGCGCCGTTTGCATGGTTACAACAACCATGTGAACGCCCAGCTGACCCAGCGATGCTTCATCGTCACGTCGACGGCGCAGAAGGGAACACTGATCAGTGACGTTCCCTTATGGATCCGAACTCGAGCCAACACCCTCTCAATACTTTCTTCAGGCCTCTCCAGGCCCTCCTTTCCACAAGCGCTACGTCACGCCAAGTGTCCGGCTGCTCGACTCGCTCGGTTGTCTCCCTCGGCGTGCAAGGCATGCTCGCGCTTGCCCGGGCAAGCACAGGCACCAACGCAGTCTTGCAGTGAGCGTCTAGCTGCTGCCAGAGTCTGGCATTGGGTTCATTTCTTTTCATCCTCGCACGACTGTATCTGTTTCGTGTGGCCATTTCTTGCGTGGCGTGCGTACGTACGTACCTGTGCTAGCGCACGAATGGGAAACTCGCCTGGGGCGCGATTACGGATCAGTCTCAAAAAACTGTCTCAATATTGAGACAGTGACGTCAAAATGACGACACCGAGAAATGCCGACCGCCGAATCGGCCAATACGGAGCCAGGAGGCGGTGGGCTCCGCCCCGAAACCACTAATCGCACGACAAGGGACCGTAGACTAATGTTTTGCAGTAAAAACGCAGTGAATAAAAACGAGTAATGTTTTATTTTGCTAAATAACTGTATTTCAAACCCAACAGCACCAAGCAAAAGAACCAGTGTTTTCATTTTTGCAATTAAGTTTGCTGTTCAGTCACTTTTTTTGCCGCGAAGGTGTGCTGTCAGCGGTATAGCGTGAACATGTTAGTCTGAAAATGAACAAAAACGCAATGAAGAAAACAAGTAATGTTTTATTTTGGTAGTAAACTGTGTTGCAATCTCAACAACACGAGGGAAAATTAGAAGCATTCTCAGTTTTGCAATTAAATTTGCTGCAGGTTAACTTCTCTTGCCATGAGGGCGCGCTGGCAGTGGCATAACGTGAACATGGCGGTCTGCAAAAAAACAGCTGATTCCATGGCTAGTTCCTGTTTTTTCGCGTGTCGTCTAAAATCAAGGTACTTTGCGGATGTCTTAAGTGCGCAGAAAAATCTGATTGAAGGCAGTGAATGCTACGGGCCTGCCGAGATCAACTTACAAGCAGCGATCGGCTCGAAAATCGACGAAGACAACTTTAGTCTGTGTTCTCGGTCGGCGCCTATCGATCACCGAGTGACGTGTGGTTCTGTTTATTTTCTTTAGAAAATACCAGAAAACCATGAATCATCACATAGAAGCAACTGCCGACAGACAGGTGCAGCTGCTGATAGCTTGCAATCTCGGTGCGGGAAATGAGAGCCGACACGGCCTGCCTCTGTGGCAGCACTCTTCTGCCTCGTAACCAAGTGTTGCCGCCCACATCGGGCTAAGCACTTGATGTTCCGTTTGTATTTTTGTAGCTCCGTTCGGTTTATGTTCAGTTGTTGCCGTAGTTTCTTTTTTTTCCTGTGCAAGATGCAGAAATTGTGATGTTTATGCTCCACTTTGTTTAGAGAGAAAGGAAGCACTTGACTTGATAACTTTGCTATTGTCACCGAGGAGAGAACGAGCTTGTTCCATTAACGTTATTTACTGATCATGTAGTAGATCCAGGGTCAACCTGGAAAGAAGTAGTTTGCTTGTATAGAGGCTAATTGCAACTGGGCAGAAAGTTGAGCAAGTTTGTTCATGTTTGCTGGTACACAGCGCTTGAATTGCATATGATCCAGGGCAGTGAGGTAGGTAGGACAGGGCAGTGATGTGTAATATTGTATTTTGCTCAGCAGGCGGAGTGATGTTGGTATAACTGGGTTTGGTGAGGGCAGTGTTTGAAGGGCTTTAAATACTTTGCATAGCTTCTAACATGCACTTCCTTTCAGGTCGGAAGACCACTTGTTTTTTTTTTAAATTATGGTCCATCATATCTGAGACACCCTGTATACAGGCCACTCCAGTTTGAAAGGGAACAGCCAGTTGAAAATGACTAGGACATTAAATACCTAGGCGAAAAGTAGCTTGACAGCAGTTGCACTTATCACACATATTATATGATAGCACAAGGAGCTTGTCCGGCCATTCGGCATTGTCACCGTCTCGTGTCATCATGGACAAGACTTCATAGCCCTGTGTTACGCAAACCAAGCTAGGTGTCAGTTATGGGGCAATAACCGAGTGCTCAAAATTTTCCACAATGGAGCTGCCTGTATATTCTTAGAGCTGTAGAGCATTTCCAGTAACGGTGTTGCATGATTTGTGATTGTAAACTAACCTCTAATCACACACCATCTCCTTGATGATGTGTCTGTGATGTTTACACATCTTTGTCTATCAGTGAAGATGTTCTAGTCATTCAGCAGTCATTGTAGCCACTGCACCTTACAATCTTTATTACGCATTGTTGTACAGCGGTTTCCTTGAAGTAGGTACAGCTTTTAGCACAGAGCGAAACCCCTAGTCACACACCATTACGCTAAAAGCTTAGCTTTGGTATTTACACTTCTTATATGTGCCAAAATGTTTTGTAGTCCGGAAAATGCATCATGTACACTGTACTATGCCATATTTATTGTACAGGTAGCCTCTGTATGAAAGAAAACATGCACTTTGAACTCAATTTTTCAGATATTTTTTCTTAACTGCACTCAGAAATGCCATACGGTAATTGTACATCAAGGTAAAGTATGCTTGTATGTACACTGCCTTTTCTGCAATAGAAACACTCGTGTCAAATGCTGTGCCTAAAAAAATAAACGCGCTTACTGAATATATGGTGCAATAAAAAACAGCTTTTTGATTCCAAAAAGCATCACAAATATTTCATGCCTTATTCCAGCACTACACGTTTGGTTCATGCATGTTCGTCACACAGGTAATGACCACAGGCACTCCACCAAGCTGGAAGGAGACAGCAGAGAAGGGGCAGGTGGGCTGACATAAGCATTGACAAAAGAGAGTTCAAAATGATGCTTTTCTGAAATTGGGCGAGCTGCTTCAACACCTTTTCCGTCTTCAGGAAGAGACTGCGCAACACGCTGCTGAGGGACTGGAAGATATACTAGCAAACACACTGAAAATGAAGTGGCAGCCGGTGGGGGGCACTTGTTTGTCACTGCTGGCTTCTCGCTGCACACAGGTTGGCCAAGGGCACAACCACATCACACAATTGCTCACACACTTGCAGATGTGTGTTATGCAATGACACAAGGAAATGACAGTGGCAACAGGGGAAGAGTGCCTGATATGACTCTCTATGCCAGCATGGTGAGTCGTCTCTGGACGCTAGATTTTCCATCGCAACTGCCGCTGCACCATCCCTCGGTACGCCTTCCTCTGGAGACGGGTCATCCTAGAGAGGCCAAAAGTACAGCACCGCATGCTCTTCTCAGGAGGCAGGTGAGGAGGGATCCCGTCTGTACGAGGCAGCCACCATTTAGAGGTGGCCCGTTGTTATCTGGGTCAGAGGCAGTGTTGCCTGCACCCTCTGCTGATATGGGCACATCCAAACAGAGGCTGTGAAGTGCAGCACGTGCGGTGATGATGCGCACTGTCCACTTCCACTGGCACTGGTGCATCCGGTGTCCTTGAAAGCAACGGAAGCAGCTCTCCGGCACACCAATACAGCGCTCAGCCACAAATTGTGTGAAAGCATGTGGCGTGTTGTACAGGCCTTCTGCTGAGTCAGGTCTGTAATGTCATGCAACTGGTGCAGGCAGCCATGGCTCCAGTGGGTAGACATAGTCTCCTGCATAACAAAAAATGATGCAGCTAAGCATGTCCTTTCTCAGTGATCTCAACAGCATTACAAGACACTCTGCTATACAGTAGAAAACTCACGCCAAGTAGCCCACATCCAGGCTTTGCTGAATATGACATTCAAGAGCATACATACATGCAGGATTTAGATGTATAAGTGAGCACTACTGTAAGGTCAGTCTTTTACCACCATATTCATATAAATGATGCGCTATGATTGCCTACAAAACACAAGCGCTGTCAGGTGCATTTTGCTTTGGTTTCTTCAACAGAAAAGGCTATGCATTTCAACAATGTAATATGTGTCCTGTGTTTCTGCTGCAATTATATTTAACAAAAGGAAAGGGTGGCAATACACTGTATCATACTGTAAAGTGTCTGCATTTGTGTAACTGTCCAGACTGATTCTTGTAGCTTTAGCAGATCCGGCCAAATGCATAGTGCTGGAGCTCAATAGATGTGACTGAGTTCGCCCGACGGGTGACACGGCTATTTTACTGCTTACCCAGAAAAAAAATCACCGTCGTCCAGCAGGCCTTCCTCCGCCTCGGAATGCCGCCAGACAAACACGTCGCGGAAGGATCCGGGTCAGCGCGAGTCCACGGCCACGATGCACATGTTCGCGCCACAGATCTGAGAAAAAACAAGCACAGCCCGTACTCACTCTCGCTGCCGAGGCCCGCACTTGTAGCTCATGCACTTGTAGCACTTGAACTCATGCGGTCAAAAACAGTGGCCGAGGTATACTCACTATTACGTCCGCAGCGTAGAACCGCTTGCGGCTCGTTCGCAGCACTGCCCCCAGACTCCTTGATAGTGATGAGTGCCCAATCGACACACCCGACGACGCCGGAGATGCTGCCGCGGCGAACGTTTAGGCAAAGGACGCCCTCCTTCGCCGCCGCCTTCTCCTCGGGTCTCCTCGGACAGCGAACACCCCCCTTCTGTTACCCAACGTTGACATTGGTCTCCGCTGCCCGCCGCAAAGGCTTGTTCACAGTCGGTTGGGCTGCGCCGACGTTTTCTTCATTTCCAACGGCGCCTTGAAACCCACCGGAGGCGAAGAAGCGCAGCGCGCACAGCACCTGCCGCTCCACTGACAGCGCACTCACCCGCGCACTTCCCAGTTCAACGGCGAGTTCGTCGCACAGACGCTGCGCAGTCTCCTCGAAATAACTCTCCCGCGCGTCAAAGTCGTCTTCATGCACCCTCCGACACCGTTGCTCGCGCGGTCACCCGCGTATACGACGATGTAAACAGCCGCCATTTTCTGTCTCAAACGTGTTGATACTACTTTTTCCAGTCTCAAAAAATCGTCTCAATCTGCCCGCATAATTAGATGGCCAACGTCACCACTTCTGCGCCATTTACGACGTCAGTCAGTGACGAAAAAAATCAAAATGGCCGCCGACCAATAGGAGAGAGGCAAATGATATACTTTTTGAGACAATTTCGATTGAGACTGATCCGTAATCGCGCCCCTGAAGTTCATCGCTGAATGCTTGTCGTGTCGCGAGTGCAACTTCGTGAAACATGGGCCGATGCTTTGTTCCCGGGTGCCGCAGAAACTACGATAATGGCCCAAAAGTACGTGTTTATTGCTTCCCAAGAGACGAAGTACGAAGAAAAGTACGGTTGCGAGTCATTCCACGGATGGATTTCACACCTACAGTGCATTCGAGGGTAAGCCCCTGAAATATTGCTTAATAGGCGCTGGTAATTATCTTAGTTGGGAGGTGTCGCGGCTGTTAATGGCTGTGACTCCGGGAAAGGCATGCTGCCTTTGCAGGCAATGATAGCACTTCTATAACTTATGTATGAATTGTCAAGGAAGCATTTATTTCCGTGGATGCGCATAAGGCTTGCGATGCATTTGTTCAGGGATATGACTATTTTCGCTGTCGAAGCTCAGACGAACGTCACTCTCACGTTTTAGCTCGTATGGTTTGTTTGTCCCTCCTAGTATAAATTACGCCTGTTTTGGCCACCGCGCTGCGATTTCTTGTTTGTGTGGCAAATGTGTAAAAGCTGCGCACCGTTAAAACTATTTTTACTTAGCGTTTTATGCAATGGAGACTCATGGCAAATGGCCTTGCGTCATTTCCTCGTGCAGGTGTGAACAGCACTTCCACGCGGGCGACTTCATTACGACGTTGTCTCACCAAGATGAACTCACAGGGAAAACAATAGAGGTGAACCGTGATAGACTACAGTTGAAGAAAGATGCTGTGTCTTCTGTGTTTCCGAACTGTCCAAAATACTTGCCCTCAACGCCAGGACGGAGTGAATCGGCAGAGAAAAAAAAGGCAAGAAGAGAGAACGCTGCTTTCCAGGAGGCATGAGAAAGTCACTTGAGTCTAGTGATCTTGAACAGAAAAAAAAACAAAATTTCATCTTACGAGGACTTAAAATCTAAGCTGCCTGGGATTTGCAGCACAAAATTCTGGACCGTTTCTGTCGATGAGCAGTGCGTTAGGTTCCTTCTCATCGAGAATGATCCTTCACCTAATGTGAAATGTGCCTTGGTAGTCCTCCCTGATCTGCCGCTTTCTGTTTTCCTGAATGGAGTGAAGCTTCAGTCGCTTCCTTCAGGCCGCACTCTGCCATTTAAAGTGTGTGACACCTCCAGCCTGTCCTTGCTGCTAGAGGAACTCGAGAAAGGCTTGTGTAATAAACCTGGGGTGACGAAAGAGTCGAAGCATACCGAAGTATTGCAGTTTGTCAGTTCACTGCTTGCAGACCTCATTGAGGACAGCGATACGCCAGAAGAACATTCTGCTTTGCTGAAATTTCTGGTTGAGCAGATAGATCTTCTCCTCGCGAAACATCCTGTGTATAGCGCAGAGCTGCTGGTATTCGCAAGTATTTTGAATTCCATTTCTTCTCACGCATGTCACTTCACAAGATCTGCATCAAGAATCATTCTGCCCCATCCTTCTACACTGCGCTGTGTTTGCTCAAGTTACAAAGCTGACCTTCTTCTGGAGCAAAATCAACCGCACTGTCTCCCCTACATCCGAGAACGAGTGAAATCAATGAAATATCACGAGAAGACAGTGACGCTGATGATTTATGAGATCCACATAAAACCATACTTCGACTACAAAGGGGGCGCAATAGTAGGATCGTCGGTACATTCCACGGAACCAGCGACAACAGCCCACGTGTTCATGGTGCAATCACTCCTTTCTGCAAGCAAGGACGTCATTCACATATTGCCTGCGAGCAAACTGAGCGCAGAAATTTTGCACGATCATGCCAAGAACATAATCATTAATGTTGAGAAAATGGGGCTTAAAATTATCGCTGTGATAACCGACAACAACGCTCTGAACCGCAAGATGATGTCGTTATTTGCTACAAGTCCTCAAGTGAGCATTGTCTATCCCCATCCAGCCGATGACGCTCGTCTTTTTTTCTACGTGGTCGATCCTGTGCATCTTTTGAAGTGCGTCTGGAACAATTGGATTAACCAGGAAAACCCTAAAACATGCCTTTATTTCCCTGAAATGGACTTGAGTGAAACAATGCCTGACGGGCCTCCTCGTATGAAATCTGCTTCTTTCGCAGCTGTGCGGCAGCTTTATTCTTCAGAGAAGACGTCGCTTGTGAAGGCTGCTTACAGACCGAACGCAAAAGCCGTGAATCCAACTTCAATGGAGCGGCCAAATGTAAAGCTCGTTCTCGACGTCATTAATCAGTTTGTGTCAAATGCCCTCAGAACACATGGTTCCGCGTTCAAGATTCCTCAAGCTGAGTCGGCCGTTCTTTTCACTGACATTATCCTCACATGGTGGCAAATAGTCAATGTTAAGACCCCTTGCAAAGGCCACAGGCTAAGGGACAGCGTGCAAGACCCTGTAAGGTCTGTTGATGACACAGTTTTCCTGAGTGCCGTTGTCGACTGGTTGGAAGCTTGGGCGAGAATCGACATAAGACAACTAAAGCAGATAGAGACAAGGTATACCTTGTCTCTCTCTGCTTTGGTTGTCTATAGACACTCTCATCAGTAAAGGTGTCAAAACAGACCTAGGTTTACCAGCGTGCACATCAACCGCGACGATCCTCAACGTAGGAGTGTCGAACACACGAGAGGAAATGTGCGAGGCTAAACTCTCGGCACAATATGTCAGACTAACTGGCAGCAAAACGGGCAGATCCATCCTTAGGAAACTGGGCTACCAAAACCCAGAATCACGAGAGGGGATAACCACCATCCCCAAAGAAATTGCCAGCAAATTAAGAATACCCCCCATCCCAAGAAACATGCACCCCATACACAACGAGGAACGCAGGAGAAGCAGAGTCCAAAGACTCCAAAGCTCCCTCCTCCAAGAACAAGGGGTAGTGTACACCGATGCGGCAGAGTACCCAGAAGGGCACTACGCTGCAGCAGTAGTGAGCGACAAAGGCGAGTAATCTCGAGTTGTAGCTTAAGACACTCTTCACCAGAAGAGGCAGAGATGTCGGCGATTGCTCTGGCAATCACAAACCCATCAACTAGAATTATCATCACCGATTCTAAAACTGCAATCAAAGCCTATGACAATGGTCAAGTGTCCAAAGAGGCCAGCAAAATTCTGCAAGCAGGCAAGGAGAACGTACCTAACGACCTAGTTAGCATAATATGGGCACCCGCTCATAGTGGACTCATAGGGAACGAGATCGCCAACGCGGTCGCCCGAGGACTCACACACCGGGCCTCAGCGCAGGCAGAATACTCCCTGTCCAAAAAGCGAGACTTAATCACATACAGTGAAATTCTAGAACACTACAGAATGGGGAGGAGAACCCTGCCTCCCCCCCCCCCCCCCCATACATCTCTCACAAAGAAAGAAGAAGTAATCTGGCGAAAACTGCCGACGGGTACCTTTCCAAACCCATATGTCCTACACAAATGGCATCCTGAGGTGCACTCTTCCAAATGCAAAAACTGTGAAGGCATAGCGACCCTAAATCACATGCTGTGGGCTTGCCCAGCGCTAAATGGTCTACATGGAAACAAAGAGTCACGGGAATCCTCCCTCCATATCCAAGAAGAACAAGTCCAGAAACAAGTCATCGGTCAATCCCAGGCCGCCGCCGGAAGTCAACTGATTCCGGCTGACGTCTAGGGGGAGGCAGACGTTGAAAGGGTGAGCTGCGTCTCACCCATCACCCATACTCTCCGACGGGTGCAAATAAAGTGCTTTCTCTCTCTGTCTCTCTCTTTTGTGAGGTGACTTGCAACCATTGAGTGGAGGAGGTTAAATGTCTCCGGGGACATGCGGTAAAACTTGTGGAACAGCGATGCGTCCCCGTCTTGCATCTCCTTCATCTGCAAGAATGCATTAAACCATATGCAGCTGCGCTGCTTTCATTTCTTCGCCAGGAACAACTTACCGCTGTAAAGAATTCGCTTTCCTCAGCGCGCCGCTCCTAGACTGAACGCACCCAGTACTTTCGGGTAAGGGCCTCCTTTCTTTTCAGAATTAGGCGCAAACGGAGAGCTGCTACTTTCTGCTGCCACTCCAATCCGATCGGGGAAGAGCGCGGGGAAAAGAGCGCGGGAGAAGCGCGCGGGGAAAACAGCCGAAAACAAAACTCCACAACCAAGTGCCAAAAGGTTACGTGAGTGTTCAGTTAAACAGTCTATACTCAATGCACAAAGCTGTAAACACATTTTATTTTGAATTTTATGCGCAAAATTTTATACCTTACACATAATGTGACTCTTGTTATAGGCGCGAACAGCTTTGCGGTGTAGTATGCCAGCAACACTGGTCGTCGTCGTCATTTCGCGTTCGCGTCTGTTTCGCGCATGGAGCTTGGCCGGTGGGCGACGGAGCGAACGCCAGCCGTCGCCGCCGCCGTCGCCTTCGCGTTAGCGTGAGTTTTCGCGTACATGTAGTCCAGGCTTAAGGCCTCCAAGGCACTGCTGCGCTTCTTGCGAACTTCTGGCGTGCAGGATAGGCTGCGACTTCACCGACCGCTTGGTGACTTCAATTTCCTACTACTCTTTTTTTTCCTCCTCCATTTTTTTATCCCCTCACGCCTCTCGTGGAAGGTATCAAACCGGTTATTATTCCGGTTAACCTCCCTGCCTTTCCTCCTTCTCCGCCTCCTCCTCCTCCTTCACCCCCTGGAGATACGTTGACTAGTGGATGTGAACAGTCATTTGTGAAGATAAGGTATTGCTAACTATTTGTTCCAGTATGCATGATAAAATTTGCGACATACCGTTACTTACAGCCACTGCAGTAGAATACCGCGACCTGAAAGCGGCTGGGAGAAATTTCAGTACTGGCTGCAAAAAAAAGAAGCATCTAAAAGATAGTGTTGTTAGATGGGTATACATATCTTCTATATGATTCACAAGAATCCGCCAAACATGGGCAAAAAGGAGACTAGACGAAACAAACGCTGTCTCCTTTTTGTCCGTATTTCGTGCGCTGTTGTGAATCATGAATATATACCAACTCGTCCAACTTTTTTCGCTCATCATATCTTCTCGACTGTTTCAATTTTTTTTTTCTCCCATTTAAAGCCTTAAGTATTCAAATGGCCGGGTTGACCTAGTGGCGACCAAACCAAACTCATATACTATGGCTTTATAGGCACAGGGTAGATAATCAATGCATTGACGTTGCTATATGTGACCTAAGCAGTGCGGGATACGAGAGCCGTCGGATTCAGCGCTTTCGGGAGCACTGTAACTCGGGGCACCAAATTCTATCTGCGCCTCAGAAAGGAAGTGCTAATCTAGAGGCAATATCTTTTAGGGATGTTTCGAATGTAAAGGGTGGCATTATCTGTGCCATGCAGGCTAGTTACCGAGAAGCGGTTTTAATAAGGACGGAAAACGGCAAGCTGGTGCGGATTCCCTTGCCGTGTCTTCTCGCTCGCTTTGTCCTTGTTTTTAGCGCGGCTTAAGTATGAAGCGGATTTGTTGTTTTCTTTGCCCTGGTGTTCAGACATCGGACAGTATTTTTATATTATTGTTCCTGACGCTGATCTGCATCGAATTTCAATGTCGCCCCGCGCAGGTAACGGCAATAAAATAAAGTGCGCAATGCTAGACCGTTTTATTAGGATACGAGCGTGCCTGAAATGCGGAATTGCGAACCGTGACTTAGAATTTTAGAAGCGTTCAGCGCGGTAACGACCGATCGTAACGTCGTGGAACCCCAGCCTTGCCCTGGTCGTCTTTTTAACCGTGTGCAATGTGTCTCTATAGCTTTTGGCGCACTTTTTCATGGTGTCGATAATAGGTTTGTTGCGATTTCTTTTTTTTTAGTAAAAGCAGCCATTGATTCATTTTTACCGGTGTACCATTCCTCGCTAATGCCTCGTACGGTACTGATATGCTATAGCACTCTACCAAGCTTTATGAAAATTATTATTCATTATCATTGTTGTTTTTTTATTCAATTGTCTCTTGAAATCCAAGCAGGAGTGAGTACATGAGCAAATTCAAATAGTATGCGCTACATATCAAAATAAGAAAGAAAAATGTGAGTTACAGGGAGCAACGAAAGAAGGCGCACAAATACATACTATTGTAAGATTAAAAAAGACGTAAGCAAGGCCTCGATGACGCGGACAGTGCCGTCATGAACTAAAGAAGCACGTACACCCGTGAGCCGTACAAATGAAAGAAAGGTGTGACACAAGGAATAACGAGCGTTGTTATAAAGATTTCACTGCAGATGCAAAGGATTCGACCGTAAACATATTCTCGATTTCTTTGCGGTAGGGGCATTCTACTTTGCTATGTGTCTGGGGAAGAACTAGAAGCGTTAGTTTTTGTGGCATCACAATGTTTCGCTATTCTTACCTCTTGTTTCCCTTATTTATAAAAATTCATATATGTGTTTAATATCATTCTAATCTCGTTCATGTACGTGTTGAGTGTCATTCGGCTATATTAAACCGAACAGCTGCTGGTGTGTGTGTAGTATTGTGAGGATGGCTGGTTTGCCTTCCTGCATTATGTCAGACGTAGTGGCTGTACGAATGAAGGAATGAAGGGGGTCATTTAAAAAATGTATGAGCGTGACATGCATTTTTATTTATTTATTTATTTGCACTGCACACCCGGGCGGGGGTATTGAAGGAGTGATGTAAAAAGCAAGAAATAAGCGGAATACGCATTAATACGGCGAGGAAAATAAATTTTGATGGTACCGTACCAGGCATCCAGGCTGAAGGTACCCAAGCTATTAAAATGGACTGTGTCCTAAACCCATAAAATGAACTGAGGGCTGCTGAGAGCTGCATGACCTACTCTGCAGTAACTTTGTTCTCCAAAGTTAATTGTTAACGACCAATTAGCCAACTTGTTATTTTTTGAGTTTCAGAAGCAAAGTATCTATCCAGAAGTTGTAGATTGTTTTGAAAAGCAGCTGGCTGATCTGTTGACCCCAAGGTACTATTTACGCAACTTATTAAGGTTTAAGAAGACTTACAAGCTGAAAAAACGATTTTTGGTGAAATTAGTTATCATTCGAGATTCCTCCATTGTTCTGTTGGATATGCAAACGTTGGCGGGGCCGCTTCAACGTTTTGTCTGCCCCAGGCGTCGAACATGCCGTGATGCATGCAAAATGTTACGCGCCATGCAAGGTGCTTTGCGATTTTTCTTCTTAGTTTTAAAAAGAGGAAAACGTTCTGTGCAGTTTTTAACGACATTTTAAATGTAGCTAATAATTTGTTAATGTCATTTGTGGGGCTAGGCATGAGAAACGGTTCAAAAGCGCCAGTGAGAGTGTCGATGATAGCAGCATTACCAGCCCGACTGAAATCACGAATTGTAGCGAAAGAAGAAACTGGTACAGAAACAGAACCGTTGAATGAGACATTTAGCTCCTTGTAGTCTGACATTCCCGGGGACAATGCCGCATTCAAAACTATTTTCATTAAAATATTACATCCCGCAACTAACGCGTCCAGTCGCCAATCACCCTTCGCAGCTTAATCAACTAAGTGTTTAAGACTGAAGAACAAGGAAATGTTAAGCTCACGACACACACAAGCATCCCGTGGAGAGAAATTCAGTGAGCGCCAATAGGATCATTGAAATCACCCATCCAAAACTCCGTGTACTTCTTTCTGTGTCGTTGTCGTTTGTGTAGCGCTGCAAAAACTTCAAGAAACCATGCTTCACCAAGTAGCCCCGCAACGTGTTTTGTTACGTTCCAAAAATATGCTACACACTTTGAATTTTTCTGCGTTCAAGTAATTGTTGAGGCTATGCACTATTTCAATGAATGAAACACGTGGACGATAAGTGGCACTGGCCACAATGGGCTACTTGTTCAGGAAGACTTTGCACCGAATGGATTCAGCTTCCAGCGGACCCGATAAAACTGATGCCAGAGTGAAAGAGAAGCGCAACACCTCCCTCCTCGCAATATTGTATATCCACTCGCAACGCCACGTATAGCTAGCAGGAGTAAACTCGAAATCTTGGATGTCATCATGTAGCCACGTCTCCGTGTGGGGAATACGAAAAGGGACAGGACATCCGCAACTTTGCATGTTAAACTTCTATGGCTAATGTTCATGGCAGCGTTTGGGCAGTCATTGTCAAATATCAGGCGGTGGACTTCGAGACAGTGGGCCTAAGGGTGTAGCTGCGCTCCTTCTCAAGAGTATTGGAAACAGTGTTCCAAACTCAGCAAATGTTACTGATGAAAATGGGATCGAAGCACAGCCTCACAACAGAGTCAATGTCACGAAATGCCTTGAACGCTTCCCAAATTATTGCTGCTCGAGCAAATTATAGGAAAAACGTATTCAGTTTCACAAAGGTCATAATGTTTAAATTTATGGGTATTTTTAGTACTTTAATTTTTCCCGTGTGATCCAAATTTTCACGATGACAAGACACGGACACGTGGCCTACCGATCTTATACAACCAGTCTACTGTCGGCAATTATCAGTTTTCTGGAAACCAGATTTGAAAGCTCTTTGGATACACCTACGCTACCTTCGTTTCATTCTTCTGGCACAACATGAAGGTTTATGCTGTTTCGGAGAGAGAGGTTTGCCAGACGACCATTCTTTTTAGTTTGTTGCACAAAGGCATCCTTTAGAGAAAGATTATTTCTGTTTTATTTTCTCTCGAGCGCCAGCCCGTGAAGCTCATATAAAAACTACCTTTTCATGCCAAGCAGCGCTTACTTTTTATTTAGGCGTCATAAAAACCCCAGAACATTTTCTGCAAATTCCACTTCCGTGAAGGTGACTTCTTCGAAGCTTCAGTAGACGGCTGTGAATTAAAGCGCAAAGAGGGGGGGGGGGGGGGGGGGCTGAATGTTCGAGCTGGCTGTTAGGAAGGGTAAAGGTATAAAAGACCGCGCAGTGGAGCGGTCTGGTCTTCGACGTGCTTTTCCTAATCTAGCTTCCCCTGGCAAAGGTAACTCCCAAGCCGTTGTTCCAGTCTTGAAGCTATGGTGTTGATAAAGAAAGCCTGAAATGCCGTTTCCTGGATTTTTTTATTTCGTCATCAGACTGAACAGGTGTATCGGATTTCTCGCTTCTTAAACGGGCCATGACATGGTCGTTCTTCATATTGCAGTTTTGTACTTCAGTAACTAATACAAGATCCTATGATTCAAATTCCAAAATTAGGGTGCCCTGAAAGCGCTGTATATATTAAAAAATGCGGCCGAAATTGCGACCAGGAAACTCCTCCCACCGGCAGCGACCGCCATTTTTAATGATCTCGTGATGTCACAAGGGCATACACGTAGCAGTGTCGTCTGCTATCGTCACAGCAATGCGCGCAGCGAGGTCTCTTGTCCCCTGTACTTTCGCGCGCGATCGAAGTGGCAGTCGTCCCTCATATATGAGTGGCTGGTGCTGCAAAAGCGGTAATCATCATTATCATCGTCATCAGCCTGACACCCTGTGCAGGGCAAATTCCTCTCCCAGGCCTCTCCAATTAGCCATGTCCATTGCCAGCTGCGCCCACGCTATGCCTGCGAACTTCTTAATCTCATCAGCCCACCTAACCTTCTGCCGCCCCCTGCTACGCTTGCCTTTTCTTGGAATCCACTCCGTTACCCTTAAGGACCAGCAGGTATCTTGCCTTCGCATCACATGCCCTGCTCAAGCCCATTTCTTCCTCTTGATTTCGACTAGGATGTCATTAACCAGCATTTGTTCCCTCTCCCACTCTGCCCGCTTCCGGTCTCTTAACGTTACACCTATCATTTTTCGTTCCATGGCTTGCTGCATTGTCCTTAACTTAAGCTGAACCCTTTTCTTTAGCCTCCACGTTTCTGCGCCGTAGGTGAGTACCGGTAAGATACAGCTGTTGTACACTTTTCTCTTGAGGGATATTGGTAAACTGCTATTCATGATCTGAGAGAACCTGCCATATGCGCTCCACCCTATTCTAATTCTTCCAGTTATTTCCCTCTCATGATCCGGACCAACTGTCACTACCTGCCCTAAGTAGACGTATTCCTTTACCACTTCCAGCACCTCGCTTCCAATTGTGAACTGTTGTTCCCTTGCTAGACTGTTGAACATTGCTTTGGTTTTCTGCATGTTAATTTTTAGACCAAGAGTTCTGCTCTGCCTGTCTAGCTCATTGGTCATGATTTGCAATTCATCTCCTGAGTGACTCAGCAAGTCAATGTAATCAGCGAATCGCTGATTATTTAGGTATTCTCTATTAACTGTTATTACCAACTATTCCCAATTCAGGCCTCGGAACACCTCCTGTAAACAGGCGGTGAACAGCATTGGCGAGATCGTGTCTCCTTGCCTGACGCCCTTCCTTATTGGAATTTTATTGCTGACTTTATAGAGGACTATGATAGCTGTGCAGTTGCTATATATTTCTTCCAGTATTTTGACATAAGGCTCTTCTACACCCTGACTCCGCAATGCCTGTATGACTTCTGAGGTGTCCACTGAGTCGAATTCTTTCTCGTAATCAATGCAGGCTATATATAGAGGTTGGTTATATTCTGCGCATTTCTCTATCACCTGATTGATAGTGTGAATATAATCTATTTTGGGATATCCTTTACGAAAGCCTGCATGATCGTTTGGGTGATTAAAGTCTGAGGTTGCCTTGACTCTACTAGCGATTACCTTAGTAAATACCTTGTAGGCAACGGACAGTAAGCTGATCGATCTGTAGTTTTTCCAAGTCCTTGGCGTCTCCCTTCTTATCAATTAAGGTTATGTTTGCGTTCTTCCAAGATTCCGGTATGGTTGAGGTCATAAGGCTCTGCGTATATAGGGCGGCTAGTTTTTCTAGCACAGTCTCCCCTCCGTCCTTCAACAGATCTGCGGTTACCTGATACTCACCAGCTGTTTTTCCCATATGCATAGCTCCTGAGGCTTTCTTTACTTCCTTTTTCGTTACTGGCGGGATGACGAATTGCTGTGCGCTACTGTTGATGGATGGACGGACGGACGGGTGGTGGGCGGGCGGGCTTTTTCCTTAAAACGGTATGGTGGCAGTTTTTCTTCATTTCTGTTTAACTGTGCTACAAATTGTTATTAAGATTCGCCGTTTTCATCAAATTCGTTTTCCTACGACTCTAATCTTATGTCATATCTCTTCTTTTTTCCACCAATCTTCCAATCGCTTTTTGCTAACTTTCACGGCGGATTTACTTTCATGACGTTGTTATCTCTAAAACCTTGGGCCTCAGGAAAAGTGGCTGTGCCTGCATCTATATCCGGATAGATACCATCACATCTGACTATGGGGTGTTCAATTGTTTCTACAGATTTACTACACATGGCACATGTGTCATCTTCTTCGTTAAATGTCTTTTTGTAGCTGCGCGTTCTGAGACACCCTGACCTAGTTTCAAAGAGTAGGGCACTTCTTCTTGGGCTATCATAGAACGCTTCCCTTCTGATCTGCCTTTTCCAGCATCGATATAGTTCTACACCATGCTTCTTTTTTATTCAGTTAATCCAATATTTACCTTCCACGTTTTTAACCTTCGTTTAATGCTCTTTCTTTCTCGGTCCTCGTGTCCGGAATGCTTAATGGTTAGTTCCCTAGTTCTTTTCCTTTATTGTGAGTCAACGCTTTTTCTGTATAGATATTGTAAGCATTGTGCCTAACCCTCATCTTGATTTGTCTAATTCATCATCATCTTCCATCGTCGCGAAGGCCATTTCTGCGGCTGGCAATAAAGCCTGCTCCGGGAATTCCCAAGCTCACACATGGTGGAGGTGGCTCTTGGTTTCCTGCACCTCTCCGTAACCTCCTGTAGCTTCGTTCCGGTCTGGTCGGCCCACCTGCCCCGATGGAGCACGTCGACCCGAGTCGCTCCCAACACTCCATCGTGTTTACCCCGGCCGCTGCCGGCATGTGTCATCTCGGCTGGTCCCAGGCCGGCAGCCTAGGACCCACTGGAACCCCTACAACACAACCGGCAGCCTGGGAACCACTGGAACCCCTACAACACAGCCGGCGGCCCAGCCCGCTTGGACGGCCACTCGCCAGCGCGACTCTCCCGTTTTCGTGGGCCTTCGTGGCGACGACTTGAAGACTGGCTGCCGCACTACGACCGCGTAAGCGCTTTCATTCGCTGCGACGCTTCGATGAAGCTCATAAATGTCTCCTTTTTTTTGTCTGATGTGGCAAAGCCATGGTTTCTCAACCATGATGCTCATATTCCCGACTGGTCCCACTTCACGTCACAGATTCGCCAGATCTTTGGGACCGTCGGCGCTGGCCCTGCCTTCTACAAAAAAAAAATTGGCACTCGCTTTCAGCTCCCAGGAGAGTCCTACACATCCAACATTCAGGGCGCGTGCTTGCTCTTTTCCGCCTGTGAGCAAGGCCATGCTTGCCGCTGAAGCCGACCGCGTTCGCCTTCACTGCTCTAGCCGCCCAGAACACTTGCTCGATGCTGGACATTCGCACCACCTGCCAGCATCTTGACGACCTGCAGTCGATCCGGCTTCAAAAAACGAGGAACTCTCGCGCCTCTACTGATGCAGACTTGCGCACGCTCATTCACTCCATAATCCGCGAAGAACTCCATGGCGCCGTTTCATCGTGTGCCGCCAGTTTCCCACCTCCTCCTGCTGCCTCCAGTTTGCGTGTCATGATCAAGGATGATTTCGCCTCCTTCACGCGTTCGATTAATCAAGAGCCTCCTGTCTCTCGCTGTGTCCCGAAGTATGCTCAAGTTGCTGCGACACCGCCGTCACCTTTCCTGCCTTCTCCTTCTGAACCTGTGCACCACAACCTCGCTGCTCTTTCTTCAAGACCTTCGGCCGCTGCTTATCCTCCTGTGTCGCATCACCGTTCACCCCGTCCCGTTTGTTTTCACTGAGGAACTACTGGCCATGTCGACCGTGTCTGTCGCTGACGAATGCGTGACGAGCGTGCTGGTTACAGTGATCCCCTACACGTCGGCATATACCCGCAGTTTCCGTACCGGCCGACCTACGACTATCCCTGTAATCGTCGCTCTCCTTCCCCGCCGCCTCCTCCTGACAAAGCCTCACACGTCCGTGCATCGCGCCGCCGCTCCTCGTCACCTTTACGTCGCTTTTCATCGCCTCTTAACGCACCTTCTCAGCCCTCGGACCGCCGCCCGGAAGACTGTGCAGTTTCAGGAGGTAAAACTGCACCATGAACGACCTCATCCTGCAAGTCCTCCTCCGGCCCCGTCGAATATGTTATTCGTAGAGGTTGAAGGAACTCCTGTGGAAGCACTAATTGATACCGGCCTCGCTCTCTCCGTCATCCGATTTGACCTGTGTTTACTTTTGAAAAAGTCCGTACTACCTACTTCGGTCAGGCTTTACGTGCTTCCAATGAGGCTCCGATACATCCTTCTGGACAGTGTACCGCACGGATCACTGTCAACGGAATTTGCCACCACATCAAACTCGCTGTGCTGCCTTCCTGTGCTCATCAACTCATTCTTGGCTGGCATTTCCCTTCGTTAGCGTCCGCTGTCATTACGTGCGGGCAACCATCTCTCGAGGTTACTGAAACCGCCATCTGTGACCTCTCTGACTGGACGCCTCGCCGCTTGGTTACAGCTGCTGACCATGTCCTGTATCCGGGCTGCGACGATGTCATTCCAGTTTTCTCCACCCACATTAGCGATGGGGACGCATTGGTTGTACCGAGCCCGCGCTTTCTGTCCCGAGTATTTTTTAATGTTACGTCGCTTCTTCGTTTTTCGGGTGGTTCATCTCTACTGGCCGCCTCGAACATTACGCCTGAGCCTATTCTTCTGCGCCAAGGATCTACTGTCGCTTCTATCGCCAGCGTTCAGCCCATGACTATTCACTCGCTTTACAAAGCCGCACAACCAGCCTCTTCCTTCTGCTTCCTTTGGTGAGACACTTTCCGCTACCATCAGCACCGATCTCACCTCAGATCAGGCTCAAGCCTTGGTCGCCGTCTTGAAGAAGCAGGCCTCTTCCTTTGACATACAATCCGCAGTTTTGGGCCAAACATGTGCAACCACCCATCGCATCGAAACTGACGGCTCTAGGATCGTCCGTCGCCGCCCGCGTACTGAGTGTTTAGTTCCGAAAGCCAGATTATCCAGGCCAATTTCACTGACATGCTGAGTTGTAACATCATACATCCTTCATCCAGTCCTTGGTCCTCACCAGTGGTGTTAGTACAGAAGAAGGGTGGTTCCGTACGTTTCTGCGTCGACTATCGTGTTCGGAACAATATCACTCGCAAGGATGTATACACCCTTCCTCGCATTGACACGGAGCCGAATTTTTCTCCAGCCTCGACCTGCGATCCGGTTGCTGACGAATCCCTATGCATGTAAGAAAAGACAGCGTTCACCACTCCGGATGAGTTGTACGAATTCAACGTAATGCCTTTTTGGTTGTGCAATGCTCCCGCTACGTTCGAGCGCATGATTGATGCAGTTCTCCAGGGCCTGAAATGGAAAACTTGCCTTTGTTACCTGGACGGTATCGTCATCTTTTCATCGACTTTTCGTTACCGCCTTAAGTTCTGGATGGAGTTAACCGCGCTTGCACGGGCTGGCCTACATCTCAATACTAAAAAATGTCGCTTTGCCTCCAAATCTATTAAGCTGCTTGGACACGTCGTCATCATAGATGGCATCCGGCCTGACCCGATAAACTTGCGGCTGCTTTGCATTTCCCACGTCTGTCCGGTGCCAAAGAGTTCCGCAGTTTCCTTGGACTGGCATCCTACTTTCGTCGCTTCATTCGCCGTTTCGCGTCTATCGCATCGCCTCTACACAAGCTTGTCGCTGCTGGAACAAATTTCGTCTGATCTGCCGACTGCGGGGCAGGATTTGGTTCTACAAATGCTGCTCCGACGTCCGATGCAGTCCTCTGCCATTTTGATGAGTCTGCTTCAACAATTCTGCACACCGATGCCAGCGGGCGCGGCCTTGGCGCTTTGCTTTTGCAGCGACAAGTTTCATCCGTCGAAAAGGTTGTTGCCTACGCGAGTCGTACACTGACTCCAGCAGAGCAGAACTACGCCATCACCGACAGGAGTGGCTCGCCGTGGTCTGGTCTATTCAAAAATTTCGCCCGCTCACTTCATTGCCACTCCCAACCACGTCGTCTCCTTCATCTCCAGGCCGTGCTGAGGATACCCCGTCTCCTGCCATGACAACTGCCCCCATTGATTTCGTCTCGCCATCCGCGCCAGAAATCTCACCTCCGAACAACAGACCGAGACACTGCAAAAGCAGCAATGGCGTAGAGGTAGAGCGTCCGCCTCACGTGCAAGAGGACCGGGGCTCGAATCCCGGTGCCGCGCAATTCTCCACCAGGCTTGAAAAAAAAAACTCCGCGTATCGATGGATTTGCATAACCAGGCCTGGGGTGCGGCCCGATCTTGGTGACCAGAACCAACAACGCATTCCCTCACCGGAACAGGATTTGGCCACAATGGTGTAGTACTTGGCCACAACATTTCACGAACAAATCAATTAACCCTCCGCCCTCAATCTCCAGCGGCTGCGGAGCAACTGACGAAGGCGGCGGTCAGACCTGTGACTCAGCGGAGCGTGCTAAGAATCTCTGGCTCCTGACAGGCCGCCATTGGAATCTGAACCTGGCAACGTTTAACGCTAGAACCTTATCTAGTGAGGCTAGCCTAGCAGTGCTGTTAGAGGAACTAGCGGGCATTAAATGGGATCCCATCGGGCTTAGTGAAGTCCTTAGTGAAGTCAGGAGGACAGGTGAGGCATATAAAGCACTATAGGATGGGCAGATACTGTGCTATCGCAGATTAGCGTATAGACGAGAACTAAGTGTGGAATTCCCCATTAATAAGGATATAGCTGGCAACGTAGAGGAGCTCTATAGTATTAAAGAGAGGGTGGCAGCTATCGTATAATTAGGCTCAATAGGATGTACAAGCTGAAGGTGGTGCATGCCTACGCGCCTACATCCAGCCATCATGACCAGACCGCTGAAAGCTTCTATGAAGACGGGGAATCGGCAGTGAACAAAGTAAAAACTGAAGAGGACACTCAAGCTCCGCCTTGAGGGTATGACGCGATAGTGTAATGGGTTATGGTCTCCCAACCTACACCAACTTGCTACTCCTTTATTTCTTAATCTTGCCGGGATTTATCGCTCACGGCCAACGCCTTCGACGCCGCGTGAACCTGATGCTGCTGATGCTACGTACTGTGAAACGGATGCGCGGAGCGTCAAAACACGTAGAAGCGCTGCCAGGCGCCTTGCCGAAACGTGCGGGACTCCAGTCGTAGTTCGTCGGCACATCGTTCTCGACAAAACCGATGCCACGAACGTCAGCATAATTTCCGCGCCAAACGAACGGGCAGCAAGCCGCAAGCTTCGTGGTGAACGCGCCTTGGATGGGCGCTGCGTTGTTCGCCGCTCATCGCGTGATTCCTGCGTCCCCGCACGGCCCCACTGCGCCCGAACGAGACGAGCGGGAGGCGTTGCCGTCGCGCGCTATCTGTTGGGGCAGTGGCGTACATTTCGAGGAAGGGGAGGAGGGAGTGTATTTAGTGGGCGCCGCCTGATGGTGCTACGTGCACGCCAAGAGAAGAGAAAAAGTAGCGGAAACGCACTTTGGGCCTACTCGCTTGACTGCGACTTCTGTCATTTCCATGGTCATAATTACTAATATGCACCACAGTACATGTCTCTAAAGCACCCTTTTAAGACAACACCGTGTTCACTATACGCGCCTTTGTTCATTCCAAACCATCGACCTGGCGTGGCGGAGTGGTTAGCGTGCTCGTCTCGTACTCCGGAGACCCTGGCTCGATTCCCCAACTCGGCCAATTTCCTACAATAACGCCGTCTTCCGGGCTAGTGGGTTGCGATCCATATGTATCAGCAGCGCGAACACAAAAGCAGGAAGGAGAAGATAGTAGAGAGCTCCGAACCATACATAGTCAACGTTTCCAGCGCTGTCCTCCTCGGTTCCACCGCGAACTTGGATTCGTGACTAAGGAAACGCTGAACATCCTCTAGGTTGCTATTTTATTTTTTTATTAAAACATACTACAGTCATTGAAGACCAAGCAGGGAGAGGAATACAGGTCACAAGCAAAATGCATTTCAGCGCCACCATTGGCAAGAAATCACAAAATATTAAACGAACAGGGTGCAGTGCAAACGCGTTATATAGAGTACAAAGGGGAAAAAATGAATCACCAATCAGTGAAGCAAAAAATCAGCCAAGGGCTTTTCGTACCCTTGCTTCAAAAACTGTTACATTATCAGCAGAAAAAAACATCTCTTGGAAGTGCATTCCACTCGGTGACAGTGCGTGGAAAAAGAGAACTCCTAAATCTTTTAGTACGTGCAAAGATTGGTTCCAGGTTGTGATGGTGTGAGTGCCGCGTTTGACGACTCACACGTGGTTGAATGAACAATTGTGGATTGATACCAAGTTGGTGATTGTTGAGCAGATACAAAAACTGCAGCCTGCAAATCATTCGTCGGCTTTCTAACGTCAAAATGTTGTTAGCACTCATTAGAGACGATTGTGAATCCAACCGGCCATATGAATTGAATATGAAACGAACGGCTTTTCTCTTTACCATTTCTAGTTCGGTTACGTTTTTCTTAAAGTAAGGGTCCCATACTACACAGGCACACCCCAGCTGAGACCTCATGAGGGTATTGAATGCAAGCAGCTTAACATGGGAAGGGGCTGATCTTAATTTAAAACGAGGAAAACCTAGTTTCCTAAAGGCTGACGCGCAAGTTTTATTAATGTGGCTGGTCCAGTTCAAGTTATTAGTTATCGTCACACCTAGGTATTTATACTCGCCGACCTGAACTATTGAATATTCATTGATTTTGTACAAAAACTGAAGCGGAGTTTTCTTGTTAGTTACCCGAAGGACGGATTTTTCTGTTTAATTCCATAGACCAAAGGCTACACCACTGGTGTACACAGCATTAATGTTATTGTTCAAAGCAATTTGGTCATCTGTATAACGAATGCACTTTGGTCCAGCAATTTGGTCCTGACACCTCCCACGAGGGGGACGGGGTTTCCAGTCTTTTTCTTCTCTGGAGGCACGAGAGCATGCAGGCCGGGGAGTACTTCCTCGTCTTTTGCATTCGGCGCAAAGTGCTCCCTCCTGAACTTCTAAAGCTGTTCGGCGGCATCCAGCCCACTGTCGGCCATGCTACCCGCCTGTGCAAAATCTTGCGTTCGGAATGGCAGCACCAGGCGAGCCTCCATACAGAACATTTACGGTTAATGGTGTTCGCATCGTCTCCAAAGACAGCAGCAGCAAGCTCTGCACAGCAGAGGCTTTATTCTATATTTCCAATGGGTGCCCTTTCACATAAATCAGAGGCAATAAGGTGGAAGACAGTCTCGCTCATAAAGCTCTGTCATGAAATTAATAAAAAAAAATACCTCAAGGTGAGGAAAGACTCTTCAGAGAAACGGTGCTCGATCATTTTAGTACCCTGTGGAGTGCGCCCCACAAGCCATGTGTCACAAAGGGACTGAGAAGATCACAAGACACTCTACTACATCGAATTCGCACGGGCTCTGCTCGTACTCCTGCCTGGATGCATAAGACGGGCATGGCATCGTCTCCGCTATGTTCTTTTTGTGGTGTGTGCGGGGTATAGAACATTATATTATGTACTGCTCAGAGTACAACGCGGAAAGGTATGTGATGATCGCTTCCTTCAAGAAGACAGGAGCCCTTTAACAGTACAGTTCAGGACATTGTGTACCCGAGTGGAAACCAGACATGCTGAAGAGAGCCTGCACGCCGTCTTTTAACATTTCTGCAGGATAGTGATCTTGTCTCTAAATAGTGACAGCAGGAACGGACTATGGTCTACTGTGATTGAATGTGTGCGTAGATGGTGTCTTCTGGGGTGGACTATGTTATACTGTGAGTGAATGTGTGCATGGATGGTGTTTTCTGGAGTGGACTATGTTATACTGTGAGTGAATGTGGGCATTGGTGGTGGCACTGCAATGGACTATGTTCTACTGTCACTGAACATGTGCATAAATGGTGACTTCTGGAGTGGACTATG
This sequence comes from Amblyomma americanum, assembly GCF_052857255.1. NCBI lineage: Eukaryota > Metazoa > Arthropoda > Arachnida > Ixodida > Ixodidae > Amblyomma > Amblyomma americanum. Next base: position 184,633,008 of record NC_135499.1, on the reverse strand, counting down.
TTCTACTGTGAGTGAATTTGTGCATAGATGGTGACAGCGGGAGTGGAATATGTTCTATTATAAGTGACTGTGCGCATAGCGGGGTGGATCCGGCAGGTTTTAGGTCATTTTTAACATACAAGTGACACTACGGGGGAGCAATTGCCGGCAGAACAAGCAAGGCTAATCCCACCTGTAGCACACAACAACTCAACTCAACTCAAGTCAGCCGAACGACAGAGTGCCTCTAGCAGCAGGTACTCCCGGGCCTGCGTGCTGTTGTGCCTCCAAAGAAAAAAAAATGGAAACCCTGTTCACCTCGTGGCAGGTGTCGGGAGCATCCCAGAGGAGGTACAGCGTTTCTTTAGTGACGGAACCAAGTTCGCGGTGGAACCGAGGAGGACACCGCCGGAAATGTTGACTATGCTTCTGCGCTCTGTACTATCTTCTCCTTCTTCTTCCTGTTTTTGTGTTCGCGCTGCTGATACATATGAATCGCAACCAACTAGCCCGGCAGATGGTGTTATTCAAGGACATTTCTTGTTCTACGGGCCCTTTCCTTTCTTCTCAAGCTGAGCCCTGCTACGTGGTATACCTCGCCGCGGCATCCTCCTGCCAGGCAAGAATTCTCGGCTTCTGCATTCGGCGTAAGGTGCTCCCTCCTGAACTTTAAAGCTGTTCGGCAACATACAGTCCAATGCCGGTTATGCTACCCGCCTGAGCAAAGTCTTGCGTTCGGAATGGCAGCACCAGGCGAACCTCCATAGAGAACATCTGCGGTTAATGGTGTTCGCATCGTCGCCAAAGGCAGCAGCAGCAGCAAGAAAATGGCGTGAGGTTGTCACGCAAGCCAGCCGAACAACATAGTGCCTCTGGCAGCAGGTACTTTCGGGTCTGCGTGCTCTCGTGCCTCCAAAGAAGAAAAAGAATGGAAATCCCGTCCACCTCGTGGGAGGTGTCAGGAGCATCCCAGAGGAGGTCCAGCGTTTCCTTAATCACGGAACGAAGTTCGCGGTGGAACCGAGGAGGACAGCGCCGGAAATGTTGACCATGGTTCAGCGCTCTGTACTATCTTTTCTGCTTCCTCTTTTTGTGTTCGCGGTGCTGATACATACCAATATCCTACTCGGTTTTATTTATTAATGCTTCTGGGGTTTTTCGCTCACGGCCAACGCCGCCGACGCCGACAACAGCTTTTCTGTGACACGGGGCCCTTAACGCTATCGCGTTAAAATTACAGTACACTGTACTGATGGGCGACTTCAATGCGAAGGTGGGCAAGAAGCAGGCTGGCGACAAGGCGGTAGGCGACTATGGGGTAGGTTCTAGGAATAGCAGGAGACAGTTGTTAGTAGATGTCGCAGAAATAATTTACGGATCATGAATACCTTCATGATCCGTAAATTATTTAGAACAGGAAATGCCTGGAAGATCCCCAATGGTGAGACTACAAATGAAATTGACTTTATACGATGCGCTCAACCTGGCATCGTTCAGGATGTGGACGTCATTGAAAATGTGCGCTGTAGCGACCGCATAATGTTAAGGACTCGAATTAGCTTAGACTTGAAGAGGGAACGGAAAAAACTAATGAAGAGGAAGTCCATTAACGAATTAGCGGTAAGAGGGAAAATAGAGGCAATCAGGATATCGCTGCAGAACAGATATTCAGCTTTAACTGAGGAAGACGATCTTAATGTTCATGCAATGAGCGATAACCTGACAGCTATATGATAACGGAGTGCGCAATAGAAGTAGGCGGCAGCACTGTTCGACAGGATACCCGCAAGCTATCTCAGGTGACTAAAGACCGGATTAAGAAACGCCAAAGCATGAGGGCGTGTAACCCTACAGACAGAATAGAACTACTAGAGCTATCGAAGTTAATAAATAAGCGCAAGGTAGCCGACATAAGGAAGTTTAATATGGAGAGAATTGAGCGTGCTCTAAATATCGGAGGTAGCCTAAAAGCGGTGAATAAGGAAACTACGCATAAGTAAAAACCAGGTGTTTGCGTTAAAAGACAAGGAGGGCGATGTCATTAGCAATATGGATAAGATAGTTAAAGTAGCCGAAAAGCTGTACACAAATCTATACAGTAGCGAATGTAATCCGAACGTTAATGAGAGAGACAGAAGCGCCAGCAATGCGTCATCCCGCCAGCAACGAAAGAGGAAGTACTGCATATGGGAAAAGCAGCTGGAGAGGATTAACAACAGATCTGTTGAAGGACGGAGGGGAGATTGTTGCTATAAAAGTTTAAGGCAAAATATATTCCTCGCAATGCAATAGCCCAAGCTATAGGAATGATAGCACCGAAAGATGAGTTAGCTGAGCTCGCAACTGCGCGCTGTGACGACGTCGCCAACAGCATAGTTGTCACAGTTTATGATGGAGAGCATGCGGATAAGATGGTGGGTCCAACTCGTCTCGCTTACAAAAATGGAAACCATATCGTCGTTGTTCCAATTAAACAACTCACTCATTCATTCAGGGTAGGCCCGCTGCCTATCCAGTATGCGGAACGCAATCAATGTTACAGACGCCAAGCCGCATCTAGTTGCTCGATACACAACAACTTTCGCTCTCTAACCAGGTTTAGCAGTAGTTGAATCGCAGCTATTTTTTTTAAGGTGAAAGCCTTTAATGGCTCCTACTCGCAGCCATGGATCTGTTCGGCGTCCGTTACATGCAGCAACAAAACCTTACTTGCCTCATCAGTGTGTGCAGCATTTGTGCGTCCTCAGAAACTGTCCGCCTCACCTCTCAATCAAATGATGTCATCAGCTCTGTGAATAAAAGAAAAATTGTGGTTCCAATTCATGCTGTGAACGTGGTTGTGCTGCAAAGGTGTAAAACGACGCCCAATCACCCATTGCGACGTCCCTTGAAGATTCATATACGTGCATCTACAAAGAGTGAAACCAGACACAAGTGTGTACTTGAGCTATATGCTTGATTTCAAAGGGGGTTTTACGTTTGCATTCAATTTTTAGCCTGGCGTTTTTGCTTACGACAACGACACGAAAATGCAACCGTAGTAGTAGTAGTAGTAGTAGTAGTAGTAGTAGTAGTAGTAGTAGTAGTAGTAGTAGTAGTAGTAACTTTATTGATAGAAATATATGGGTGGGTGTCGGTGTCGAGCCACTCTTCACATCTTTTGTCGTGGTCTGTGGCTCTTGTGGCAGGGTTGCAACTGTAATCTTCACCGTGAAACACACGCGGCGAGAAGGAACGTGCTTCGCGTTGTTTGCAGGCGCCATTATGATACATTATGCCGTTTTCAGTTCACACGATGGCTTCGAATGACGCCAACCCCTTTCGAAGCAGCTGCAAACCTAATGTTTACCGGAATGCGTAGTTGTAATTGTCGGCACCGCGCGTCGAAAATGTCATTCCCTTACGGCGCGGTTTGGGTGTTTACCGAGATATGTGAGACAGGCGTCGTTTCCTTCCCTTAAAACCAATTTTCATTTCATTTTCCTTGCCTTACGGCGCGGTTCAGGTGTCCACCAAGGTATTTTTGCTTTCGTTAAATTGTCCGGGCAAGGCGTCGCGCTAAACGGACGATGGCGTTTCCTGGACCCCTCGGCAACGCTGCAACAGGCTGTCGCGTCCCTCACTTAAAGGGGGAGCTTGAGCGTCTTCCAAGTTTTAAATCTTTTTTTTTTTACTTTTTATTATTTTTAGCCAGTTATGCCGCCGTTATCATACATTATGCGGTTTGCACTTCACAGGAGGTCTTCGAATGACGTCAACCCCTTCCGAAGCAGCTTCAAACCTAATGTTTACCGGAACGCGTTGGACGGTGTTCATATTGTTCACACGTGCCTTACCATCCATCATGTGGTTTTGATGCTTATTTTGTGGTTTTCAGAGCGCTAGCTCTTATTCATCACGTTTCTCGACTTCTTGGGGTCTACTACCACCTTCCTTCGGCGTAGGATAGGATAGGAAAACTTTTATTGAATCATAAGTATTTAGGCGATCAGAAGTCTTCTTGCTTGCTTCGCGTGTCGCTGTCTTCACGCTGCGCTGCAGGGAAGGCTTCTTCAGCAAAGGGTGGTCCCTCAGTCCAGGGCTCCACTGAGTTTGGCTGCATCCCTTGCGTGCTCTACCATCCTCTTTTGGACGGCGAGCTCGCAGCTGACGAGCCGGCTCTCCCAGTGCTCCGCACTCGGGGGTTTGTGTTCTCGGAATGCGTTGTTTCGTTCGCATTCCCATGTTATGTGAAATAGTGTGGGTGTGGCCCCGCACCACGGGCATGTGCCCCGATATTGCGTTGGGAACATCTTGTTGTATATAAAGAGGTTGGGGAAGGAACCTGTTTGTAATCTACGCCAATCTGTTGCCTCCTCCTTTGTTAGTGCTTTATGCGGGGGCGGATATTTATATCTCACCCCTCTGTGATGTTGGAGTAGTTCTGAATAGCTGTCCCCGAGGATCATGGCCCTCAGACCACGGCTCTCCTGCTGCTGTCCGACTCGGAAACAAAAAGCTCGAGCTAGACCATCCGCCGCCTCATTGCCCCTTATGCCCTCGTGCGCAGGTATCCAGATTAAATTATGTTGCACTGTTATGCTCTCTGAGAGGTTGCACTCTCTGAGCACCTTAAGAGCAGCTTTGCTAATTCTGCCCTTCGTATAATTTCGACAGGTCTCTTTTGAGTCCGTGAGAATATTCAATGATTTGTTCTCCCTATATCCTTTTGCTGCCGCCAGCGCTACGGCTAACTCCTCGGCGTCCGTTATACTCCACATTTCCGTGGATGCCCCGGAGGTTAGTTCCCCATCTTTGTTGACTACCACTGCCGTACCTATGTATTTGCTTTGCCGCTCGCTACTTCCATAGCGCTTGCGTCCGTGTAGAAGGTGTTATCCTTCCCCGCTAGTGTTCTTTCAATGTGTTCTGCCCTGGCCTTCCTTCTGCCTTCGTGGAGCCTGGGGTCCATGTTCTTTGGAATGGGTCTGACATAAAATGTTTTCCTTATTTCGGTAGGCATGTCTTCGTACCGCTTTGTGTCGATGTATTCGCAGCCTATTCTGTCGAGCAGTGCTCTTCCAGTGTAGGTCCCTCCTAGTCTTTTAATTTGCGATTTTCGTTGCGCTTCCACCATTTCTAGGAAGGTGTTGTTGACGCCAAGCTGCATGAGCTTTTCGTTGGGTGTGTTTCTTGACAGGTGTAATGCTGTCTTGTATGCTTTCCTTAGAATGGTTTCCTTCGGCGTGAAATTTTCTAATTCTGAGTAATTCAAGATGTCGGCCCCAATAGTAAATCGATACAGCAACCCAATTGGTGATTGATTGGTGACGTCATTAGTATATCGAATTGGTGATTGATAGGTGATGTCACTGATTTTGTGACGTCATAATTAGCCAGTCACGCGACTATGGTTAATCGCTTATAACGGTACTAATTAATGAGGTCATCATAAAACGAATTATATATTTGGAATCCTGTAGATAAGTACAACGCGTTAGATACCAATATTAACTCATAAAGTTAATATTGTTACGTGACGGCAAACAGGTGAAAGCAGGACTACATGACAGATGGCGACGGAATGATTTAATGGCGGTGGGCCTAGCGCGAGCGCTCCGTGCCGAGCCACTGCCCACTCTATCGTTTTCTAGTCCGTGACAATATTTGGTTATGCATAGGCTTATAATTAACTGATGACGTCATGATCTAACGGCATATTCGTAACGGGCTCGATGAGTACAGCATGTTAGACACCTAGGTGGCCGTGACGTCATCACTCGGCAGCTCAATCACGTGGTAATACATTGCATGAACGATAGATTGCGATACCAAACAGCTGAAGCTCGTTACTTCAACGTCTTCCAGACGTTGGTGGCATATTTTTTTCTATAGCTTGGCGTTTTTTGCTGACGACGCCGACACCACGAAAATATTTGGACGGTAGAGGAAAAGGGGGTCGACGCCGGGAATCGAACCAGGCCCTTCGGCGTTGGAGACAGAGACGCTTCCACTCCGCCACGACGGCTTTTTATGGCGACAGCAAGGCTTTCGCCTTGACGAACGTTAGGTGACTTAAGTGCTCCCCTAATTTTTTTTCTGTTTGCTACACAGAGATGCGAGAACGGAGATTGCACAATTTCAAAGAACGGAAAAAACTAAAATATCCTCAGTTGGAACGGTGCATCAAAAGCAAAGAGACGCCGCCGGTCCTTATTCCCCTTTGTGCACTTGCATCGTACCCGCCGCGGTGGCTCAGTGGTTAGCGTGTTCGGCTACTGATCGGGAGTACCTGGGTTCGAACTCGACCGCGGCGGCAGCGTTTCAATGGAGATGAAAGGCAAAGACGCCCGTGAGCTGTGCGATTTCAGTGTACGTTAAAGATCCCCAGATGGTCGAAATAATTCCGGAGCCCTCCAGTACGGCACCTCTGTCTTCTTTTCTTCTTTCAGTCCCTCCTTTATCCCTTCCCTTACGGCGCGGTTCAGGTGTCCGCCGAGATGTGAGACAGATACTGCTCCCCAAAAACCAATTTTCGATTACTATTTTCATCGCAATTCCGAAGCTACGCAACGAAGTGCAGGCTGCATAGGAGAAGAAACGAAGAAACACACAACACGTGTACATCGGCCCGTCTGATGTTGATATGAACGGGGGCGCGAATAATGTATATCAACACGAAAGCATTCCGATGCGCAAGAGCGCCCTGACCAATAGAAAGCGAAACTCATAGACTTTCACCGACACGCATGTAAGTATGTGCTGTGTACTGCCGCAACAGTGCGCTTGCTTTTCTGCAAGTTTATAGAGTGCGAAAAGAAAGATATCAATAATTTATGGGGCCTTCGAAGTGTGATGTTCAACGACGTTACCCAGCTGTCTCACTTCAATAGACAGAACATAACAGTGCCTGCGCCCATGGCCCAGGAAACTCGCGACGCTGGAACGAAGCTACTTAAAAGCTTGTCTTGTTCGGATTTCGCTCTCTTACTTTCTTTTTGTTTTGTCCTTTCAGCTAGCTGGTGCCGACACTGGAAGAGCTAGAAAGGCATTTCCTCACGACACGACCGTGTATTCAGACACGTCCTCGAGGGGAAGAGACACCAAAATTGCAGTGGCCACGGTGGTCGATTCGTCACTGCGCGAAATAACCAGCGCGTCTATGCGAGACTGTACGGTAGCACAGGCCGAGGACGTAGCCATTGCTCTAGCGGTGACGGAGGGGTATAGAACCGGGCGGTCGCTAACAATACTCACGGGCTCTCAAGGAGCCTGCCGAAATTACATGAATGTCAGAATAGGTCGTCACGCGCTCCGTATACTCCTCGCAGCGAGCGACAGTAATAAAAAACACGAAGAAAAAAACGACAAGATCATACATAAAATTGTGTGGGTACCGGGACACACGGGTCTGGCAGGGAACCAAGAGGCCGACAGGATAGCTCGAGGATACAATAATTTCAGAGCTTCCGACGAGACCGTGGAACTTGTGCCAGCTCCAAAGGAATGATCGGCCATACTACAAAACTACAGAGGCAGAAGAATCGGATATCTCCGCCGCACAAATCCCTCAACAGAGAGCAAGTTGTCACTTGGAGACAGTTAAATACAGGCTCTTAGCAAACCTACACATGCTAAACAAAATGCACCCTAAGACATAAGCGGACAAATGTCCCGGCGAAAAACCTTCACTATATCACATCACATGGGCCTGTCAAAACATTGACGTTGTCCCCAAAATACAAAACCCGAGTGCGGGGCAATGGGAGAGACTGCTGTCCATCGAACGCTGTGAAGACTAACTAGGTACTGTACAGCGAGCTCCACGAGCGGCAGTAGCCAGCGGAGCCCTGGACTGACGGCAACCGACCATTGATTAAAATTGGACGAGCTCGACAGAGGAGATTCTTGGGGCTACAACCAAGGAGAGAACATCTCTGAAGATGCCCCAAAACCGCAGAGTAGAATAAAGTTTTCTACTCCTCCTCCTCTCAGCGACCATACTCAAAGTTCAGTTTCTTTCTCGTTCTCTACCTTTCAGTTCTCCCGTCGGCAGTGCCAACGTTCCAGGCCGCCTTTGATCTCACTGGCTAGCGTCCTACTTCTTTCCTTCTCTGGAATGGGCAACATGGCGCATTATTATGCAGCTCAAGTATGAAAGGACCAAGACAAAAGAAAGCAGTGCGTAAAAAACGGCGACAGACTCGATCGGCCCGCGCAGAGTTCTCGTGGAACAACTCTGTCCTTCAGAAAGGCCGGCGGTGTACCTCTTTGTCATGCAAAACATGGGCGCAACCCTTTCAAGTCCAAGCGGCCGTGTATTACAAAGCACTTTCGAAGTAACTTCCGCGGCGCCGTTTCGTGGAGGGTCGGCCGCGCAACAACGGTTTACTTTCCTCTTACAGAATGCGCCCTTAGGCTGACAGTTCTGCCAGTTAGCAGAAATGTATGTAGTGCCCGAGAGTTGTTTATTTTTTTTTTTTTCAATAGTCACGACGCAAGGTTTTCGCCCTCGAGCTGTTCGCGAAAGTTCTTGTGACGCTGAAAAGTGAGTGCAATGCAACAATGTGGTAAAGCCACTTTATTAACCGCTCAGGTTCTGTCAACCAAACTGGCAGAGAGCTATTTAGGTTTCTGTGATTCGTGGAAGGCCGCAGGCATTCCCTAAGGCTTAAGAATTTTACTGCTTGAAATGGTGCATTCTGGCTACCAGAGATGCTAAAATCAGACGACTAGGTTCGATTTCGAAATATAAAAGCGAGCTTTGTTTGCCGTTCGATGGCGCTTTTTAATCTTATTCAAAACGTTTAACCTTTAAATCTTGGTTGCTATAAAGAGCGAGTATATTTATGAATACTTTACATTGCAGCAAAAGCTTGAAAAATGAAATATGACCAACAATGACTGCTGGAAGGAAGCCACCAGTGTCAGTTCCAAGATCTAAAAGCATGTATAGTGTTCAGTTTGATCATGCTATTTCATCTGTCTATCGAGCTTTTGGTCGCAATATTTAGGATGCTAAATACAGGCAATATCTTTTTAAATACCCTACAGTGCAACAAATTCCTTAAAAGGTGTATTCTGGCTACCAGAGATTCTAAAATCAGACGACTAGGTTCAGTTTCGAAATCTAAAAATGAGCTTTGTTTGCCGTTCGATGGCCCCGCCGCGGTGGCTCAGTGGTTAGGGCGCTCGACTACTGATCCGGAGTTCCCGGGTTCCAACCCGACCGCGGCGGCTGCTTTTTTATGGAGGAAAAACGCTAAGGCGCCCGTGTGCTGTGCGATGTCAGTGCACGTTAAAGATCCCCAGGTGGTCGAAATTATTCCGGAGCCCTCCACTACGGCACCTCTTCTTCCTTTCTTCTTTCACTCCCTCCTTTATCCCTTCCCTTACGGCGCGGTTCAGGTGTCCAAAGATGAAGTCGAGAGTTCGACGAAAACTCGTCTGGTCGGGGACAAACATGTTGACGAAGAAGAAGGAGCGCCGACCAAAGAAAACAAAAAAACATAAACAGACGTTTCGGCTCCCGTACGGGAGCCTTGTTCACATTGAAATGAAGCAAGCAGCTCAGTGGCATTACATATGCTTGAAAAGAGGGCGCAGGGAGCGTGCGTAGATTGGGTTAAGATTTCCATCGTTGCGGTTGAGGGTGTGACTAGTAGTTTGGATGATTAATGATTCCAAGTGCAGGCGAAGGTATAGCTTCTTTTCGGTTGAAAGCACGTGTGCCCGACCCCAGTCGATGTCATGGCCTGTAGATACTGCGTGCTCGGCGATAGCATTTGAATTTACTTTTTTGTTGCGTACATCGTTACTATGTTCTTTTAGCCGCCTCTCGAAATTTCCGGTTTCGCCAATGTATGCGTAGTCACAGTAGGAACAAGGAACCTTGTACACTACGCCTGGATATTTTTCTTTGGGAAGGGGGTCTTTGACATTTACCAACGCATGGCGCAGTTTTCTTGTCGGAACGTGGGCGATTAGAACACCAAAGGTGCGCATGATGCGTGCTAAAGCCTCGCTTAGTCCGGGAGCATAGGGCACGGCAGCACGTTTCAAGGGTGACAGAGGAGTATCGCTTGCTGGGCGACATAACTGTTTTTCCACGGATTGCACAAATGAGGTCGGGTAGTTGTTGCTTGAAAGTTCTTGTCGTATAGTTTGAAAATCAATGGTCTGGTCTTCAAGGGAGCTGCAGATGCGTTGCGGTCGTTTGAACAAGGACATAGCGACTGATTTCTTCTGTGTAGCAGGGTGAACCGAATTGAAGTTAAGGTATCTTCCGGTGTGGGTCGGTTTTCTATTAGAAGGAGCGCCGACCAAAGAAAACAAAAAACATAAACAGACGTTTCGGCTCCCGTACGGGAGCCTTGTTCACATTGAAATGAAGCAAGCAGCTCAGTGGCATTACATATGCTTGAAAAGAGGGCGCAGGGAGCGTGCGTAGATTGGGTTAAGATTTCCATCGTTGCGGTTGAGGGTGTGACTAGTAGTTTGGATGATTAATGATTCCAAGTGCAGGCGAAGGTATAGCTTCTTTTCGGTTGAAAGCACGTGTGCCCGACCCCAGTCGTTGTCATGGCCTGTAGATACTGCGTGCTCGGCGATAGCATTTGAATCCACTTTTTTGTTGCGTACTTCGTTACTATGTTCTTTTAGCCGCCTCTCGAAATTTCCGGTTTCGCCAATGTATGCGTAGTCACAGTCGGAACAAGGAACCTTGTACACTACGCCTGGATATTTTGCTTTGGGAAGGGGGTCTTTGACATTTACCAACGCATGGCGCAGTTTTCTTGTCGGAACGTGGGCGATATGAACACCAAAGGTGCGCATGATGCGTGCTAAAGCCTCGCTTAGTCCGGGAGCATAGGGCACGGCAGCACGTTTCAAGGGTGACAGAGGAGTATCGCTTGCTGGGCGACATAACTGTTTTTCCACGGATTGCACAAATGAGGTCGGGTAGTTGTTGCTTGAAAGTTCTTGTCGTATAGTTTGAAAATCAATGGTCTGGTCTTCAAGGGAGCTGCAGATGCGTTGCGATCGTTTGAACAAGGACATAGCGACTGATTTCTTCTGTGGAGCAGGGTGAACCGAATTGAAGTTAAGGTATCTTCCGCTGTGGGTCGGTTTTCTATTAGAAGGAGCGCCGACCAAAGAAAACAAAAAACATAAACAGACGTTTCGGCTCCCGTACGGGAGCCTTGTTCACATTGAAATGAAGCAAGCAGCTCAGTGGCATTACATATGCTTGAAAAGAGGGCGCAGGGAGCGTGCGTAGATTGGGTTAAGATTTCCATCGTTGCGGTTGAGGGTGTGACTAGTAGTTTGGATGATTAATGATTCCAAGTGCAAGCGAAGGTATAGCTTCTTTTCGGTTGAAAGCACGTGTGCCCGACCCCAGTCGTTGTCATGGCCTGTAGATACTGCGTGCTCGGCGATAGCATTTGAATCCACTTTTTTGTTGCGTACATCGTTACTACGTTCTTTTAGCCGCCTCTCGAAATTTCCGGTTTCGCCAATGTATGCGTAGTCACAGTCGGAACAAGGAACCGACCCACACCGGAAGATACCTTAACTTCAATTCGGTTCACCCTGCTCCACAGAAGAAATCAGTCGCTATGTCCTTGTTCAAACGATCGCAACGCATCTGCAGCTCCCTTGAAGACCAGACCACTGATTTTCAAACTATACGACAAGAACTTTCAAGCAACAACTACCCGACCTCATTTGTGCAATCCGTGGAAAAACAGTTATGTCGCCCAGCAAGCGATACTCCTCTGTCACCCTTGAAACGTGCTGCCGTGCCCTATGCTCCCGGACTAAGCGAGGCTTTAGCACGCATCATGCGCACCTTTGGTGTTCATATCGCCCACGTTCCGACAAGAAAACTGCGCCATGCGTTGGTAAATGTCAAAGACCCCCTTCCCAAAGCAAAATATCCAGGCGTAGTGTACAAGGTTCCTTGTTCCGACTGTGACTACGCATACATTGGCGAAACCGGAAATTTCGAGAGGCTGCTAAAAGAACATAGTAACGATGTACGCAACAAAAAAGTAAATTCAAATGCTATCGCCGAGCACGCAGTATCTACAGGCCATGACATCGACTGGGGTCGGGCACACGTGCTTTCAACCGAAAAGAAGCTATACCTTCGCCTGCACTTGGAATCATTATTCATCCAAACTACTAGTCACACCCTCAACCGAAACGATGGAAATCTTAACCCAATCCACGCACGCTCCCTGCGCCCTCTTTTCAAGCATATGTAATGCCACTGAGCTGCTTGCTTCATTTCAATGTGAACAAGGCTCCCGTACGGGAGCCGAAAGGTCTGTTTATGTTTCTTGTTTTCTTTGGTCGGCGCTCCTTCTTCTTCGTCAACATGTCCAAAGATATATGAGACAGATACTGCGCCATTTCCTTTCCCCCAAAACCAATTATTATTATTATTATTATTATTATTATTATTATTATTATTGTTGTTGTTGTTGTTGTTGTTGTTGTTGTTGTTGTTGTTGTTGTTGTTGTTGTTGTTGTTGTTGTTGTTGTTGTTGTTGTTGTTGTTGTTGTTGTTGTTGTTGTTGTTGTTGTTGTTGTTGTTGTTGTTGTTGTTGTTGTTGTTGTTGTTGTTGTTGTTGTTGTTGTTGTTGTTGTTGTTGTTGTTGTTGTTGTTGTTGTTGTTGTTGTTGTTGTTGTTGTTGTTGTTGTTGTTGTTGTTGTTGTTGTTGTTGTTGTTGTTGTTGTTGTTGTTGTTGTTGTTGTTGTTGTTGTTGTTGTTGTTGTTGTTGTTGTTGTTGTTGTTGTTGTTGTTGTTGTTGTTGTTGTTGTTGGCAGTAGCCACATGCAGTGGCTAGGCCGTCTGCTTGGCTTGGCTTGGCTGCGGTGCGGAGCGCTCGCGGAGGGTCGCGGCGGCTGGCACGCGTCTGGGGCTCGGGCCAGTATTCCTCTGGCTGGAATAAAGCTGTCTGGTTGGCATCGTCTCAACGGTCCTGCTTTTGCTCAACTCAACATGGTGTCAGAAGTAACGCAATTCCCAGAGTAAGCCCAGCCGGGCTGCGTCCTCTCACTCTGATACTCATCGACGGTGGCACACGTCACAGCAGCGTGTACGGCCTGGACTACGCGGCCAGTACATGGCGTCCTTCGTCATTCAACCGCCCGAGGCCTTCTGCTTCACGATTCCTGCCGACTGGCCGAAAAAGAGGAAGCGGTTTGAGCGTTTCTACACGGCTTCCGGTCTCTGTGAAAAATCAGGGTCACACCAAGTCGACACGCCCCTTTACTTGATGGGCGACCAGTCCGAGGACGTCTTCGGAACCTTCAAACTCTCCGCTGAGGACGCTCAGAACTTGGAAGTCGTCCTAAAGCAGTTCGACAGCTGCTTCAACACGAGGGTACAAAACGACGGCGAATCCATGGAAGATTCGCTTCACACGCTTTCCAACCATTGTGAGTACGGCACCCTCCGAGGGGAATTGGTTCGAGACAGACTGGTCATCGGCATTCAAGACTAGAAATTGTCAGCGAGACTGCAACTTAACGCTGATCTTACTCTTCAGAAGGCGCTTGAGAGTATCAGGCAGGTCGAAAGCGTTCGTCAGCAGCAAGCGGAGCTTCACCCCTAAACGCTGACCGTCAACAAAGTTGTGTCAACACGTTTTGGCGGGCTAGTTGGTTAAGCATCTTGAACAAACAGCGCGAACAAAGACGAGCACAAAAGACAAGAAAGCGAACGACACGGCGCTGACTAACAACTGAGGGTTTATTGCTGATCACACAAGTATAAATACATGAATGTCGGCAATGAGGGAAAGGTTTACAAAGTGCAAAAAACCAAAAACAAAACGTAAATGTGACAACAGCAACATAAGCACGCTAGAAATCAGCAGAGATTATCAACCCCCAGGAGTGACAGCTCTTTTTGCAGAAGTGTTAGCGAAGGGGTACTTATACATGCATTTCCCTGCTTGAATATGTTGTATGCCTCGATAATTTCCCTCGCAGTTTTTTCCCGATTTTTGGCAATGACCTTGGTTTCATGATATAGCGGTACGCACTGTTTTTTCGGCAGGGTACCCACTAGAACTTATCACGTCAGTAGCTGAGTCGGCCCTAAAGAAGAGCAAGTCAGAACCAGCTACACGAGACGGCCAGGGATCGGACAACAACCGCAAACGTGTCGCTGTGATTCCATATCTACATGGAATTTCACACTCCCTGAAAAAAGTGGGGAAAAAAGCAGGTGTTGATGTTGTGTTTTCCGCGCCTGATCGTCTGGCCGGTTTGTGCCGATCTGTTAATGAGTTCAAAGGAAAAGTGGCGAAGTGCGCAACTAAGCACCAGTCACGCTTCGTTCCTTGTGATAAGGGGGTTGTTTATAACATCCCTCTGCCTTGTGGAGGGCAGTACGTTGGACAGACGGGACGTTGCATAAATAAAAGGCTGAGCGAACACAGCTATAAAGTGTCAAAAGTAGTTTCAGGTCATCTCGGCATTCATTGCCGGGATTGTGAATGGGCAAAGAAAGAGAAAAAACAGTGCGTACCGCTATATCATGAAACCAAGGTCATTGCCAAAAATCGGGAAAAAACTGCGAGGGAAATTATCGAGGCATACAACATATTCAAGCAGGGAAATGCATGTATAAGTACCCCTTCGCTAACACTTCTGCAAAAAGAGCTGTCACTCCTGGGGGTTGATAATCTCTGCTGATTTCTAGCGTGCTTATGTTGCTGTTGTCACATTTACGTTTTGTTTTTGGTTTTTTGCACTTTGTAAACCTTTCCCTCATTGCCGACATTCATGTATTTATACTTGTGTGATCAGCAATAAACCCTCAGTTGTTAGTCAGCGCCGTGTCGTTCGCTTTCTTGTCTTTTGTGCTCGTCTTTGTTCGCGCTGTTTGTTCAAGAAAAAAAAAAGTTGTGTCAGGCATCAAGTCAGATACCCCACGAACGCTACTCACGTCAGCGACGGTCGAGAGCGCTTTGAATCAAGGCCACATCCGCGTCCAGCTGACAGCGTTCCGTAATTGTGTCATTGGTGTAGGAAAGAACGGCATCCGCGTTCACTGTGCCCAGCGCGGACGCAGGTATGCAGGGGCTTCCACAAGAAGGGCCACTTCGCATCTGTCTGCATGTCACTCCGGGTTGAGATCGTTGAAGCATCTGGACCCCACAGTGAAGGCGGATTTCTCGGAACCGTTTCGCCCCTCGACACGTCGACATGGAAGACAGCCATCCTCGTGCAATGACATGTCAAATTCAAGATCGACACAGGCGCCGACGAACCTGTCCACCCACCTACGACTTTCAGCATGCTCGGACATCAGCCTCCTTTGTCGTGTGCTCTCGATCGGCAGCTCTCCATAGCATCCATCCATAGCATGGACGGACGGACGGACGGACGGACGGATGGATGGATGCGGCTTAACCCTTTAAATCGGGCGGTGGCTCAAGCCACCTAGCCATGAGTTGTGAAATTTTACTCTTGTCTTGATTTTAGCCACCAATCAGATAACCTTCGCTTGGTTACTTCGACCCACTTAAAATCTACTTTCCCTTCACTGTCCTTCAACCCCAATGCCTTGGAGGGCGCCCCCGCCGCCGGCAGCGCCGCCGCGCGGCAGGAACGGGTTTTGGGGCCAGCATCCGGAAGCCGGTCTTCAAACCTTCCCATTCTAGCCACCATATCCAAAGAAAGCGGTGCAGAAAGTAGTTTTCGTTCTACACTACGCGCAAAAGAAATGTGTCTGTGTAGGTGGGCAAATTTACACATTTGGTACACTGGTAAAAAAAAATCATGCTACACGGACTGCACTAGTGCAGTCAGAGTAGGTAAAAAAAAACCCTATTCGGGCCATTTTTTTTAACCTACACTGAGCTACACTTCGTGCAGGCTCGTGTAGGCGAGTGGAGGGCGGGGCTAAAGCTATGACGGGAGGCGTTTCATTCGTCTGCACGAGTGTCAGCGAATAGCGTGATACGGAGCGCCATCGTCCTTGAGAGCAGACGACAACCTCTGAATTTTTGAGTCATCGTAATTTATTATGAGGTAAATGGAGAAATATATGCTGCAAAACGTTTTTGCGTGGCGTTTATTATGGCAGAGAAATGCAAAGGACATTTTACTCCCCCTGAAATGGAGCGCAACACACAAACTTGTATCGTGTGCTCTGCAGATGCATGGAGCACGCAGCTGTCGCTAAATTTCTTTCGCAGTAAGTTCATTGTCGGATGAAGGGTCGACGACGGGTTCCTCGTGCGAAATACAAAGCATCCATGCTTCTGTCGTGACTATAGGGGAACAGCGTACTGCGACGCGTTGAAACCGGTGTTCCGCGGCATATGGGGTGCGACTTTCGATGGCTGTTCCTCGGCTCTCAGCGAGCGGCCTGACCGACCGCTTTGAGGCGCCGCCGTGTTAATACACAGACGTGAAAGACGATACTGTAAGCTTAGGGAGCTTCGCACTAACATACACAGATACGTGGATGACCATTCATGTACGCAAAATACATTTTTTCACGTGGGTCGCTCAGCGCCGATACCAACGGAACGTACGCGGCTTGCCTTCGTAGAAGTTAAGGTTGCTACTGTCCGTCTCGTGGGCGCACCGCCGTAACGCTGTAATTCATCGTCCCAGCGGACGAACTTCACAGACCTGCGAGACTGCGCTGCAACCGCTCGCGACATTTACAGTCACAAAATGGCGTGGTGCGTTTGAAACGCGCGCCTTTTTTTTCGTCTGCTAGCCTACACCTCGCAAGAAAGCAAGTGTAGTTATTGTGCTACACGACGCGTAAAAGAAATACGTTCGTGTAGGTGGGCGAGCTACACTTTTTCTACACTGGTAAAAAAAAATGGACCCACGCTACACTGGCTACACTAGTGTAGCCATCACCTCCTCTAGGAAGATGCCTGCCTTGTGCGCCAAAAACATGCTGACCTTACCTTTTCCTTTTTTTTTTCTACTTTCCACGTGAGGTAGTAGCTAGCGATCCTTGTGGCGGCCGCTTGCAACATATGCGCGCATGCGCACATCACCGCGTGGTTGTGGCACGCCCGCGCCGTAGCAGACGACGTCTGTCTCTGCGCCAGACGGCGCCTTCCGCCCGTTTTCGACTGTTTAAGCAAACGAAAACAAAATCACGCAGAGCTGAAAGTAAAAAGTTCTATTTCCCGAGAAGTGCTCAAATTGTAGGTGACTTAATAGGCATACGCCAAGCTCAAATGATTTGCTTTTACGCTGTCGTTGAACCTGCCCCGAGTTTACCACTAAGCAAAACTGCGTGCGACTCGCACCATGCTGCGTAAGCGACATTCCAGGACGAGGCAAATCTGTCAAAATAAAATATTTTCTGGGGGTGTCTTGTTACGTTACTTGTGAACGCTAACTACATTGACTGCAACAACTGCGATACGTGCAAAAAAACTAAAATTTCATTGCAAGTGGCCAGAACACAACGACTTCGCTCAAATACAATTGAACAGACGGGTCGCGCCGCGCTTGTCGAGCAGCTAGAGCAGCGCTCTAGAATATTCTAGAGCACTATACTACCGCCGCAACTGCGCCGCGGCACCTCACCTGCCTCACCACCCTGACCAGCCTCCCGCATTGGCGCTGATAAGAAAGTAGCTAGCGCCATCTCTTAACAACCATCCGCCACTTAGGGCACGGCGGCTACAATGGGCGAGCGAGCGACGCCGCAGGCATCTTTCTAGAGGAAGCAATGGTCCAGGTCCGTTCGATTCTCCTGTACTAGGTGGACTGGTTCTCGCGGTGCTGCACTTCGCCATTTGTTTCAGCGGTGCAAGATGGCACCGTCTGCACGACGCCATTCGTTACAAAAAAGTGCGGACGTTGTGCAGGTGCACACTGTGCACCTCCTCAATGGTCGGTGCCGAAATGGTGCAGCTGCAGCCGCCATAGAAGCAGACGACGGCTTGCGCGACGATAGGTCCGTTCGATTCACCTGCACTCCCTGCACCAGTTCTGTAAAGTTCCGCAGCGGTGTCGTGGCGGTGCCGCGAGCGTGCAGCGCCAGTTCCAGCAGTTCAAGTGCTGCCTACTTCCAAAACGAATGGTCGAGTGCAGGCCTGGTCGTCTGCTAGCCTTGGCGTCGCCACCAAATTAAACACGTGCATGCAGCGCATTACACACGTTAATTGTTGCAACAACCGCTTAGCATGCAAGCCGGCGCACGCACACATCAGTCGCGTTCAGTAAAAGAACACACGTGCGTTTCGCTTAGCTGCCGCAAGGTTGCTTCGAGGCTGATACATGGCAACACTTCGCTGCGATGTCTGTTTGAAAATTCTTCACGCGGTTCGGAACGTTGGCGGCCGTTGATTTGGGCTCCACGCTGCTGGCTGCAAATTAGTGGCGATGCCAAGGCTAGCAGACGACCAGGCCTGCACTCAACCATTCGTTTTGGAAGTACGCAGCACATAAACTGCTGGAACTGGCGCTGCACGCTCGCGGCACCGCCACGACACCGCTGCGGAACTTTACAGAACTGGTGCAGGGAGTGCAAGCGGATCGAACGGACCTGGTGTAGCTAGGGTCTTTCCCATCAAAATAGCGGTGTTGGGCAGCGGGTTTAATTTCGACGTCAGAACTATATGTGTGTTGGTTTAGAAGCACCGGTACAGATAAATCACGGTTGCATTACCGGTGTTGTCTTACCTTTATTGGACTCTTTTGGACGCCTGTAGTGCATATCCGCGGTGGGTCGCTTATTTCTGAGTCTGAGCTGGTGAAAATGCGCATTAGCGCAATGTAATGGAACCTGTGGTAGTAAACGTCGGGTAGCTTGCGCTTGTGAGATCTTATTTTGCCGTTAATTAATGTGCCATGCTTTTTTGGCTGTGCAAAAGTAACTCCGTCTTTTACTTTAAATGCAGCTGCACGTAGGTGCATCCAGTAACCTCGTGACTTGAAACGATGAAGGTGTCTTTTGTCCGTAGCTGCTGTGCGCGCGGCGCGTTTTGGAAATTATGGTTTTTGACTGCAGCCTTTGTGCTAACATTTTCCGGCGCGTCTTTGGCTGTCTAGGTATGAGTGACCGGGCCTTTGAAAACGAATTCAGTGACTATCATCCCGAGAGGTCGGATGTAGTGCTTACCGATGGAAAGGTGCGTATAGCGGCAGAAATTAAGCGTTCTGCTTCCATCTTCTTGTGGAAGCGTGGTCTTGAGTGGGATGTGCGAGGCTTTTGGTGCGAATTAGCCACTTTCCATGCTCTGGGTTGCGCATTTTGCAAGGCGATGTTGTTTTCGTAATTATTTGCGTTCATGCAGTGTGCTAGCTGGCCAGTGGTCGGAGCACGCTGCGAACAGTGAACAGTTTCATATTGTTCGCGTTTCGTTCCTGTTCCTGAACCGATTCCTGACAACTGTTCCTGAGGGATCAGAATAGGGCAGCAGCAGCTGGACCATCAACTCTAGCTGCAGCGGGGCCATCGGTATGCGCTGATAGTCATACTGAGTGTGATATCTACGTGTGTGCCGCAATGCAAGCAGGATTTGCGCACTGCCGTTTCGCCCACTCTCATCATTGTTATCAATCTTATAGTTTCTCGTTTTATGATGCAATCCTCATCCAAAAAAAAAAAAAAACAACCAGCAGCTTGCCCATCTGCCCACTACAGGTTTGTGATGGCTAGAAAAATATACTGGCTGTCATTATTACAATTTATTTCAGTGGACGCAAGAGTTTAGAAAGGAAATCCAAAGACACCTGTCGGATCTTCTTCGTGAACTTGAGCGCAACCTCGCGAAGCGCACAGATTGGGCAGATTCCTCTGTCTACACAGGCACTACAGGTGCGTGCAGCACAGCATAATTTTGTCCACAAAACGTGATGAATACCAAGTTGTTTGCACTAAAGTCCAAGTAAAATTGAGCTGTGGAACCTGGTTACACGAGAAGCAGGGCTTCCTTCTCCAGGGACACAATTTGTGCTCATGGTCTGGATGCAGGGGGAACTCTAGGGAGGTTGTATCCCCTTTTGCGTTTTGTTTAGGCTTTCGTCTAGTAACTTGTGTACAGAGTACCGAACCACTTGAGTCCTCGTAGCTGCTTCTGTTTGTAATCTCGATCCTCCTCTGGCATTGTGCCAAAAGGGATGTGGAGGATTGGTCTCATTCTTGATCGATTTATGGATTACAGCTAGCTTCGAGGCAGCTAGGCACAACTTCGCATGCTTGCTGATGACAGTTAGTTTATATTTGACTGTATGGTAAAAGTCATCAACTAATAGCCTCTGTTGCCCATAAGATGCCCGAATGTTCAGTATCACTAGCATTTCAGTTAAAATAAAATTGGTCCATGGCAATGATCTTATCATGAAAAAAACAAGTTCACTTCTTCATGTAATTTCCAAGGAATTAAAAAGGGAGTGCTGTCTTTTGCTCACAATTTTTTGTTGTGCAGTTTCTATTCAGCTGCATTCGCCAGATATCATTGCTACTTTTAAACCTCTGCTTTCAGCACTAAAATAGCCTTTTACTACATTTAATGTCATGAACTATAGCTGTTTATGTGCATGTCATTGCTCTCTTTTAACTACAAAGTAAACTATGTACATATTGGTTAGCGTAATTAATTTCTTGTAGGGAATTGGGCTGTTGAGCTTGTGTTATACTTTACTTTCAAGGAGGTTGTACAAAACCCTAAAAAAAGAACAATTAATCCATGGCACATAAAAGAGTTATAAGTACTAGTTTGCTCTGGCACCATAGAGATTTCATTAAAATTTGACATTCGTTGTTTTGTGGGCATGTTTCAGTTTTTTCTTTCTTTCATACTGGTAGCTTATTTGCTCTGAATTATCTTAGTGCTGAATGGTGAGGATGAGTTGTGTGAGTTGCCTTACTTTTATAGTGTGGCTATGATAATAAACTGCATTTTAAAAAGTAATGGCACTGCTGGTTTTATCAAAGGGTTACATGGGAGGAAGAGTACATGTGCTTTTGCTTTCATTGCACTGTAGAATGGTTCCATTGCTACTGGTGTAGATACATGTTGTGAAGTCCATTTGTGAACTACAGAATGGTTTGCCTGTGATGGTGTTGTGATGGCTAAATGAAGACATCCATGCTATATGTGCGCAGGTGTGGCGCTTATGTACATGCGCTTGTCTGATGTGCTGCAAGATTCCTCATACTTGAACCGAGCTCTGCCATTTGTGGAAAGGCAGCTTGGTAACCTCAAGGATCGTCGCTATTCCTTCCTGTGTGGCGACCCGGGGCCCCTGGCCATCGGAGCTGATGTCTACAATCGCCTTGGGAGGTCCCAGGACTCTCACAATTTGGTCAAAAGGTAGTATGTGTCTTGCTCGCTTGATAGCAGTGCAGCTGAACATGAATCATGGCCTCTTCTTGCAGTGTGCTAAGTGGGTTATTTTCCACTGCATATTAGGTCAAAGCTTCCTAAGCAGTAAGTGCGGTGTCTCAAAAAGCATGCTTCTGCATTTGTGCTCTCTCTTTAGGGAAATGAGTGAATGCTGCAGCAGGAGTTGTAAGGTGGTGTTCTCAAACTTTTTGCTTCAGCGACCGTGCTATGCCAGCAACCCTGTCATTGGCTACTTTCACCTGTAGCACTTTCAGTTGGCCAGGTGGACTGGGCTGCTCCATCACTGAATGCGAACATTGCAGAAACCCTGGCAGCAGGTGCTGACTTTTAGAGAAGCCCCTTCCACAAGTTGATGCTGCCAGGTCTTGAAACAGCTGTCCATCAGTCTGTCCAGATGCATAAATTGTCATGTGTGATATGACAGCATTCTTAGGCGACCAGCGTTCAGCTGTAGTGCCATGCAAGATACATGACCCTGCCTTGTGCAGAACACTTTTGTCATGAATGCATGTTCTCACAAATAAAGCGCAATTAGGATAATAAAGGGTATGGCTGCACGAATAGAACAGGGCAGGAGACATAGAAATGATGTGTCGTGTCTCCTGTCCTGTCTTAGTCACATAGTCACAAACAAAGGGCAATCAGAATAATAAAGGGTATGACTGTACGAACACAACAGGGCAGGAGACATAGAAACAATGTATCGTGTCTCCTGTCCTGTCTTGGTCACATAGTCCAGCCTTTTATTGAAATTAACCAACTAGCCGGCAAGAACATTCTACAATCGGAATAAGAATTGAGAAATTTTTGGCATGTTGGGGAAGCCCAGCAAGACTACTACTTTACTATTTTACTAGTTGCTTAATTCCCTTTCAATACTGCCCTCACTGGTACCTTCCTCAACTTTAAGTTAACCAAGCAAATAAGTAAATGCTTTTTCCACCGATGAGTCCTGAGAATGAAGTAAATGTGAAAATTGCAGCATTTATGTCGCTTTTCAGTCATCGCTGCTGTCAGCATTCCGCTGTGTTGCCAGCATGTGCAGATGCCTGCTAAGCAGTGTGTTCTTTTAATTTGAGGTCTTCTCCTTTTATTTTCAAGTGACAGAGAAAGAAGCATTTCAATCAGATTCATCTTCACACATAAAGGCAATGCTGCTTACGAGGTGCAGGTAATAATGCCCCTAACTTTCTGCTGCGGAAAATTTTAGATTCTGCGAACTGAGAATAAAGAAAATGCAACATCCCGCGGAAAACATTAAAGAATGCTTCAGAATGCACCTTGTGTTATATTTGGAACCATGGTTTGCATATAGGGTGATTTCTTTTATTCCAAACTCTCAATGTTTTTAAAGCGACCCTCGTGACCAGGCTTTAGGGCTTAGGAGAAGCCAGCTTTTCAGTGATCATTGGGTAAAGCATGCAACAGTAAGATGCAAAGAATATGGCTCTAGATGTTTAAAGAAGGCAGTACTAGTCGTTGAAAAAAGAAGGCACTGAAAGAGTTGAGTGGAGTAGGGAAAGCGAAGAAGGGCAAGCGGGTGCAGGACTGGGCCAAGTAGTGGCAGCGCTGAGGCGATGGTGACTTGCTGCGTGGATTAATGTATTGGAGGTATTGTTTTGCTAGTTTGTGGCAAACGCATCTTAAGTGTTGTCTTTTAAATATCTTCGACGCATCCATTTATTTCATATTTAGCATGCCTCTGCGTTTCTTCTGGGCGGAACCCTCAGCTATGGTTCAATTCAATTTATTTTACCAGAAATTTGGAAGGATACCAGGGCTAAAAGCTGTGAATCACAGCTTGACATGGCCCAGAAAACCTCTACAAGCCAGTGATGACATAGTTGCTAACAATAGTTAAGAGAAATAATGGAGAGATTGAGAATAGCAGATACTGTACAATAATAACTTTGCGTAGTTTTCAAAACACAAACAAGCTTAGTTTCCAGATGTTATCAGAATAATACAAGAAATACGTCATACATACTTATTTAAATAAAACTGTAGATTTGTAGATGTTGGCCTGAACAGTTTGAGATTGTGTTTGAATTGTAATAATGTTTGCTTTAAAATTTTCCTGAGGTCTCGAACTCCCCCCCCCCCCCCCCCCCCCCCTCGCATCATATTTGCACAAATAAGGTAAATTAGTCATTTTCCCGTTGTTCTCTCGTTCTTACTAATGTCCATAACAGCAGTAGTATAAAAAAATGAGACTATGGCTGTTAACACACAATTCGCGAAAAAGCGTAAGAGCCAATGCAAGGAGTGATTCAAAGGCATCGTGAAATGATCAAATTACAAAGAAGTTAAGGTGTGGTTTGAAGCATGAGCACCATTCATTTGTTGTGCAGCTATGCTGAGACATCTAATGAGCAAATATTTGCTAACAAGTTGCAGATATGGCTCATCTGCAGCTTTGGGTGGGTTTGAGGTTTTGGTATTACAGTGGCAAAACTTAAGGCTTGTGTGAGTACTTTTTTTGCGCAGTGTTGCAGAAAACATAATGTTTGGGAATGGTTTTTGTTTTAGCGTGATACCATGCGAAATGTCATGCCACACTAAAGTGAAAATGCCATTGAAGGTGATTTCTTGAAATTGTGGCTGTGGCCATAACTGCTTATGACAGGTTATCTCTTTGCTGATCGTTTGAAAAGGCCATGCTTATGGGCTGTGATTGACTATCTGCTTATGACTGCTGCTTTTGCAGGCTGCTGAGCCTGAGCAAATACGTGGTGCCTGCCTCAGCTGACATCCCAGATGAGTTGCTGTATGGGCGAGTGGGCTACCTCTTTGCACTGCTGTATGTCCGCAAGCATGTGTCACCCACAGCTGTTGATGATAGCATCTTAAGGAGCGTGAGTCACCGTTTTTAATGTCTATGCCCAGAGTGGGGCGTTATAAGTCAGTTTTTATCCACTGGTCTTCCAGTCTTACCTTTGCTTTGCGCATGTCATGGATGCTGACTGGGATGCACAAATTGCTGAGGTTCTTTTAGGGCCAGCACCGACAACAGAAATGCATTGTGTGGTGCAAGTGTCAGAGGCATAGATGGATTTGCCTGGATGGAATTGATAGATTTTGACTTGTGTCCAAACTTGATGGGGGTGGCAGAAATATCAATCAAATTACTGCAGTCGTTGCTCCCCATCTTTAAGCCAGCTGTGTGCAAACATTTGCTTCTCTAAGCAAGGGCTTACCTGTCAAGGAGACAGTTTGTGATATTGGTACTATTTGTGTTGCACCTGCTTATTGCTGGTGAATTTGTCGCCCGAAGAGGATGTTGCTACTTGATTTTCAGTAGAGGTGTTATATCAAGCTGGATGCACAAACCTTTGAATTATGTTAAACATTGCAATAAATATGATTTTGTTCCGTGTCGTCCAAACAAATGACTGCAAGACCAGTGACCATCAATACCAACAACAGAATCCATTTCTTGCTTTTTCTTTCGTCACCCGAGAGCTTGGAGATGTGCATGCAAAGAGGGAAAGTTGGAAGGAAATATGTAGGAAGGAAAAGCTGTAAGGAATAATGAAGGCTACTATTGCTGCTCTTGGATTGTGCCTTTACGGGCTGTGAACACTTTTGAGCACTGTAGGCGCGGCAAACAATTACTGCCATCACTTGCAGCACACAGAGCTCCAACGTTTAGTCGAAAGTGACCTTCTTTGTAAGCTTCTGAACCCACTACATAGTCAGTTGATGGAATCTGGTAACGTCTGTAGGAGGAGAAGCACTCCCTTTGAAGTGCATGCTGATGCTGGTTTGTTTCCAGAGAAAAGCTGCTGAGTGGCTAGACGCTGCATATTGAGATGACGTGCACTCTGTTTTTGCACAGGTTGTGGAGGCTGTGCTCTCATCTGGGCAGCAGCTGTCTGCTGACGAAAAAAGTCGCAGCCCGCTCATGTACCAGTGGCATGGCTCCTTCTACCTAGGTGCTGCCCATGGTCTCGCGGGAATCTTCTACATGCTGCTGCAGGTAGGTTGCCCAGCCTTTTGCAACAACTGCTGCTAGCTTTGGCTGCTGCTTGCAAGTCCAATGCAGTGAGCTGAACTGGTTTGCTCTATTTACAGCACTTCATTACAGCGTAAAAGAGAGCTGTGCAGGAATCTTTTCGCTCTTGCAGCAAAGAAAGCTGTCATGCATAGTATTACTGGAGGTAACAAAAAACAGTTGCTGTAGTTAAGCTAGCGATGACATAATGCTCAGCTTTGCTTGTTTTGTACTACAGATATGTGAGAAGCAGAGAAAAGCAGCAATTTGTGAAAAATGAGCAAAATCTTTGTAAACAAGGTTATGACGAATTAACACGAGCAAAGCGTTTTCTCCATCGGCAATGTCAAAGTGTGGAATTCCATGTTTCTGAAGATTGTTGACACGGATCTTCGTGTAAGGCTTAGATATAGCATTTCTATTCATATACAATACATGTAGAGCACAGAAATGCTCTCATTAGCAACAGCTGCACAGATTTTGATGTTTTTTGGACATAAAATAAAATGATAGAATGTAGTGTCTGTTGGAAGTTAACTTCAATTTAGCCTTGCAATTCTGCATAAATGACAGTGTCCAATGGAAAAAGTGGCAGTTTTGGATAGACAAAAATGACCAAAATTTCTGAATTTATAATGTTATATTCTTTTGTGTAATGACTCGTAAGCATTGCAACAAAGCCAAGTATTAAAAGCTTGTAAACTACCTTTGTGAGTACTTTAAAGTAGATTGAAAAAAATGTCTTTAGTAAAAAGGGGGGAGGGGGCCAATTAAAATTTCACTTTTGTATGTACCTCGAATGCATCAGTTTTGGTGTTCATTTTTATTGATTTGACCTTCGTGGATCTGTGGTAACTTATTTATACAGTACCCGTACAGGAATTATTGTAGGTGTTGGAGGGAGGCAAGAAACAGCATTAGGTCACACATAACTGATATTTGAAATACTCACTGCCAGAATAACCAGCAGTTATAAGATGTCATTGGTGCTTGAACATGCATGAGACAAAGCATGCTATGGAAAGCGTCTTTGTATTTCATTGCCATTTTGAGGCTAAATATGGGCGAAAGAATAAATTTACAGCATCAAATTCTGCTGTAGCATCTGTTGCGCTCGAAGACATGAAGGTCATATCGTCTGCAGAATCCTCGATGCTGTCATCACTGCCAATTGCAGAGCTGGTCATGGTGTGCACCATGTTGTTTTTAAAGGGCCCCACGGGCCTTATTGCATTGTCAGCATTCACAAAACCATCCAGAGAGGTCTTTCTCGCAATGCTTTATTGGCCACTGTCACTTCTATCACGTTCCACGTTTAGCTGAGTGGCACTTTCAGCCTTTGGTGTTCACTCAGTCGTCTTTGACAAAGTGGTAAAATGCAATAGCAGAGTACATGATGCTTTTAGTGACTGCAGGGCACAGCCATGCATTGTGGCCAAGACTCTCTACCTCTGCTTCCTTGTTTTTCTTTCAATTTTTTTTTCTCTGCACAAAAATAAAAATAAATTGAGGCTGCTGCTGCTGCTATGAGGGCTTTTGTTCTCTGCCACCTCTGCATTTGCCATGAACTATTTACCTTTCTGTGCCTGTGCAGATTAAGCATGAGATTAATTGAAAGGTTGCTGTTAGTAGCACCCCTCTTTTTGCTGTTCTTTTTTTCTCTCCAGCTGTCATTTACTGTAAACATTTGCTCCCAAGGTACCTCAGCTGCATCAGCAAGCATTTGGCTACTAAAGTGTCACATTAATGGCTGTAGTTTGTGCTGTTTCAGGGCCATTCAATATGGTGGCATGTTAATACAATAATTAAAAATAAGGTTTTCTAGCCTGAGCCACTGGAGTACAATAGACTGTTTCAGGGCCAGTACATGTACAAAGTTATGTGCCTTTTCCTTGGACACCAGGTGCGGCACGTACTCAGTGAGGCTGAGCTGAGCCGGCTTGTGAGGCCAAGCATAGATTGGCTGGCTTCGCTGCAGTACCCATCTGGAAACTACCCTTCTTCAATAGGAAGCAGCACTGACAAGCTGGTGCACTGGTGCCACGGGGCCCCTGGCACTATTCACCTGCTGCTGCTGGCACACTTGGTGGGTGTTCCCTTTGTCTCATGCTCCTTTTCCACCCACTGATAGTATCTGTGTCAAGTCTGTGGAGCCACCATTGAAGGCGGAAAAAAATCTTATCCGTCTTTAGGAGACTCGTCCCCATAGAGTCTCATCCCCATAGTCTCATTTTGTACACATGGATGCTGGATGTGATGTGAGGGGTGTTGTTCAGTGCACTATGAGCCTGACTCATATCATGTGTGGCTGTTTCAAGGAGACAAGGTCCGTGTCGCTCAAAAAGCGTGAGAGCGCTCGCGTTGCCTTTACAGTTCTAAAACTATCTGGCCAAGCGCCGAGGATCAAATCCTCAGAGAGGAGCGATGTGTCCATAGGCTTCAGAGCAGATGCGAGTATGAGTCTTTCACGTGACTCCTCCCATCATCATCGTCCCCCATTGTGACCTTCTTTTATCTCCTCTTCCCGTCCCCCAGAGCAGAGTAGCAGGCCGGATATTTATTTTTCAGGCCAACCTCTCTGCCTTTTCCTATCAATAAACCCTCTCTCTCTCTCTCTCTTGTTTCAAGGAGGAATCTCCCATCAACCCAATAGCACTGGGGCGTGGTGGTGGTGGTGGTGGTAAAACTTTATTTAATGCACTGGGGTGGGTTTTAGAACAGAGTGGAGGGTTTCACCACTCCCGTGCCTGGGTGGTAGTCCTCATTCCGGGACACCATTGGCGGTAGCCGCTGCCCGCGCTCTTTGGACCAGAGGCATCTGGGACTCTAGGTCCAAGCAGCCGGACAAGGTCGCCTCCCAGCCCTCTCTTGTTGGCTGATTTACTCTTTATTTACGGATTTTTCTGGCAAGCCTATACGATATGATATGCGTCTGCCCACATCTCACAAAATTTACAGTTCCCCGAAAAAGTTGGGTCTATGTGTTTTAGAATCGCAGGGCTTAGAAACGACCCCGTTTGCAGCAGCCTTCTGAGGTGTCGTTCCTCAATTCTATTCAGGCCCTTGGCGGGCTCTGGGAATGTCTGCCTACTGAGGAGCAGATATGTTGTAATGTCCGCATATGTGGTAAGCGGATTCGGTACAGGAGTCCCGACAGAGTCTGGGAATTCAGGGGAACTCCGGGGGAGAGACGCTCAGGCGGCTGTGTGAGCAGCCTCATTCCCTTCTATTCCCTGGTGTCCGGGCACCCATACCAATTGTTTTGTTCCCTGCATTGAGCTATGCTGCGCGTTTGCTAAAATTTTGCTGGCAAGCGGCGCTATTCTTCCTCTTATATAATTTCGACAGGCGTATCGAGAATCATAAATTATATGCGTTGCGTCGGAGTGAGCGGCTGCCATAACTATCGCCACTTTCTCGGCTAACGCAGCTTTACTAGTTTTCACCGAGAGTCCAACCACCTGCTTTCCCTCGTGTATAACCGGTGCAGGTTAGCATTGGGGCAGAGAATTTTTTTCTTTAAGGACATTTGCTTAGGGCATTTCTGAGTTCTTATGGACTATGTTTCCCAGCTGAAATTTTCACTTTTCAGCCAAATAATTCACAGCTTGGTTATGTTCACTTGGCGTCTTGAGTTTCAGTGAACACACTTTTGTGTTGCACTGCAAACAGCTACTTATAATTGTGTACTGCATATATATTGCATATCGAGCCATCTGCGTTACTTTTTTTTTTATTTATTCAACATGTATATGTGTTACTTTGTATGTAGTGTGTGCTTATCTTTATTGTAAGCAGTGCTGTTATGTACAAGCATTTTTTTCTCATGCTGTTGTTTTTGTTGTATGTGAGAGAGAGATTGCCATTATCACTGTCAGGAAGACAGGTTTTTGCAAGGCCTGATTTATGGGCGACTTTCGGTGGGGAATCCTATTTGTGCAGTGAATTTCTTGGACTCTCTTGTTTAAAAAAAAAAAGATATTTCTAATCGTTTTTTCATCAAAAATTTTTTGCTCTGGTAGAGCGCCCCTGCTGCTCTTGCATAAAACTGCCATTTTTCTCTAGCTTCTTTTAATTTGTGAGTGAGGACAAACAAGCCTTGGCGCTAAGTTTATCCTCATATATTTCATGAGTTTCAAATGTCAGACGAGTCATTATTGACAGAGTGTGAGGTTAAATTTAAGGCATGAATAGCTTTCTGCAGCATGGAAGTATGAAATTTTAAGCCACAGCAGTCAACATGTTATTGCCTCAAGATGTGTTATGCGCCTCACGGGCAAGTCATACTTTATACTCCAGCTATGCAGTTGAGACGCTTTGCAAAAATCAGTGCACAACAGGGCTTGACACAGATCAAAACACACTGGACAGTGCTATCCAGTTTTGTGTCATACACAGGGCAATCCAAAAGTCACAGAAAAGATAAAAATTCAACAGTTCTTAAAGTAGAAGTGGTAGCGTAAAGCAGTTTTTCGCAAAAAATGCATAGAAAGACAGGATTTTTATTAAAAATTGCCGAGAGCACTTAAGCTCCGCCTGAAGGATATGATGCGATAGCTTAATCGGGTTATGCCCGTATATACTGAATTGGTCTGCCTCTACTTTACATTCCTAGATCCCTGGAAGTCTTCATGCCACTCCTGGCACAATGGTGTAGCGGTTAAGCGATACGGCACTGACCTGCGATGGCAGGTGCTGCCACCGATGGGCCTTGTGCTACCCAGATTGCTCTTCCTGACCGGCCAGTCATTAATTTAACTGCCACCTGCCACGGTGGGTAGTTCTCTCACAATCCAATGGGTACGTTGTGATGACGCTGCAATGTCACATGACCTAGGTGGCTCATCTGCCTCCTAGATTGCTTCTTTGGGGATTTTTGATGGGTTTTTTGTTCACGGTCAACGACGCAGGCGACACCGGATTTTCTGCGACATGAGCTCCTTGACACTATTGCATTAATAACGAAAAATTTTATTGTCACATTTGTCACCAACAGGTGGCACAATATGCCACTGCACGAACTACTGACGGAACTAAAGCGCCACCTTTCTGTCACATATAAATAATCTGCAGCACAGTTGTTAGGTATTAAAAACTTTCCCAGATTTTTCTAAGCATTTATATGAAAACTGCATCAGGCTGGTGTCAGTAGTTATTGAGGTATTGAGGCATTTTCTGTTTCATTTTTTGTTTCGTACTGTTGTGCACTGCCTTCCGTCTTTCCACTGGGCATTGTCATTAACTAGGCTTCGGTCCTGTTACATTTGATATGCAGTGGATGACAAGACAAATGGCCTTCAACAATAGAACAAAGGAAGTGCAGCAAGGCACATTAGCGGCTGACTGCACTAAGTGTGCCTGTTTGCTTGGGCTTCAATATAGCGCGGTTACCATGTCAACGCTGTGCTATATCTAGCGATAGTTTTGTAGTGTTGCAGCCGCTCCTCGTTGGTGGAATAAGGGCTCTTGATCGTCGTTTAAACCTAATGCACTGAATTTAGTAGGGGTCACTGTTATTCATCAATCCTCTTCAAATTCCTTCTGTGCCAAGAAAACAGCGGAAAACCACGGTCATTGTTATGCCGGCATAGAACAGTAGCGGGAGTGCCACCACAAGGACAGCTTTTTGCTGAATTGTTCGTGTTAAGCAACAGCTTAGACGGTGTAATTTTTTTGTTTGTATGTACTACAACTTTTTGGCCTAAAGATTTTTTTTCTGTGCCTTTTTATGCTGTGTGTGCTGGCAGGTGTTCAAGGAGCCCCACTACCTACAGCTGGCCAAGAAGTGCGCAGAGGTGATCTGGCATCGTGGCATCCTCAAGAAGGGCTATGGCATTTGCCACGGCACAGCTGGCAATGGCTATGCATTCTTGCGTATGTACCAGGTCACACGGGACTGCAAGTACCTGCACCGAGCAGCCAAGGTGAAGTTGCTGCACTTTGGCGTACTCATCAGTATTGTAGCTTGAAGCCTGTGTAGGAACCAGCCCCATCTCTCGCTCTATGCAGTAAGAAATGTGCCGACTTAAAAGGCCGCCTTCTGCAGTCAAGCTCCTTCCCAATAGTGCGCACTTGCCACCGCAAAAAAAAAAAAAAAAGCTGTTGCATATTGGGCCCAGCGCCGTCAACAGTGCAGTGGAATTGACATTCGTGCTCTCCCTGCCTATCATTCGAAGTTTGTATAGAAACAGTCAATCTACGAGTCGGATGTCTGTGCCTTGTAAGCTGTACTATCTCATTTTCAGACTCAATTCAATGGAACTCAGACTCAATTACCGCTGTGGCGTCGAATTTCGATGGAGGCAAAATTCTAGAGGCCTGTGTACTGTGTGATGTCAGTGCACGTTAAAGAACCCCAAGTGGTCGAAATTTTCGGAGCCCTTCACCGCGGCATTCTTCATAGCTTGAGTCGCTTTTGGATGTTAAACCCTCATAAACCAAACAACTCAATTAACCATCCTGAATTAATAATAATAAGGCCCTTCCAAAGTGAGCTAAAAGTAGCTGCTAGTCTCTATATGGCACCTGATTTCAGCTGCTTGGAGTGTCAAAATTGATTTTTAAATGCTGTTTTTTAACCGAAACCAGAATGTATAACAGTTTCCTTAAAACTCTTTCGGTGTGCAGCAATTGTATAACAGCTGGTTTTACTTATGAATAAAGGGCCCCAATTGTGTCAAATCCAATTGCTTTGAACGCTCTTACATGTGCAACCTGCAGAATGCTGGTGTCTTTTCATTGAAAATCCTCTAATTATAGCAGTTTTTGTAAGATGTTCGAGGAGCGCAAACACTACATTTTGGTTGTATGTTTTCTTCTTTGTAAAAATGTGCCTAAGTGGTTCATCTTATATAAGTGGATTATCATGTGGTATATTTGCCTGTGACGAGTAAATTTATAACTGAATTTTCCTCTCGTTTCTTTTTTTTTTTCAGTTTTGGTTTCAACGGCCAAATGATGGCTGTGGCCAAAGTTCAGTAACGTCACATGAGGCATAAAAAGACTGCTATAGTATTGCTGTTTCTCCATTCATTGTCATCCTCGCTTTCGAGACTGACTAGCTTGAGCATTGCAGTGAATTAAAATGGTGAAGCAGCTTCAAAGACATGAAAGGTGCCTTTTTCATGGATAAACTGTAGTGTGGTACCTGCAATTAGAAGTTGTATGTATTAAAATGATGAAGCAGCCTCAAAGACATGAAAGGTGTCTTTTTTCATGGGGAAACTGTGCTGTGGTTCCTGCAGTTCGAAGTTGTACTATGCCTATGAAGACCATGGCTCCTATCTGCAGTAGGATGACTAGACAGTGAATATTAACTTTGAATTGAGATCATACAATTATGTAATATCGGAGGTAGTTTTTATGCTCTGGAATAAGCACACATGAAGCCCACTGAAGGGACACTAGACACCTTTACCCTTACTTTTTGCCAGTTAGAGGAAGAAAACTCATTTTACCTCTGTCTTGTCTTATCTACAAACTGTTATCTTGCACACTGCTGGCTTTAACTGTAGCACGCATTATGTAGTAACAGGCCTCAAATAAGCTGCAGCCTAGTAGGAGGCATATTTTTTCATTGTTCAGGACAAAAAATTAGTCACTTAGCGTTAGAGTAAAACAAGCGATCAGCGCTAGCTGGCTCGTGATTGGTTTGGTGTTATGGAGGTTTAACGTCCCAAAGCGACTCAGGCTATGAGGGACGCCGTAGTGAAGGGCTCTGGAAATTTCGACCACCTGGGGTTCTTTAACGTGCGCTGACATCGCACAGTACACGGGCCTCTAAAATTTCGCCTCCATCGAAATTCGACCGCCGCGGCCAGGATCGAACCCGCGCCATAACCACTCAGCCACCGCGGCGGCCAGCTAGCTCGTGAGATGACTCACAAAGAGCCTCAGTAACCTATGAATAAGCAGATTCGTGGCTGACGGTAAGTTTACCCTTCATCATGGGTCGGATTAGGGTTTGATTTGATTTCGATTGCCCATGTTGGCCTTTGCCAGAGGGTGAAGACTGGGGTAGAGCGGGCGGCTCGAGGGCGATCTTATTGCTCTGCTGGGGGGCATGCAGACCGGACGAAGACGCGAAGCTAGGGGAATTAGGCTTAGTACTGCTAGCACTGTAAAGCAAGACAAAGACATGCTATTCTTATTGTCCGATTACACTGTACCATCAGTGTGCAGCTGTAATGACTAATTGGCCTTATTATAGTTTGCAAGCTGCAGTAGTTGTCCATTACTTGTGAAAGCAAATGTTGTGACCTTTTAATGAATTGATGTCTGGCTGGTGACCTTAGTGACCTTTATTTGGTACTTTGTTGCGCTGGTATTTTAGCTGCAAAACGTTCTAACTATGCATTGTATTGTAACTTGTAACCTTAAGTATGTGTCCAATGCAGTTCTGCGAATGGTGTTTCGACTATGGGCAGCACCAATGCCACATCGCAGACAGACCTTTCTCCCTCTTTGAAGGTGAGGTCCTGTCCCAAGTCACGCCAGGTTATGAGTGACACATGTTCTTTCCTAACAGGCATGGCAGGCACCATCTACTTCATGGCTGACATGTTGGAGCCTGACAAATCTGCCTTCCCTGCATTCCAGCTGTGACATTCTGACTCTCCTGTTGTGCACCATCAGCTGTGGCTCCTCAGCTTTTCTTCATCCCCCTCTGTACTCATGTTTCTCTGTAAAGGTTTTCCAAATAAAAAATCTTGCAGGTTTTGGCTTTTTTTTTTTATTAAAATGAAAGCT
Source organism: Amblyomma americanum (assembly GCF_052857255.1). Taxonomy (NCBI): domain Eukaryota; kingdom Metazoa; phylum Arthropoda; class Arachnida; order Ixodida; family Ixodidae; genus Amblyomma; species Amblyomma americanum. The sequence goes on along the minus strand of NC_135499.1, from coordinate 184,598,949 downwards.
GAAGCTGCCTTTTAGAATGAACTGATCATAAGCCTTATGACCTATCTATTTGAACTAGGGCTGTGCAAATATTGAAATTTTCTAATATGGTTCAAAAACGAATAAGAAATAATGTCTTCAAGCATCAAATATGTGTTCACCATGAAAAAAGATTTCAGGAAAAATGTGTAGATAAATCCTTTATTATTTTCGAAATAGTACATGATCTTTGCAACTGCAAACACAAACCTATAATCACTCAGCGGCGGCATGCAAAAAAATAAACCTGTACTGTGGTCACATAAAGTGACAATGAAATGCATGACTATCAAATAACATGATGGGCAGCAAAACCTCGGCTCGGTCCAAACGAACGGATAACATGGCCCAATTGTGGTAAGGTCGGGATAATAAATTTCCCTTTCCCCCTTGAAGAAAAAAAAAAACGAGAATACGGTAAAGCTTTTAGAAGGCCCTTCATATAGACAGCAAAAAGCCTGTGACGGGCGCGCAGTTTCGGCGTGCTGGAAAAACAACGCGGACATAAGCGAAGGGAACGTACTTTGGCGTCGGAACAGCGAGACTGCTAAAGAAATGGCCATCGTAATCACGTAATCCACTACAATCCGACTTAATCCACCCTGCTGGGACTTAATGCAATGTAACCCACTCTTAATCTACCAAAAATTACCCTAATTCAACTTAATCAACTGTTCATCGCAATCTGCCCGAATCCATTGTTATCCAGCAACCCTACGTAATCCACGCTTAATCCGTCGGAAACCAACTTCCACTCGGACCGTCTGGCGTGGATGCCCTTTTTTGTACCATCTCTGTACTCGTCCTGTTGAAGCCCCAGAGTAACTCGTCGCCCTGCAAGCTTGGATGACCGCCGCAGCTCGGGTAAACTCGGAGGAGCGTCGCGCCAACCGTGGCCAGGTGGAGAAAGGGTGTGATTAAGGGTGAGAAGTTTAGTGTACATGAATGCAGGTACGCCAGAAAGGAAGGATATCCGCCTGCAGAACATATATGCAAGGCAGCAAACGGTATATATCATGAACACGATCGGCTTAGTCTGGACGGACGCCCTGTTCCGAAAGTTGAAACACACTGGATCCTGGGCCTTCGCATCCAGAACAACGGCCGGAACACTTTCACAATCAGTAAAATCAAGCGGGTAACGGAAGCGCTCTCACACCTCATCCGTAGTTTCCGGCCATGAGTCACTTCCTCTACAGTCCCATACCTCCGATTCCGACCAGAAGAAATCGCCACCGCAGATGCTATGCTCCGCAATGCTGACAAGGTGGCTCTACACCTTCCCTCTAGCACCCATACCACTAAACTTCTCCAACTTGGCCTCCACGACACTACACACGAACTCATAGATTCCCACAGACAAGCACAATACACTCGCCTAGCTCAATTTTGCACAAAACGTCACATCCTTGACACCCTCCAAATTCGCATACCAGCAGCCGACCGCACACTACTGCTAGTCTCCCGCCCCATACACGTACGTGAGCAGCTGGGCTGGGATCGCCTCCTCGTCCTCCCATCACCTCTCCTCCCCACTAACCGTCTCCGCGCTCGACGCAGAATACAAAGAACAGATCGACGTGCTCCGGGCACAGAGTGAGCTTTTGCTCAACAAAATTCAAAATTTATAGTCAAAATTGGCGTCCGCCGCTCCGAGCCCGCAGAACTCGAACGCAATGGAGAGCGACGCGGAGCTCTCGCCTGCCCTCGTGACAGCCATCTCCGCGATGGAGGAACGCTTAACCTCTAAATTGCGATCTATGATCGAGACAGCCACGGACCAGATCTTCGCCAAGGTCACAACTGCCGTACACACGGTGGTCTCAAAACACATCTCGGACAACCCCCGCCTCCTCCGTCGAACGGGGCCCGTTAGGAACGTATCCCGTCCTTCAATATTCGACCGTCTGATCATTGATTCGGACAATGAGGACAGCTGCCCCGCTCCTTCCGTCACGTACCCCTTGATGGCGCAAGTAGCAGGATCTGGGGCAGCCACTCCCTCCTATCATCATCATCATCATCAGCCCTACTACACCCACTGCAGGGCAAAGGCCTCTCCCATGTCTCTCCAATTAACCCTATCCTTTGCCAGCTGCATCCACCCTTTGCCTGCAAACTTCTTAATCTCATCCGCCCATCTAACCTTCTGCCGCCCCCTGCTACGCTTACTTTCTCTTGGAACCCACTCCGTTACCCTTAAAGACCAGCGGTTATCTTGCCTTCGCATTACATGCCCTGCCCAAGCCCATTTCTTTCTCTTGATTTCGACTAGGATGTCATTAACCCATGTTTGTTCCCTCACCCACTCTGCCCGCTTCCGATCTCTTAACGTTACACCTACCATTTTTCTTTCCATGGCTCGCTGCGTTGTCCTTAACTTAAGCTGAACTCTTTTCGTTAGCCTCCACGTTTCTGCCCCGTAGGTGAGTACCGGTAAGATTATGCTGTTGTACACTTTCCTCTTGAGGGAAATTGGTAAACTTCCACTCATGATCTGCGAGAATTTGCCATATGTGCTCCACCCCATTCTTATCCTTCTAGTTATCTCCCTCTCATGATCCGGATCAGCTGTCACTACCTGCCCTAAGTAGACGTATTCCGTCACCATTTCTAGGCTCTCGCTGCCAATTGTGAACTGTTGTTCTCTTGCTAGGCTGTTGAACATTACCTTGGTTTTCTGCATGTTAATTTTTAGACCCATCGATCTGCTCTGCCTGTCTAACTCGTTGATCATGATTTGCAGTTCACCTCCTGAGTGACTCAGCAAGGCAATGTCATCAGCAAATCTCAGATTATTTAGGTATTCTCCATTTATTCTTATTCCCAACTCTTCCCAATTCAGGCCTCGAAATACCTCCTGCAAACATGCGGTGAACAGCATTGGCGAGATCGTGTCTCCTTGCCTGACGCCCTTCCTTATTGGAATTTTATTGCTGACTTTATGGAGGACTATAGTAGCTGTGCAGTTGCTATATATATCTTCCAGTATTTTGACATAAGGCTCTTCTACCCCCTGATTACGCAATGCCTGTATGACTGCTGAGGTTTCCACTGAGTCGAATGCTTTCTCGTAATCAATGAAAGCTATATATAGAGGTTGGTTATATTCTGCGCATTTCTCTATCACCTGATTGATAGTGTGAATATGATCTATTGTAGAATATCCTTTACGAAAGCCTGCCTGATTATTTGGTTGATTAAAGTCTAACGTTGCCCTGACTCTATTAGCGATTACCTTAGTAAATACTTTGTAGGCAACGGATAGTAAGCTGATCGGCCTGTAATTTTTCAAGTCCTTGGCGTCTCCCTTCTTATGAATTAAGATAATGTTTGCATTCTTCCAAGCTTCTGGTACAGACGAGGTCATAAGGCATTGCGTATACAGGGTGGCTAGTTTCTCTAGCACGATGTCCCCTCCATCCTTCAACAGATCTGCTGTTACCTGATCCTCCCCAGCTGCTTTTCCCCTTTTCATTGCTTCTAAGGCTTTCTTTACTTCATCTTTCGTTACTGGCGGGATGACGCATTGCTGTGCACTGCTGTCTTTCTCATTGGCGCTCTGATTACATTGGCTACTGTACAGGTCTGTGTAGAACTCTTCGGCTACGTTAACTATCTTATCCATATTGCTAATGACATTGCCCTGCTTGTCTCTTAATGCATACATCTGGTTTTTACCTATGCCTAGTTTCCTCTTCACTGTTTTTAGGCTACCTCCGTTCTTTATAGCATGCTCGATTCTCTCCATATTAAACTTCCTTATGTCGGCTACCTTGCTCTTATTTATTAACTTTGATAGCTCCGTTAGCTCTATTCTATCTGTAGTGTTAGATGCCTTCATGTTTTGGCGCTTCTTAATCAGATCTTTCGTCACCTGAGATAGCTTCCCGGTATCTTTTCGAACTGTCCTACCGCCTACTTCTACTGCGCACTCCGTAATTATTGATGTCAGGTTATCGTGCATTGAATGAACATCAAGATCATCTTCCTCAGTTAAAGCCGAGTATCTGTTTTGCAGCGCTATCCTAAACTCCTGTGCTTTCCCTCTTACGGCTAACTCGTTAATGGTCTTCTTCTTCGCTAGCTTCTTCCGTTCCCTCTTCAAGTCTAAGCTAATTCTAGACCTTACCATTCTATGGTCGCTGCAACGCACCCTTCCGAGTACGGCCACATCCTTAATGATGCCAGGTTTAGTGCATAGTATGAAGTCGATTTCATTTTTAATCTCACCATTGGGGCTCTTCCAGGTCCACTTCCTGTTTTCTCGTTTGCGGAAGAAGGTATTCATGATCCGTAAATTATTTCTATCCGCGAATTCGACTAATAACTCTCCCCTGCTATTTCTAGAGCCTATCCCATAGTCACCTACCGCGTGGTCGTCAGCCTGCTTCTTGCCCACCTTCGCATTGAAGTCACCCATCAGTACAGTGTACTGTGATTTTACTTTATTCATTGCTGATTCTACGTCCTCATAGAAGTTTTCAACGGCCTGGTCATCATGGCTGGATGTGGGTGCGTAGGCCTGCACCACTTTCAGCTTGTACCTCCTATTCAGCCTAATTACTATAGCTGCTACCCTCTCGTTAATACAGTAGAACTCCTCTACGTTGCCAGCTATATCCTTATTAATGAGGAAACCCACACCTAGTTCTCGTCTATCCTCTAACCCGCGATAGCACAGTATGTGTCCGTCCTTTAGTACTGTATACGCCTCACCTGTCCTCCTAACTTCGCTAAGCCCTATCACATCCCATTTAATTCCCGCTAGTTCCTCGAACAGCACTGCTAGGCTAGCCTCACTAGCTAATGTTCTAGCGTTAAACGTTGCCAGGTTCAGATTCCAATGGCGGCCTGTCCGGAGCCAGAGATTCTTAGCACCCTCCGCTGCGTCACAGGTCTGACCGCCGCCGTGGTCAGTTGCTCTGCAGCCGCTGGGGACTGAGGGCCGAGGGTTAATTGGTTTGATCATAGAAGGTTGTGGCCAAGTACTACACCAGGGTGGCCAAATCCTGTTCTGGTGAGAGAGTGCGTTGTCGGTTCTGGTCACCGAGATAAGGCCGCACTCCAGGCCTGGTTATGCAATTCCATCGACACGCGGTTTTTTTTTTTAAACCCGGTGGAGAATTGCGCGGCACCAGGATTTGAACCCCGGTCCTCTTGCACGCGAGGCGGATGTTCTACCTCTACGCCATCGCTGCACTCCCTCCTATACTCTCCCCTAAAAATTTTCAATCATGGCGGGACACCTTAATCAAGGGCGTTCCACCATCTCTAATTCGACCATGTCAACTTCAATAACTCAATGGAACTGTAGAGGCTTTAAGGCCGCACTAAACGGACAATTTTCGCAGATCTACCTTGAAACCTTCGAGTCCCTACCAGCCGTGGTTGCCCTCCAGGAGCCAGGCCTGGGCGCCACACTTTCAAATTACACGACGTTCCAACAGGATCCCGCGTCTGGTCTTCTCGTTCGCAAAACCTACACAGCCAACTTGGTGGATCTCGACCTCCAGCTCGAGTATTCCTATGTAATGGTGACTGTCCTACCACTCCGCCGCAGGGACCCACCATTGCATATACTCAACGTGTACTGCTCTCCCAAACTCAAGAGAGTGTCAAGTGACTTTTGCAGACCTCTTTAACCGCGCGCTAAGAGTAGCGGGTCGCGATCCCCTGCTGATTGTGGGCGACTTCAACGCACCCAGTCAGCTGTGGGGGTATCGCAAGGAGGAGTCGCGCGGACGTAAGCTGGTGGAGCTTAATTACGTCCTTCACACGGGCCCCGTCCACCCAACCCGGCTAGGAAACTGTGACACGGGATACGTGTCCGGACTTGACCTTCACTCGCAACATACGACACGCAGACTGGCTCAACACCGAGGAGACCCTCGGTAGCGACCACTGCCTCCTTAACACTACACTACGCACACGCTCCATCAAGCGTCCCAGAACACAAGCCCGTATCCCAGATCGGACGAAATTGAGGCAAAATTTTTGACTCACTTGATAATACAGGTACCATTTCTGAGCAGGGCTACCCAGCATGGTCCCAACAGCTGTTGACACACCTTTTCTCGCATGAAACTCAGATCCAGCTCTCAGAGGCGGTCACGGACATGGATAACCACCTTCTACGCCTCTGGGAAGCCCGTCGCAGCCTCGTCCGCCATTGGCGACGCCAGAAACACAATTTAAAGCTCGAATTGCCAAGCTTACCCAGAAAGCGGCAGAGTATACGCGGCCCAACTCGCCGACTCCAACTGGTGGATGGATGCAACACGGCCGCGCGACAAATGCCCAGCCGCAACACATGGCGTCTATTTTGAGCCCTAATCGACCCAACCCAAACACGAGCCGAAACACAACATTTGCAGCGAGCCATGCACGCTTTCCCTGGCAACACGGCTCAACTGGCACAGAAACTTCAGGACCAGTATCTGTATACAGCCCAATACTCCCGTGGATCTGCGTACTCTTATGCAGGCAGAGAGAACACGGAGCTGGATCAACCTTTCCAGCTCCATGATCTGCGGGCGGCTCTCGCCAAAATGAAACGGGGCACTGCGCCAAGAAGGGACATATATCACCGTCAAGCTTTTGGCGAACCTCCCCGACTTGGCATACCAGTCCCTCCTCGACTACATCAATGCAATTTGGCACGGGCACACCTCCCTGCCAATCGACTGCTAAACGGCTCTGGTCACTTTTATTCCTAAAGCAGGCAAACCAATTGACACAGATAACCTCCGCCCAATCTCTCTCACCTCCTGTATGGGCAAACTAATGGAGACGATGGTGCGGGACCGGTTATCTGCATATCTTGAACACTAACATATGTCTGCGAGCATCATGTTCGGATTCCGTCCACAAAGTTCCGCACGGGATATATTCCTGCAACTCAATCGGGAAGTCCTTGACACCCTCGAATGCCCCCATAAGTACCGAGTAGTACTCGCCTTCGATCTTAAACGGGCATTTGACAATGTAACACGCGAGATCATACTCACTAACCTAAGCCAGACCGACTCTGTCCTCATTCCGATACATATGCCAATTTCTAACGGATCGTCAATCCTACATCCGCATCCAAGATAGAGAGCATGGTCCTTACCTACTGCGCACGCGGGGAACCCCCCAAGGCGCGGTACTTTCCCCGCTGCTCTTCAATCTGACTATGATGCACCTGGAGGCCCAGCTGGGTGGTGTCGCCGGCGTGCAGCACGCCCTGTACGCCGATGACATCATTCTGTGGGCCACGCATGGCAGCACAGGGGACATTGAAACGAGCCTGCAAACAGCGGCGACGATAGCACACCGATAACACTTCTGCTGGGTCTAGTTGGTGCATGGTGATACAGATGGACGATTTGCGCAAAACATTCGACGAACCACATACACGGGAGATACACAAGGACTGGCGCAATTGGTGATACAGATGGACGATTTGCGCAAAACATTCGGCGAACCATATTGCGCCAGTCCTTGTGTATCTCCCGTGTATGTGGTTCGTCGAATGTTTTGCGCAAATCGTTCATCGATAGTAGACCGCTACGCACGCCGCTGTGGTCTTTAATGTTCCCCTCAAAAATCGAAAATTGTCCACCTCCGCCACTCACAAAAGTGAACAAATAAAATCTCTCTTTCTCTTGTGAGTGGTCCCATACGCGAAACTGATTAGATACGGGTGCTCGGACTCTAAACCCACAAGCACAGGCGGCCAGACACTACATTGGCCAAACTCCATGAAGTGGGGGACCAGGTGGGCCGCATGGTCCGCCGGGTTTCCAACAAACGCGGGGGGTTACGAAGTGAGGATGCCTTGCGGCTGGCAAACGCCTTCGTAACCAGTCGAATTCTCTATTCGACTCCTTATCTCCACTTACGGAAACAAGAGGAGGATGCCCTTGAGGCCATCCTTTGCAAAATTATTAAACGTGCCGTTGACCTCCCCATCACTATACTTCAAACAGCCGGCTTATAGCCCTGGGGGTGGTGAATACTTTCCGGGAGCTCCGGGAGGCGCACCTTACAAACCAGTACACGCGCTAGTCACAAACGGAGTCGGGTCGCCGCCTTCTTGCTCGACTCCATATCCAACACACCACTCCCATGGAAGACAGGTTTCACATCCCACAACTGTGGAGACACGCCCTCCATGTGCGGCCTCTTCCAGCCAACATGTCACACGAAGACCACAATGGTCGGCGCCTGGCACGAGCGGAAGCCCTAGCCCGACAATATGGCAACAAAACATACTACGTGGACGCCTCCGGCCCTCACCACGGGGGATGGTACACAGTCGCGGTAGTTCACAAAAGCAACACAGTTAACGTCCTCACTTTCAGAGCTCGCAGGGCAACACAAGCAGAAGAGGTCGCGATTGCTCTCGCGGCCTCACATTCCGATTCAAAATACATAACCACCGACTCGCGAGGGGCCTGTCGGAACGTCGAACAAGGCCGCACCCCCTTCATAGCCTATATTGAATCTACGAAAATTGCACACGGGATAACGACCCCGCACACCGTTACCTTATATGGGCCCCTGCTCATCAGGGGGTGGCAGGAAACGAGGCAGCAGACGCAGCCGCCCACGCGCTCGTTCACCGGGTTGTTTCCTCCTCCCCACCCGACCCGATTTTAATCCGGTAGATATTCGAACCCGACCGCGGCGGCTGCGTTTTTATGGAGGCAAAACGCTAAGGCGTCCGTGTGCTGTGCGATGTCAGTGCACGTTAAAGATCCCCAGGTGGTCGGAATTATTCCGGAGCCCTCCACTACGGCACCTCTTTCCTCCTTTCTTTTTTCACTCCCTCCTTTATGCCTTCCCTTACGGCGCGGTTCAGGTGTCCAACGATATATGAGACAGTTACTGCACCATTTCCTTTCCTCAAAAAGCCAACTTCAGTTTCACCCACGCCACCTATCTGTCACTCGGTCCGCCGCATAGCCCGTGCAAAAGCTCTCCACGAATACTACGCCGTATGGGTGGACGCAGTCTACAAGGGCGAAAACGCGGCAATTGCAGTCGTTGACCACACACTCCAACCCATCGCCACTCTTCACCTTTCTGCTACATCCACCCCGGAATCCACGAAAGAGGCAACAATCGCGCTGCTCTTACAGACACTAATGCCCGGTACGTCCTTACCGACTCAATAATAATAATAACAATTGGTTTTTGTGGAAAGGAAATGCCGCAGTATCTGTCTCATATATCGGCGGACACCTGAACCGCGCCGCATGGGAAGGAATAAAGGAGGGACTGAAAGAAGAAACGAAGAAAGAGGTGCCGTAGTGGATGGCTCCGGAATAATTTCGACCCCCTGGTGATCTTTAACGTGCACTGACATCGCACAGCACACGGGCGCCTTAGCGTTTTTACTCCATAAAAACGCGGCGGCTGCGTTTTTATGGAGGAAAAACGTAAGGCGCCCATGTGCTGTGCGATGTCAGTGCACGTTAAAGATCCCCAGGTGGTCGAAATTATTCCGGAGCCATCCACTACGGCACCTATTCTTCCTTTCCTTCACCCCCTCCTTTATCCCTTCCCTTACGGCGCGGTTCAGGTATCCGAAGATATATGAGACAGATAATGCGCCATTTCCTTTCCCCAAAAACCAATTATTATTATTATTATCCTCAGCTCGGCCCCCCCATGAACCCGCCCCGCCATGCGGAGCTGATCCGAGTGCCTGTGCACCTCCCCCCCCCCCCCGGCAACTAAGAAGCGGCCGTGGCCCTCGCACTCGCACAGCCGAGCGTGGACACCGTGGTCACCGACTCAAAGACAACCTATGGAGGCTTCCGCAGGGGGTAATCTCCTCCGCGGCCCGAGCCATTCTAGCCAAGAGCAAGCCTCCGGGAAGAGCCATAGAGCTCGTGTGGGTCCCGGCTCGCTGGCAGGTAGCAGGCAACATCATCGCCGACTACCATGCCCGAGAAATGTCAATCTGGGCCTAGCACGAGCCGGAAGAACTACCGCACCCGGTTACCAGCTTTCGGGGCACTACCCGGATGTACCGCGAGGAAAGGTGCAGACTGCCAGAACCGCACCCCAAACTCACCAGGCAACAAATAACAGACGATCCTGCGTCGAGCGCAGGCGGGATAGCTTGCGCATCCCGTACTGATGAACCGCATGTAGCCTGCGGAACACGATATGCTCTGTCCTTTTTGCAAACGAGAAAAGGGCACCCTGCCTCACGTCTTGGCAGAGTGCACAAAACTCAAGACCCCCCATCCCCAACCCCTTGAGCGATGGGAGACCTTGTAATCCAGACCCGCCCTACCGATTCAGCTCGCACTGACGGACAGGGCCGGGCCAGGAGCTGCTGGAAATATGGGACCCGTAACTAGGGAACCACCCCGTCTGGTGCCTGCGTGCACCACCGACTTATTTCGGGCTTAATAAATGTTGATTCATCATCGATTCCAAAGGCTGCTTGGCATGTTTTCCAATTCTTTGAAATCATTTGGGGCTTCGTCCAGTTCATTCAAATGATATGGAAGTTTGATCAAGCTTTTGATCAAGTGCCATATATCAAGCCTAGGCTTTAAACCGGCCAAGCGTTGTCCTTGGCTCGCGCGTCCATCGTCCACATGTGCCTGCGTGCTCTTGCGTTTGTAAGCGCGCGGTCACACAAAGCCGACCACGCGTTCGAAATTCGGCTGGCACTATAGTAAATTGCCGCGCGCTTTTGCTTTTCGGAACCCAACCTGAGCGAAGACAGCGCCGTGTTCCTCTACTGGCGGCGGAATTCATAGGCCCGTTTCACATGTTGCGACTGGACCGAAAATATCCGGTGTAGTCGGTGAGGCCGCAGTGCGATTTTCGGTCACTGCTTTCACAAGACACACCGACACAACGAATTCGGTCGGACGAACAGGCAAGGTTTCTTGTTTGCGTAGGCAACCCATCATTAAACGCGACAGAAACATCACACGGAATGTGTTGATGATTTTATGACCAGCGTGTTTTTAGATGCAAGGCATTATTCCCTATATATGTTTTGATTAGAATAAACTGTTTTGCTTCCACCGCGGTAACAGCTCCCACGTGACTGCACGTCGCACGCCGTCTTGGCGCTCCCCAATGTTCCGTCGCAGAGCGAACACACCGACGATTATGTTCAATGGTAGGCAGTTTTAGCAATGATCAAAGCGGCGCCGTGGTTGCCTAAACGAGCGGAAGCGTCGTGCTTGTCTCGCGGGCTAACCCGCTTACAGGCGTGTTTGCTGTCAACAGAAATCTAAGCACGCGCGGCAGGAATCGTTTAATCCAAGTGAAATGCCGGTGCAGTATCGGGCGCTGCAGTAGTGATTAGAGTATAATACTAATGATCCATCGCATGCGGAAACAGGACAGCGCGTCGGCGGGCCCTCAATGCATGTGTACTTGAGTACATCTTGCGAAGGCGAAGGTGGTAGACGCCATTTCACACACGAACTAGCCTTGTGTCGTACATATTCGGTAGCAGTGCGGCTCTGCAGATTACAGACCACGACTGTAGACCCCGGCGGCCGCGCAATAGCGTTACGTGCCCCATCGATGCGCATCAAAGCTGTGGCGTGTTAGTGGTTCGCTTTTTTTTTTTAAGTTTGCCCGATCAATTACGAGGAGTCGCTCGGAGAGGGCGCTGTACACTGGAGTCGGTTAGAGTTACTATATAGGCAACTCTAGCGTCCGCAGCGCCCTCTGGCTCAGGTTGTCCCCCCTATTACAGTGCACCACTTTCGCGCGAATAAAAGTTGATTTCCAAAGTACAGCGTGAGAGGCTGACTGTTGAACACGCGGGGAGAAAGGCTGCTGCGATGGCAGAATGGTTTAAAGCAGCGGCAAGCAAAGCTGGTACTTTTGCACCGCCGCGGATTCGAATCCCGCTCGGGGACATATTAATTCGGCGCTCCCAAAATAAATTTCTGCAAGTTTGGAATGTTCCACCACTCCTCTGCTCTTGCATCTATAGATTGGAGACAATGTTATCTATTGCCAGGGCAATGTTTTATAACATTGTGGGGGTTCTTACCAGGCCGTTGAGCCGCCTTTGAGGTCTCGGCCGTTCTCACGCCGGTGCAGCGGAAATGCGAAATAAACACAACACGGAACAGGACGCTTTGTCCGGGGCCAAACGTTTGTTGGGTTCTCCCATAATCGCTGGCTGCTGGATCTACGACCCTTGCCATCTGGCTTGGTCGTGCGGCTGACGGGGCAAAATGGCGACAACAAAGGGGGAAGGGACGTAATCACCTGACGTCCTCTCACTTTCACGGCTCGCCGTCGTCTCTCCCGGCCACGGCCGGAACCCGCCGAACTCGGCGCACTTGCCCGTTGTCACTTTCTGCCAATCAGCGACCGCTTCGGCGGCGCGCGCTTGCGACCGATTTGAGGAAGGCGGCGGCGCAGCGCTCTTCGAGCTGACCTTCTGGCTACTCGCCCGTGAGGAAGGAGGAAAGGATCCGCTGTCCTGCGCGTCTCCACGGCGTGCCTCGCCGGCCAGGGAAGAATACGGCACTCCGAAACTCCCACAACATACCAAATTATTTCATCACCTCCATGGAGGCAGCATGCGCATATCTTCAAAAAAGTGCCATTTAAAGCATGCACGGCACCAAAACCTCTGGGGATTTCATGCTTTTACCTATCTTTGGAAAGAAGTGGGCGATATTTCTCACCAGGTCTTCATGCGAGGTGGACAAACAGGACACGCCAACGTCTGCTGCAGCAAAATGAGCTGCACCAATGGTTCATGTTCATATGGTGACACTACAAGGAAAGCACCATACAACTTGGCATGTTCATTTTTTAATAAACATAAACTTTGTCTGTAAATGCAAAGACACGAGATAAATTACACAAAAACAGAGGCAGGGCAAGGCAATTGTCAAAAACAAGGGCTGCTTTCTATTACAAAGTTTGTGTGTATAAATACATGTTGATGCATGAAGTGAGATCATGGGACATCATAATGCCTTCGGGAGAGTTCGGCTTTGCCTTCGTACACAAATTTCGGTGAGCAAAAGAATTCAGTCATTTCATGACACAACAAGCTAATCAACAAGCCAGAATTACACATTTGCTTCCGCAGACCACCATAATTTTCACTCTACAAATTCCGTGCATGCTGCACCAGTGCCGTTTTTTTTAAACTGCCAACGCAACCGCCTAACACAGGGCACACATTCCGACTACAACATGAGAATGATTCCTCCTGATTAAGACATTTGGTGCCTAGGCGGTCGTTCGTGCTTATTTACTAACTGCTCATGGAACTTATCTGGTCAGGTCACCAAGCAATACCTGTGTAGCCACACTGCACAAAACCTGGTTCCAGCAGCAACAATGGTAAAAGGGATTGTTATCGAACTTGGCTTGCTATCACACTATGCAAGGTATCCAAAAATGTGTTGTGCCCCTGATGGAAAGTGGCAGTGTTCCAATGAACAGGCAGGCGATGAAAAAAAATGGCAGTGTTTGCAGATGTGGTGAAGGGATGACAGTTTGCACTGGGAGCACGTACAGTGCTGCTGAAACTATTTCCCGTCTGTACTCGCATAAGGGCTTTTGTTTTTTTGACACGCCATATCAGTTCATCAGCAAAAAAATGCTGTGTGCCAGATTTTTTTAAACTGAGTTAATTGCAAGCAGCAGTTTCATAAACAAAAGGTGATAAGCTACTGCTGTGGGCACTTGCCGCATGGCATATGTCTAACAAGCAGTCCAGCAAATGCTATGTCTGGCAAACAGCCAAGGTTTGAACCAACGTATTTCATGATAGGGTGACTCGTCTTCACCAGCTACGCCATGCACCTCCAGCAAATGCTATGTCTGGCAAACAACCAAGGTTTGAACCAACGTATTTCATGATAGGGTGACTCATCTTCACCAGCTACGCCATGCACCTTTAGGAATGAACATCTAAAAGTAAGTCCTGCATTTTCTTTTTCTTTGTTTTGAGTGCAGCCCTTACTTGAGCATGTACGGTACTCAAGAGTGACCAGGACCACACAAAACAGGCAACCAACAAGCTCACTACACTCTGAACCTTGCTACGTGCTGCTCCTTCCGAGGACTTGGAAAACGTGCGCGCCACGGAGCCAAGCGAGCAGCCCTTCCATAAAAGGAGGGATATTATATTAATGGCTACTGCAGCAATAGTACATGCTTTTGCCATCTACATTAGCGAAGCCAGCCTTGGTACTTAATGCTCATAGTGCAAGTGCCAGATGCCAACTCGTGCGCTCTTTCAAAAGACTTCAGAACTTACCACACTGGATAAGACTGCGCCCAAGACTCTTCCTGTGCCTGCTCAATGCCAACGCCTTTCTTTTCAAGTTCACTCGGTTCAAAACAAACATTCACTTTTTCTCAATGAGTGCTCGTAACAAAAAAAAAAGACACCCTTCTGTGTGAATGCAGGACAACAGCCTTCCTCCCCACACTAGAGAGAATAAGTATCAAAAAAAAAAAAACTGAAATGTCCACAGGTTCTGAATGAGCAACAGCAGCATTTGTCCCCTCGGTGTCAAGTCTGCTATATACATGTGTAGTGCTGCTGCTGCTGAGGTGTGGGCAATGACCTTGACGGGGGCACTCTTCAGGCCAGCTGCTCAGGCCAGTGCAGTGGCTGACTGGGCGACTGTTCCAGCAGTCGTGGTATGGTACACGGACTCCCTGCCGACTGTCATGATGAACTTGATGGCGTTTGTGCCTGCATGCAAGAAGAAGGACACAAAAGTCTATCAATCACCAGTGCAGCCCTGCAAGTAGACTTGCCAGCTGTAGGGGACATAAGAGGGTTATGTATAAAAAGCATCCGGAACAAATTTTCCCAGACATGACTGTACGTCGCAGCGCGCTCACACCGCGCATGCGCAGTGGTGGCAGGTGTGATCTTCAAGATACGCCAAGTGCCAGTCGTTTGCGAGCGTTCATTCAGGCCAGATCATGTTTTTAGTGGCCCCCTGTCAAGTGACTGGGTGCAAGCACAAAATGCAGCGATGACTGGACAGCGGTGCGCCATCAAATTTCGTGTTGGACTGGGGAAATCAGGTACGGAGACGTTGGGCATGATTCGCCAAGTGTTCAAGAATGAAAGCATGCCACAAACTGCAGTTTGCAAGGCGCAGTTTGTTGGAACAGTCGAGCGTGTCTTTGCACGAAACTTCTGCTGCACTTTCACTCACTTCGTCGGGCTCATCTTTGAATAGAGGCTCATCGCGACCGTGCACCGCTGCCACGATGTCTTCGTCTGTGGCGGCTACTTCACACACAATGCCGTAGGAGTCTGCGGCGACGAGCTTATCTCGTACTGGTCCTTGAAACGCTGAATACAACCGTTCAGTGGGTTGAAACCATCATGCCCCAAAATGTTCACAAGGCACCTGGCCTTGGCTTGCAATATCGAGCAACTCACAGGAATGCTCTGTGCTCGGACCTCGCAAAACCGTTCAAACAAAACTGCGACATCTTTGTACTTTGACGCACGAATCCGCTTCCTTGCAAGCGACACGGAGTCTTCCTGCAGCTGTTGTCGCAACTTTTCGCTGTTCTTCCAAATAGCGGACACAGTAACGTCGGCGACACCGTACTTTGTTGCCACCGTAGCCTTTTTCAAACTGCTCTCGACGTCCCTCACAGTGCTCTGCTTGGTTTCGAGAGCTTGCAGTTTCCTGGCTTTTGGAGGAGCAGACGCCATCGGAACTGGACAGCCGAGACTTGCTGACGTTGTCAACTTTAGTGCTACACGCGACGACACATATCTCCTTAGGGGCTCAGGTGTGACAAGACGCTGCGGCACGCGCGCGTGGTACGACCAGCGATTGCAGCGTCATGCCGTGCGCCCGCCACCGCCTGCCGCCGCCGCTCCAGCATGCTCATCTGGCCGTGCCATCACGTGCTTTCAAGTTTTGTCCAATCAGTGTACCCAACGGAGGCGCATCGGAGAGTGAGAGGAAAAATGCCTGCTTTGCGACTTTTTTTTTTTTTCTATCCTCTCCTGCCTTCCGCCTTGCCTTGAACCACGCTGACAATGCACCCCGGCCCTGCCTGCTGCCCCTTCTTGTGTAATCTGGGAAGCACACTCCTCGCGCCCGCTGGTACCCATGGGCCCGTGCCGGTACACGGGCCGCCAGGCTTCCCAGAAACTGTACTATATGCGGTCTCTGGTTACGCGTTGCCGTGTATTAAGCGGTATGCCATACATTGAACTCTATGGGAAGTGAAGCGGTTGTCACAAAAAGCCGAATAGAATGCAGTCCTGCATTATAAGCAGTTACGTTATAAATGGTCTAAGCTGTATTTGTTCTCGGGCCTAAATTGCAAGCATATTACGCTGTTTCCTGCACTCAACATACGCATAACAGCAGGAATGTTGACGATCACTAGATGCACTCAGCGATAAGCCAAGAGAGTTTCATTTTCTCGTAGTTTCGTTTTCAGAGCTTCGTCGCCATCCTGCGATGACAGCAGCTATCGGCTGCTGCGCATATCAACCAGCCAGCCAAGTCTGCCGTTTAGAACAATGACTGCCGTGTCATTTCTCTTTGTTGTTTTTCAAAGGCATCTTGCCACTCAGGCATTAATGCGCGTTTCCCTCACTACCAATTGTGTGGCGTTTCCGTTCTTACATCCAGCGGGCCTTAACTGTGTGCTTGTAATGCGCTGTTCACAGTTTGAGCGGCGCCACATGCAAGAAAGCCCCAGCACTACCGCATCAAACACTGAAAGAAGCCGGTTTACCATTATAAAGCCGTTCTGGTTTCGACACTCCCGACTGCATTCACGAATTAAAGCATTTGATGGAACAGCGAAAAATTGCCATTGCCGCACAGTTTTTTTTAGGTATGGGGGGCGGGGGGGATGATTCGGATAATTCGGACGTATTTTTCACTCTCTTGGTTTTACTGTATATGTAGCAATATATGGCAGTGCAACCATCCTCAGCCTTCCAGATGCCTAACCAATACAATACCTCCTCATGCTTCACTAAGTGCTACTGAAGAAGCATGGCTTGTTACCGAGAGAAGAGACACACACGGACGAAGCTGGAACACAACTGATAGTTGGTGCATGCTTCACTTAGTGGGTTTGCAGCTAAGCATGCTTATTTCCACATAAATTAGTTTATAAATGGGCATTCTAAAAAAAAAGAAATGCAATACTACTCATAAGACACAGCATAAACAAGTAATGGCACAGTGCAATGCACTTTCCGGAGTGGTTCCTTCCACAATATGATGCAGCACCCCGTGTGCACTGGAGCTTTCACCTGCTGCAATCAATCTTTGAAAATGCAGACTGCATCATTTCCTCCCGAAAAATCAACAACATGCAACATTAACTCTGCTCAGACCTCATTCTCCCTTTCTCCAAAATGATAACAAAGAGCTGAAACCTGAACTGCTAAAGATGAGGTCATCCTTGTGTGTGATAACAAAGAGCTGAAATCTGGCTGAATTGCTAAAGATGAGGTCATCCTTGTGTGCCTTGCTTTTCCTTCGCCTTTGTCTATTTAACTGGTTTTCTCTTAAAAAGGCACAACGAAGAATATGGATTATGGTGGCCAACACTTGTCCTCTTTGCTGAAGTTGCATGCCATACAAGTCACCTGCCAAGCTATAGAATTCAACCAGTTTAAAAACAAGGAACTTCAAGGCAAGTGCGGTATTCCCTTGTAGAAAGGTATATTCAGCAGCCTCTGTGATTAGACCAAGACTACGTACAGGTTGCAGGGAGAAGTTGTCATAGACGTCCATGAGGTCTTCTATGGAGTACTCTTCGAGAACAACAAATCCTTCAAGGCGTGGGCTGAGGCGCCGGCTGCAGTCGAGGCAATGAACCACGTGTTTCTTGTCGACCTCTTTCACCAGAAGGATGTTGAACACCTCCACCTGAAACAAGCCTTGATTGATGAGCAGGTAGATTGCACCAAGGACCTAACTGTAGTGACTGCTAACTCAGAACTAAACTAGACGTGGTCTTCTTGAATAACAGCAAGCATCCTTAGGCTAAGTGTCTGTTACCTTGCGAGCAACATCTGGTACTCTTTTGTTATAAAGGAACAAGAAAAGGCAGAATATAGAAAAAGAAACAAGAAAGGAACCTCTAGAATGCTGTACTGTTACATATCTGTGCAGGCTCCTCTATGTTTGAACTAATGCAAGTGGGAAAAGATTGGGTGGTTTATGAGGGTTTAATGTCCCAAAGTGACTCAGGCTATGAGCGATGCCGTAATGAAGGGCTCTAGAAATTGCGACCACCTGGGGTTCTTTAACGTGCAGTGACATCACACAGTACACAGGCCTCTAGAATTTCGCCTCCATCGAAATTCGACCTCTGCATCCGGAATCTAACCCGCGTCTTTCGGGTCAGCAGCCGAGCACCATAACCACCGAGCCACTGTGGCAGCCGCAAGTGGAAGAAAAGAGTAAAATTTCACTGTCAATATAACTCTTAGAATCTAAAATTGTTGCTCTTGTTGTGCCACACAAGTGTTTCTTCAGTCAAGAGATCAAGGATGGCAGACTGCTGGGCAGACAAATGCAAACAAATGCTGGCTTTATCTTGCCAGCACACAAGAAGCAAGACCAAACAAAAGAATGAATAACCACTCACCTCACAGTTTGCGCAGTAGTGGGCAATTTCATTCTTGGCCCGCCCGTGCCAGCGAATCTCCTTGCCGAGCCCCTTGACGAACTCCACCACCACCTGGCAGTGCCTCAGAGTCCGAAGGAGGCAGTACCTACACAGAGGCCGCAGGGCCAGATGATATCATGAACAATGGCACAGTTTGCTGACAGTTCCTGAATGTAATCGTTTCACTCCACTTTTGCATAAACTCCACATGTTTCACTTGTCACTTCACTTCCGCTTTATAAAGTGTTTGTGACTTTAGCTTCCGTTTTTCATTTAATCACATCACAGCATGTTGCACATGTTCTGAAGCATGTATTGGCAACTTGCAGCACCCCATGTCCAGTGCTTGGGACAGTCCCTCCACTAAAATAGCACCTTAGTGTTGGACAAAGCATGCACAAGTCACAGTGTCTTATTTCAGCACACAAGAAATGTTAAGGCAGAGACTTGGGCAAGTTGGTACATCATACTTAACAAGGAAGAAGGAATACAGGAAGAAGGAAGGAAAAACACACTTTAGCACGCTGTGCCGTCGTGTTCTTTCTCATCCCGTGTTTCAGCGCTTTTTTCCTTATTTAATATGTAAAAAGTGCAACTGAAGGTGGTTACATTTTTTTGAACAACATTTTTTTGTCCATTTTTCTCTCCATAGCAGCGTCCCTCCAATTTTCTCCCCCTCCGGCTTCTCTTCTTCCTCCGGTTTTCTTTTTATCTTCTTCATCCATCTCTTATCTCTCTCGTGGCTTGGCTTGGCTTGGTATGGCGCAGCGGGGCTTGGTGCCATCCGCTCAAGCACTAAGCCAAGGCAAGCCAAGGCAAGCCAAGCCGCCTACAACTACAACAGGCTCTAGCTGCACGGTGGCTCAGGGTGGGCTCCCTTGATGGCTCTCACTGTAAAGCTATGTGCAAATGTGTCACATGGTAGCACAAGTATGAGCAGATGTTACTGAGTATGGAGGCTCACTTGATCAGTTCGAAGAGTTGTGGCTCGGAGACCTTGAGGTTGCGTGCCAGGTTCCAGGAGAGGTGGACCATGGGCACAATAGACTTGAAAGCCTGCAGCTTGTTCCATTCATACCGCTCAAGCCCCAGCCGGAACTGTGTGCCGTTCAGAGGCCCGACGTTCCACGCAATGTTGTTGCACCAGCCCACAGCCTGAACCCAGTGTACCGTGCCAGCATTCACCCACACAAGGTCTCCTGGGCGTTGCAAGAACCGATAGACCGGGATGCGTGCTGCCATGAGGTCCTCCATCAGAGGCCACCAAGATCCTGGATGCGAAAAAAAGAAGAGCAGGAAAGAAAACAAAAGACATTGCGTTACAAAGGGCCCTGATGGTTATAAATGATACACCTCAGCTGGAAAAAGCAGTGGCAGGGATCCAAATGTCTTCACATAGCATCCAGCTCCCCATTCTACAGCTCTGTTCAACAACTGAGGCTTCATCCCATAATCAGAGAATACAGTACTGCACCAGAATGAGGCATTCATGTGCAATGCAACAATATCTGCAACATGTTACTGAAGCACTGCAGTCTGTAAACCAGTACACTTATAGCTGGAGTCAGCTTTTTCTGGGCCAGCAAGGGATGCGAGTAGCGGGGCTGACTCATGCGTTGCAGTATACCGTATACGCTTAGTGTTACGACCTTTGTAGAGTTTCTTTAGCATGTGCTAAAGGGGGGGGGGGGGGGGGGGGGGGGGGGCATTTTATTTAGAGTGAACTTTTTATCGGGGGCCGGCCTGCGTATGGTGCTGGTCCGGGTGCTGACGTATACGTAGCAACATACACTATACCTATATTGCGCGTTATGACCTTTGTGGAGTTTTCTAAGTTGCGCTCGCGAAATCCCCGCGTAATTTGCGCACCCCCTTCATAGAGCCTTAATTTCTGAATAAAAAGTGTGCAAATTATGCGCGTAAATACAGTATTTTGTATCTCTCGGTGAAGAAAGATTTTCATACCACAATCCCATGATAACAAAATTTGCTGCAATGCCGGTCCGCATACTGTCTCCCATATTATGAATAACAGCATCAAAAAAGCGCTCAAATTGAGTAAACTGCCACAGTGCGCTTGCGTGGCTGCAGCGACGGTGTTGGCGCCTGGCAACCTTGCAGCCGTCACGACTTTAGCCACCTTTAACCGGCGCTAGCCACCCACCGTACCGCACAGCGCGTGCCCTCTGTGATCGGTTCCGCGGGACAGTGCTCGCAGAGGCCGTGCCTGGACGCAGCGACACCATCAGGGGGCGACACTAGACTGATCATCCTTAGGCCTGTGAAGCAGTGTGTGTGTGTGTGTGTGTGTGTGTGTGTGTGTGTGTGTGTGTGTGTGTGTGTGTGTGTGTGTGTGTGTGTGTGTGTGTGTGTGTGTGTGTGTGTGTGTGTGTGTGTGTGTGAGAGAGAGAGAGAGAGTGTGTGTGTGTGTGAGAGAGAGTGTGTGTGTGGTGTGTGTGCGTGCGTGCGTGCGTGCGTGTGCGCGCGTGCGTGCGTGTGTGTGTGTGTGTGTGTGTGTGTGTGTGTGTGTGTGTGTGTGTGTGTGTGTGTGTGTGTGTGTGTGTGTGTGTGTGTGTGTGTGTGTGTGTGTGTGTGTGTGTGTGTGTGTGTGTGTGTGTGTGTGTGTGCGTGTTTATGAGCAGCAGTTGGCATGTTTGCTCTTCAAAAGATGTCTCCGCCAGCCAAAAAATGAGATTTTTGTTGCTGCAAGAGAAGGCTGCCATCATTGCCCAAGCAGGAAAAGGCAGGAAAAAAAGGATGTCGTCGACGTGCAGCTCTCTGTCTACAATTTTGAAAAGTAAGGCAGCCATTCCCGGTGCACTTGAGAATGGTGCTCGAGCACAGCACAAAACAGTGACGGCTGCGGCATTCCCAGACGTCGACAAGGCGGTGTTTGCCTGGTTTTGTGAACAGCGCGCGAACAAAGTGCCTCTGTCTGGCAAAGTGCTGCAACAGAAGGCTCTGGGCTTCGCATGCGTGCTCGGGCATGAACAATTCAGAGCAATTGCTGGCTGAGCTGCTTTAAAGCCCGTCACGATATTGTGGCCAAAGTGATCTCGGGCGAAGCAGCAGGAGTGGACTTGGTGGCAACGTCGACGTGGTAGCTGACTGCCGAAGAAATCCTGGGGCAGTACGAACCCTCGGACGTGTACAATGCGGACGAAACGGGTTTATTCCATCAAATGCTGCATTCGAAGACCCTGGACCTGAAAGTTCGAAAATGCCATGGAAGGAAACACAGCACGCAGCGCGTGACAGTATTGTTGTGCTCTAATATGGAAGGCACTCACAAACTGCCGCTTCTTGACACTGGCCAGAGCAAGAAGCCCCGCTGCTTCGAGGGGAACTGCACACTGCCTGTCCAGTACACCTCAAACGGGAAGTCTTGGATGACCCGTTCAATATTTTCCAGATGGCTTGAGGCCTTCGATGCCGACATGAGAAAGGCAGGCAGGTCGGTGAGTCTTTTTTTAAACAACTGTACCGCCTATCACGTTGATACGGAGCTCACAAACGTGCACTTGTTTTTTTTCCCGCCCGGGTGCACTTCTGTTGTACAGCCGCTCGACTAAGGCGTCATATGAAGTGTGAAGTGCGCCTACAAAGAGAGGCTAATTAAGCGTCTCATACTTAATCTCCATCTCAAGCGTCCCACCGACGTGGACTTGTTCATGGTTCTTGAGATGATGGCCGCTGCATGGGTTGAGACGCCTCCGGCAGTGATTGAGCACTGTTTCAAGCATGAGGGCTTTGCCCCCACACAGCAGACGTCACGCGGGGACTCGGATTCAGAGTCACCAAGTGAAAACGTGCATGAAGACACTCTTCATGATGACTGTGCTGCCAGTGCAGTACCGCAATCGCTGGCCAATGCATGGGGTGCGCTTTGTGCCGTCGACAACCATGTTGTTCCAGGTGGCCTCAGTGTCCATCATTTTGTCCGCGCTGATGACGACGTAGTTGTTCATGAAGAAATGACTGATGAGGCTATGATCAGCAGAGTGCGCGGAACCGACGACACAGAGGACCAAGGTCCAAAACATGAGGAGAATGTAAGCCCGAAGAATGTGTTGACGCCTTCGACACGATCCAATCGTTTATAGGCGCACACAACGACGACGTGGCAATGGATCACTTCTTGCAAGGTGAAAGTAGAACTAAGAAGTTGCTGCAAGGCAAGGCTCGGCAAACCAAGCTAACCGACTTTTGGCAATAAATTTTCTTTTTGCGGGCTGTTTCCTATCTTTTCTGTCTCATTTTCGTGGCAACGAAATTCTCGTGAAAGCGAATTTTTTTGCTGTCCTCGGCTTATTTCGTTATTGCGGGTTTTCACTGTATATAGAGAATTAAAAAAAACTTGCTACACTTCTGCATTTTCTAATCTGAACTAGGATGAGTTTAAATGCAAACCTGCGACAACAGTACCTTAAAGGTGTTCAATTCACGTGCAAAAATGTTAAAATAAAACATTAACCGGACATTTCCCTTTGTGGTGACATGAATTTCAAGCTGACATGGAGCAAATTGGCCGGAGTGTTTAGTAACTCTGGGTACTAAACTTGCACGGCCATCCGTGGTTGCTTATATTTATTCATCCATCCACACAGACATGGATGTATCCACTGATGTGGAACACAATGTCGTCACAAATGACATTGAGTTCGGATCAATCAGTGGTCGGCATTTTGGCCAATCAGCGAGGCTTACTGTGATGATGTCATGCATGACACCACACCATTCTGAGCAACCAGTGTGGCTCGATATCATGATGCCATATGTGACGTAACTTTATTCTGACCAATAAATATGACGCGTTGCACCTGGTGTGTTACACATGACAAAACGCTGCATCAACAGGAAATGTGGCCTTAACAGCTCCCACTGCAAAATGCTTGTGTTCCCTTGGCTTTCTCAAATTTACCACGACACTTGTGCAATGCAAAGGAGGCGGCTGTTCTCTTGGCAAACTTCAGACGACATGATGAGAGCATGCAATGCCCAGGAAACATGCCAACTTGATGAGCAATACACACCATGGAGGTAGTTGATATTGTTTCGCTCGCAGAGTCCGTGTATGACGCCCCAGTACTCTTCTGGCGTAGCAAACCACTCACACTCCCCTGGGCCAATGTTGATGTTGACGGAGCAGAAGTTGTTGTTTTCCTGGTGGCCAGGAGTACGGCTGCCGGGAACCTGAGAGCAGATCAGGACTATGATCATTAACAACTACAAAAAATACAGTTATATTGATGCTGCAGCATTATCGTGAGCAAATGGTTGCGTCACTCCTCATGGGTGACATGGCTAAAACATCTGCAGCTGTCAACTGCCTGCAGTATTTCCATGGAAGGCCACGATCAAGGAGTCAAGGAAATAAAAAGGAAGCATGCTTGATGGCTGATGTACGTTTCCTCACAGACTCATGCACCTTCGCCACGGTTGGCGCTGGGCTGGTGCGAACAAGCAGCAAGTTTCCTGAATGTATCCCTACTATAAACACAGGGACAGGCCCACAGGGCTCAGAGTTTAAAGGCCAACTGCAACGAAAATAATCGATCCGTAAAATAGTTTTTTCTGGTTCTATGTCAAGCGAGAAACGTAAAAACAAGAGATGGAATTTGTAAGAGAAGTGAATTCGTCAGGATCCGCTTGCAAAAATCGCCATTTTTCAAACCGAAACTCGAAACTGGGCCACCATTATAAACTGCAAGAAATTACGCAGAAACAGACCACTCGGCCCATGGGGGTGTTGCTCGGCCCCATAGTGGTGGGGTTTCGAAAGCTCAATGCTTCCCAAATAAACCATAGCGAGCTGGTACGCGCTTCAAACATGCACCGTTAGGGACATGAACACGATAGTAAGAATTTACAGCGCTCCAAACGAACGCATACAAGAGGAGATCACTATTTGTTTTAGGGCTCCTGCTGTCATCCTGTCACAGAGGAGAAGGTGCTGCTAGTGCAAGTTTTGCACAAACCGTTTTTTCTGACCCAAACTGCGACAAATGGTGCATACTTTTCATTCATTTGAACTAAATCAGGCAAGGATTTCATCGGAAAACAACGTGGAAGAAAAGAAACACCCATATGCCGCCCAACGTGCACCATTTACCGTACTTCGGAAACGCATGCGACGTGAGCATTCGTGCGGTGTGCGCGTTCGTGCTGCTGACAGCCACACGGCGCTTCGGCATGTTAATCTTGCTTCAAATTTCGTAACATTTTTCCGCAGTACCACAGGAGGACTACAAAACCGCATTTCAGCCATCGACCTGATTTTCAATCCACACCGTCCGTAATCCGCTCATTCTCCAAGGGTCAGGCTTGAGGAAGGTTCTCTGTGGTCAGTGCCTATGTCATGTCCGGTAATTTGCATAACTGAGCTTTTTAAACGCTTATAACAACAGAACTGGCTACCCAAGAAGCGTATAACTTTGTCACAGTTAGTTCAACGACGTAAATAACATATTAAGAGGCAATCCAGCCAGAGCAAAATTTCGCTGCAGTTGGCCTTAAAACTTTTTTTAATGTGATAGCATTTAGACTGTCTTGCAAAAACCACCAGTTTTCTCTGCAACGAAATACCCCGATTAGTTGCGATGGCCGTAATGTCATCAGCAGCACCAAATTTGAAGATCTGAGCACTAGAATGTTCCAGTACCTTCCATTGGCTAATCACATGAGATTGTACTAAAGTGACCCATTCTTCCACTTCAATCCACTCACTAAACCTAACCAATCCACACTAGCCCACTCACTAACCCCCACTAATCCACTTTAATCCACTTTCCAGGGTGGTCTTACTTCCAAAATTTGAGGGGCCCTTTGGAATACTTAGGGGTGGGCCAACTTACAAATGCTATTGCATTTTCTTCTTAGAGAATGTGGTTAAGAAGGCCATTTTTTTGTTTTATTATGTGAACGAGCAATGCTGTCTTCTCAGAGTTCTTAGAAAGGGCTATTTACTAAAAGAAAAAAAAATCCCTGACCATATGAAATCAATCCAAACATGTAACCGCAGAAGACAACCAATCAAACCAGACCTCTTATTAGAGGCCAACTTATTAGCGGTCATTTTCTAGTTTTATGTCAAGAGGGAGTCCTAAAAACAAGAGATGGCATTTGTAATAGAAACGAATTTCCAAGAAATTTCGCGCAAAAATCGCCCTTTTTCAGACTGAAACACGAGAAAAAAGGAGGCCATTACTAACTGATGGAAATGAAGCCCCATACTGTGACGTTTCGGTGGCTGCTGGCTGCTGCCCATAGAAACTATAGAGTGAGTGGGCATGCAAGTACTGCAAGCAATATGAACACCAATCGCATGAATTTACAGCACTGGGAATGAACACCCGCAAACACAGACCACTCTTTGCTTCACGCCGTCTGCTTTCTTCCTTCCGTCACCGAGAAGTGGTGCTGCTGATAAACCTTTGCAAAAACTGTTTTTCAGCAGGAATCACCATAAATGACACAGACTATCGAGTCATTCTGACTGAACAGGGCAAGGACTCACCAAATTACCGAGTGAAGGAAATCTGATCACCATGCACAGTACAACTTTCACTGTTCGACGTACTTTGAAAATGCATGCAGCATGCATGTTTATGCCCTCGACACCTAGACAGCATTTTGGCATAGTATTGCACCAGAAATAACTTTACCACAGAACCAAACCTGGGACTTCCCAGTTGCTAGCCTCTAGCCTTTCACTCCGAGTCTTCGGTAATCCGTTCTCTCCCAATGGGTCCAGCCTGAAGAGAGCTCTCAATTTACTACATCTACATCATATCCGGTTACTTGTGTAATTATACAACATGCTGCCAGATGGATAGGTCCTCTACTATAGAGCTTTTTAAAAGCTTGTAACAATAGTACTAGTTTCCTAACAAGCATGGAACTTTGTCATGATTAGTTCCGTGACATATTGAGCATACTAAAAGGCATTCTAGTCAAACAAATTTCGTTGCCGTTGGCTTTTAAGAAGCTTGTCGGTCATGCGAATGTCATCCGATTAAAAGAAAACTGATGATATATGCACATAAATAAAATGTTCTACCTGGATGCTTATATAAACTGCAGCATACAGAATTTCACAAAATAAATGATACCTTTTAGGAGGCAACACTGCTTGACATACCCCTGCAACACAAAGCTGTTCACCTGAATTTTAACCATATTCATCCCACCATCATACAAATGAAACTTAGTACGCAACCTTCAATCCTGCCATTCACCGTGTGCACACCCCTGTGTGAGCACTGCAACAGCCTCACAGAAACGAGGAACTTGCCTTCATGTACAGCTGCACAGTGTTCATGCCGAGAATAGTGTGGCCCACGTGGCTGAGCATGTTGCCTGCAGATACCACCCGAGCAAAGGCAGGCAGCTTGGTTAGCTCCTGCAGCTGTGGGCGCCACTTGCGCTCGTCTGACAGATCCACATTGGTGCCGAACTTGATGGTCTTGAAGTGGGTGCTGCGTCGCCATCGCTTGCCACCAGCCGATGCTCGCGGCAGTGATGAGTTGGAGTCGCTGTCCGACTCCCGCTGCACACCTTGTGCCTTGTCTTGCTCCTCCTGTGGGCCAAGGGCGCTTCTGATTTAGTGCCAGCCACTCAATGCTGCAACGCCCAGTGTATCTAATACAGTGGTGAAAACCATTCCTGTGAACACAAGCTCGTGTCTTTTCAAGTGCACCGTGTCACTGAGGTGCCCCCGTGTCGCCTATCGCAGTGCGCTGTCGCCTGCTATGCATGTTCAATACCTGCAACACCTTCATTCATTACAGTTTAAAAATACAAGTGTTTCAATAGGGGCGGTGTTGGGGAATTGGTTTAGTTTGGTTTATTGGGGTTTCACTTCCCAAAGCCACTCATGCTATGCGAGACAGTAGTGGAGGGCTCCGGATAATTCTGACCATTTGGGGTTCGTGCACCGACACTGCACAGCACAGGGGCCTCTAGCATTCCGCCTCCATCAAAATGCGACTGCTGCGGCCGAAATCGGACCAGTCTTTCAGGTCAGCAGCTGAGCACCATAACCACCGAGCCAAAGTAACCACTCTGAGAAACTTCATGATATTGTGGAACTCACAGCATGAAGGTTAGTTACATCCTAGTTTTGACTGGGCATTTGCTCCCAGGTGACATCTTTTTACAGAAGCAAACGTGTAGGGCAGAGCACCCGTGAATACCTAAGCTCTAGAGCCAAGTGCAAATTCGGCAGGTTCAAGAAGGCACCTTACAAGCTTTTGAGAAAGTCCAGTACTTCCTTACCTGAGCCAGCTCATAAAAAATGCTGAGTTCTCAGCTAAGCACAAGAGAAAATGAACCAAGATTTTCATGAATAATCTCTTTTCAAGATAGCTCATCCTGACTACTGCCTCAACCCATGCCACTGCAAAACAGGCCCTTAAGGCAATAACCAATAGCTGCCAACCTTGAGGGATTCTTGGAATGAGGAAGCCTGGTACTGAGCATAGCGTGCAATGCTTGTGTGTGACCGGTGGCTCTCACACCGCCACACCATATTCCGCCGCTCTGCATCCCAGTTCTCGTCCGGCGACTGCATCAGCTGCAATCAAGCAAAAGCCAAGCAACCCATACTTATAAATGAAGCAGCGTTGTGAGCTTATCTTTATTAAGGTGTCATTGACCTGAAAAGTCCCGAGGCTGGTGCACCTTCCTTGTGTGTTGCTCAAGAATGCACACACATTTCTTGAGAGTGCAAGATCTTACAGTAAAACCTCGTTAATTCGAAGTCACTGGGAGTGCAAAAAAAAATTCGAATGAACCGACACAACAAAAAAATCGGGCCCAGACAAAATAAATTTTGTTCTGGGCATGAGCTGCCTTTATTGGACAAACTTTGCGATTACCATATACTGCCATGAAAAAATTCTACCCTCAATTCGTAGCTCTTGCTGGCCAAAAAAAGAGTTGACAGCAAGTAAAAATTGATAAATAATAACCCCCCCCCCCCCTCCCCCCCTGCTTCGAATTGCCACCTCATTCTGTTTTGTAGTTTCCCGTGGGATGGCATCTCGACGCACGCGTTACTCAAAGCAACAAACACGTAACGATGCAATCAAAAGGACAGCAGTCTTAAGCCAATAGTGAAAAAAAGCAAAAAACATGGCGCTCCACCCTACCTTCCACACTGGCGTGGGGTATGGTGGACAAGCAGCAAAACGAACTGCGAACAGTCCTGTAGTTTCAGATTCCGGCACAATGTAGGCCTCGAAGATTATCAGAAGTTTGCTCTCAAGCTGCCTACCGCTCATCAGAGGAAGCCACCAATTGAAATTTGCTATAGTGGAACCAATTTGCATATGAATTAATGCCTTTTTTTTTTTACACGTGGAGCCCCATGCGTCCAGCCGGGGACGGGCGCCGGCATGGCTGCATACCATCCGCCGCTCGTGCAATACAACCTTACTCTGCAAACAGGGCAGCTCCGCATATTGGTCGAACCCTCAACTTCAGGGGGATGTTTTCCTGAAGAAAGGTCGACTTATATGTCGCGGAACTTAAACTAATCAAGATAAGCCAAAAACTTAACCCTTTAAGAAACGGCACAGGCTGGAGTTGCACGCAGTCAACCCATCAAAGGCGCGGAGCAAGAATGAAAACGT
Organism: Amblyomma americanum; assembly: GCF_052857255.1. Classification (NCBI taxonomy): domain Eukaryota; kingdom Metazoa; phylum Arthropoda; class Arachnida; order Ixodida; family Ixodidae; genus Amblyomma; species Amblyomma americanum. Next base: position 184,569,658 of record NC_135499.1, on the reverse strand, counting down.
CGTGGGCCAAGCACAGGCGCATGTTTCGGCCGCAGGCCATCACACAGACTGGTTTTTGTGCTGGCCAGCCAGAGCGCTTCACATATCAAGCATCAGCATTGCTCTGCAGCACTGCCTCATGGCTCTGAGGGGCTGTCACCAGTCTGTGACGAAACAGGGGCTGAGCATTCCAGCATTACACCCCCAGCTCTTCGAATTAAGGGCTAGTGCAGGCTGCCGCTTCGAATTAACTGACCAAATTATCCCGAATTTCGAATTAACTGAGTTCGAATCATTGAGGTTTTACTGTATACACTCAAGCTTGTTTCCGCTTCGCGAGTCTTCCAAAGAACCGACCTAATAAGTGTCTGTCGCAACAGCATTAGTTCTTTTTCATAGAATTTGCTTCTTTGCTTCTGAAGACAGGTTTGGTTTGGTTTATGAGGTTTAACGTTCCAAAGCAACTTGGTCTACGAGGGATGCCGTAGTGGAGGGCTCTGGATAATTTCGACCACCTGTGGTTCTTGATGCGCACTGTCATCGCACAGTGCACAGGTCTCAAGCATTTCGCCTCCAATGAAATGCAACCACCGTGGCCAGGATCAAACACACGTCTTTTGGGTCAGCAGCTGTGCACCATAACCATTGAACCACTGCCGGAGGCTCGCTTCTGAAAGCTCCTTAAGCTAGATTTCTCAGTGTTTTTAGCCAAAGGGAAGCCCAACGGCTTACTAAAATCCTTTCCTTCCTGAGATGGATGCAAAAAATGCCATGGGGATGCACAGTTACTCAACATATACCCAAATTAAATTGATAATGACTGGCTGTGCAATGAAACAATCTGCTCTAATTAATTACTGAAGAATTAGTCCCAAAATAAAGCGGATAAAGGCAAAGGAGCTTGGAGGACACAAAAACCACTGAGAGTCTGATAACCCATGCTCTAAAGCATTTACGCTAAACAGAAGAAGAGCCTACCACAAGAGTCAACCTTAGCGGCATCATGTGCTTGCAATGTGTGCAACAACAGGCATAATTATTAAGGAGGAACACGGCTTTGAAATCCTAAAAAAAAATTGCCAAGAAATATATTAAAAAAAATCTTTTGCATCTGCTTGTATGTCTCGTTTTTTATGCTGTCCGGATATTTCATAGCTAAAACAGACTGGGAAGTACTCTAAAGAGTTGTTCCGTGAACCATGGTAGCTCTGCATTGCGGGGAAATGCTCAAACAATGGGCATTTTTCCTGTGTTACGGTTTTCTGTCTAAATACACAACTTAAGAAGCAGATTTCCCCACGACTGTTTTATCAGTGTTGAACCCGTTCGTTTAGTCTCACTCTTTTTTTTTTCAAATTTGTGAATTTTATATTTTTTGTATAAAATTTTATGCTCCCTCTAGATATGTGAATGAAAGCTGCATTGCAAAAATTCAAAACAAAAATTTATGATTTGTGAAAAGAAAATTCAAGGAATGCTTTGACCTGTAGCATGCCAGTAGGAATGCAATGAATGTTGAACCAGCCTTCTACCACATCATCACCACACTTTGCAGCTGTTTCACATGATTCAGAGGAAAATACATGTTAGAAAAAAATATCCTCAAGATATAACAGTGAAACTTTGTGAGAGCAGTAGTCAAAAAATTATTTTTAATTTTCTCAAAAGAGTCATGCAAGTACATCAAGAAATAAATTTTTTTTTCTGAAATCCGCATCCCTCCTGAAGCAAGAAACACCATAATATATGTTTTCTCTTTCACACAGCTATCGAGCATTAAGTGACTAAAAGCTGCTGTGAACATCAGCAGAATCATTATTTTTGTCCAGCTGCTGTGCTCTTACGTCCCACTAGCTACGATGCATATGCGCTAGGGCAAATTTGCCTGCTGGGGCCGAAATGGGGAGAACAAACGCTCGAGCTCTCACCTGCGTGCGAACCTCTATCGTATGGTCCGGGTTGGCTTCCACCAGTGTTTTGGTAGAGAAGAGGCCAAGGTCTGGAAAAGCACAATCTCATTCTCAGCTGCTGTCTGTCTTTTTTTTTTTTTTCTATCAGCATGCATACAGGGCTGTTTATTTATGTAGTTAATTCATTGCTGTCATTATGAAAAATTTCTTTAAAGCGGTCAACAATGGAGCAAGAAGACCACACGTGACACAAACGAAAAGAGACCAGATAAGCACCCAGTTTCAACTCAATACAACTCGGCACCCTTCTTGTTAGTGTCATGTCTGCCCTTCTTGCACAGCTGTTTACCGTGAATGTTCACCAACTAGCTCAACTATCAGCATAAATACTTTTTTACACATTGGATAAATAGAACACATGCCACGTCATATTCAGGTTATCCTGGCATGCAGTCTTTCTCCAACCAAATAATATAGAGCAGCTGGTGGAGTGGAGGGGGGAAGGGGGCTTTTGCTAAGGTTAGGAACGCACCCAGTTTGAGGACATTGGCCATGTTCCGGATCACTGCAATGGGGTGCGCCACACAGAACTCCTGCAGCTGCGGAGAGAAGGCCTGCTTCTTGTTCTCCAGCTGCAACCAAAAGTAAGGGGCAACATCCACTTAGCACCTAGTCAACACAACCAGTTTCCGATGTCAAAAAAAGAAAACAGAAGGGAATGCCAAATAACCAATCGTGCTTATTGTCCCCCTGAGCTTTAACAACATTCACCTGTTTCTCTTCCTTTTACAGCGTCCGAAAGTTCCGTAGACACTTCCATAGACACAGAATCTTAAGGGAGGATGTGGGTCTGAATATTTCTAGAGTGGCGCGGCCAGAAAACAAAGCATGGGCTTTGAAATGACGTTCCACTTCATGCAATCACAATTCCGGAACTGCATTTCCGGATCCACATTCTTTCGTTTGACACCTTCCAAGATGGCATCAGAGAAGCACAGCCAATGCTGCAGCCATTTTACCGTGACACGACTTCCCGTGACTTAATAAGTGCACACAGACTTCAGGTCTCGTTATCTCTGTGATTTTACAAATACAGTCTCTGCCTTACAAGCTTTTTCTCTTGCTTGCCTTGGGCAATTGAAATGAACCTGGTATTAATTTATCTGGAAGGAGTAAAGCTGTGCGGTGATGCTTTCCTTACTGGCTTTTGCATTAAACAGAAAATTTAATCAGTTGCTCTCTTAAATTACTAGCCAACCCATTTTGTATGTTCTATTCAAAGGTTTTTTACTAATGTATATTCACGGCGGCAAGTGTAAAAACAGCGTCACTGCACAAAGTGCACCTTGGGTGATGCAGTTCGGTCAATTTTTCAAATAATTTATAAACATTTTTGACTAATTGCCTGCAGTGAAAAGCCCAATTAAAATCACAAACTCCTTATAACTCAAATTCTAATGTGCTATTAGAACTCTAATTGAATGTTCAGGCTTTAAATAAAAAAAGAACTAATTTTAATAACTCCACTATAAATAAAAAAAAGTGTTAAGAACCACATTCACCTTCAATACTGTACTTACCTTATGACTCATTTGAGTTTACTATCGTTATTTCTCATGTCTTATTCCCCTCTGTAATGCTTTTTTCCAGTTCGGGGGTTAAAAAAATAATAGGATTAAAAGAGATGAAGAAAGGTGCAGCCACTTACAAATACACTTGGTGTCTGAGGCAGCAGCTGTTCTTTGGTGGGTGGAGGCGATGGAGGATCCGGCGGTCGTGGGGGCGTTGGATCGTCCGAGAGCAAACTGAGGGGAAAGGCACCCCCCTGACGTGCCACTTCCGCGCAACCTTCCAGCACTTCCGCCGCCGACATGGCAATAGACAGTGCTGGCTTGCTCTGTCCTGGCAGCAGCCGCTCTGCCAGGCCACTCTGCGCAAAAAGCAGTGTCTTGTGTCAGTTTCCCAGCACAGGTCCAAGAGAAAAGCGGTGACCTTAGTACGACGATACCACATCCAAAGCTATGACAAAGGAGAATATTGTCACGGACTAGAAGGCGACGAAGTGGGCAGTGGCGCGTGCAGGAGCGCTTGTGCCAGGCCGTCCGCCATTAAATCATGCCATAGCCACCTGTCATGTCATACTGTATACATTGGCTTGGCGTCCCGCCACATTTGATGTTAGGTGCAGGTCATCATCGCCATCCTGGCCCCAGAGCTTCGGCGCCCTGTGTCTGCTGTAGTAATTGGCCGTGTGTACCTGGTCTGCACCGCCAAGCTGTGCCCTCGCCCGCCAGACCAGAATTGGCCTCGTTGCTCACCCCTGCCCCGTCCTCCCGCGCCAACCAGAAGACACGACAAAATGATGATCATGCCGTGATCAGACCCTATGACTGCACTGACCCAAGAAGCCACCTTCAAGTAAGAACACCGTCCCCCCTGGCTGTGCCGTTCAGTGCGTCCATGGGCCTCAACCGTGGCCTCCTGGCGACTTGTGGCCTGAAAGCTTCATGGGCCAGCGCTCACCCGGTCATCATCTCATCCACCGTGGTGGCAAGCCCTTCATCTTCTCTCCTATGTTCATCCCTTCTGCCATGCCCATTGTCATGTCCTGCGTTTCATCACCACTGCCGTTCTTCTAGTTCGCGCGACTAGGGACGATCGCTCGGTAGCCCCAGGTTGTGTCAAAGACTAGAAGACGACAAAGTGGTCAGTGACGTGGACGGGAGTGCTCGCGCCAAACTGTCCACCATTAAATCACGCCATAGCCATCTGTCATGTCGTACTGCATTCATCGGCTTGCCATCACGTAACAATATCTTGACCAGCTTCCAGTATGCTATGATAGTGCTCGGCTGGGCGCACATGTGCAATGCTATGATCATTTTATGGGTCGGTTTCACAACCATCCTGTATTAGATGCCCCACAACAGTGGAGACACACTAGATTTACTAGGCAACACTGCCGCTTGTCAAATTTAAAGTGCTCTACAAACTCACTAAGCAGCAAGCTGCTTGCAAGATGAGAATGGAGAAGACTCAAGGCCTCAATAACTAAAGAACTGCACTATATACCATCTGCAAGCCAAGCATTTAAAAAGCTGCAGCAGCTGAGGCAGGTGCATTATCACAGAGCCATATTAATTAGCTTCACTTCATTTTTCACATGCATTAATTTGGGTCAAAAAGTGTCTTTCCGAACAATGTGCACAACTTGGAATTTGTGTCCCATAAAAACGCTCCTTTCAAGAATTTGTGGCGACAGAGGCAGAACAATTATTAAAGAGGCACCTGAACGAATTCTTTACAGCAGACTCTGCAACAACAAACACACAACTAAGCACTTTGCTGCCTTGTTGCTGCAACCAGGTCAGCGAACCACAAAGCACAAATGTCAGCGAACCACAAAGAAATCTCACCAAAAGCACTGAATGGGGAGCTTCAAAGGTTTGTTTTAGTAACATCTGTTTCTTGCTGTGCCCAAGAACGAATGCTTGGCTAGTTGACACGAGTTAGCTTGAGCTGAATCAGTAAAGCAAATGTGTTCTCAGCCATACACAAAAGTAGAAGAGACTTCTCAAGATTAAACAACAAATCCCACCATAAAGATCGGCACATAGGGCTCTGTTCAATTGGATTATAATTGCCTTCTGTGGAACCCATACCTTAAGAGCATCTTTGGACTCTTCGGCTCCGCCCTTGGGTGCTGTGCCATCCTCTGGTGCAGCACTCGGCACTCCTGCTTCACCTAGCCGGGGCGTGTCGAGCAGGTCTGGCCCCGTCAAATGGGCCAGGATATCCTCAGCCAGGCTTGACGCCCCCTCCTTGCTGCTCTGCGACAACAGCAGCTGCAGGTCCTGGTCACTTAGAGGTGCCACAGGAGCCAGATTTCGGCCCTGAAAATGGCCAGGCCAGGCAAGGCGAATTAACAAGGCTGTAACACTGCTCTTGATTCTTTGCCAGACACTCAGATGAATAAGGCATAGCATCACAGCACAGTAAGTGGCATAGTATTAGATCTCTCTTATCAAGCATAGCGGAAAAATTGTACAGAAGAACACGAAAACCATTTTCCTGTCTTTTTTTTTTTTCCAAAGTAGAATCTGCCAACCTTCAATCCCTAAGAGACCATCCAAAGCAAACTATACTTCGCCACGAACCTGATGCAACAATGCAAAGACTGCAAAGGCTGGCGGCCCCATGAAGATCACATGTCTATAGATGGCACATTCTGAACGGCATCTAAAGGCCCACAGGAGCCTTGTAATTTTGGGCCACATGATAACTTTGTTATTGACCAGAATTTGAGCACAGGTAGTAGGCAGGTAGGCACACTTAAAGATTAAAATCAGAAGAATGTTTCTTGAGGCACAGGAGTTACAGAATGCCTAATACACACATATTTGTATAGAGCATCAAAAAAAGATGACGTGGCACAAACTCTACATAGTGCTAACAGCGATAGTTTTGAGAGCCTTTTTTATCATTCCGTATTTCTTGACACAATGTCTTTCCATTGCTCCTGATAACTGCTGCAGACAGAACACTAGCCCTGCAGATGTTCTGGCATACCTCAAGGATTAACCAAGTGGTTCACTTGAAATGTATGCTAGCCAAAAGTGCTACATACAAAGTTGCTTAATGAAGAAAAAGGCTTTGTGCACAGTGCAGTGCTGCATGACAGGAAACACCCAGTTAGCATTCAATCAAAACCCTCTTTCTCCAAGCAATCAACTCACTGAACAGCAGCCAAGCCTTCCTCTTGATGAAGCAGACTTATGGCACCTTTATGATTGTGACATGAGCGCAAGGACAATCTAAACTACGGCATGAAAAGTAGGCATTCCATATTATGTGGATCACAGAGCAGCTACACTTCTTTGTCAAATATACACAGGCCAATCAATATGCATGCCTGTGCTCCTGACTCCAAACCTTGTAGTTCGGCTTTCACTGCATGCACAGAGCTCTGATGCCAGCTTCTCCACATGGCTTTGACTTGCTCTGGTAATATGTGCAGTGGCATGCATACTTTTGACAAAGGCTGAGGAATGCAGCACATGCCCACACAGGCTATAAACAGTTCCATCAGCAAGATTTTTGCCGGTTAAACCAGTTTGCATGGATTGGCACGGCACAGACTACCTGCGGTTGCATGACACGGTAGTTGGCTGGAGTAGTGCCCTGTCCAACTTGAGGTGGTGCATAGCCATTGGCCCTCTGGCTGCCGGGCATGGCATACGGGGTCCCATATGGGCGAGGGGGCGCAGCAAAGGCCCCAGCAACCTGCTGCACCTGCTGCGCTTGCTGCTGCACTTGTTGCTGTGCCTGCTGCTGCCTCTGGAAATGGAGAGATGAGCATTAGCCTCAAAAAGACACAGGCACACATGCAGTTAAGGGAGAAGAAAGGTTTCCTTTTCCTCTTTCAGCCAGTCACTGGCTTTAGCATGCATAGTAGACAAGCAAGTGTGTGTGGGGAAACATCTACAGAAGACAAAAATAAAGAGAGAAAAAAAAGTTAAAATACTGAAAAGAGCAAGATATGCATCAAACTAAGCCTTGCAAGAAAGGAGTTCACATATAACTTGACACACAATTGACAATTACTAAAGCAAAGTGTACAAGATGAGTGATGCATCCATAATAGAAAAGGGCTTTTTGCAATGCAGCAACATAAAAAGTAACATACTACATGCCACTTTTTGGTACAGTGCTCATTTTTCACCCATCCCCTTCACTGGTTTCATGCAAAGCCTGCCTGGTCTAAAATCAACAAAGGACAATAGATAGCCGATGACTCCTGCATAGGTTCATGGGTAGCTAAGTAGGAAACACTGAAAGAGAAACTGAAGTAAATTTGCGACTGTATGTTGTAGAAGGTGTACAGCACATTCCTAGGCATTTTAGTTATGCTTAAAAGCTCTGATTTGCGTATGAAATGTCCAAACAAAAGAAAAAGCAAGTCAACTAGGCCATTACTGGGATTAACTACTGCGTGTGCAGAAAGTCAATCTGGTGATGCTGGGTCCATCATGTCGGCTTAGGAACACACTGACGGTGCTAGTTAAAACACAACACCAAGCCAAAGCATGCTGATGGACGTAATTAGTCATGCTATAAGAGTGGGAAATACAAATGGTGTTAACTGATGGTGCTTCCAATAAGCTCCACTGAAGCCTACTATGTGGATACATCTTTCTCCGAGATTGTCAATAAATACAAATAATAAACACCCTATATACTCGTGTAAGGGCCACATTTTTTTTTCAGTGGTTTTGACAGGGTGCGGCCCTTACACAGAACCTGCATTTTTCCATAAAATTTTTCCAAGTGCAGTGGAGCCCCGATTATGTGTACTTTTTTTTTATGCTGAGGCACACACTTTTATGAGAATTACCGCAGTCCTGCAGAATCTTTCAGATACATAGTTTCAAATACAACTTTTGGCATGGAATAAATCCTTTGTGAACTCCCGACAGATGAGACTGAATCCTTGTGGCTAAGGTTTGGTTTGGTTTATAGGGGTTTACAGTCCCAAAGCAACTCAGGCTATGAGAGACGCCGTAGTGAAGAGCTCCGGAAATTTCGACCACCTGGGGTTCTTTAACGCGCACTGACATCGCACAGTACACGGCCCTCTAGAACTTCGCCTCCATCGAAATTCGATCGCCGCTGCCGGGATCAAACCCGCGTCTTTCGGGCCGGCAGCCGAGCGCCATAACCACTCAGCCACCGCGGCGGCTGACTTGCGGCTAAGAACACAGAAACCAGCCACTTTCAGCGTACTCAGAACATGCAAGCTGGAGGCCAAGGATACATTTCGGCATTAAAAACATAACACTTTTTCTCGAAATGAGGATAATGACATAAGTTCTTCCTTTAAAACATACTGGACAGCTGTCAAAATGCCTGATTGTTGACCCATTGTGTTACGAACCAAAGCCAGTGCTATGACCCAGAGTGACCACGCTGGCTAAATTGGCAAGAATTCTTTTTTTGTAGGCAAAAATCACAAAGCTAAGTGCAAGATTGTACTTCTGCATCAAGAAAGGGAGCACACACAAAACACACAGAACATGTCTGAACAACCGCCCTTTGAAACTCTGCCTTCAGGACACACCTGCAGGAGCAGCTGCTGCTTGTGCTGCTGCATGGCCCGGTGCTGCTGCTGCAGTTGCTGCAGCAGCATGCGCTGTTGAGGGTTGAGAGTCTCTTGGTTCGCTTGCAGGTAGCCCAGCACCTGAAATGCACAGCCACCTTAAAGAAACTTCGGCACTTTCACAACACTGTAAAATCTAAATGGAGGAGACTGCAGAAGAAGTGCACTATGTGCAGATAAGTGGAACCCGAAAAGACACCGAAACATGAGCAGTGCTGCGCACTGTGGCCCCTTTCAGCATTAAATCACAATGCTACTATGTTGCACTAGCACTTAAGAGTCAGCTTTCAACTCAAGCGACTATGTGGCACCTTTCAGCACTAAATCACAATGCTACTGTGCTACACTAGCATTTAAGAGCCAGCTTTCAGCTCAAGCGACTAAAAGTTCATCCTAGTACACCCCTGAACTTACAATATACCTGATTTACACGATTGTACGTCTACCTATATTTTTTAATTTGAAAATCTGAAGTGGAGGGGTCGACTTACAATCGAATTGAAAACATCGCACTATAAGTAAAGGCGAGACAAACGAGATATCAGGCATGCTATAGCATGGTTGCATTTTTGCTGCGTGGCTCCATAGCATCGCTCTTGGTGCTGGCCTTGAGCAGCTGCTATGTCAATGCACAGAACTGGTATCCCCTCCCTGCGCGCGCGGGCGGCATCGATAAACAGCAAACTGGCACCCCACACACGGCTGCTGACTGCGGTTGCTGATAAGAGACGGCAGCCCAATAACGCAATCGCATTCTACGGGAAGCTCAAACGTCCAACAAGTTTTTTTTTTTACTTTCAAATGCACGCTATGCGCTCAAGGGAGCGTTAATAGTTGATGGAAGGGCTGCTGTTCCAATCGATGCGGCACCCCCACTAGGAACGGCAGCGGTGCCGGGGAGTGTCGGTAGCCGACGGAAGAGCCGACGCCATTCACGCATAGTTTCTCTTTGGCTCTGACGCATTTGACTACTGCCGGCTGCGTTTCAAAATTTTTTAATCTAGTGCTTCATCAGTCATCATTTGTGCTCCAGGTCCGACAAGCGACCGGCACTCGTTCGCAGCTACATTCAAGATGGCTGCCATTCATTACGCCAAAGAAACGAACAGCTGCCCGCTGGGCCGCAAGTTCGACGTTTGCAACGGGTGATACAGGTGTGGCAGCTGCAGCGAGGCAAAATTTTTAACTGTTCCACACGATGTCGTGATATGGCTGTTTGCTAAGTGTGGGATTTCGCTGGACGACGACGTTAGAACGACGTGCTGTCGGACCGCAGCAGTTATCACGACGGCAGCGCTAGCGAGGACGATGGCGCAAGTGTGGACGAGTAGTCCAGAGACTAATACATTTTCATTTTGGAATGTGCCCATGGGCACACCTGCACGTGGCAGCCGATAGCGGCTGGCGATAAACGGCGGCCACTGGATAATGCTATTGCGTTCAGCTAGTCAAGGCTAAGCTTAAACAACGTCGGAAGTTTTTTTTTTATTTTTTGAAAATGTGATTTGGGGGGTTGACTTACAATCATGTAAATACGGTATTAAAAAAATTAACTAACAGTATCACTAGCCCCAGCTGCAAAATGCACACGCGAGTCAAGTACATAAGTAGCAAGGGCACAGAGAATGCCAGCTAGAGGTGGCAATGGCAACTGTAGGGTAGCAAGAATAAGGCAAAATTTTATATTAAAATATTGAAAAGGAGTTCAGGATAATTTTAACATACATTTTCAATGTTGACACTCACTTTTTACTTGGTGTCAGCAAAAAAAGACTGCTTCGCCCTGGTGAAATCTGCCTCATTTTATATTCCAAGAGTAGTAGCACTGGCGGACAATGGACATGGAATAGACAACTACGCTGTCCTTGTCCGACGGACAGCACAGTAGTGTCTACTCCTTGTCCCCCGTCAGCAAGTGCTGCTATTCTCAGAATGATTGTAACCAACCAACTCGCCCAGCAACATACTTTGCTTTTATATTCCATCTAACTACTTTTGAGGTTGAAGCTATAAGTGCAAGGCAATGGCTTCTAGACCTGTGTGAATGACTCATGAGTGCATGAATACAGCAAAGCTGTAGGCGGCCGCTGCCTCGCGCTCACTGTTTCTCTACCATTGTGAACAGAATGTGCAAATTAAGACAATTTCAAACATGAAATCATGGCCTGTCAACTATAAACAAGACTACCTGTTTTCAATTATGCAGTATTCAAACTGCCACCACAAGCTCAATATTATAACTTCATTTTGTTGCAGAATCACAGAGCACCACCCACATCATAGTTCTTGTAAACATCTCACCAAGGTTGCTCTGGAAAAAATGGCGCTCCTCAAACTTTGGCTTTCTTAATACAGCAAGAGGGTATGCAGACTGCACAGTTATCCAGCAGGAAATGCTCACCTGCAGCTGCTGCTGGCTTAGGTAAAAGGGTGGTGGCGGACACGTGGGGACGGCCGGACGGTGGTCAGTCCCCACTTCACTGGTGCCGGGAGTCATGGCTCGAGGCGAGCCCGAGGCCACCTTCAGCTTCTTGGCACTGTTGCCATCCACTTGGTCAGGGTAACCAGTGCGCTGTTGCGGTGCCGAGCCAGCGGGGCTTCGGTTTTGCTGGTTGTTTTGCCTGCCCAAGAGCACGGGAAGTCAGCGGGGTCAATTTGGGAAAAAATGTGACCTGATGATGTCCTAGTTGAAATCAAGAAGAGGCAATGGAAAGGGCATGTAATACAGAGAACAAATACAAAGGTGGTCCCTTAGGGTAACAGACTGGATTCCACAGGAAGGTAAATGCAGCAGAGAGGTGGCTGAGAGACAAGTGGGCAAGATGAGGTTAGGAAATCTGCGGGGATAAGGGCGCACGACAAAGTCAGCTGCAGGTCGGTGGTGGTAAACAATTATTATTTATAAGGAGGTGTTTGGGCCCATGCCCTATGGCCCAGGTCCTCACAAATCTAGGTGGAGCTCCTATTTCTGAGCCCCATGGTGTCTAGCACCGCTCGCGCCCTGGCGACCAAGGTCCGTTGGGACTGCAGGTCATGGCAGCTGAGCAGCGCCGCCTCCCAGGCCTCCCTAGAATGGTGGGAGATCAAGGAATGGGAATGGTAGAGATTGGAAGGGCAGGCCCAGACCATATGGAAAACGTCCGAGAACGTCGCTCCGCACAGCCTGCAGCCACCATGGGAGAGTCCTCTCTCCTGATGTGGACACAGCTGAGCTGATGATGATGAAGATGACAACCCTATTGTCTTGTCAGCCTGGCTGAGTGACCTACCTGGAGGCCATCTCCTGGGAGATTGGAATGTTCCAGGCATCCTCAATGCATGGCAGCTGCCGGGGCTTCTGCACACTCGCCGGGGGTGCGGCGCTCAGCTGAGTCTGCAGGAACTTGACCCGGCTGGCCAGACTGCTAGAGGAAGAGGAGCTGCCGTGCATGGCGTTGAGGTAGCACTTGAGAGCATCCTGCGGTTGGCTGCAGTTCTCGTACAGCACGCCCAGATTGGTCCAGGCAGGGCTGTGTGCCTTGTCCAACTGCACGGCGCATATATACGCCTGCAGCGCGTCCATCGGCTGGCTCTGCTGCTGGTAGAGTACTCTGCATATCACACACATGGCCCATGAAGCCACCAAGCAAGCATGAACACATGCGACCTAGCATTTAAGCACCATTGCACAGTACAGCCTTTGAACTTCAGGCTTGCAATACACTAGCCAGTCCTTTTTTAAACAAATGAGCCACATCAAGAGAAAAGCAATAACAGTGGAAAGCATGTGTGTGCCAAATTTCAAGAGTGCTGCAGCTATATACACCAAGAGGCACTTTTCTGCACCCTGAAGAAACAAGATTCCATTCACTCCCCGTATCCACCATGTTATCTCGCATCAGCTTCATGGTATATAAGTGAGCATGATAAGGTCAGGAGCAAATTACCACAAATCTTCCTGAGGTGAAAGGTTTTAACCAGCATACCCCAACTAGGGAAACCTTGGCACTGAACAATTGTTAAGTCTGCACGGATCTTCTTAACAGAAGTCAACAAGATTCCCACCACTGTTATCTCCAACCTCAACCCTATAACAATTGTCACCGAGTAGTTGACTATCAGCAAACGCACCCTATGGAGCACCAGGTGTCTGCGTTGGCCTCCGCCTTGTCCACCGAGTTGCGGTACGAGATGAAGGCATCATGCACCTTGCCGATGCTTGCAAAGCAGCGCCCAAGAAAGTAGAGTGACTGGCCACTCGATGGGTCAGCCTCGATTGATTTCTGGAGGCAGTGCAATGCGTATGCCTGGCGTTGTGGTTTCTCCCCCAGTGTCTCTAGGGTGTGGTGCATCCAACCTGCATAGAGCCCAGCAGCACAGGCATCTCAGTGGCATAACAGGCTTACGCTCACACAAACACAGCTAACCCAAGTCTCAAGAGCTTCTTGCAATTACAAATGCATGCATTCCAATCAAATCTCTTTACACTTTTGCAATATTAGCCTGTTTAGACTGCCCAAAAAACATGTGTCGTAAATAAAGCCTTGTATGCGGAGGCAGCATATGCTCCAGCAGGCTTGAAAAAAAATTGTCCTCGCTAGGTAGTCCAGCATAGCTAGGGCTTACTTTCACAAGGGTGAATAGAAATGATCTAATGATGGAGACACAATGTATGCAGCCCATTCCTTTACAGAAAAAATAGTGATATGCACCTGCACTACTGCACTAGGTAGCAGACAACTCCAATGCAGGGTTCGTACAGAATATTTGGCCTGAAATTTAGGAATATTTCAGCAATAAAGAAGGGCAATTATCAAGGAAGGCAAGAAATCTTATGGGTAACACAGGTTAGGAACCCTTCCGAGCCCCTGCTTAGCTCCGATTTCCCTTGCCATGAACACATTCTCTGCTTCCTTTTCCCTGGCCTTTAGGCTGAAACTGTTAGCCTTGACAAGGAGAGATGTCATTCTTAATCTCATCATCCTCGAAGAGACCATCTATTGACTCCCACAAAGATTTGAGCATCTTTTGCAGTTTTGCCCTTTTTCTTTTTCAGACAAGTTCTCAAGCTCCAGTGCTTTCCTTTTCTGACTTGCTGCTGCATCCTCTCGATCACATGCAGGAATTCCAGGAGATTCTTTCTCAGCACCCTTGAAATTTCCAATAGCATTACTACTTCTGCATGTTGCTGACCTAGAGATATGCTACGAGCTTTTCAGGTGACTTTTCAGTGACTGTTATCACACCAATAGTCTTCTGGCACAGCACGCGATTCACCTTACGCGGATTTGTTCAAGTCTGCTCTTACTCGCCCACCATAATCCACATGCTTAAGCCATGCAGGCTGGAACTTGCATTTTCCACCGAGCATGGCATTCTAATTCGCACCACAGAGCACAAAGCACAAATGCAAAATGGTGCCTCAACATTGACTGCACTGAATAAATTCAATGACAGAGTGATTGGCATTGAAAGAGAGTGCCTCTCATACAGAACACTGGGAGACAGGGAGAGGACCAGAAAAACAAGCACCCCGCTGCCCAAATTATTCTCAAGGAAACCAAGTGCTCTCGATGGGTTATGCTGCAAGACCCTTTTATTTATAATAGTTTGTTTGTACGGGATGAGGACAGTTTAGGGAAACAAGAAAACACATACAGGAAAAAGAGAGAAGTGGGCCAGACGAGCAGAAAGCGCGTCTTGGATTTATAGCCCTTTAGAAAGAAAGAGAGAAAGCTGGCCATTGTCATTTTAAGGTTTTGCCCATCCTCTCCTTGTCTTCCATTGTTCCTGCTGAACGGCACTCCTAGTCGCCATGTAGCCTTGCTTTTTAGGGTTAAACCAGATCAATACAAAATTTTCAAAGAATTCGAGGATTACATAAAAATTTAAAAGCTTCAAGGGCCCTTGAAAAGTTTTTTTTTTTTTTTTGAAAATCAAGGTATTCAAGGCTTTCAAGGGCCTGTACAAACCCTGCCCACTATCGTAAATCATATGACAAGATGACAGAAGACAACCTCACAAGTACAAAGGGTACGTACCGAGCTGCCTCAAGGTTTCAGCCCTCACTGTACGACTGAGGTCCTTCAGAGTAAGGAGCTGATCGTAGGCCTCCTTTGCCTGCTTGTACTTTCCCTGGACACAAAAGCATGCTATGCACTCAGCAACACGAACAACCGCCATGAGTGTTTTTTAGCACCAAACGTTTTTTATAGGTAGCAGCTACCTGACAGAACATGCCACCTCTTTAATAGAGTGAGGGGAATAAATGCATTAACTGAAGGTCATATATAAACTACATGTATCTTCAATTCTGGCCTTTCTTAAGTTCCATAAAACTACAAACTCTACATCCAAAATTCGTGGTGACGAGTGCAAGAAAGGTTATGGACATAATAAAAAGACATGGGCATATACTAAACTTGTATTTGCAAGCTCAACTAGCTCAGCAAGCCCAACTACTTACATGCACTACAGAGCTAAAAGCAATGCAAAAGTATGTGTAAAAATGTATTGAATATTAACTTCAGTATTCATAAAGTATTGTTCGGTAAATAACAAAGACAATACCAACCTGAACTTCCAGCACATGAGCAATGTGAAAACGTACTGCAAGAGACAGATAAGTGATAACATAAACCTGACATGAATTTTTTGCTTGAATTTTAAGAAAATGCCACAATATGCTTTTTATCTGAAAATAAACGAAGCTTTTGCCAAACAAACTTCTAACTTACAAGCAACATTCCTAGTGGCTAAGCTAGCATGCAACATTTCAATGGTGTTTACAATTTCTAGCAGAACAATCAAACAACCAGAAATGAACAATTGTTAAGAATCTCCACCTTCCTGGATTAGAACAGCAACTGGTTCACAATGTAATTAGGAGTACTGCACTACAGTGCATTCGTAACACCACGCATGCATTTACTAAAGAGAAAAAATTCCATAAAAGTTAATTAAATAGACTTCAAATGTTTGCTGCTAATAGGCAACTTGCTCCAAGCAGGTCTTCATAGGTGAACGTGAGCCCTGGGTAGCACCAGCACTCATCTGAATGCATGTGCCACAATTTAGCCACTCACTTAAGAACTAAAACTGTAATGACAACTTAAATAATATTCAGTCAAAGTGTTTTATTCAGGTAGAAATGCTTACCTAGGAGGCAGACATAAAGGCAGTAAGTGCCTGACGCAGCTTTGGCCGCTTCCCCCGACACATTACTCAACAGCAGTGTAACGATATATTAGACATTGTTTTCGACATTTCAACGATGACCCCAACAATAAAAGTAACACATCAAGACAAGATAGTGAAAATTGCCAATTAATATCGAAACATCATACAAGCTAATTAGGCATCAAGACATAACTATTTACTATAAGTAGTAATATTATCCAAATAAAGACAAAATTTTGTCTTCTGACTGGAATGATAAAGCTATACAAGTATATGCAGCCCTAAGTAACAGTTCAGCTAGGACTCACCGTCAGCTTTTGAGAATGTACTGGGCCTTGAGTCACTCTGTGCCAGCTGAAAGTGCTGGAAAATAAAAAAAACAAAAAAATGGGTCTCGGCTAACTGCGGCACATTTGCACCTCCATACCCTAGAAAAATATGGCCACTAGGAGCGTTAACAGCTGCTCCTGCTGCAGGTCAAAAGGCTCACAAGGACTTGATCAGACCAACTATGGACATATGTCCATCTGAAAAAGCAGTTTCTTGAGCCTCGACTGGTAAAAAGTGCCAACATAGTGCATGTACTAAATGACAGTGCATGCAACAGCACAAGGCAAGCATTAACAATGTAAATAATGGAACAAGAAAAAAATGGCAGTTGTATTACGACTTACCTTCAAAGAGGACTCATAATCTGCAATCACTTTGAACATCAATCCAAGGCGAAGGTGAATTTCATTGGCCCGCGGGAAACCTGGGTCGATGTACAGCACTTGGCGGAATGCTTTAATAGACCTGCACAGAACAACACAGGAAGAGCTCAATGTTAGAATTCAATTGCGAAGAATGCACACTCCATATTTTCGTTTTATAACGGCTGCACCAGTTCAATACGGCGCAGATAGCCGAAAAACAAACCAAGTTACTGGATACCGTGACAGTGCAACATGACACCAGTGAAATGACGCGACAAGCAAGACAAGCAATCGGGAAAGCTGAACAGAAGACAGCGTCGCTCGATCTGTGCCTGATAGCAGGGCGAATACCAAAGGCAGGCCACAAACTGGCGCAGACTGCGCGACTTTTAACTGTGCAGCGTGCCAAGGAGGCAAGCCCTGTTTCCGACAGCATCGAAGCGCCAATGGTCTACAGCGGAGATACGAGACACGATGCGCCGACCACCACACCATAACAGTTGGAGGTAATCAGCTACAATCAGCTGATCAGCTCCAAGCCCCGGCCCGCACCCCTCTCAAAACAAACTTCCTTCTATCGCGAACGTTACAGCAACATCACCTTCGCGCTTCGCCGCAGCGCTCGCCGGTTAGCAGGTGAAGAGCGGACCTCAGGAGGGCGAATGGTTCCCACCGCTGTCGCGAGGCTGGCTGTGCGTGCGTGGAACGGCCTCTTCCTCGGCTTCTTCGAGCTCGCGCACGCCGGTCACCACATGTTTTGCACATGTCTCGCACATGTCGCGCTCTTCTTTCCTCGCGTCCGTGTCGCAGCCGAGCAAAGTCACAAGTTACGACGAAGACTTTTTTTTTTTCGTTAAATAGCAGTTTTCAGTTTCCATTGTATTCATTTAGAGCGAAGATCGAGATCAGCGAAGCCGAGACAAAAATCCGCCTGGCGAGGCGCAGGCCGCTGAGAGCGCAGGCGTGATCCACCAGCTCTCGCCCGCTTTCTCGCCGAGTGGGAAACCACGCTGTTCGCAGCCGTCGATCGCAGCACGCTCTTCACGCACTAACCAGCACGCGTCACCGTCTGAAGCCGACAGCGTTCTTCCCTTGGCTGAGCAAACGGCGTACGAGTTTTGCAGTTAAAAAAAAATTAAATTTGTTGTGTGAAATGGAAAGCCGCAGTGATTAATTTCTCGATGGACGCCTCAACCGCGCCACGAGGGAATGGAAGAAGGAAGGAAGAAAGAGGCGCCGTAGTGGAGGGCTTCGGATGGGTTCTTAAAACGTGCGCTGACATCGCACAGCACACGGGCGCCTTGCATTTATTTCGCCTCCATCGAAACGCGGCCGGAATCGAACCCCCCGCGTCCTCGGGCGCAGCAGCGGAGGGCTCTTCTAATCATCAAGCCACCGCGATGTTGTTGTCCAGTTACTGAAGACGCGTGTTGATGCGCTCGGCCTCCAGCGTGCAGACCACGCCCACTTCATTTTCCACACACGCACGCACGCACACACAAAATCTCAGCCTTGGATAAACACACGAGCGTAGGTAAAAACAAAACTATGATGCAAGAGAACACGAATTTCGCGAGACAGTGTTACAAGGATAGCGGTTACATGCATTTAACGCACTATTTCTTGCGAAACAAGTACTTTGATCTGTAATATATATATATACGTATGCACTCGCAGTAATCTGCAGCTCTGTCAAGCGCTCTGACACCCAAAGTAATCGCAAAGTAGACGCTTCAAGCACGCGTTACACACCTGGCACCCCGACCAAGCAACACAACGCGGCAGCGACGCAATTCGCACTAAAAACACGCCAAACGTCGAAAAGCGTCGACAGATACGGAGGACATATCTACCACGCAGCCAGTAGCCGCCGAACCGGTCCAGGAGTTATCTACGTCTGGTAGCGGTACCAGACACGTGCCGACGGCACCGTGACGTCTGCATACGGAACAATCTCGATAACAATGGCGAGCGTATACACTAACCACAGGGCAACCGGTTATAGGGGCGTACGCACGCCACTTCCGGGGAACACACGAGGCGACAAGGTGTTCACGCTCTAGTAACCTTTTCCGAACTGCTGGGACAGCGCACATCCGTTGCCTCTTTCCTCACTAAGCTCGGTCGCTGCTAATTTCCACGGCAAGGATGGAGGCGGTTTCATCGATTTACGCGGAATATAGCGTACTCCCAGGAGACAACTACGCGGGCAGCAGAATGAAATAACAAATGAATGAATAAAAATAGCGCAGCAGAACTAGTAATAGAGAGTTTTAGCTGTGCGTACGCAAGTGCTTGCGTACGCAAAGAGCTACGGCGCTGCGTGCGTTACGCTGTCCGCTCCGAAGTATAGTTTTAGCTGACCGTGCCGTAGCGTCCCTCAGCCGCACGTGGCGCCATCTAGTGACAAGAAGTCAAACCACATCAACGCTCGGTTGAAGAAAATTTCATCCGTGATTACTGGTAACTACTGTGAGTGCATTGGGAGTCTATTTTGTTCCAAGAAGAAAACTATGCAAACCGAAGAAGATGCAAGATCTGGCTAAAAGTTAGAAAACTGCTTCGCCAGGTGTCGTTGCTACGAGGAAAACACACTGAATATAGTTAGGCCTAGGAGCTTGAAGATCGCCAAATTATCTGAAAAACAGGGGCTAGTTATCGCTTATACCGCTACGTGTGGGCAAGATTAGGCGAAATAAAAGCGAACCGCTACCATTTGAGCGAGCTATTGCGTCGAAGAATCCAGCGGCGACATGTATTTATTCCGAAGCGGGCGAGCAGGGCGCCGCCATCTTGTCAAAGTTAGCGTACGCAAGCCACGCAAGCGCCGCAACGCAAACTCCGCTGGCTACCGTACGCAAGGCTACCGTACGCAAGACGCAAGGCTTGCGCTTGCGTTCTGCGCATGCGCACTACCGTCCCCGCAAACTCCTCGCGTACGCTAACTCTTTGCGTACGCACAGCTAAAACTGTCTAATATCATTCAGCCGCAGCAGCAATAGTAGCAGTATGTGGTGACCCGGAAATGAAGAGGCAAGGGCTTGTCGGCTGGCATCAGCGTGGCCATTATAACTGCCGCGTGCAGATAGGGGGAGGGTAGAAGAAATGAGAGGAGGAGACGGAAAGTTCAGATGCGCCTCGCAGCGCAGATTCAGATCAGACATCCTCCTCCTCCTCCTCACTTCTAGCACGGCTCGGGTGACCAGAGCAGCTGCAAAGCATCAGTAGGTCGGGTTAGGTCGCCCTTCCGCCCTGTGGACTGACCTGCTCGCTCTCGGCCAACATTTATTTTTTATTTTTTTGTTTAAACAGAGGACTACTAACGCAGGTACGCTGGCCTCACTTCGTAGCTGTGGATACATCTCAAACACGAAAGTGGCAAGCGCGCCCCGTTACCGCGCATCAAAACCGTCCTTCGAGGTGTCCTAGCCACTACGCCGTGCTGCGCATAATAAGCTACCTGCTCGCTCCTGTACAGGGTTCGCGTACAACGCTGCGAGCTGCTCGCTGGTGCCGCGCGAATGGGCCGCCGCGGACGAAGCGAGCCCGGCGACTTGTGTGCCCTTCCAGGCGGTGCTCCGCGGAAGGTCTCTTCTCGCGGTCGGTGGTTTCAGCCCCCGCCTCGAGAGCCGCAGAAGCGGGTTTCGAACGCCAGTGCCGCCGGGTAGCCACCGGTTTTCCAATGAGTACAAGCTCACCCCCCTGGTGTACCGCTTCTCGAGGTTTGAAACGCATAGGAAAATGGGCCTTCTCCCACCCCATCTAATGCGGACCAGAAACACGTCGGGGCCACGGCGCTCTGCGGCCGAGCTGCCATATTGCGCCATTCAAACCAAATCACGATCGTCAGCATCTCTTCTCGCCACTTCTGAGACCCTCGTAAGAGACGCGTGAGGCAAGGTCGCAAGTCGGTCAGCATACACCGCGGGGGGTGGGGGTCATTGGCCCGCGACAGAAACAAGCCGCGAACTGGTGTAATTGGCCAACGACACGCGCGCCTCGGGCGGGCGAACCAGGTGGACACGCGTCGTCTGCGCGCAAGGGCGGCAGCAGGCAACGCAGCGACGACGCCGGACGAGACAGATGTCCGATCGCAGGAAGGAGGAGAAGAAGAAGCCGGGGCGGAAATCCATCATCGTTTTCGCTCCCCCCGACGGAGCAGCAAGGAATCGTGAGCGCACTCCTCGCGACACCAAACTCCGCTAGCCGAACCCCTCCCCGTCTTCCGGCCGCCCGTGAAAAGATGGAGAGAACGCGGCCGCGCTCCTCTTCCCATGCCGGCCACGTCCCCCTTGCTCCAGATGGCGGCGCGCACCCGCAGCTGGCCTCTCCTCGGCCGCCACAGCGCAGGGAAAGTAGGGGGACGGCGACACAGGCAGCCCCCCCCCCCCCCCCTTATTTTTCCACGCACGTCACGCACACGCAGTTGTCTCTTTCAAGCCGCCGTGCTTCAATTTCTTTTTTTCCTCCCGCGAAAGGGGGAGGGAGGGAGGGAGGTTGGTAATTTCGAGTGCCGCTCATACAAAGGATGTGTAGGATGCACACAAATAATGGCATTAGAGCTGGGCTCTCGATTGGATTTCACGGTGTCCCCTTGCCCTGATACAGTTAGATCAAAACGAAAGTGCCCGCTTTGCCGGGGCTTTAACTGCGTTTGATGTACCCGACCCTATAGCTGGTGCAGTGGAGCACCATAGCTGCTGCCTCCAGGCAGTCTACATGACTACGCACTCTCCGCGGAAAACAGAGAAGCGCTGAACAGCCGCGGCCCTAAGCTGCCCCGATTATCTTGCATTAACCACAAGCTCAGGGAGTCAGACAAAAGTTTATGCACTGGCAGAAAGCCGCAAAGAAATGAAAAAAAAAAATCTTCGCTGCGTTTCCTGATAAGGTGCAAGCTTTATTCTCCGAATCAGAACCACGCAAGCTACTTGCGCACCTATTTCCGAAATACAATTAGCACCGCGGGCACGACGCAAGCGATGCAGCAAGTTCTCACGAAAGATCAGTACATTCAGTTCGCATGAGAATATCGGGGACAATAACCATGCACGTGTCAAGGTCAAAGAAGGCGCATCGCTTGCAACGGTACTCAAGAGAGTATGAACGGTCTTGATGCGTCAAAGGAACGTGCTCCACGATCTTCGCAGCGTTTCTGTTCTCCCAGTCGAAAGCAGCTTTTGTGAAAACGCAGCTAATTCCTGCTGGAAGATGCCAACGAATAGCACCAAGAGCTCGCGGGGCAGCCCCGGATACTAAAAGACCATCAGTTCTATGCTCCACACGTCCCGCCATTCCCTATTCGCGATTTTCGCGGCACGTTATTAGGGAAATCTACACTGCTCCCCAATTTACGCTGCTATCTGCTTCATGGCTTACGCTACAAATTTCCTTTAGGTAACTCCTTGCGCTCTCTTAATTACAGCCTTCTTCGTTACCATCGAAGTTCCGTTCTCATAGGTGAGCACCGACAGGATACGACTATTTCATGAGGGGCAGCGGAAAGCTTCTATCATTAACTCAAGAGTGCACGGCGCAATGCAGTACAACCCCTTCTTAACCTCCAGGCGCTTCTTGCACGCGGCCCGCATCCGCGGTAACTGCTTTATCCCGCTAGATGTACGTACTCACCCACTTCGTTTCGCGGTAAATCAAACGAGGGAGCGCCTCTCGCCAATTTGCCTCTTCCAAACGCGCTCTCCGCGATAAGGCTTCCTGCTTCAAAGAGCGGCGCGCAGATTATTCAGCGGAGCGGACTGGACGGGGTTTACGAGAAGCCTCGCACGCGCCGTCCGCTTTCATCCACTTGTGGCCCGCACAGCAAATGGGAAGGAAGGGGGGGGGGGTGTCAACCGCGCCAAACGCGGTGCGCGAGGCGCGCAGGGAGCCCACTGCACCCCCCTCTCACTTTTCTAGATCCACGGTAGTGCGCACAAAGGGAACAGATATAAGAGCTCGTGTTCCAGGAAGACACCGAGCAAATCTAACCGTGGCGGCAGCGACGGCACTGTGACGCATACAGCGCCGAGCTGCAGAAAGAAGGGCAGAAAATAACGATAAAGAGAGAGACAGAAGGGGCGCGCAAGCCGGAAGAGGAGGAAACCTTTGGCTGCTGTCGCGTCGGTTCGTATAAAAAGAATGGCTCTTCGTCCCTACCCGTCTGAATGACTCACGACAGGATTCGACGCAGAGAGGGAGCGCGGGGGAGGGGGACGTAGAGCAGAGATGGTGTCCCGCCGATGGGGACCGGGCGTCCCTAGCCAGGCACCCACTAGTGCGGCGTACACGGGGCACTGCGCATCGACGCGATTCCCGCGCAAGCCGGCTCGGTCTTCCCTCCTCCCCTACTCTTTCTGCGCTGCTGCTGCTCGTGCAGGAGCTGCGATGCCGCACCAACTGGGCCATTTGCATAGTTCACTCCCCTAATCCTCGGTCCTCCAAGTTCTCACGGAGTATGCCCTTCTACTCGGTACCTTCGACTCCGCTATTAATACATGCGCAAAACTTTAAAAAAGACGCTGGGGACCAAATGAAGCTAGCCTATATCGATTGGTTACCGCGTTCTAACGAGAGACTACATTCGCAAAGGTGGCTGCCACGACGATGTGCGTAAGGCGTTGCGCCGAATGGACCTGCGGGCAGCAGAAAGAGCTCGACAGAACGCCTTTACGGAACGCAGTGCAGTCCGCGGTTCCGTCCCCGTCACGAGAAGAAACTGCCGCCAGCGGCACGCGGAGGTGTTCCGAACGACAAACACCGACGGGAAAATCGGCCGCCTCCGCCGGGTGGCGTGTCTCCGAGCAGGCCTAGACAACTAACTGCCTGCGAACACATAACATTCGTGACTGTGGTCCCGCTGGGAAACTACAGCACACCCCGTTCAAGTGGCTGCGATGAGATCGAATCGACCCGGCGAGTGAAGCCCCTCAACAGGAGCTCTATCTCGCCCCCTCCAGAACGCCGGCAAACATTTACTTAATCCCAATTTCCCCAATCCCAGCCCAGGGAAGCTGCGGTGAACATGCGCTACGCAACTTTCCTTTTCATTCATGATCCGGTCTTCCTCTCCACCGCCCCTACGTTGAGCAATTCGCGCAGAGGGCTCCTCTGCTAGGCCAGCCGGAGCACGACGCGCACTCCGCATCGCCATCTTGCCACCTAAGCCGATCGAGGGTGGGAGTTCCCAAATAGCTAGACGAACCGCCATCCTTGCTATGTGCTTGGAAGCATAGTACGCTCGCAAAGCAACTACCCCGGCGCATGCCGCCGAGAGTAAGCACACAGTGGAACAGACCCGCACAGAAGGAAATGAATGGGAGAGGGTAAAGCTACGCTGCACTGGGCCCAACTGTACCACATTACGACGAATAATAGAACTCTATACACTTCTCTATCCCTCAATCTCACCTACTTCGCAGGGTCCAAACCAATGCGTCTCTACCCCTGCAACTTCAATCTCTATCCATCTTGCCCTAACCGAGATCACTGTATTTTCCTTCGTCCTGTCGCCAATCGACACTCCCCTCCATATCCCCATCTTGCACCTGCCTCTTGGTGGGCCTAGCTGGAGTCTTCCGCACCGGGGGTCCAAGTGACCCTTGGCCCCCAGGCCGACTACTGGGCGCTTAATTTGCAGCCTGGATAAAATTTAATACTACTACATATGGAGGCTCAACTCATATGCGTCACAAGGGGTGCGGGAAGAAGAAAGGCAAACGTGGCCATGGCGGCGTGTTTCTTCCCCATTCTGCAGAATGAGGATTCGTCAAGACACAGCCGGGCTCATTTCACCAGATCGCTTGAAGTTGAAGGGGCATCGGACGACAAATTGAAGTTGGCCCATAACAGGGCCAATTCTCTTTTTGTTCTTCATCAATGATACTCTTCAGCATATACCAGTGAATGCAAAACTTTTTTGCGGACGATTGCACCGTCTATGAGGAAATCAAAAGTGCAAGCGATCACGCCCTCTACAGGTAGCTTTATCAAAAAAAAAAAAGAATCACGGTGCTCAAAATGGCAAAATAACTTGCAAAAAGCAGCCTTCAACTTTTTCATATATCATTAACAGTCAGCATTTACCGTTCGTAGAAACCTACAAATATCAAGGCATCGTCATCATATATCAGGTCTGGAATGGAACGATCGCGTTACTTACATTTAAAAGAAAGCAATGCGCAAGCTAGGTTTTTTTTTTTAAGAAGGTCCCTGTAACGGTCTACATATGAAATCAGGCTAATTATAGAACATTCACCAGGCCAATCTGGCAATACGCAGCAGTCGTATCGGATCTGTACACTCAAGCAAACATAACCAAACTTGAAAATGTTCAAAGAAAATTAGTTAGATTCATCCTTGATTCCAACAGCTGGAAAACATCACCAAGCGTTCTTTTTAGACACAGCAAACTTAGAAGCACTGCAGTGAAGGAGACGTCGCGAAAGAGTAAAATACATGCGCCTAATCTATTACGACAAGCAAAATCTAAACAGAGGCCACTACACACTGAACATGTGGTGACGCCCAACAGATCGCATCGATCTAAGCTAAAAGACTGCTTGCAGGACCGATAGTTTCAAGGATTCGTTCTTCCAGCGAACCGCTCGAGAATGGAATAGCCGGGATGCTATAGTGTGTCCAACAACACTCGAGTCTTCTTTTTATATGCTTTGCATTTTTCCTTTCCTTAAATTTTTAATCTTGCATAGTCTACCATTGTATGGGTAACCACGCAGATTTCTCCCTTTTCTTCTACGCGTGCACGTCCGCGTTTATAATGTCCGTTCAAATGGCGCTGCACATGATTGCACCGACTATTTTTCGTTACACGCCCCTTTTGTGCCTATGTTGTCTCAATGGAATGTAATAATCAATGCGCGCATCACTTTTGTACAAAGCCCGGCAAGTGCTTCAGTTGTGCAGCACCATCTTGTTCTTTTTCCCTTTTTGTTTATCACTGTTGCTTAGTGTGATACTCTGTCCAAGTATATATGCTGTCGGCGTTATGTTATCCATTTTCTTCTAATTATTGCGTTGTTAGTTCGTCTCTTGAAATGTTTATTTCATGCAGCCCCCTCTCCTGCCAAGGGCCTGTGCACAAAGGCTGGCTGTATTGAATAAATAAACAAACAAACAAACAAACAAACAAACAAACAAACTTAGTGTGTGCAGTCACGGAGTCCCCGTTGAACTCGACGTCATGCAAAGTCATCAGTATGAATGAGCGGCGGCCAAAAAAAAAGAAAAAGTTGAGTTTTCAACTCCCCACGTTTCGGCAATAACGTACACGTCTTTCGCTGTCAAACGAAAGTCGAGTGAGCCACAGAATATCAAACAATCGAATTTTTACAGAGCAATAAAATTGGATGGATTTTTGCAGTGCCTCGCACAAAGTACAGGTCGGTGAAGATAGCAAAGAAAAAAAAAAGAAACAGGATGAGAAACACACTGCAGACAGAGAGAGCGAGCCGGTGGCTCTTTTCCGCCTGTATGTCTCTCCAGGCCTTTTCGCGTTCGGTGTTTTTCTTTTTTGGGGGGGGCTATTTCTCTGACACAGCGTCCTTTATTGATTTTAAAATCCAGGAAAACGTAAATAAACCTACCGAACCCACTCGACGGCAGGGAACCAGCACGGCGGAAAAGCGCCAACATTTCAAAGACGGCCCTTGCAATCCGCGATGCAACAAGGAACTTTTCACGGCCGCAGTCGTCGACCCCACACGACCCTAACACGGTTACGTGTTAAAAACCACAGCGAGAGAGGGCTACGTCGCTAAGAGGGGAGAGGAGGTTGCAACGCGCCGCTTCGCGATTGGCACGAAAGGGCGAACGGCGAGCATCTCCGGGGCACGTATCAAGCGCCGAGCAGCGCACCCGTAGCGACGCGATAAGGCGCCGTAAAAAAATACGCGGGGAAGGCCACCGCCCACGCCTCTCGCGTACTATATAAAACGGCGGACGTACCGTCGACATTCAGATAATGCAGATCGTGGAAACAACCGGATTGCACGAACTTGCGCAATACAAAAGTCAACATCGCCTCGTCGGAAGAGACGCCACACTCGACACACACACATACATACATACGCTGGGTTATCTCGGCTCTTGGAAAGAACGGTGCAGTGTGTGTGTGTGTGTGTGTTGTGGGGGGGGGGGGGGAGATAACCAACGCGTGGAGATAGTTCATAGTTCTCCGTCTTCCACTTTGTCCTCTTCTGGGAGCCACTGCCGCTCCACTTCGCATGATAACGCGGCCACCGATACGCCGAAGCAGGTCACCACGCGTGCGGGGAACACCTTTCTCGGTACCTTTTTACGTGAGGGAGCGGGCGACCTGCCGCGAGCAAAGGTTGCGTCGCGACCACTCGCCGCCCGCACTAACGCGGGTATTGGAACCAAGCGATAAGAGAGTTCCAGGAACGGAACGCGAGCCGTCCACGAACCGGTGAAATCTCGCCATCGATTGACGAAACATGCATATCCTAAAACCGAAACTATACAGCCACAAGTATACCACCTTCTAAGGAATCACGGCACCGGTAGTATAAGGCTGCCGCGTACCGCCCGCCCCTTTCAAGGGGTTATCGCGATGCCAAAGTTGATCCAGTTCCCTCCATTCGCATCCACGCTACACCATTCGTCCACTCTCCGAAGCACTTTGAAGGAGCGACAAGTACGCTCTACTTTGTGTCAACTTTCCCTTCTGGGGCGAAGCCGCTTCCGGATCAAGAAAACCGCGAGGAAGCGTTCTATATGCGTGCGCGCCACTGCGTTACGCTGTACGTTTCGAATGGGTCCGACCACAAGTCGATTTTCGAAAGGATCTGCTACAAAGCAGCAACCAACAACCATGCAACACGTGCGCGCGCTTCAAGCTGAAAAGTTCCAATCCAAGAGCGGCAGTACACTCCGATTTGAACTCGCCCGCAGAGCACAACGGTACTGCTCTCAAAGCACAATCGAACGGCGCATGAAGAGACTTTTTTTTTTTTTGCGCGCGCGCGCGAAAACACGCGGCACGTTTTCACGTGCAAAAAAAAAAAGGAACTCCATGCGTGTCATGCTTTATGCATTTTAAAAAGAAATTAAAAAAAAGAAACTGCTAGTTCAATGGGCGCTGCACAATTGACCCGCTGGACCCATGCACGTATCTGTGTATACAGTGCACACCGCATAATCACAAGACACCCAGCAGGAAGTTCAGTGGTTATGGCGCTCGTCTGCTGACCCGAAAGACGCGAGTTCGATCCCAGCATTAATTGTTTGCAGACGCCGTTATCGTACATTATGCGGTTTGCACTAAACACGAGGGCTTCGAATGACATCAACCCCTTTGGAAGAGCTCAGCAAGCCTAATGTTTACCGGAATTGTCGACAGACTCGGCACCCCGCGTCGGAAATATTCCTTCCGTTACGGCGCGGTTTGTGTGTCCATCGAGATATGTGAGACAGGCGTCATTTCCTTTCCTTAAATTGTCCAAAGGGAAAGGCGTCGCGACGAACGGACGATGGCGTTCCGTGGACCCCTTGGCAACGCTGCAACACGCTGCCGCGTCTCGCTCTTAAAAAGCTTAAGCGTCCTGCAATTGTTTTTTAACTTTTTATTATTTTTATCGAGTTATGCCGACGCCGTTATCATACATACATTATGCGGTTTGCGCTTCACACCGGGGCTTCGAATGACGCTAACCCCTTCCAAAGAAGCTGAAAACCTAATACGTATACCGGAACGGACGGTGTTCCCACTGTATATAAAAAACTAGGAAATTAACGCAGCGCCTGGGATGCAGAAATGTTTAAAGCACTCTATACTAAAACGCTCACTAAACTTCCCTAAAATTACGGTTTCTTTCTTGCAAAATTAGTGAATTTTCGAGCGTTTTTCTTTAACCTGGCGTTTTTTTTTTTTGCTTACGACGACACGAAACTTTCTTTGGACGGTAGAGGTATACAGCTTCGCTGTAAATAAGTCAACAGTCGTTAAAATCGAAGCAAGCACAGGAAAATTATACGTTCGTTGTTCTTTATTTTACTGTGTTGCTCGTTAGAGTGGACCGTGCAAAATTCGTTGCGTAATCATTTCAATTGCCAAATATACAGTGCACGCGGCAAGCGGATGTCATACACGCGTTCCCAGCGGCATGTGGTTGCCTTTTATGGTACCTTCTGTAAAAATATTAAGTACGCCACTAATTTCCCACACTAATAAACCTCACCGCACACAAAAAAAATATATCAATCAATGATTTCGTCGTTTAAAATGACTCTTGGATTCTTTCGCACGTCTAACGCGCCTGTAGCGACTCCAGGCAGTTAAGGAGAAACCGCGAGGACAGAGAGAGGTCACTGGAGCGGCTTCCGCAAACACAGCTCTCAAAAAGCTCCCCTCGTCCCAACACTTCTCTCCCTAGCCTGGGACGCCTTAGCCCGACCATGCACACGACTCTTCAGCAGGGTGTTCGCGACACGTTTCCACGACAGGCGATAAGGAGCGCCCTCTGCCCCACCAAGGGCACAGCAGCACGAACGACGCAAGCACAGAGTCTGCACGTCAGGAACAATCGATGGAGAGGCAGCCCGCTTCTGCCGGAACACGGGCAGGTATACTGCCACACCACTGTGTGAGGTGCGTAGCAACGATGACGGACCTTTTGGCGTGTCCCCTAACAAGCCGGCATTTCGGAGAACAAATGGCAGGACGGATTTGGCCTCCCCGTTCTGCTTTCCCAGCATGATCACGGACAGACCAGCCCAGATACTTCGGGAGATATCTAGACTTCCGTCAATTTATTCAAACTCTATGCTCTGTGCAAAATATGAGGAGTTGCACGTGCAGGAATATCTATCTAATCATTATGGAATATGCAAACGGACACTACATAGTCCCGTCTATTTCCGTAGCCCGCCAGCGCTGCACATTCCCTGATGACCAACAGACACCCTATAGCAACACACCCTGCTCATATCCAAAACACAGAAGCATCGATTAAAGCGTTACAAGAAAAGAAAGTGAGCCAATATTAAGCTAATAGTAGACAAATACATGCATTGACCATAACGCTACGAAAAACCTAATTAAGGCACAACGAAACAGGCGCTGCACTTGCACGAGTAATATGAACGCGAACAGTCAGTTTGCAACCAAGATCCAAATTTAATGCTGTTACTCGTGCGTAAAGCTTCGAATTTAATTAAAGGGATTATGCTTTAGGAGGAAGAATGCCAATACAAAATAAACGAAAAATGAGTACGCTTCAAGCTTACACGTGGCGAATAATCGCCAACTTCACAGTACGCTCGCTTTCACGCCGCTTCGACGTGTACTACGCGGCCACGCACGGCGAAAATTGGCGAGCGGCAAGGGCGTGACGTGAACAGAAACGACAGGGATATGGCTCCAGAAAATATTAAGAAAATGCACGCACTTTCGCTTCTTTCAACCACAGGTGGTGATCCGTAGAAGGTTGGCGGGACACGCCCGTGTCAACCAGCAAACGGAGTAACAAACGGTCCTTTAAAACGTGTTTTCACGACGACGACAACACGCTCCCGCGCGTATGTGCTGAACCGCTGTGCATTGCCCACGCACGAAACGCTTGCATTTAGTGCGCACAGAAAACGAATGAGCAATCGACTGTTTAGTTTCCTGCAGCCCGTCATCCTTGTCACAAAGCATACGCTGCTATCTCCTGAGACTTATTTATCAAACTTCCCACGAAATTAAGAAACCTGTTCAAAAATTTCAACGCAAGGCGCCGACAGCGGTATCTCGTCGCACACGGACAATAGGAGCGTGTTGGAAGGACCGACAAATTAAGATTCCAAATGACGACAGCTGACTTAAAGACGTGACTGAGGTGGACAATCCGCGTTTGCCGCGCGTGAAGGATAAGAACCTGGCGTAGCAAAACACTCCCCTCGAATTGCCTTTCTTTGTTCAAGAGAGAGAGAGAAAAATAGGGGAGGACCTTAACTTGACCTTTAATGGCTTGACGCGTCAGCGGTTACTCTTGCACACGCAGACACGACACTGTTTCCTCCTTCCAAACCATACTTATCATATTAAAGACGAACGTGCCTGCGTGGCCTACAGGTAGTGTTTCTGACTCGCAACCCAGCGGTCAGGGGTTCGAATCCCAATTGCCAAAATTTTATTTAGAGCGCAATCAATTTAGTTTGTATACTTGCATGACCTAATCGCATTTGAATTATGTAATGCGCTTCTAATCACTATAGTTTTCAGATGTTTAGTCACTTTTCAAGCTCCACATGTGACGTAGCCACTTATTCCGGCTATTCCGGATTTTTTGCGGTTACAACGACGCCGCCGGCTTTTCTGCACAACGGGCCCTTACGCGTGAAAGGCGGGACAGAAAGAAGAGGGCTCAGCCAGAGACAATGACGCCCACTGAGACAACAGCGTCCACATTCCAAACCTTCCGCACATGAGGATGACGAAAACAGAGCATGGCCAGATGAAGTAAACTCCAGGTAGTTTCGGTTTAGACTGCTGCAGTGCACATGGTGACTGGAAGAGAACTCATGTTTGAAAACGAGTAATACCCGCACACGCACGCGGCCCGTGAAGCTGCGAAACGAAGGTGCTTTCTACCGGCAGCGGTTCGAGTCGTGCTGGGAAACTAAGTTTTCTTTTTTTTCTGCTGGATACCGTTGCCATGACAACGTTACGACGCTCCAATTGGCTTCCTTCCAGCCGTTAAGAGAAAAATCATCGCTCTCGTTTGGGTTGGCTCGACAATGGCGTGTATAGCAAGCTTCCTCCCCGTGGCAGGTCTGCAAAAGTCAGAGCCTCTTCCGTGCTTAGCACCGCAGCTTTACAGACCATCGCAAAGAAAGTGCGCGCTCAAAAGGGAAGGGGCCGCGATAGCCTCCTGTTCGTTAAGTGGTGCTTGGTCCAACGACTAAGGGAATCCCCAAAGGTGGTGAAGAATTGTAATTGCTCGTTAGAACGAGTAATTACTCCCTTAAATTCGCTCTCACGCAACCATCTGATCTGGTGTCCGTCCTGGAAAACTACGCAGGTACAGCAACTTCCCCAGACAGGCGATGGTCTCGGGTTCGAACACAGGACCAGGACGAAGTTTGTGAAAGATGTATAGCTTTCCTTTGTACCCAACACAGCTGCGCTTGGGTGGATGCTAATGGGTAATTAATTACTCCCTTGTTAAGCGGAGCTACTCTTTACAGATTCTGTTCCGCAAACAACAGCTAGTGACCGGCCACGGATAAGCTCAGCCAAAGTAACTATATGCGCTTCGAACGTACTGATTCCATGTGTGCGTCGAGAGACGCCTAAGTTATTTCTGCCGCGGAAACGGCTCGCAAGGTCACACGCGAGACTAAACCACGGAAGCAGCATGCTTTCGCTCACATCGTGCACTGCTTGTGATAAGCGATGCTGCAAGCTAGACGGTCACTCACGTGCCGCCAACGCCTGCACTTGCCTGCTAGCGCTGACAGTTTCACTTGCAATACGCGAAAAGAGCTACCGAGTGAGTGAAATTGCGTTACTAATGCGAAAGCCAAACTAAAGGTTGTAACCGTTTGAAACCCAGTTCCGCCTTCTGCAACATCGATCACCACTGGAATCTAGCTTCTCAGGGATAATAATTATAACAATAATGAAGACAATAAACTCCACGGTACGGAAACACCGAGGAGGCTGAGCACTTTGGGACCCACACACACGGACACACACACATTATAGTATATATATAATGTTCCAAGTTCACGTCACTATCGAGCCGACAATCACCGCATTCGGGACGCGTTGCCGCATGCAAGATGGCTATCTCTGGAGGTGGGGCGCCGCGAGTGAGCGAAAATAAACGACGCAAAACAGACTTCGCGTTTCCGTTTGCTCCCTCCGAGGCACTCCTTTCTTTTAGCCATGCCTCGCACGCAGTAGGGAGGGCAGATTCCTGGCGCTGCCCTCCATCCCCTCGAGAGAGCGATGAGCGAGCGAGCGAGCGAAATCCCAGTATGCAATTTATGAGAACCACCGAGGCATTAAGATGAAAAACGAAAGAGAGAGAGAGAGAGAGAGAAAATAGGCGCACAGGAAGGAAAGCGCCCCGGCTGCCGGACAGATGCCGCCGCGAGCCACCCGGAAAGCGTAGGAAAGCGGCGCGGCGCACGTGCAGCAGGGACTCCCGGCAATGGCGCCCCATGACGTCACCGCCGCCGCTGCTCCCGCGGAGGAAAGATGGCCCTCTCTCCCCTCGTTCGTCCTCCTCCCTAACAACCAACAGGAGGAGAGGAGACCGACTCCCCCTCTCCCTCACCCAGCGTACGCAGAGCAGCAGCCAGCGCGCGCCGGCGCTGGAACGAGCACCTTCTCCGCGGCCCATTCGGGCAGGAGGCCTTCCATATGCATGACGACGCGGCCATTCCTCGTCGGAGATAAAAGCTCCGACATTTTTTCCCATATCCGCTCACCCCGCGGATCCCACCGCACAAGAGTGGGCGAGCGGAAGGGGGGAGGCGGAGATCCATCCCGCAACGAACCGGGAAGGGCATTATCCCCATCTTCCCCAGTTCCATGTAGGATGCAGTTTCATCGACATGGCCTGCGCCATTCTGCTACGGCGCGGAGGAAGCTCGACGGGCTCGCTCTGAAGGACGGGACAGGGAAGGTGTTTCTCACCGCAGGCTTAATTCTTCCGTTTTATTTTTTTCTTCTTTTAACATCACAGCAGCGCGTTGTTGAACCACTGAAGGACCACGCACCTGCGCCAGTGAACCAATCTACAGTTCCACGCGCACCCCAAACATTGCACGACGAAGTGAGTACAAACGTCCGCTCCAGATTTAGTGCGCGCGAAGAGCAGCTGCTAATGTCGATCACCCCGGATTACCGACTCGTTCCAAATGCCGCACACGGCGGTGCGAGTTCGTGGATTCGGCGAAACGAAAGACAACTTTTACGACCGTTACAAATGTATGACACATGCTGGGACCGTTCAACGAACCAAAAACACTGCAATAGAAATGAAAAAAAAAAATGTAAGTAGAAGGTTTAACGGAAGCTCGAAGCAGCCGTATCTAGGCCTATGGCTGCTTTTTTTCTGCAGCTTGATCGCGTAATAAGCGCTGTTGCTTCCCAAAACCGGCTAGTACTCGTTTTGTTCTGCCATTAACAAACATGACCTCACGAAACGAGCGCTGCGGACCGGTTTTGAAAAAGACAGGGCTCCTCCCAGACGAGGAATAACGGCTGGTTATTAGTGCCCTCACCCCATCCCTCCCACCGTTACCACTTGCCCTAGATTCGAAAAAAAAAACAAAAAAACTCCGGGAACCGAGTTAAGAGCGAATAACAGGCCCGCCAACAGCCTACCTATCTTAAGCTTGCGCGAGTGCAGACTACGCAGCAAAATGCGAACGCCGCAAGACACTGCAAACAACAGGCAGGCAGCTTTCTGCGACATAATGCGACCAAGCAACGCGCTGGCACGACACATCCGGAGTTGCTTGTCGGGTCACTGTGCCGAAAGGCGGGAATGTTGAAACACTAGGCAGTTGTCAGAACACTGTGCGACTATATCAAAGCGGATGTCACAACCCCCTTATTGCTCTTTCTATAGCACTCGACTTGGGGGCTCTTTGTTGCGTACTATATCATTTCATCGGCGTTCTCATGTACTGATAACAAAAATTATCGACAAAAATATCTGGTACACTGAAGTGCACAGGGGGGAATGACAGGGCTGCAGAGAATCGAATTGTCCGCCTGCATATGTGCGCAGTTTCGGCGTACCGGAACGTACCACAACTATCGACAACGAGACGCGACTCGTTAATGCACGAGAGAAATGCACAGCGTTTCTTTACACAACTTTTAAAAATAGGCTTTCTGAGTTAGACGAGCGCATTTTTCGCCATATCATTGTCAACGGCGTAGTACAACAGAAAACAGCTAAGATGTGCTAACTATCAGGCTGGTTAACTAATATTGAATGGTTAGCGTTTTAACTATTATTGTTAGGCTCGTTAATTAATTAGGGGTGTATAGCCCACCGTAATTAATATGCATATCAGTTCTTGGAATTTCGAAAACACGGTTACCCTCGGAGCTGTGGCCCAACAAATTCTGGCTACATCGCGCCAGAATACATACGCTCTGAGAAGCTTGCGGGCAAAACAACCTTTCCAGTGCTCGCAACTCATCGAAATACCCAAAATTTGTTGGGACACAACGCCGAAGGTAACCATGCTTTCGGCATTCTAAAGACTTATATAGATATCAATTACGGTGGACTAAACGCCCTTCAATAATTAAGGAGTCTAACAATAATAGTTAAAAGTTAACGATTCAATATTAGTTACTAGCCTGCTAGTTCGCACGCCTCAGCTGTATTCTGATGAACTGCACGGCTGACAATGCTATGGCGAAAAAAGCGCTCTTCTAACTCAACGCGGCCATTTTTAAAAATTGTGTAAAGTCTTAGGTGAAACACCCTGTATATACGTACGACGACGCAGCATTCGTGGCGCGGTTGCCAGCTGCTCTGTACGTCACCGACAAGGCACTAGAATTCCGCGCACAGCCAGATTCTGAACAGCTGTTTACAACTACATTGCAGCGAAAGGCATGAACTGGGAAAATTAAGCGCGTTCAATAAAATATCTATGCCATTCACTCGTTCCCTAAGGTCACGGCTAAACGATTTGAAGAACTTGAGAACCTGTCAGGCCTCCTACACAATACCCTTTATGCGCAGGACGGTGAACGCAGCGCACATCACACGTCACACCGAGTGCACAGCTCAGCTGCACATAACAAAGGTCTGCGCTGGCAGTGGAAGAATCGAGAGGTCAGTAACCAACTCAAAATACGCTTAACATGGAATAGCAAGTGAAGAAATAGTCAATGCGATGACGCGCAGTAACTGAATCGACGCTTTCCCGCCGTGCAGAGGTGTTGCGATCGCCGGTATAATAAAGGCACTCGTGGCCGGCAGTAGTTCGTCCTTGGAGTGTACGTAATTAACGTGCGGCAGAAGATAAGCGCTATTTATTCACCCGTGTATTTATCTAAATATGCCAGGTCTCCGCCCGAGAACTTGGTAGGTGGGTAAACGTGCAAAGAAAACTAACAAAGTAACGTGGAACTAACTAAAGGAACAGCGCAGCAGAAGCAGGAGTGAGAGACACGGATGTGCAGAACTTAAAGTAGTAAAGACACCTAATTTTTGTGGCATGTTTTTTTTTTTTTTTGAAGCGATGCTTATTGCCTTAGGGCATAAAAACTATGAAGTGAAAGATGAGTAAGATGCTTAAATAAACGAAAAAAGTTGAGCTGATCTGATGAAATCAAGAAGTGAACGATGATATGGACCCTGTGTCCACGCAATATATGAATCCGGATTGCCCGGTGAGAGTCCCACTGACGCCAGGTGCCGAATTCTCGTCGGCTTCAGCGCCGGGCAGTCCCACAACAGGTGGTGGATATCCGCCTCACAGTCTCTACAATGACGCGGAGGACAGTAATACGCATGAATCACCATGTCATATTCGCCTACGACCGCTAAATAATTTCTAATCGATTTTTTTCTGTCATGCTGTTTCGAATTCGGTTTCAAAAGCCGAACGATGGCTGTGACGTCAAAGAACACTTTTGTGTCACGTGAGGAATGGAAAAAACGCCCATATAATCGCTGCTTCATCGTTTTAATTTACTGCAGTGCTAAAGCCATCGCCTTCTTAAACATCCGGAATGACAGCGAATGTGGAAGCAGCGATTATATTGCAGTTTTTTCATGTCTCACGTGACCTGTAAGCACACGCTGACGCCACAGCCCTCCTTCGGCTGTTGAAACCGAAATAGCACGAGGATGAAATGCGATTATAAATTATCTAGTGGTCGTAGGAGAATACCAGGTGGTAATTATGTATAATAATGCCTTACGCACCATTACAGACAAGAAAACACGCAGCTAAAAGTTAGGTGTCTATACTCCTAAGTCGGCAGTGAACCTCCGCCCACATTCAGGATCGCCGCACAAAATTCATCCGCGACAAAGAAGTTAAAAGCTTTTCTCGTCACCTAAACAAGAGGCTAATCACAAGAAAAAAAAAGTGTAAGCTCTAGAATATCGATACCAGGATTGTTTAATAAAGTCAAACATTAAAAACCTGGTTTCGTTTACTGTTGCGATTGGCTAGCGGAGTAATATAGGGCGCCGCGGAGCGCGGCCCAATGATAACTTTTTTTTTTAGTTGTATCCTACTATAGCACAAACCGCCACATTAATTAACCACAGAAGAAGCCTCAATCTCCTTCCAGCCTCTCTTTCATTTTCTGTTTGGGAAATAATATAAAGACACAGCAAAGGTTATCCGGACAAAGAAACACGGATAACCTTAAAAGCGAAATGCGTACCAGCCAGGCCAATAAGGTAGGCGCTCGCACTTCAGCCATTCCGCTGCCGCCGCTTTGCATTCTGAAGCTATTCGAGGAGCAGTGATCATTCCCAGCAGGAACGCAGAGTATAATAACGTCGGGAGTTGAACGGAGGCCGGCGCACCGCGGGACATGACGACGGAGACGATCGCGGCATTCCTGGCGCTAAAGGGCAGCCCTCCTCCCTCACCGGCGGCCGGTCTTTGAACGGTCGATTCAAGGGGCGAACGGAGGGCGTCGATGTGCGGCAAAGAAATACCCTTGGGGCTAAGGGAAATTCGCGTTATGTTCGTTTTTCTTTTTTCTTCTTCTCCAGTAAGTGGCTCGCTACCGGCCCGCCTGAAGCATGAAGGTCGATTTGCTTCGGCGGGCAAAAATAATTATCCGGTAATTTATAATTACCGCGGAGAACAGTTAGGCGAGAAGATAACGGCAGAGCTGGGCCAAGTAAGCAGATCAGGTTAGGGGGGCGTGGCTGGAGCAGGACAGGGCTCGCTGAAGATTAGCGGGACAGGCTTTTCTCACGAAGCAGACGGTTATTGTTATTAATTTACAACAACCAGCCCCTGATATTCGATGGCAAGGAGAACCGCCACACCGAGGTTCACGAGCCTCTGACGCGCGCTGTCTTTTAAGACACGGGATTATACTCGCTAAAGGTCACAGCAATTCGCACACTTTGCGTGCATGTCGCGAGCCAACCAGCTTTGTCCCGTCGACGCCTGTGCCGCGAGGCGACACACTTAGCCAGCGCGGTCCTTATCATTTTGCTAAGACAGGTTGCTTGTTACTGACCATTTGTGCGGTTTGATAACGACTACACAAGACGCGCTTTGTCGTTCACGTCTCGCCGTTTGTAAGTGTACGGTGCACAAGGTGTACTGACTGCAAATCAGCTGCTCTATCAACGTCCCTAGTGTGTGAACAATAATACCCAAGCGATACGGGCGAAGACTAACTCAAGAAACCGTGCTTCCCTGCGTAGCGTCGCAGTAACAACGAATCGCAGCGCCGGTAAGGTCCCAATTCCCATAATGCCTCGCGCTCTCACGTGACTTTTCACAATCGTCTAATCGGGCAAGGCCATTTGCCATGTTCTAAGCCCCATTCCATGCCGTTCTCGTCAGTGCGATCAGTTTTCCAATACAACTGTCCTGCGATACGATTTCTGTAGCCATGCAAACGCTAGCCCAACAAGGAAATCCGGGGGGCAGTGCCTCTGTTCGAAATCCCCTTAGCCGCCATTGCGCCGTTTTCACTTCTCTCCTCGAGTGGCGACCGCGTGCTCGAGAAGGCACGCAAGAGCAGACAGGAGAAGGAGGGCAAGCCCGCAGATAAGGCGCGCAGCCCCCGCGCGTCCGGCGGGCGATAGCCCACGCGAGAAGCCGCCGCTGCCACCAGCAGAAGCAGCACCACCTCCGTGCTATGGCGGGACGTTGACCCGCGCCTCCACGGTCACACTCCGAGGAGCGCCGGCGATGCGATAGCGCCAAGACGACCACCACCGGGGAGAAAGCGCCGCGGGAAGACCGGGGGGCGCACGCGACCTGCTCGCGCGGCTCCCCTCTCCGTCCGGGCCACGTCCGCGCTGAGCGGAAGCGGCAGGACAGGTCTCGTCCGAACGCATTAATCGCCGGCTGCGACGCACGCGGGACCACGACAAAGTGCTCGGCGAACTTTTCAAAGTGCCTCTCTCTATAATCCCATCTCAACTGAGCCGCACTTCTACGAAGACAGCTGGTTCACTCGACAGCTCTGTCAGTGGAGAGCCTCGCCGTTCGAAACTAACTTCTCAAAACCCACCCCTGACCTCGCTGTCCTGTCGCTTACCCGCATGGGCCATCGGCCAAGTGCTCCCGCTCATTATTCTTACATTGGGCTGAAATATCAGCTCGCGTTCGTACCGCCAAAAAGTCCCCAATTCGTTAGCAGCCTCTTTGTTATTTTCAATGGTGCTCCTATTGCGTTCCTCGTCATCGCTCCCTGCGCTGTCCTCGGACACGTTCCAAACTTTTATGGCGAGAGTCAGTGTGCGCAAGGGCGTGTCCGAAGGAAACGTGTATAAGTGTCCGCTCCACCTGTCAATCAAATAAAATTAAAGGAAAACAAAATTTCGACAAGTATGGGATTCGATCCCACGCGGGCAGAGCCCAATGGATTAGCAGTCCATCAACGTAACCACTCGCCCACATAGCCCGACGAGAAACGGGGGGTGTTTTACAAGGCATATGTCGTAACTTTAAACCGGATATAGCGAACACACCGGACATAACGAAGGTGTAATATGTCGTGACTTGAACCCGAAACTAATTCGAGAAGAGTGAGGCGATCATGCTGAGCAAAAGAGCTGAACATGACGACGCGAAGGCCTTGACGCACGTAAGGTGACTTAAGTGCTCCCCTCAATTTTTTCGTTAGCCCCCGAAGCATAGACAGGATCCACTTCGCCGACAACGCGGTGGCGCAGCCGTGAGAACCGGCGCTTCGTAAACGCTCCAGTTTGGACTGATCAGTCGTCCGTAGTGCACAAATGGTCAAAGAACTCATTTATAGTGTTGGGTGGAACCAACCATACGCCGTCGTGCGAAGCAAAGCAACGAAGAAAAATGACAAGAGTGAACGGCAACATCCCTAACACGGCGTGCAAAGCGAGCGCTGCCTGTTTCAAGCCTGTCCACCTCCAATGACGTCATCACCAAGCGATCCGAATTTCGCAACAGCGGTCGAAGGAAAGCAAGGTGTTCAGCCTCTTTACTATGGGTTAAGCACTGAACAATGAATGCAGCTGTTCATAACGCGCCTCATCATGCTACGGAAGAGAATCAGTGACGGAAAGGGGGGGGGGGGGGGCGCTAACACTTTTTTTCTCGATAAAACCGCGGGAAAATGTGCTCTTTCCGGCAATCACGTTCCAAATGTACAAGTTAGCTGCAAGAGATTTAAAAAAAAAAAAGATGTGTTCTTGCCAGGGATCGAACCTGGGACCTTCCGCGTGTTAGGCGGATGTGATAACCACTACACCACAAGAACACCCGCGGAGCACAGACACTGCAAAGGCATATGAAAGAAGGCACGCTCGGAAATCACGTGCACGAAATCAGAACTTTCTCGCGAGCATTTCGTCGCGGAACTAGTTCGTGCTGCGTCCGCCTAGCAGGACCGTTTCCGCCTGCCCCGCAGACAAGCCTGCAGCTGCTATCCGAGCCTCGTGCCTGCGCCCAACCACACGTCACCCGCCACGGAAATCGAGGCGGGTGACCAATCGCGGCGCCACGTAGTATTTGTGCAGGCAGCATGCGTGAATGGGCGCCGCGCTGCGCCAGGAGGTGACGTCATGCTCGCCGCCACGCGAGGCCACCGGAGCGCGTCGCGGGAGGAGAGAGTAGCAAAATAGCCTTTCCGCCAAGGGCGCCGAAGGGCCTCCGCCTGTGGCGGCGGCAGCAGCAGCAGAACAGAAGGTCGCGTAGGCGGCGTGAACTCCGCCGCAGAACGGGAGACACGCCGGCAGCCGTCTCGTTTCATTCAGCCGCGCAAGCGAGTTCACGAAAGCCTGCTCGTCTGCCTACGCTATTACTAGGTTTCGGTTCACGAAAGGTGGAAAGGCGGTCACTGGCCACTTAAAATGCCGCTGAAGAGCGGAGACGTTGCGCAACGCGCTCGCCGGAGCCTCGTCGAGTGTTCGACAAAAGCTCGTTTGCGTGGCCTGAAAGCAAAAGAAAGGCGGACCGGCTGCGGTGACTCAGTGGATAAGGCGCTCGTCTACCGAGCCGGAGTACCCGTGTTCGAACCCGACCGCGCTTCGCGGGTGGCGGAACGCAAAAGGCGCCCGTGTGCTGTGCAATGTCAGTGCACGTTAAAGATCACCAGGTGGTCGACATTACTGCGGAGCCTCCACTGCGGCACCTCTTTCTTCCGCCCTTCTTTCACTCCCTCCTTTATCACTTCCCTTACGGCGCGGTTCAGGTGTCCAACGATATGCGAGACGGTTACTGCGTCACTTCCTTTCCTTAAAACCATTTTTTTCTTTCAATACAGCCACTTCCCCAAGTAAGAGATGTCGAAAATGAGATGACACCTGACCAGAGATACTCATGACGCGGTTACTGACTGTACTCTCCCCCTTATGTAAACATTACACCTGACCACGCGAATCCTCGTCCTTGGGTTCCAGTTCCCACGCACGAGGGTCTCGCTCAGCAAGGGTCGATGATCGAGGTGCACCAGGAAGCATCGCGAGAGCCACGCCGGAAGGGCGCTGCCAAAGGAAAGGAAGGGTGTGTGTGCGAACTACTGCGGAAGCGACAGCCCCGCAACGCGAACGAAGCCGCTCCCGTGTGAACGATGTCAGTTCCTTCCGGCCGCTCGCGCAGTGGCGTCCAATAAGGCGAAGCCACAGCGCAGCTCAGTGCGAGACGTCCAGTCCATGCTAGTTTCAGGCCTACCCGGGGAGATAACCCTTCACTGTGCCGTCGCCGCAGCGCACTGCCAATCTGAGAACGGAGAAAGTTATGCTCGCAGACTCGTGCGGCCTGATTCCGTACGCAGGAGCCAAGCGCGGCTTTTCGAGTCTGCGGAACGTCCATCCCCAGCACGCGCGGCGAGACGATACTGCCACGTGCAAGTTGACGCCGTACAGTAACAGGCACACGCTCGGAGAAGCGAGCGATCACAGCGCGCCGCGACCAGTCGCGCGGCCTCGGGCGAGACCGGACCGCATAGTACCGGCGGCGATTCCAAATGGCCCCCGCAGGAAAGAGGCAAAAACAGCGGCCGCCTCGTCACGTAGAACAGCGCGGCCGTTCACATCGGCAGGTTTTCCGCCAAAGGCGGCGGCGGCGGCAGCAGCAGCAGGAAGCAATGACGTCGAGGCGCACGCACCGCTCGCCTGTAGTACGTACGATACGCGCGCGACCGCCGTCGCCGCCGTGGTGACGCAGACTGCCATTGCTGCGGCGGATCTCCGGCGTCTGACTCAGCGGCCACGGAGGAGGGCGTTGCGAATCCGGTGGGCCCGAGGGCTGGCCGTCGCGGTAAGTTTCGCGACCCGCACGGTGCTGTACCAGGAAACTCGGCTCGGTGAGCATCGAGCCGTTTTACCATGCCTTCCTCGCGAAGATCCTGCAGTGGCCCATCATTGCCGACGATGCGTCAGCCAAAAATAAAAAGGGCCGACCAATTACCAACCGGCCTCAAGCCGTAACGGCTTCGTGGATACCGGCTGCCCATAGGCAGGCGCCAGCTGTAAATGGTCCAAAACACCGTGCGCCGCTCCTTGAAGGAAGGCAAGAACGGTAAACTGCATCACGTGGCCAGCGGAACAAACGCATTCGCAGGCGGAAGCAAAAAGAAAAGACCACCCAACGCCCGCGAAGAAAGAAATACGACAGCGTGATGGACATGCCGTGTTACGTTTCTGGGCGACTCGACGGACGACGAGAAAGCGGCGACGCCGAAGGTTGCCTGGAATGCCTCCATTACATCTCGGCAGCCGGGCAGGAAAGAGCGACGCAGCGCTCTGCCGTGGCGCGTATAAATAGCCCGCGATATCAGCGCTTTTCATACGCGTAATGATGAACAAGAAATCAGCAATACGTTCCGCGCGACAGAGGGTGTTACCACCAGAAGAACGTAACAGCAGTCTATTACCATCCGCCCAGAGCAGGAAATCAGACCTCGCTTTTCTACAATGGAAGCGTGTTATATTAACGCGGTCCTGTTCGTCGCTATAGGTATATGCGCGGATATCGTGCGCACGAGTCAGCTGGTGAAGACCGCAGCCCGACGTTCCCGATAATCCTCCGGCGAGAACAATGAGACGCAAAGACATGCGAAGGTCAAAGTACAGCCGAGCTTCGAGTCCAACAAGGGTGCCGCCAGAGGTATTACAACAGGCCGCTGGTCTGCACTCGTAACGGTACTGCTATGGTTTTTTAAGTATGAATCACAGTGAGCTTCCAAACTAGAGCTAATATTAAAAAAAAAAGCCTACGAACGACCCCGAACATCGCAGTAAAGAAACTACGCCGTATGACGATAGGGGACACCAAATGAACTTTGCCAGCGAGCACAAAAATTTCGCGCAGTCCATAGACTGTCTGTAGAATTTTTTAAGCAACTTTCGTGAAAAGCCGATACGCTCTGGCATTTCCGCCGTGCTCCGTCGCAGGCCTCCAAGGCCCGTCCTATTTAAACAACCCCGCGTATACAGCAGAGGCCACTTCAGAATGAGAGTCTCTCTCGACGGCGTACTACGAAGACATCCAGAGCAAGCCGGGACAGCTGCCGTGCGCCAGGTGCGAACACAAAGTGGCCCGGATAGGCAAGCCCCCCGGAGGAGGCTGAATGGCGGGCGCCCCACCTGTCGGGCTCGTTACATGTTGGCCGTGTGTAGTAGTGGCGCACTGGCCGTCAATCGCACGTCACCTGGCAGACCGGTTCGCGTTAGACCACTGGAACTGTGTTTCGTAGCGATAGCTACATTACGGCAGCATTTCGAGCCTTCAGCGTGGCTGCGCTGCCACCCTGTGGCTGCGCAGCCACGCTGTCACGTGGTGTGGAGCAGCTGCCGGCGGTGCGGCTGATCACGTGGTTGGTCACGTGACCAAGTTCCACTCGTCCAGCTGTAGCTATCGCGTCACTCCAGGTTTAACCAGAGCTAAACCACCGCCAATTTTTTCTTCCTTCTTTCCCGCCGTAAGCCATGGTGTCTTGCCTCGTGTATACCAAGCGCTGAAAGACTACCTTCCCTGTCGATCAACTTAGGTACTCGACTATTACGGAGTTGGACATGAAACTTACCATACAGCTGGTTCACGACCTGCCGCGCGGGACAAATGGGGCGCGAGGAAGACAGCATGCCGAGGCAAAAAAATCCTCGCTGTCCGGCCACACTCAAGTGTTCCTTCGCGCGTAGAATTAATGACGGCCCGAACACCGCTCGCAAAAGCGGCGAGCGACTAAGTGGGGCTCCTCGTCCAGACAGACGAGCGCCGGCCGCTGCCCGTCTAGCTGTCAGGGTTATAACACGCAATCGACGCCCATGCCCCGACTAGCGTTTCAATGCGAAGCGCGGGTCAATGCCTTCCCAACCAGTGTCGAATGGGCCCAGCTGTGTACAGTGCGATATGTAACACGGACGATGTGGTAGGGAAGAGGACAAGATGTAAAAAGAAGGGAAGTGGGTGATGCGACAGTTCTGCGTTAGCGGTACTAGTTTTAATTCGCTTTTACATTGATCGCCTTCTCAATGAGTCTGATTTCGCCGTCGCTTTTTCGTCCCGCTAATGCGTGGGCTTCTGGAGCTTGCAGAGATGGGAGACGCATTTCTAACGGTGGGCGATATGAAGTGCACCGA
This sequence comes from Amblyomma americanum, assembly GCF_052857255.1. Classification (NCBI taxonomy): domain Eukaryota; kingdom Metazoa; phylum Arthropoda; class Arachnida; order Ixodida; family Ixodidae; genus Amblyomma; species Amblyomma americanum. Next base: position 184,524,981 of record NC_135499.1, on the reverse strand, counting down.
CCGGTGCATGGAAGCATTCCACCTTCCGCGAAGAGAGAGAAGCATTTTCCCGAAAGAGGGCCATACTGCTAACGCAGTATAATAACTTTACTTGAGGCTATGGGGGAAAACGGCGCTTGCTTCGCTGCGGCCCGGTTGGAGATCCGCCGAGCCCGAGTGAAGCCAAGCATCTCAGCAGTAACGATGAGGGTATGGGAACACGAAGGAAATGATTTCTTCGCGAAGCAGTGCTCGCACGGCTCTACTGAGTTGAGTTGAGTTGAGTGGTTGTAAACTAGCGGTGGGATTAGCCTTGCAGTTGCTGCCGGCAATTGCTCCACCGTAGCGACACTTAAATAGAAATCACAGAAACACTGTCCGCAAAAACACAAATAGACACTCCTGAGGTCACCATGTGGAGGCCAAATCCGTGTCCTGCAGGTAAAGTAGAAGAAGGCGAGAAGCATCCCTTCTACTCGACTGGCTCCCGCGCGGGAAAACAATGTCCTGAAGAGAACTGTGAGGAACTCCTGCCTTCTTGAGGGATCCGAATAACACAGCCCGTTCCGCGTTGTACAAAGTACAGCACAAGAGGTAATGTTCTATGTCACCACGCACACCACACGTTGAACACAATGGTGACAACGCTAGGCCAGTCTTATACATACACGCCGGCGTACGAGCAGAACCCGTGCGAACGCGGTGCAGCAAAGTGGCTTGGTACCTTTTGAGACCCTTGGTCACACATGGCTGATGAGGAGAGCTCCACAAAGAGTGTCCGTGCATGCCTTAGTGTTTCGTGTCATTGGGCATTCACTGAAGTGCGGTCACCAGCACCCGCGTTGTAAGTAATACTGAGCGCAGCTGTACGCTCACAACGAGACACTCGATCCTGTCGCTTGCCTTCGAAAAGAGAACTCAGTCTGGGTCTCTCAAGCGGCCTTGGCCGCTGCCATCGGCCGCGCTCCACAGACTGAGAGCAATTCACAAATTTGCGTGAAACGAACGGATATGCGACTGGTGTAGGTACAGACGTCTCAGTGCGAGGGGGAGAGACCGAGTTCGACGTTACGAATTCAGCGAGGCTGTTGAACTCTGTTCGCCCCACGAGATTGGGCCGTTTACAGCCGGGATTCGGGACGAGGGCTGTGCGAGGTCCATCCGAGCTCGTCTCACACAGGGCGGTTGTTGTTGACGGGAAATGCGCTCTCCAGCAGGGGCTTAGTGCCCCACGTTTAAACGAAATCTCCTAGAGCCGTTAAATGTTCGCGAGTTCGAGCAACAACACTCACGGTACGCGTCGCTGCGCCAGACGCCCTGCGCCTATCATTCAGCCGAGCTTTCGCAGGGAGCAAAACAGGTGTAATCATCACGCATGCTTCAACTAAACCGCATCGAAGCGCCAATATCTCGGCGTTATCGATAGGCACCAGCGCGACGGATCGAAACGGAGAATCTGCCATGCCCGCAGATGAAAGTGGTCGCCCCTTTCGGCTGTTTCGGCAAGGGAAGAAATACTGACGTGGTGGTACCATCCAGTTTAATCCAGTCTCACGTGGTTACACTTCTCTCGCTACCGACAGTACGCGCCCACTCTCCGACACCTCCGGTTCTTGCCGCTCGAGACGCAACCGGCGCGGCAACGTTTCACGTCACTTATGACGCTACGCTCAAGCGGCTTCCGCGGCGCGACGACGTCTCCTTCGGGGCATCCCTGAACGCGCGCGCGCGCTCTGCGCTTGCAGGCGTACGCGTGGCGCGTGCACGGGCCACTTATTTATAAACCGCGCGCGGCCGATACGATAAAAATAAAGGGAGTGCGACATGTAAATGCGGACGACACATGGTCACCCCCCCCCCCCTCCCCTCCGAACTTCTTTTCCCATCAAATAAGAGGAAGTGCGCACACAACAAAATGATGTTCACTGTGACGATGCATCTGAGGGGTCGCGAATAAGACGACCTAGACAGCAGACGACGGTGGCGACACGCTGAAATCTCGCGAATTTGGGAAATCGAATAAGTTCGAACACTAGCACGTTTAGTTATCAGTTACCCTCTCCCCATCATTAGGTTCTCCTGGCGCCCTCCGTACTCCGACAGGTTCTTGTGGTCTCAGGTAAAGCGCGTCTGGGGACAGAAAAGAACTGTCGCTGGGGGCACGAACTCGAGGTCCGGTAAAGCAAGCGTGCTCAAAACGCCACGAGCGGAGCAACCACCGCCCCAGTACTCGTCGCCGTACCTCTTTCACGCGTGTAACGGACGCCACCGGAAGCGCACATCTACTCTGGACCATCTACTGCGTCTTGGCGACAGTGCGGGACAGGGATCAAAGCGCAACCCGACGAAGGAAACGCTGTAGCAGTACGCAAGCCGTCGAGCATCGGTCTGCGCTCGCGTAACACTGCGCGCAGCGAGCGGTCATATTCCGCGCGTAACATGACCCCGATACGCCCGTACGCGCCGGCCACAAGAACAATGGCCCCTCGGCGGCCACTGTATAACGGCATAAGCCGCAACGCCACCTGGCCCCAGCGGCCCGCCGGCGAGGGTCGATAGCATCTAGCGGCGAAACGGGACACTGCGCCGATGTGAAGCGGTCCGCTGCGGCCCCTGTACCGCAACAACGGCCGAGCTCGGAAGACAACGCTGCGACCGCGTCGCGCCAGCGCAGAGCAGAGAGAGACCGAAGGTCCCCGTCATCTCTGCATTTGGCGCGCCCACGTGACTGATCATTAACGCAGCTCCAGGCGGTGTTTGGGCGCCTTCTGTTCATTTGCTTACTTATAGTACACCCAAGGACGAGAAGCTACCAAAGGGCTGAATACAGGTATTGAACAAAAGAAAACAGGAACATGAAGATGCAAAAAAAAGGGGGGGGGGGGAGAATACGCGCGTACGCTGAAGGCAGTGCAAAGCATTAAAAATACGACTGCCCAGTACAGTTGGCAAAGTGATGCGCCCTTCCCGATGTAGCTTACCAATCGAAGCCTCGACCGCTTCATAGTAAGGAGCCATTAAGCTCGACTTGCGAGGCCCCGTGAGTTTAGTGGCATCCGTCAGAATGTAATGACATTGTAATAAGAGAGTAATTACCTATTCGCTTCCACAAAAGCGTAGCCGTACGGGTACAAAGAAAACCTACGCAGCACTCTCAGAAACAATGCAGTTGAAGAAAAAATAAACAACACCGTTGCCGCTTCGACCTGATCGAATCGAGCTCGCCCTGCCATCTGCTAACTGCCCCGGTTAGCTCAGCTGGTAGACTGCTCCGGATAGGCCGTGGTCCCGGGTTCGATCCCCAGCACAGGGCGAATTTCTCTTCAGCTGCACGTGGACTTTCAGAGAAAGCTGCATGGCTTTCCTTTGTAGCCGTGTGACTGCGCTTGGCTGGATGCCAATGGGGAGTTGCTAGACTTCTGAGGCTTTTCAACGCGGACAATAAACGGCACACGGATCGATCCCCAAGCCAAATAAATGGCCAAACCAGCTGGCCACTCGGCCAACGTTTCGGAAGCAGAGTCAGAAGTTTTTTTTTTTTTTAGATGGACGCCACTGAACACAAGCCAGTATAGAAAGGTCATTTACGTTGATCTAGGATGCTCCACACGACTCGTTTCGTCGGCCATCGCGGCATACTGCGCCGTGGCCCCGGTACAATATCCACCAGGACCTCGACAGACGCGGAGAAGAAAAGCCGGCTGGTAATCTAGTACACTCTACCAACAGGTAAGCGCGGGGCCGAGTCCGCGCTCCAAGAGGCAAAGCGAAATGCGCTCAGCTGTGCGCTGATGACTGGTTAGACAGAACCAGACTGGCGAGGCAAATCGCTCCGGGCCACGCAGCCAATGAGGACAAGGAGCAACGAATACAGTGTCGACGAAGTGCAACAGCGCCAATGTATACGAATGCCTGTCCAGGACACCTCAACGCGACCAGGAGGAGGGAAAGGGACTCCCGACGTCTTGCAAAATGCCGATGCGATGCAAAGGCAAACAGCACTGCGGCCCACATGTAAAAGCGTAGCGCGAGTCGTTGGCGGAGTAACGAAAGCTCGCGCTCGCCGGTACACCCCCGATCGGGCGTCGCGGGTGCGTCACGAAGCCACTTCCTGTCGGAGACGCACCTTGACGCAGACACCAGCGAGCCGCAGGCGCGACCCGTACCGTGCATGCGCGACAAGGTCGCGCCGGAAATGCACCGCGATCCACGCGCGCGAGGGCACGCAGAGCGGAACGAGCTCTCGAGCACGTGCGCACAGACGCGCGCGAAGGGCCCTGCGCCGTCGCTTTCACTACGACCGCAACGCTGCAAAGTGTGCCGTGCATTCGCGCCGCCCAGCCAGGCTCGCGCTGCAGCAGGGCGAAGGCCGGCTCCGTGGCCCCGCCAAGGTCACCCGAAGCGGGTCAAGCAGCCGCCAGTGACGCAACAACCGCGGCGCCCACTTTCGCCCGGCGGCGGCGCGCGCTCCGGCAGCAGTGACCCCCCTCCCTGACGCTCCTCGTCCCGGATAGAAGAGGCCCCCCCGTCGGCGGTCGCGCCCTCACCTAAATTGCCGGATACCCCGACAGCGAGTACTCCCGCCCTGCTCTTGGGCGTCTGCGCTTGCTGGCGTTTTCATCCTCGGGCGACGTTCCTCAAAAGGGCTGCGCTGGGGAGGAGGACCCCTGCACGCCAGTCTTGGCTGTGCCAGCGCGACTGCCGACCTCCAAAAGCAACCCAACTGCACTGCTTCGACACAGTTTGCACGAACGCGCGATGAGTTTTTTTTTTTAGATCCCCAGGTGGTCGAAATTATTCCGGAGCCCTCCACTACGGCACCTCTTCTTCCTTTCTTCTTTCACTCCCTCCTTTATCCCTTCCCTTACGGCGCGGTTCAGGTGTCCAACGATATATGAGACAGATACTGCGCCATTTCCTTTCCCCCAAAACCAGTTATTATTATTATGAGTTTTAGCACCCATACGCAGGTGTTCTAGCGCAAGGCCGTCGCCTGGGTCCTTGGATCAGAATCGAAGCTGAGTTTCCACGGTAGAGAAGGTGCGCACAGTCTTCGGAGGCTTTGTTAAACCACCTCGTACAGCGAGGTCGAGGAGTGATAAACCTCCGTAGTAACAGTCATTGCCAGCCCTATAGCGTTCCCAAGCAAACCAAGCTATTGTCACTGACTACGCGAACACAAGCACTTTGTCGCTGCACTCGGAGGACAAGCGAGGTAGAACTGAAGCCGCAGGCGCACGCAGTGCGAAACAATATCAGCGCCCCGGTGTCACGACTAAAATGTGTTCGCACGAAATAAACAGCTCGGAGGAACGTTTCTGTTTCCCTTCGCTTAATTTTCGCTTACACGTGACAAAACGCAGTTCGTGTGACTCGCGATTTCGGGCACTGGAGTTCCCAGATTCTGCACCTGAGTCTACGGTTCAAGGTGCATAGACGCTAAGCTGCGCGGAGGAGGTCCAGCAACTCGCAACACTGAGATAACAGATCGGGGTCGTTCGTCTTAAAAAAGGAAGTATAATTACTCCAAGACATCCACCCAAGCGCAGCCATACGACTACAAATGGAAGCTATAGAGTTTTACTTTCCTTAGTAGCCGTACGGCTTAGCTCACGTGGACGCTAACGAGTACTTACTCCCTAATTGAAATTACTCCACCTTGGGGGTTTCCAGTACACCGGATGAAGTCCCGCTATAGTTTAGTTCCAACGCCTCTTAACCGTGGCGCCTATGGCTCGCAGCAGACGAAGACGGTGGCGCCCCCCATCTCGGCAGCTGAATTCGGCTCTTCCGACACCATCGCACTGCAAGGCATCCCCGACGTCAAGTGTCGTTCGAGAAACGAGCAACCTGCGGAGAGCTCACCTCAGTCCCGTACCGCATGTGGCAGCGCGGTGGTTTCCATACCCAGCCCACCAGAGGAGAAAAACAAGCCAGCCTGACCATGCCGTCGCCAAGAGCGACCACTTGGACGTGAACGCAGCTCCGATAAAGCGGCTGGCTGCGCGCGCGGCAAGACACGAAAGTGCTTTTCGTCGCGGCACGAAAAGACAAAACGGCGACTGCACTTTTCCGCAGACTTCCTCGCGACCGCCACACAGAGGCAGACCCGTTTCGCCATAACACGAGAACCAGCACGTACGCAGTCGCTCAGGACCCGTCTCGTTTCGACCAGTTATTTTTTTTTTTTCCCTACACAGGGAGGGCGCGGTACGGGTTTTAAGCGAACTGTTCCGTTTGCGCGGAAAGAACAAAGAAAGGGCGCCTTTCCTTCGGCCGCTCAGCAAGGCTCGCCCACCGCTCAAGCGGCCTTGCCAGACTGATTGAGCGGAGCGATCCGCGAGCAACTCTCACGCGTCCAAAAGCTGCCCTCGCTTTTTTCCCCCTCGGAGATAATCGGCGTGCCTTGTGCAGGCAGCGGAGAGAGGACAACAAAGGGCCCGTAGCGGCTCCGTGTCCGGCCCAAGGAGGAAGCGTCACTCGCAGAGGCATCAAGCTGCCCTCCCCCCCTACTGCCTGATGCGGCAGTGCTCCCGAGCTGGCATCGCGTCAACGGCGCGCAACGAGGGCCGTGCCTGTGCTCGAGGCAAGGTCGCGACGACGCCGGCGCGCAACAGTGTCACCTCCGCAAGCACGGGCCGTCGCGCGTGTGTCTCGTACACTGGAGGCTTTTTCGTGCAGACGACGCGACCGCAGTGGTCCCACGCGGACGAAGGACGCCCGGAGCCGCATCGCGTTGGGAGGAAGCAAGAGACGAAAGCGGCGACTGACAGAAGGTAGGGTTCGCGTCTGACATCCGCTGCATATAAAGACAGTGTACGCGTCTGTCCTGTGTAGGCAAGGCACCGCGAAGCGTAGCTTTCAATGACGGAGCGCGTCCGTCTCGCTCGCAACCACATGAGGCGTACACAATTTGTTTCGCACACAGGTACCTTCCACAAAGTCTACGTGACGTGTGACCTCCACGAAATAAGAGGCTGACCCTTCACCGAGTACAAGGATCGTGTCACGCAGACGTCAAGCGGCCTGCAGGCACCTCACACGACTCAAACAGCCCCAATAAATGTAAACACAGAAAAGAGCTGCCGTTGTCTCGGCAGACAATAGGCGAGTTGCGGTCGTACTGTGAAACACCGCGCAGTCCTATCGGTACATATGCACGGGAAGTTGGGGGGGGGGGGGGGGGGGGCGTCACGAGCAATGTTATTCCAGAGCTGTCAACGGCGATGACATAACTCGACGGGCAGCAACGCAACGCGCTCATCGCTATCGCGTCGACATCAAGCGCAATGTCGCTGCGCTGCGGCGACAACGCTACAGGAGCAATGACCACAACGGGGCCGCCGATGGAGATAGCAACGGCCTTCGACAGCATCTTTTCAAAAGGCCACTCCCCCGGGTGTTCAGGGCATCCAATTAAGCCGAGTCCGTGATGGAGGTGGTAGTCGGACCCGCACCCGCTGAGCCCGACGAACGGAGAAGCGGCACGCGATACAGCTCGCTATATCTGCGAACCAAGCCGTTCAGGGACCACAAGAAATAGGATTCTGGCGCTCCAATCTGAACACACCCGCATACACCTTATTTATCTTCAGGTAGTAACCGACAAACGCCAATCGACGCGCTACCACGGAACAAGAACAACCAGGTCTGTAGGTCGGGGCTCGACCGGGTTGATAACCAGCGCAGCGAAGAAAGACATCGCGTGAAGGGGGAACGTCTTCGAAGGTAATCCGCACAGCGGCTACTGGTACGTCTTTCTACCAAGTTTCGCGAAACTGGTTCGTTATACCCGAGTGCTTAGGGAAGCAATCGTAGCGATCAGTTACGCCCCCCTCTCCCTTTCCCGACCCTAAGCAGACAGCAGCACAGTGGAACTTACCCGCGAGCACCACAAAGACAGGTAGGCCAAGCGTCGGCTCGATTCCACACAAGTCGGGGCCGTATCCTACCGTCGGCCGCCTTGGCTCCGTCGCGTCTGTTCCGATAGTACGTAAGCGTATTCCTCGATTCTCGTCAGCGCCTCAGTAAGTACGCACGCCGCGCCGCCGAGCGCTCAGCACGGAATCCGGCGCCAGCCGACGAACACGCACATACATCCACACCGACGACCACAGCACGGCACTCGTGAGCGCGCACGCGCTCCCCGGACATCCGCTCGCCGAAGAACTTCCCCGAGGGGCGACGATGAGCTGGCCTCTTCCCTCTCCGCTCGCGTCGGCCGCCCCGAGGGAGAAAGGCCGGCGCCGATTCTCGATCCGACTTCCCCGAAGCGGCACGCTTCTTCAATCCGCTTCTCCAGGCGCCGCGGCAGCGGTGGCCACGAGACTGCCGGATCCCAAGACACCAACTTCACCCAAAGGACGTGGCCTCATGTACTACCGCAGCACAACACACAAACATTGACCAAGAACCGATAACACAACAGCCGAGCGCCTCTCTCTCCCTCCGCGCACGGGGGGCACCCAAGTCCCACGCAGGAATTCCACCAGGAATGCGGCGTCGTCGCGGGGACCTCACGGCGCCGGCCGCCCTGCTGCTCGCTCGCCGTAACGCTCCCTGGCGAGCCCCGTAGCCGCGCCGTTCCCCTCGTCGGTGTCGACACCGGCGGCCCCAATAACCGCGGCAGTAGCGTGCTCCCCCGGCACCACGGACGACCTCGGTGTGGACAGTCACGTCAACTCGCGGCACCGCTGGCTACGGCACAGCAGGCCGAGGCTCACCACGGGCAGCGTCACGTAGTATGGGCCGAACGGCGTCGGACGGAAGGTCGGCCGAACAAAGCACCGGCCCACAGCTGCTAGACGCACTGTCAGCCCACGCACTACGCGTCGCAAGCAGTGGCGGCACAGCGGCGGTGCCACCACTCGGAGGAGCACCAACAGAGGAGCAACACCTCAATTCCGGTCGTCGGCAGGCCCGAGGAGACGCACGCTGCGCCGCTGGCGTCACAGCATCGTGGCGGCGACGACGACGGCCGCAGGAAACGGACAACAACCAGAGCAGCGTCGGTCGGCGGCCCGACGCCAGCAGCGGCAGCGCGGAGGGACGCTCTCTCTCCCTCCCTCTCTCCAGAGGGGCAACCCCCAAGTTCGCTTCCCCTCCCGGCCGCTTTCTGTTCTTTTTTACTTCCCCCCACCGCTACACGGTTCGGGGCAGAACCGGCCCCCGCCAGTGTACTTGCGCCCTCCCCGCCTCTTCCTCGGCCCTTTAAGGAGCCCCCTCTCCCGGCCCGCTGGGCGCCCCCTCGCCGACGCGTACGAGCGAGCGTCGCACACAAAGGGGCCCCGCAAGCTAGGAAGAGAGAACCCCCCTACCATCCCCGACCGGCCGCCCCGCCGCTCCCGCATGCGGCGAGGGTCCCCCCAGCACTGCCGCTTGGCGCGGCTGCCATCTCTTGCGAATCCGGCGACGGCGCGATCCGAGAAAGTCGGCCTCCCGCATGCCCTGCTGCCATCGCGAAATTCTCCACGCCACCCGCTCCTTCCGACCGACCGACTCGCCGGCGGTCCGTCCAGCGCGTCTCTTCCCAGCTCGCCAGCGGCGAAAGTGAATGGCGATTTGGCGGCCAGTTGTTCCGCTTTCCTCGACCTCTTCAGGACCTCGCGCCGGAAGGGGCGACTGCTCAGATTGAGAAAGGCGCCACGGATTGGACACACAGGAACCGGAAGGGAAGGCGCGGACGCGGTCAGAGTGCCCAACTAACAAGACGCGTCGGGAAACAGCGTCCGACATCCGGCCCTCAGTCGCGTAGCAATGCCTTGCACTCGCCACGCACAAAAGCCAGAGCAGGCCACCCCTTTATCCGTCGCCACCTCCCCCCCCCCCCCCCCTTCCGCGACAAAGAACAAATCCGTCCCGCTCCACCGCGTCGCATAACATGACGTCACGCGCCTCTTTTGGCAACGCGGACGGACGGCGCCGTGCCGGAGGGCACTGCTGCGGTGTGTTTCGCTCGAGCGGTGCACTATAGAACAACGGTGCATTGGACGCTATTTAGATACAAAGAGGAAGGGGGGAGAAGAGGACACACTGGGAGGAGGACTCGCTGCTTCATGCGACTGACGCAGGGGACGCCTTCCCTGAACCCGCGACAGCCTTGCCCAGGTCGCCTCGGAAGACCTTTACGCAAAAATAAAGGCCTTCATACGAGTGCCAACCCCTTAACGTTAGTCCGGCACATACGGAGGTGAAAGGGCACCTGTGTGCGTCAAATAAAATGTTCCCGCTCTTCGCTTTAGGCGCCCTGTTGGGCAGTCCAGGGCAGTTAAAGGAGAGGGGGGGGGGGGGGGGGGGGAGATCGGTGGCTGTGGAATTCCGCACGTCCCGAGTGGAGACCGGTTATTCCGCCACCGCGGGTCGTCGCAGGGGCGCGATCGAGAGCACGCCCCGCCCGGAAGAATCCACGATGACGCCGGCGACAAAACCAAATGGGCACGCGCGCGCAACGCTTGTTGCCCCTCGCCCCGCAGCGGGGCAAAGAGGCCCGACGGACGGACGCTGCCGCCGCCTGACCGGTCAGGCCAGGCCTCACCGATGCTACCGTAAAGAATCTGCTCGTTTCGCAAACTTGCTGACGCCAGCCGGACGACCGAAGACAACATCTCGGCACTGTAAAACACCGGATCGATACTTATTCATGGAAGTAGGGGAGGATTTGCATAACGGCCAGAAAATCTAACGTGACGACAGCCGGCGGAGCGGTTGTTACGCAACGAATCACAGAGCCGATCGACGCACCACAACGGTGCGTTTGACATGGGACGACGCCGTCTGGGAAGTTTCTCGACGACAACGCGCTCTCGCGGCGCAGGCGGGAGTTCCGTCACCCTGCAGACCTTTTGAATCGCTCCGAAAGCGCTTCGGCCAAAGAGATGACGCGTGTCCGTCCGATGATTTGAAGCCAATCGTTTCAGCATCCGACTCGCATGCGGGAGGTGCGGGGTTCGATCCCCACTGCCGCCGGGTGGCCACCGGTGATACAGTGAGTACAAGCTTTCCCCTGACCTGGTGCTCGGCTTATTCAGGGTGAAATGCTTGGGGAATTGGTCTTTGTCCCCACCTTGAGTAAAGGAGAAACTTTGTGCCATGGCGCTCTTTGGGCACAGATGCCCTTGCGCCATAAAAATTCATCGTCATCACCATAATCAGACAGCAAATTTACCAATCCATAGCGATGCAACAATTGGCAACGGAAGTAATCTTCAATCTCTTACAAAACGAAATCCCCGCGAGAACGACGAATGCGACAATAAACGGTGCCGCTTTAGCGGATTGCGTGACCTTCTCCACCAGGGCGATGCATTAAAGCAGCAGGGGAAGCGAGAGGGTGCTCAACACCGTTCCGGCCGAGTGGCCCGTCGAAGAAGCCCACCGCGGGGCGGAAGGGGTCAGGCCGGCGCAACTGGGCGCTCCTCGAGGGGTTCGCCGAATGTGCGGCACAAAGCTGCGCCTGGCATCGACCGCCACGCCCGTCTGCCAGGCGAGCAGCAGCGGCGACCGAACGCGCTCGCCCGCGGGCGCGCCCCAAACCGGCCCTCTTCTTGCCACCCTCCTGCATCCCGTTCTCGAGACGCGGTGGCTCCACAACGGCAGGGGCACTCGATGGAAACAGGACGCGCGCCGATAACGAGCAAACCTGAGACCGCCAGAACATGGGTTGCAGACTTCCTTTGCCCAACTACAGCACCTAATGGAGCGCAGATACCGTACATCAACTAGTGGGAAAGATACGCCGCCCTGGATTCGTTTTTTTTTTCCTTTCCTTTCTTTGCCACTTCAATCATGCTTTGGGCAATGCAGGTCCGAACAGTCCGGCCAAAACGAACGGTACAGGAAAAGGGTCCATTCAAGTCGGGATTGCTCCGTCCATTCTGGGAACGGACCTACCAGGACACACGTTAACTAATCCTAGAAAAGAGAGGACAAGCTGCGACTTATCTTGAGGCGGAACGGAGCGTCAACGCACAGCTTTCGTCCCAGAACCAACTGCAATCTTGTCTAACCGTGCCAGCCAGCACGTCTCAGTTCCTCTAGTGATAATATGTCGCGCTCTCTCTCACACTCTAAAGCGCGGTGTGTGGGGGTCGTGTTCTCCAGAGCGTCGATGTCATCATCTCTGAATCACCTTTAAGGGCCCCTGTGGGGGCATTACATAAGAAGGGCTACTGAATGACAGAATTTGCTGTATTGCACGTCGTCCCCTTTTCAGGCGCACCAACTGAGAGGAACTATAATGGCCGGACGCTCGGTGCGCACAGCTGCCGGATCGACAAGCTCCACACAAGCGATCTGCGGCGGCACGTAGCGGAGGACGTACGGGACCGCACCCCAACAGCCTGAGCACATCAGCGCGTGCAACATAAGCTACGCCACGACGATGTTAAATCCGCAAGAATGCTAAGACACCGTCGTACACATGTGGCACCTAATCTTCACAACTTCGGCAAGCAATCCACGTCACACCCTTCCTTCCCTTGCCTCCGGAGCTCCGACCTGTATAACCTGTCCCGACAGTCCAGGTTTCCAGGTGCCGAGAGTGAAGCACTGCAACATCTCGAGGGACAAGGCTTTACCCCTAAACGCACTCTGCCCGCATCTCCGGTCCAAATGCGGGCAGGAAACACACGCGGCCACACGACGCAGCTGAGAGTCGAAGCGCACTTCCACACTTCGGGCACATTCATCAACACACATGCGAGTCGCGGACGACGCGCTACCGATTTCGGGCCATTCGCTACGTTCCCGGAGCCCCAACAAAGGGACCGTAACGAATCAGCCAAACCCAGTCGCGCGACGTCTGCGGCTCGCAGGACTGAACGCGCCTTTGGTCCTTTCGAGACTGGCGCAGACGCTGGCAGCGACGTGGACTTGAGAGCAGTGGGAGGATAACGCGCTCGATCTGGAAACAAGGTTCGCGCATAGCTGAATAAACGAAAGCGGTCTGCGAGTCATTCAGAACAGGTGCCGCGCCTCGCAGAGCGTTCACGGCACCTTTTAACCACGCGACGACCGAGGGCCAGCGAACACGGCGACCGGGGTTACTTGTCTTATACGCTACATCGCCATAGAAGAATTCGCGCCCGATTTACGTTTCAGGCTTTGGCCTTTGCCCAAGCGCCGGCAACGAGGCCGGCAAGCGACATCCATCCTCGCCGCTGCTTTCCGACAAACGCGTGTAGGGGAGGGCCGTCGATTGCTGACACACCTAGCTTGTGCTCGAGCCAGAGCGCACCGAAGACCAACAACTTGGAGAAGGTGATGTATCGCCGATCCTGTGAAGCGTTTCGCCGGCACTCTGTTGCCTGCAGCTCGGCAGGGTGGTGTCGTCCCGTTGTGTATTTACTTCCGAGAGCATTTTTGGACGGCCGCAGATTATCGCGTCACTTTGGCGGCCTCTTATTGCACTACAGGAGCAGCTGACAAGCTGCTGTATTCACACAGTGTCACGATGAGTCCCAGCTGTCATCAATGTCACGCAAGTAAAGTGTGCTGTTTGTTACTTGCGGCTTCCTCCGGCCGTTCTTCAGACGTGGCCCTGTCGCAGCGCACGGATTCATCTACTCTTGATTTATTTTCCCTTTTGGCGTAAATTAATTTAGAAAAAAGATACAATCTCGTTTCGGCAATGAATGCCGACAAGACCCTGTGCTGAGGCGCATCTGTCTGCGGGCGGCCAGGGTGACAGCCCTGGCTGCGTAGACGTCGCTCCTTCGTTTCAGTCGCCTTCGAGAGTCGCGGGCAGCCATCCTCCCCTACAACCAGCCACTGAGCTGTATCGACAGGAAGCACGAAATGATCTTTCCATAGGACTCGCGGCCACCGAGGGCACATCGCCCCCCTTGGCCCGATCCCCTGCTTCCACCAGGTAACCAACCGGTCCCGAGTGCGGATAGAGGGAGAGAGAGAGGGGGGAAACGCGAGGAGGAGGAAGATGATCGCGCGGCGGTTCCTTTCCGGAGAGACGGGGCCCACGTGCCCCGAGTGGGCGTGGCCGCTCTTTCTCCACCGCGCGCGCTGGGGATTCTCCTTCGCGACCCCGCGGCCACGTTGCTGCTCCTGAAATAGTTTGGTTCGCCGCCCGCCCGCCCGGATTCGCGGCGTTCCCTTTCTTTCAGAGCGAAAAGCCTCGACCGGACGGCGGCGGAGAGACTCCAGAGGGCAGCGAAGAATTTCAAGGGAGAGGGAGAGGCGCCGCCGGACGTAAAGGAGCAAAGCGACTACCACCGTTGCAACAATTTTGAGAACAACGTGCAGAAGATTCTTCTGTGGCGGCAGAGTACATCAACCTGGAGAGCGGCCAGAAGTAAACCTGTCCCAGACATGCACTCACAGTTACTCCTTTTCGATGTTCAGCGGATTACTCGGGATTCCAGCAGGCAGCTCCGCTTGTGAAAGCTGCTCGTTTCTGGCCCCTCTCTCGGGATTTCCGTGCTCCGAATTCAGGGTCGAGCGCCCGTCGGCTACAACGTAGCGAAACGATTGCTACGAATTACTGCAACGCCCGCAAAGACGTGAGTGAATAAGCGGGCTTTATTAAAACGGGGCTGGCACGAAGGCCAAGCCGGGGGGGGGGGGGGGGGGGGGGGGAGAGGGCGAACAGGTATCGGCCGCACACTCCCGTCTACCGGAAGGAACGGAGAGGGGGTGCGCCGCGCTCTTCGTCACCGTACGTCGCCGTTGGCTCTGCACAAGAGCGGGGTCACAACTGTCGGCGGCAGAAGCGAGCAGCGAGTTCCTCTCGCGGGGTGGAAATGAGGATGGGGAGCGAAGAACGAATCTTCTTCTCGCCCCCTTCGCGGCGGCGCCCATCCTCCTCCAGGAGAGAAAGAAACGTGTCCCGCCGCGGGGCAACCTCTCGCTCGAGGGCCACTCACCTTCCATCCGCCCCGAGTGCCGCTCCACTACCCGCACCGAGAGTGAGAGAGGGTGAGGGGGGGGATTCCCGGGGAGAAGATATTCGTTCTTTTTTTTTAATTTTCTCCTTTTTTTTCGTTTTTCGGAGCGACGAGCCACTGAACTGCAGTACGAGCAAGGCGTGCACGATAACAGCGGCTCTGTTTCCGCCTGATCGTTATAGATGCCGCCCCTCCCACCTCAGCACATGCAGAACATCTCAGGCGGCGACAACAGCTGCCGCCATCTGTGTCCCGTCGTATGCGAGAGGGGATAACAGATTTCTTAATTTGCTCGTTTTCCAGCCGCGCGAGCGCTCTCCGCCTCCAACGTTGTCACCTGCCTCGCTCGCTGCTTTTACTGTGTGCGTGCGTGTGTGTGCGCATGTGCGTGTGTGAAACAACGAGAGAGTGAGGGGGCACACAGGTGAAACAACAGCTCTTCTATCGCTACGCGTCCTTTCGCGCGGCCCGTTGCGTCAGCGAACCGCCCTCCCGAAATCAATCAATCAATCAATCGGGCGATCGCTGCAGTTGCAGAACGCACGCACGAAAGCGGACAGGATGCACGTCCGCGAAAAGGTCGCCGGTGCGAGCTCAGAAAGGGCAGAGGAGACTAGCGATTAACAGACGACGACGAGAGACGGTTTCGAGGCCTCGGCAGGAGTTAACGACCCCCACCATCACTGCCCGGCTTCCGCTCGAGAAACGAGCACGGAAGGAAACAAAAAAAAAAAACAGCGCGCCAGCCGACTCGGTGCTTCGAGGGGGAGTGAGAAAATTGGAGGCTGCGCACGGAGGGAGAGGGCGGCGACGCCGAAAACCACCGGTTGAGGGGCAAAAAGCCCGAGCAGGCCTAACGCGAGGGGGACAGCTCACTTGAGGATCGGTCCGCGGACGACGAACGCTCTGGGAAGGAACAAAGAAAGAAAACAGAAGGTGAAGCCCTTCAGCGGACGCAGGCGTGTCCACATATATCCTTCCCCGCCACAAACGAGTAATGTGCTCCTGTGAAAGAAAAAGCTACCCATAAGCCGCGAGCAACGACAGTGCTCAGCCAGCGGAGGATGCTGTTCGATACGGTCCGGCTCCCGATCAGGTCCTCCCCGGCGAGCAAAGGGACCAGCATTTCCCGCATCTTCCCACAGGGGCGAATGCACACGCACGGCAGCACCTCCGCACTTCTGCGCCTCGCGCCGGAAGGCGACGACCGCCGGGTGCACAGAACTACGACGCAGGCGGACTTAGCTGCCGGCGCGCTACCGGCTCCTATCCGCATAACGCCACGGGCGGCACTGCGTCTACTGCGGAGCCGCCCTCTCCAGAAGTCACGCGGGCACGGAGAAGGGCGCCACCGAAGGCGAAGTAGAGCGTGTGGCTGGGGACTAAAGGCTTTCGCATGCACAGTGATCCGATTTCGGTTGCCCGCCTGTTCCGCGTGACACGATGATGCACCTGGCTGCCATGTCCTGCTCGAGGGTAATTTGACCAGAGAAAATCCAGTATGACGGCCCATATATGCACACAAGGTCCCCCTATACGGATACGGTAGGGACAGTCTGCAAGGAAAATGGTGCAATATGCGCTTGCGCGCTCCTCGCGGCGGGTTTTCAAGGAGACGAGCTCACTGCAGCACGCGGCAGAAGTGACAGCGACAGCACGGCGCACTGCCGTCCATATACGAAGCCTTTGCACGCGTTTCGCGGACATCGCCACCGAAAGTAAAAAAAAAAATTCTCTTCCCGAGACCTTCGCGAAGCAGCCTGCCAAACTAGACGCGCTCGAGCTGCTGCTTTATTTTTTTCTTTCAATGATCGCCCAAAATCCTGCATGAACTGGTAAAGTCGAAAGGTCAAACGTAAACAAAAAAAAAAAGCTAAGGCAGCGGAAAACTAAAATCACGCTTTAAAAATCATTTGTACGGCACACAGTCACTCTTTGTACCATGTTCGGATATGCCGAACCCCTCAGTAGCTGACTCTGTGGTCAGATTCAAGCGCGCGCACACAACTCCAAAGCAAACCGGCACGGCTTCAAACGTGCATACACTGCAGTCGATGAAGGCCCCAAAGGAGGCCGGCCAGTTATACTTAAGTTACAGCGCAGGGCAGCGTCTAAAAACGTTTCCCCATAGCACAAGCTCGCTTTAACCTCGCTCGCTAGTACTTGCAGCGCAAAGCAAAGCGCGCCAACACTGCTGACTTCGGGACGCGAGCCAATATATAGTTACCTCTGCTTTTGCAGCTACGCAACGCAGAATTCCGCATCACCCTCGCGCAGACACTGGCACCAAGTGTTGAAAGAGTCCAATCGAAACGATGCCAGTCGAGAACGCGTTGCCAAAATTCTCTCAGGGGGGAAAAATACAGTAATTTAAACCAGCGGCTTACAACGTTGACTGTCACCGCAAGCGCACCTGTTGAGCAAAAAGAGGCGTGCTGCTTTTCGAGTAGCGTTCTACAATGCCCCTTTGGCACGACTGGCTCCTTCTACCAGGTGCAAAGTGCTGTAGTTGAGTTCTCTAGGCATTAAAAAAGATAAAAGGAAGTGGAGGCATCCCGTACACAGCAGAGTTATGGCGGGCACACAGCAATCGAAGATAAAAGAATAAGGCAGAAATATAGTCCAAATTTTAAAATTTGAAGAGTAAAGCCAATAGGATAAAATCAAAAAGGGCACAGTAGCGGAGGCTCCCAAGGCGAGGTTGCCCCTGAAACATTCTTACTCGACTACTCGGCGAAAATTCAGAGAGCACCTTTCAGGAACGCGCGCACACAGGCGACCTAAAGCACTGAGTTACACACACAGCATAGCTGCAAAGCACTGATATACAAATACTTGGAAAACTGATACTAAACCGTAAGCAGCAGCCGCCTGCGCTCACATGCCCCCCCCCCCCCTTTCCAACTTTCTGCTAATCGCCATGGCAGCCATCGTGGCGAGCCTCGTGACAGATCACATTCACGGCGTACTAATCACGAAACATCAATCTTTACAGACCTCCCGACTTTAATCAGTACAATGATGGCTGCAATTTATGGTGAAACAAATTTAGAGACAATTTCTGCACTACATTTACGATCAGGGTGCTTAGAAGTAAAAAAAAAATACTATACTCTTTTTAATAGAGTTCAAAGATTGACTGAAGCAGCGATTCTTTACATCTCGTTTTGGGCACACATTCTGTTACGAAACACAAGTGCGCTCTCTCTCCGCGCTTTACGCCCCTGGCACAAAGCACGCGAAACGAAGGAGGCAGACGCAGCACGTCACCAGCAGCAGTTATGACGCGCGCACACAACGAGGGGTTAGAGACCGACGACACATTTTAGAGGCCGCGACTGCAGAGTGCACCGCCAGCCTCCGACTCAGCGCG
Source organism: Amblyomma americanum (assembly GCF_052857255.1). Classification (NCBI taxonomy): domain Eukaryota; kingdom Metazoa; phylum Arthropoda; class Arachnida; order Ixodida; family Ixodidae; genus Amblyomma; species Amblyomma americanum. The sequence goes on along the minus strand of NC_135499.1, from coordinate 184,506,732 downwards.
AATGCCCTGCAGCTCCGTTACGTAAGCGAAAACCCAATGAGTCAGCTCGCGTAACGAGCTCAGCTCAAACACCTGCCTGTACGCTGTGCGCTCCAGGCGAGTCGCCTCTACCTCGACGCACCGCGAGAGTTCTTACCTCGCCGTGTTTCGGGATCCCGGATCATTCGGGGGTTATTTAATCACCGGCTAACCTTTTATCATTTTGTTTCCCTGGATTAGAGTTCCCTGTACACTCTAACAGCAGTCCACCCTCTGTGCGGATCCGATTACTCCTCGCGGGGACGAAAATTAAAACAACAATAAATGAAACACGCCAGACCAGCGTCGGCGCAACACAACGGTGCCGCCGCACTGCGATGTGCTTACACACACACAGCACACAAAAAAAGAAGCTCCGGGCGAGAAAAAAAAAAAGAGATGGGGGAGCTGCAGCGACGACTGCTGCTCCCGCTGCGGCAGCCAGCGGCCCAGCGCCGGTGACCTGTCAGCCCCGGCTTCTGTTTATCCCGAGCGGGGGCCCCGTCTACGCGCGGCGAGGCGCACGTGTTCCATGCGAGTCCGCCCATGGCGCTCGTCTCCTCCCCCAGTCCCAAAGCCAGCGGGGCACGTGGGAGAGGAGGCAGAGCCGCCGAGTGACTCCCGCTGGGCGGCAGACAAAGTTAGCGCTGTCGGCGCGCACGTGCACGCATATCCATCAATGAGGCCGGACAGTTCCCTCCCTTTCACCAGCCAGACAATGCCGTGCGCCGCAGCGTTTTCGCGCACACGCAGCTTGGGGAATAAAATGGCGGAAGGAAGGGAGGGGGGGGGGGGGGGGGGGGGGGGTTGAGACACCGCTCCGCGATGAACGCGGCTCGGGGTCACAGACCGCGGGCGCGGGGACAGAAAGAACAAAGCCCGCACGACGGCTCCGTTTCGGACGCCAATGATGAGGAACCCCCGCTACTCGTACGCGCAATAACGTGAAAAAAAAAAAAAGAAAACAGACCCAGCAACTGCGCGGCAAACGGAGACCGTCGGGAGGGAAAGGAGAAGCCGAGTCGGTAAACAGACGCCGCGGCGGTATCGGCAGGGGACGAAACGCAGCCATCACACGCAGCCAGTGAGGCGCGCTGCAGTGGCCAAGAGAACAGCAGCAATTGTCGAGGAGAGGGCAGCAGGCCCCCTCGGTGTCGGCCGGAGGACCTGAGAAAGAGAGGGCGCGTTCCGGAAGAGAGACAGAAGGGACCACTGCACCTATACCGAAACGAGCCTCGCCTAAGCGATACGGCGCAGCCCGCCAGTTCCAGGGGTGCAATTAAAACGGCGACCCTCTCGCGCACGACAAAGCGAGAAGCGGAGAAAGAGCGGGGCGTGGGTGCTCGGCGCCCATCAACAGCAAAAAGCCCGACCTGTTGTCGAACGGCTTCCTTCGGGTGGCTAGTGATAGCGAAACACTCCGCCGAGGCCAATCGCGCCTCGTTAGAGCCCCAAGCGAACAAGAAGCTCTCCTTTCGGGAGTGTCTTCCCCTCTTCCCTCCCCTTGCCCCTTACTGTACTCGTTTTTCCTGCAGGGCGGGCGGGGGGGGGGGGGGGGGGGGGGTAGAGACTTTCGCTCGGCGACAAACGCTCACAATGGAAGGCGACAAATAAAGGAGCCGGTGCATGTGTGCCCGCAGCGTGCGTGAGAGCATTGAGCGAGGGCGCTCTGCTTTCTCTCTCTCCCTCGCTTTCTCCCACCGCGAGAGAAGGCGGGCGCTGCACCTACCTCTTCTCCCGAGCGGTTCCCTCCAGTGGGAGCGCGCAAACAAACGGCCGGTTTTCGGGAGCGACAAGCTTTCCCACGGTCCCTGGCCGACGCCGTCGGGGGAAGGAGCAGCTGCAACGCCCCGCAGCAGCCCTCTCTCCCTGGTGGTGGGGACGTCCGCATTGAAGGATCGAGTCTCTCGGAGTCTCGACCCATGGCTCTCCGGTGAGGTGAGCCTCCCGGGAATGTCCCAGAACGAGTGAAACCGGTCTATGGACGCGTGAAACCGGTCTATGGACGCACACATCATTGCCAACGCGCGGCTGGTTGGCCTCGCGGAGATTTTTTTTTCTTCTTTCCTACGCCATTCCTGGATTGTCGCACACGAATGGAAAGACCACGACGTGGTTGCAGCACCTGATGCATTGTGTATATGACGATGGAGCGAGCACTGAAAGCCGGCTCGACGAGAGCGCCTCGCTGGACGCTGCGTGTACTACGCGCACGGACACGTGAACAGGGGGTTAGCGGAATGTCTCGCGGGAATCTCGCGAGCGCGGGGGCGTATTTTGCATTTCACGCCAAAAACCCCGAGTCAGCAGGAGCTTACTGACAGGTTTTCGGATCACTATCGAACGCCACAGCGAATGTTGCCGAGACGAGTAGTTGTCGCTCCCGCATCTGCGCAAGGTACAGAAGCCGATTTTGACAAAAAAAAAAAAAGCGAAGCGACATCTACAGACGGTAACGGTATTTCTGCCAGGTCCACCCATCAGCTCAAGTGAATATACTACACTGTCTCAGTAGCACAGGTAGACTATAGATTTGCGCTACATCCCTTCACATGACCCTGGACTTCGGTACGCACAACTTTGTCTCATTTAGTGAAAAGGTCTCGTTCTTTTTTTTCTTGTGCACGGGGCAAAATTAGCACAACGCAGTTGGAAACGAGGCAGATTTCACAGAACCCTCCCACTTCACAGTGCAATGTAAATTCTGCGCACGTCTCGACAGACCACCCCCGATCAGCGAGCAGTTATGACCTGGGTGGCAGAGGGCGCTCTCATCCTCCGCCATCAAGAGACGCCGAGTGTGCTCTGCGGCCCGGTAACGTCGCTCCGCTACAACCCCCCGGGCAAGTGCCCATAAAAGATCCTGCGCGGCCAAGCACTGGGGCGCGTGAGTAGGGGAAGGAGGGGGGATAGAGGAAGCAGAAAACGGGCACCCGCCCCGCGGCCTCAGCAGCAGGCTCGTGGGACAAACATTGCGTGCAAAACCCCGCGCGTAGCACTCCCTCTACTACACCTACCACCCAGCGGGCCATCTTTCACCGCCTTCGCTCGGGGGGAGGCAGAAGCAGCATGCTCGGGAGGAGCCTATGAGTCAGCGCATTTAGGCCCCTCTCCTCGTCGATCGCCGCATGAACGATATGCGCGGTGCTACACGACAGACATCGTATCGGGGGCCGGGACGCCGGAGTGTCGCGGGGCCACGCACCAGCGACGGCAGGGGTGGGAGACCCCGCAGCCCACGCGATTCCTCGCTCCGTTCCCGGCGCCTGCGATCGCATCCTCCTTTCGTGTGCGGCCCGACGCTCGGCTCACAAGGGTGCATAGCCCAGTTCTCGCGAAGCCGTTCCAAGGTGGGCAAACCGTTCGGACCGAAAAAAAAAGAAAGAGTTGCCCACCAGCGGTTTTTCGCCCGAGACACGGGCGGTGAGCAGGCTTCGCACCAACTTACACCAAACTTACCCAATTATCGGCGTAAATTTAATTCCCGTGAGACAGAGAGAGAGAGGAAAAAAACTCCGTGCGAGCGAAAGCCTGGTCAGAGCGCAACGCCTGCGTCCGCGCGCTGCTTCCAAGGCCAATCCCGGGGCTCCGGAGCAAACAGCTGCTGCGGCCACACACGCACACACACACACAAGAGCGCACAGCTGCCGCTGCCGCCGCCCACCAGCTGGCCTACGCCTCCCTTCTGCGTGTCACCGGGTAATGAGAGCGATCGCCGCCGGAAAAGAGGGAAAGGAGGCTCGCAAGGGGGCATCATCGATCGATGCCTTCGCCGGCGCACGCCGGACAAAGGCCTTACTTTGGCCTACGCCGCGGCGAGCCCCTGTTTTGCAGCCCGCTCGCAACGTGGCCTCCGTCGTGACCCGCACGATTCCCAAGTATGGGGTGAGGGGGTGGAGTTAAAACACACACACGCGCACCCAGCACACTCGCAGCAAGAACATTGCACAAGAGAACAACGCGTGGTGCGTGCGCGCGCACTTCGCATTTACCTCAGATCCGAGAGTCGGGCCAACACCGATCGCGAACTCTAGATAACCCTGCCGAGCAAACGACCGGACGCGCTTCGCAGCGGTCACGAAAACGAACGCCGTACTACACATCGGGAGGGGGCGTGGACAGAACGGTTCGGGACGGAGGGACGAAAACGAATGCGCCACCTACTCCGTGCACGAACTAAACTTACGAAAAAAGAAAGGAGCAGTCGACCATCTGGTCGCCTCAACAACCGATCCATCGAGAATTCGAATCTAAGAAAAGAACTTACGGAAATGCCTCGCTGCAGGGCGTTATATAAACCTCGAATGCCCAGGGAGTGAAAATGTGGAAGAACTCCCAGTAATTCATCGGTTATAACCCTCAAGTGACAGAAAAGAAAGAAAAAAAAACATTGAGAAAGGTATCAGTGTTAACAAGCAAAATTAGACTAATCTCTAAACGTTCCAAAACGGTAAAAGTGCAGACACATACAATCAGTCGCTCGCATGACATCGATGGCACAACCACAGGCTACCGCGCCGTCCCGCAGACGTAGCAGTGCTCTGCTGGGAGTGTTTGCTTTTGCAACCAGCCATCGCATCGCACGCCTCCCGCCTCTTTGGCCACTAACACTTTGATCAGTACACGTTGAGAAGCGCAGTTTGTGCAATGCTGCGAGCATTCGACCTTCTTCGGCCCGTCAACATGAAACACACGGACGTCGGTACATATACTAGTGTGGGCAAAAAAAAAAGAAAAATAATGCTGCCAAGCACGCACCGCCTGAGTGACGTCAGTACGGTACGCACCGCAATACGTGACACGCAAGGAACGACAGCGCCAAGCACGAACGTCAATCACGGCTGTCGTGGAAACAACCTCAGGCGCCGACGCACTTCCAATCCCCCCCTCCGCGTTTTTCGTGAAAGCTGGTACTTCGCTGAAAGCGCAGCTGGTGTTCGCTGATCACCGCCAGCAGCCGCGGTGCATTGTTACAAACGTTGACGCGCGGACAAAGGATCGAAGAGCACCGCTACGACAGCGCGCGTCGCGACCGCCTCTTCGCCACGTGCGCTGCAATCTACGCGCCTCACTAACGACCAGCAGAAGACGGAAGATAACGGTAACGCTGGGTCGCAGGTGTAGCGCACGAACCCACTGAAGCAGTAGAGAACGGCGCAGCGCCGCGTTGAGAACATACATACACGAAACGAGAGCAGCCCCTCGTTGACGGCGACCTGACACAACCTAGGGTATGCTCTCGCTCCGCGAGCGATAATAGCCTTGCATTCCGGCGCCTTCGATTGATTACCCGAGTTTTTGAGCCCTGTATACACGTGGCCTCAGTAAAAAGGCGTACCTACGGGGGGTCTCTCCACGGGCCTCAAAATCTGTCTTCTTGATTTCAGCTGATTTAACTCACGTTTGTTTCTCTGATACACTGCGCCATCTTCACCTGCCTTGATACCACCCATATCATGTTCCTCGGAACAGGTCGCCGCGCCGTCCTCGACGATAGGCATTCAAGCGATGGCCTTGACGCTGTCGGGCGATAAAAGCCTGGCAGCCGACACGTTAGCTGTGCCTTGTGCAATCAGTGCGACAGAAGGAGCGGCAGCGGGATTTCAGTGCTAACCGTTGCACAAGTCGCTCGCTTGCTCAACGCTTAATACTGCGTACAAACAAGGCGATTCCTATGTATTCTCCCCATTCGCCCCGCCTCCACTGAACGCTGGATCCTGTCGCGTAGAGCTCAACGAAGCCGGGGACTGGTTTATTAAAAAAAGTAGTCATCAGCGGCCAAAGCTGAGCGGACGCTGGCGACGCGGTTGCACTTCCAACGGGCTTAAAATATCCTGCGAAAGACGCATATAGAGAGAGATCAGCACTCTCCCACCTTCATTCGCCGTTCATACCGCTCCTCGGGAAAGCGCCACTCGACAAATCGCGTCGATTCACCCGAAAAGCTGTCCGTGAGGTCCCCGCGATGACAGCAGCTCGTGAACCGGGGGGCGGGATGCACAACTCCGGCCGACAGACAAGCAGCGCGGCGAAAAAAAGTTTAAAAAGAGAAAAAGCTCATCCGACCGCGCGCAATGCCCGCGAACCCCGCGAGATCGGCCGCGGCAGGAAAATGCAGGTGCGCCGGTAAAAGGACTCCCTCCCACCGTGCCAAAAGCACGCGCGCACCTGGTCCGCATAGCGAAATGAGGGAGGCAAAAAAAAAAGCGGGTTCCAACACCGCCACACACGAGCCGGCGGCAGCTGCTTCGAGAGCGTTATTACGCAAGGCGCACCCCTATAGTGCAGGGTACGTACGCTCTGCGTTCGCAAAAGGCAGCAGTGGCCACGAGGTACAGCCTAGAGAGAGACAAACACGGAGGGACCGGTTGCCTTCCTTTTGTGTCTCGGGGGAAACGACGACGAGTGCGGCTACAAAGGGTGTGAGAACCGGCCGCAGCTCTCGTTCAAAGTGCTGTGGGAAAAAAAGGAAAGAAACCTCCACCGAGATACGCCTTTCCCCTCGAGCAGCCGTAGGGAAACTGCGCGGCGGCGTACACGATCAATCTCTCGAGGTTTTCCGGATCAGGATGGAATCGCCGGCGCCACGCTTTCCCAGCCAGTCTGGGCCCACAACAGACCGTCCGAAGTGAGAGGGGAGTAAAAGGAAACCCTGGGGCCCTGCACATTAGCGAAGCCGACTGGCCCCGCCTTCATCGGTCCACAACGTTTCTTTCCTCCGAAAGCGAAGACGTGCGAGAGCTACTGCACCGTTCAGTGCACTATACGTCGCGTCACGGAAATCAGGACAAATGTGTTCATCCGCGTTCACGAACAACGCTGAGCAACGCCACTGCCAGTAGTGACTTATACCCCTGTCACACGGGCACTTGTAAGGCCTCAGAAATTAAGGTCCTTTGCCCCAAAGGCGCGTGACGCGCATCTACACGGCAAAGCGTCGAGACCTTTGCGATAAAGTTCCGTAGCAATAAAGGCGGCCGTCATCGGCCTTAAAGTTGCTTAAAGGAGCAACCCAGACGGCAGCGCCAGCTAGCGAGCTCAAAGAATAAAAAACTGACGCAATTTTTAGTTTTGAAACCGTGAACATTATCTAATGTATCTTATTCAATGGTTAATTTTGCGTTACAGTGCACTTAACCGTAGAGGAGGCTAAGACTAAAGACATCCACACTGCTAAGAAAGGACTTGAACGACACACACGTGCTTGCGCATCTCGCTTTGCTGTTTTTTCTTCGTTTGCTCTTTGTTGAGTGCGTGTTTTGAGTTTGCTTGTGTGCACAAAGGCACAAGCAACAAAGCACGCTTCTCGAACACAACGAGGAGCCGAACGGAAAAGTGCGCCTACCGTGGTCGGACCGAGAACGATGAAAAAAAAAAAACTGTTTCAAAATATCCGTTTCTCACCGTCAGAACGCTCGTTTATTATCGCGATAGCTACTTTTTACAACATAAACGAATGCACTCTTAGCGGAAGTGCTACCGTCTGCTTTAATTTCATGTTACTAGCGCCGCTTCACACACAGCGGTGACTTTTGGCATTCACGGAGGCCGCGTTCAAGCTCCTTTGGATTTGCCGTGTAGCTGCGTCGCTGCTCCTTTTCGGTTTTCCTCCTTTAGTGAAATAAGACAACTTTACGGCAAAGGCCGAGAAGTCCCGTGTGACAGGGGTATTACTCGCAATGGCTTAGCAGTAGCCTGACACCCCCCCCCCCCCCCTTCCTCTTTTCTGTTGAAATTTTCTGCAAAATTTCCTCGTGCATACTCAACCACAGGGCATATGTATATACCAACCCTCTTTCCCACTCCAGTCCGTATGGCGTTTCTCCTACGCACCCCAGCGTTTCCTCAACAATGCACCTCACGATGAACATTCGTAAATCAGGGGAAGTCCAAAACAAGCAACGAATACTGCAACCGTGCAAAAAAAAAAGCACAATCGGGCCTTTTCCGCGCAAGGTCCTCGAGCGATCAATGAGTTCCGCAGCTAATCGAACGCTGAAGGAACAAGGTGCACAAATCTGGGGAACAGCCCGCACATACAGCCCTCCCACGTATACCACGTGGGCAAGTTGGGACAAGTGACTTCGAATGAAAGAAATATCGGGTTTTCGAACGATAGAGACACTACAGCGCTGAGCGATGCCGCGCCTGCTGCTGTTCTCCATCCGTGCCCTTCTTTTTTATTTCTTCGCGGTGTGTGTACGGAAGTAGGGAGCCAAGCGAGACGGAAAGAGGGAAGCGAGCGCGGGAAGAAAGGCAGCGCACAGCAGGAAGTGAGATCGCAGCGACAAACGTGGTGCCACCGGGAAGCACCAGTGCGCAGGCGCGGGCGGCCCCGGGCGCGGGGCCATCCAATGTCGGGAGGCCCTGGCATCGATTTTTGTGCCCCGCACGGACTCAGCGGCCGAGGTCGGGCTTTCCTTTCCGGCTTCCCCAATCCTTCCTCTATCCCTCTTTCGCACCGCCGTTGCCCTTCGAAGCGCGCAATGAATAACAAACCTTAAAATGGCTTTCTCTTTATCTTTGGTCCCCGGCGGAGCTCTTACTATTTATTTTTTTCAACCTTTTGCAGCTTGGGTGTACCAACGGCACCAGTGCCGAATCGAACCACAAGCTGCTCGCCGAGAGCGCAGTATGAACACGTTGGTTAAATGGCGCTGGCCTTCCTTTCCTTTCCCTCCCTTGTAAAAAGAGCACGGTCAGGATCCGCAAGAAAACAAACAAACGTGGAATTTAAAAAAAAAGAGGAATAACTGGTTCTACCTTCGCTACACAACAGTATTTATGAGGCCTCCAAACGCTGAACATCCCTTACTAAAAAAATGAAATCACAGACTGTCCTGACTAGCTATCCACTGCCCTGAGAAACTTTTGCGTGGCCAGTAAAGGAAACATACGCGTATGCACCCTCCATCGACGCGGCGCCGCATGGCGGTCAGTACCGGCCGCGTGCAGAGTTCTCTCACAAGGCGCAACTTTCATGACCAGCGCCAAAGCCATCAATGCGTGCGCTGCTGGTTGGCGCTGCCAACTGCCGAGGCGACACGGGAGAGAACAGAACACGGAAAGGATCCCGACCACACGGCCCACCGAGGCTGGTCTTGCAGCCAGCACTGCTGGAATCACATGTCCCAGTCTCCTCCAGAGAGGTAAAGCGCCGGACCGCAGTCTGTCGTCGAACGGGGTCAGCTGGTCGCAGCTGGAGGTGTCTCCCTGCCGAAAAATTTGGAGGACGCTTATAGCTTCGCCTTTAAGAGCAGGACGCGACAGCGTGTTGCAGCATTGCCAAGGAATCCACGGAAAGCCATCGTCCTTCGGTGCGACCCCTTGACCGGACAAATTAAGGAAATGAAACATATCTTGGTGGACACCCGCACAGCGCAGTAAGGCAAGGAGCATGAAAATGAAAGGAAGCCTGTCGCACATATCTCGGTGGACAACCGAACCGGGCTGCGTGGGAAGGAGATTGAAATGAAAATTGGTTTTAAGGAAAGAAAATGACGCCTGTCTCACAATTCTCGCTGGACACCCGTACCGCGCAGTAAGGGAAGAAAAATCCCTTCCCTTACGGCGCGGTTCAGGTGTTCACCGAGATGCGCCATTTTTCGCTCACGGCCAAAGACGCCGACGACACCGGCTTTTCTGCGACACGAGCTAGCTCCTTAATTTTAATACCCCAACTCGTCTTCTGGGCAAGGTGCAGCACGGCCTTCGTCATCCGTCCCTCCGCCTCAAGCCCCCCGGAATCTGTTGAAGTGGAGCCTCCAACCCAAGCGCGGAACCTCCATCCTCCAGAAACACCTATCCACCGTGATGAACCGCTGATTTCGTTCGTCGCGTGGATCGGCAGCGAGTCGCCGCGATGGCTCAGCGGTTATGGCGCTCGGCAGCTGACCCAAAGGACGCGGGTTCGATCCCGGCAGGGATAGTCGAATTTCGATGGAGGCAAAATTCTAGAGGGCCGTGCACTGCACGATGTCGGTGCAAGTTAAAGAACCCCAGGTGGTCGAAATTTCCGGAGCCTCTCACTACGGCGTCCCTCATAGTGGTAGTGGAAACTTTAATTGCCAACGATGATGTAAATGATGGGGGCGAAGCCCCCTACATGGCACTTGGATGCTCCCTCACTGTGCGTACGTACCACATAGCCTGAGCCGCTTTGGGACCCAAATAAACCAACCCTTTATAAACTCCATAATGTGGCCCTTCCCGGACTAAAGGCTTCTCGTGCTTCGGTGTGTGTGTGTGTGTGTGTGTGTGTGTGTGTGTGTGTGTGTGTGTGTGTGTGTGTGTGTGTGTGTGTGTGTGTGTGTGTGTGTGTGTGTGTGTGTGTGTGTGTGTGTGTGTGTGTGTGTGTGTGTGTGTGTGTGTGTGTGTGTGTGTGTGTGTGTGTGTGTGTGTGTGTGTGTGTGTGTGTGTGTGTGTGTGTGTGTGTGTGTGTGTGTGTGTGTGTGTGTGTGTGTGTGTGTGTGTGTGTGTGTGTGTGTGTGTGTGTGTGTGTGTGTGTGTGTGTGTGTGTGTGTGTGTGTGTGTGTGTGTGTGTGTGTGTGTGTGTGTGTGTGTGTGTGTGTGTGTGTGTGTGTGTGTGTGTGTGTGTGTGTGTGTGTGTGTGTGTGTGTGTGTGTGTGTGTGTGTGTGTGTGTGTGTGTGTGTGTGTGTGTGTGTGTGTGTGTGTGTGTGTGTGTGTGTGTGTGTGTGTGTGTGTGTGTGTGTGTGTGTGTGTGTGTGTGTGTGTGTGTGTGTGTGTGTGTGTGTGTGTGTGTGTGTGTGTGTGTGTGTGTGTGTGTGTGTGTGTGTGTGTGTGTGTGTGTGTGTGTGTGTGTGTGTGTGTGTGTGTGTGTGTGTGTGTGTGTGTGTGTGTGTGTGTGTGTGTGTGTGTGTGTGTGTGTGTGTGTGTGTGTGTGTGTGTGTGTGTGTGTTTTGACAGCTAGCGTACAATACTAACAGTGCCGGCTATTCAAGCACGAAGAGCTTTGAGAATTCTCCAGCACCAGCGTTAGTGACTACAAGTTCCGGGGCGGCAGAGCACAAGCATCGACAGGCCGCCGACCTACTGGATGCTTAATTTGCGTCCTCAATAAAATTCCTTTACTATTCGTGCGGAAGTCCGCCCGAACATCGCAGGAGATCAAGGCGCTGCCTTCCTACGCGACCGCGGTGCCCACGTAGAGCTGCACGTGTCAGCGGAGCCGAGACAGTGGACACGTCAGCTGCATCGCCTCCCCCGCACTGCAGCACAGCCAAGTGCGACGCCGTTGCAAATGCGGGGGCGAGCGGAGAAAGACCGCGAGCGCACGGCGGAAACCCCCACAGAGAGAGAGAGAGGGGGGGGGGGGAGAGACTCCGGAGAAACACGCCGAGAGGTCACGGCGGCTTCTCCATCCGACCGCATACCAGACGCGTTAAAAAAGGGCCGCCTCCGCAGCCGTGCCGCGTTCTATTTCTCTCTCCGTCCCCTTTCACTCGCTATATGCCTTACCGAGTATTTCCGTTCTTCATGACCCCCTCCTCCTCCCCGCCGCTGCTGAAGATCAAAGGGCCCGACTGCCACGCAGCCCGGCCACTGCTGTGCCTACAGCTGATAACTCCCGTTGTGTGCGTGCGTATGCCACCCTTGGCTCACGAGGCGTGCGTAACGGAACATTCCGGGTTGAATGTCCACCAAGGGAAGTTCCTTGAGAGTCCATCGGTATGTCGGCACACGACCGAGTTATCGCTGCGGTCGGGACATGAACCGACCGGTGCACAACAGCACGAACGCCAATGCTGCCAAGTCATCGAGCTTGTGGCCGAAAACAAAAGCAACTGCGGTGTTCGCGAAACGGAATGCACAAACGCGCCCGCTCCACGAAGATAAAGCGGTACAAGCAGCCGCAAGTCAACGTGACGACCAAAAAAAATAATGAAACAGTTCAGAAGTGATGGGGGGAAGAAGCGTGGTGAGGGTACCACGTAATCGAGTAAGGTCAGTGCACGTTAAAGATGCCCAGGTGGTCGAAGTTATTACGGAGCCCTCCACTACGGCATCTCTTTCTTCTCTTTCTCGCAGTCCCTCCTTTATCCCTTCCCTTACGGCGCGGTTCAGGTGTCCGCCGAGACTTGAGAGGGACTGATACTGCGCCATTTCCTTTTTTCCAAAAAAACAATTTTCGACAGTAAAAAAGGAGCTACTCACTACTCGGCTTTACGAAAGTCAATGTCGGCAGTCACAGCGCGTTCCGGCCGCCGTCATCGCTAATCAGCAGCAGCTGTTGGCGGATACACAACGGCTTCGCTCATTACGTGCCCTGCACTACACGACGGCGATTTAAAAGCCCTCACTCAGCCGGCTAATATACGCGTCAACAGCTGCGCGCGAGGGCTTGCGGCGGCAAAGTCTTCAAATACTGGCAAAGCGCAGATGCGCGACGAAGAACGATACGGAACGCCCGAGCTCGACCCGCTCGCTGCGTCTACGTAACGCTTTACTGCGAAGCGAGCTTTATGGGAAGATGTGGGGGGATGGGGGAAACAAAGAGTATGGTGGAGCTGCCATAAAAAAACGTAAACCAATGAGCTCCTGCCTGTACCACTAAAGTATCACAGGCTTAACCCAATCGTAATATAAATGGAAAGGCCCGAAGGCAATGTTGGGCTTTTGCCACCCGAAGGTGGGAAAATAAAAAAATGGGGTAATGCTACTAAGCGACCCACAGCCGGGGGAGCGGGCCCGGGGAGACTCGGGGGGATGGGGGAAACAGTCGGAGGGCTGTAAAATGAAGCTGAGAACACAAAGAGGCGGCGGGGATATGGTGAGCCCGCTGAAAAAAAAAAAAAAAAACTCCGCCAAGGCACGGCGAACAAAGGAATGGAAGATGAACAACTCACGTTTGGTGGTAGCTTGGAGGAGCCGGGCGCGCGGAGGGGAATCCCCGGCAGCGGCGTCGGCGACGACCACGGTCGCGCGCTCACACGTCAGGGACGCCGCGCGACCTTTAATCCAGATAGCGACGCCGGAACAGGTCGCAGCAGTCACCACGTAACGGCGGCAGTGACGTCACGAGCACACACACACACGCACACACAAATCGAGAGCGGAGAGGCGGAACAACGCCGCTGCACACACTTTTTACGTAACCTGGAGGAAGAGTGTCTAATGAGAGAGAGAGAGAGACGACGGCGGAAACGCTGGCGTTCAGTCTCGCGAACAAGCGCACACAACGATCAGAGGGGGAATCCAGATAAGCCGCGAGCAGCACTTTCCTTTCTTTGAGCGAAAAACGAACGAGCACACACCGCCCGACGAGCGAGGTATACAACGAGCGACAGTATGCGGCTCTTCCTAGGCCGGCACAGTCAAGGAAAGAAGCGCTGCTATCCTCTCTGCAACGTTCGCTACATTGGCTCAAAAACGCCGGTTGCAGCAAAGGAACCGCTTGTTTCGCCTCGATCAGTCAAGTCACCGACCCGTACACGAAACCGCGCTGCAAGCAGTTGCCGACCAACGCTCATGCACGGTTGCAACGCGGCCTCTTGGAGAGACGCCAGCTCCGGGGCAGAGCGAGATGCGTGCTCCCGGGAAACGCTGTAACGCCCCGTAATGATGACGAAAAATCGCGCATCCGAAGGGGCTGCTACCGACAACGTTAATGACGCGAGGTTATGCAACGTTAACCTCACAACAACGACGCGAACAAATAATGAAACGGAGCCTCCGCTAGAACAAGGAAAGTGTAACAACGACTTGCCGCTAAATGGCGATGGAAAGCGACAGTTCAGAGATGATGGTTTCGTCGCTACCTACGGCTGGCAGTGTAGTTAGCTGACTGCGGATACTTTTTTTTCGTTTTTGTACTAGCTTAGCGCAGGCGATAGCTGCGAAATAAAATTGCCGGGTGTCGCTGCTTGTGTTTTTCTTCCGCCCAGATTTTTTTTTTTTTGCCCTGCGCTCCGAGTTTTATTTTTCTTTCTATTACTTTGCGCCTAGGCCTAAACCAACGCAATCAGCAACAAAGCACCCGCACAATGCTCGATTCCACGCGTGGCAGACAACCGTCGAGATGCGCAAGCAGACGACGCGGATCCAGCTGGCCGGGAACGATCCCGACATGCAGTTCGCGACTCGGTTGCCATGACTACCACATATGGGGCACGCCGTCCGTACGATACCATGGCGACAGAGCCGCACGCACACACGAGGAGGGGAGGTGGAATGAGACGAAAAAGCGTTGCTCTCTCTCCTTTAGCACGTCACTGTTGGTAAACACCGAACACGCCCTCCTTCACGGATGACCTTCCCAACGCGAGGTGCGCACACTACGCGCGCTCGCTTAACGGTGCAGACGGCTTCGCGTAGCTAACGCTCTTCAATAGCAAGCATAAAAAAAAGAAAAAAGAAACACTGCTTCGCCAGAGGACGCTCCTGCCTTAGTGGGCTCGAGGAAGAAGATGGGCAAAGTATCTTTCCACGGCGTTAACGGGCCCGTTCGATCGTCCGATAGTGTCGTCGATTGACGTAAAGTTTCGTGTAACAACGCTCTTCGTAGTCGCGGTAAATGCATACATAGAACAGAATAGTCAAGGTTAGTGTAAGCACTGGTGTGCGTGCAAGGGAACACGGCAACTGCACGCCGGAAGCGGAAGTCGCACGTGAGTTCTCTCTCACCCGCACCTCCAAAACTGCGCCAGATCAATACAGGCGTGACCCCGGTGCCTTTCAGAGCGACTCGCAGGAGAACACCAGATGGGAAAGGACGCGCGAGCAAGCGGTTGCCTGGCTAAGGAAGCGACCAAACCGTCCGGGTCGAAGACGAAGAACAGGGAGATTTTCTAGCGGCGGTGCACCGAACACCCCGCTCCCTTATTGGGCACCGAGCCTCTTCTGCTCGCAACAAGGCGTCGCAGTACTTTCCGGCTGCGCGGCTGACTGCACCCACAGCTGACTGCACCCACGACGACAACGCACGCATTCCCATGCAGCAGAAATAACCAGCTGCGCGAGCGCGCACCTCTTACGGCTCGTTCCGTAACAATGACGCCGCGCGCGTATAATACACACGGGGGCCTGCAGCCGCCGGCAAAGAAAACGGCGCTTCTGCGGTTCCGTTATCCGCGCGGTCCTTAAGGAGGAGCGGTTGCGAAACACCGCAACCGGCGGTAGTAGCGCACGTAGAACACACACCGCACGAGGCAGCACAAGTAATCCGCGGGGTTGGAGCAAGAGAGGTCGATACGCGGCAGTCACAGCGGCGGCCAGACGGCGCACGGGAGTCGCTTGCTCGCAGAACAAGAGAACCAGGCCGGGAGGCGACGGGACAAATCTCCGCGGCTTGGCACAGCACACGGGCAGGGGTCGCACAGATTCGAGAGAGCGGTGGGCTGGCGCAAGGGCCGACCGAAGAGAGGAATGCGCGCAGCGACGACGACGCGCCAGCAGCGGTGCGCCGCCACACACGCACGCGCTAGCCGCGCTGCGCGCACGGCCACAGGGAAACGGCGGAAGTTCCTCTTTCCCCAACGTCGCAGCTCTGCCGGTCGAGCGAAGAGGGCGACTAACAAACGGCGGGGGGGATGCCGACGCCGCCGCTCGACGGGCCGCGTGCGCAAAGCGCACAGGCACACAAACACGCACAGACGGGTAAAAACAAAATTCACGCCCCCGCGACGGCGGCACACCAAACTGTCGAGGCCTGCCGGCGGCCCTCCTCCGAGCGCAACCAAGGCGGCGGCGGCCTGCTGTCTTCTGCTGAGATTAGTTCCTGCGCTCTCCGTTTCTATTTTCGGGAGGCGCTACTGCCGCCGCCAGCGTGCAGCGGCGCGGTCTCTCAAGCAGCCGAAGCGGCCGAGCGCTGGCGACGGTGTGAGCAACGGCTGGCATCGATCCTTGAAAGGGAATGTCACGCGAACAAGACGGCCCGAGGACGCCTTGACGGCTTTTATCGCTTCGGCGGAGCGGCTCAGCTTCTCTCCGCGAGACTACGACGAACGAACAGGCCTGGCTGTCCTGGCACGGCCGGGGAAGAAGCCGTCGAGATAGGCGACGAAGCACTCGCGCAGGTCCATTCATCGCAGCCCAAAAAATGCGACCAGCAATTTTTAGAAAGAGGCACAGCGCACTAAATCGGAAATTAAAGAGAATGAAAAATTAACGCACACGTCTTCCGTGGAGTAAGTATACTTGCATAACCGCGCCACTTGTGGCACACTTGCCAGTTCCAGAGCAAAATCGTAAATTTCTGACAGCTGCAACCTCTTGTTTTTTCCTGTGCGACAAAAATCAATTTTGGACAGGCGCCAACAGAGATGGCATTCCAAGACCAGTCGTGAGACTGGAAAGGCTCGCAAGTGAACGTTTGCCGCCACGAACAAAAGAGACCCTATGTAAAAAAAAAAAGACAGAAAATAAAACATCGAGGAGGTGGTGGGAGAGTGAGGGAACAGCACAGCACAGGAACCAAATCATACCGGGTGGCAGTTGTCACCCACAGGCAGCTCTCTCTTCACCGTTTGCAATTCACTCTTTTCGAGCGAAACAAGCACACGTGCGACCAGGCGATGGTAAAGATTGGAATGCGACGCGATCTCACTGCAAAATCAGTGGCACCCGAGCCATATGGAACATCATGTCTGCGTTCTCTGTACTCGCCGATGCAGGCAGAGGAGGATTTATGGGGGAGATTCAGCATAGTTTTTCGATAAAAAATTTCCCGCATAAATCCCATATAAAAAAGTAAACACTACAAGAGGCCTCTCGAAAGCCAAAAACTTCATCTTCACATCAAAGCACAAATCCACCAGCAAGGCACTGAACGGAACTTGAACTTCGTCGTTTCCATGTTTTCCCTGTCAAGGGTCCCAGACACCCTTGTCTATACATTCATAATTTTTTTTTTCTTTGAGACGAGATCATCTCCAAACACCAATTCAGATTTCAGTCGTAATGTAATTCATGAGGATCAAATCGGTAACCATTTGTTCCCTGCAAACAGTATAGAACAACCATGCACTTAACGGGTTTTTCAAACGTCACCCATCAAGTCTATCTCTTTCCCCCGGTTTTAAAACACATTTTCCCTTTCAAGAAGGACACCTGATGCGGCGTGAAGGTGAAACAATTCAAATGGACCTGCCGTCCAGCACTGCTAGACCTGAGCGCTGCAGCTAGGGGCAGACTTGCAGTCTTATTATTCAGAGAAAAAACAAACTAAAACCATTCATGGTTCTCGAGAAAGAAACCTGCCGCCACCACGACTTCGAAGGAATTCAAGGAACCACGACCATACGTAAATTACATTTGTCGGGTATTCTACTGCAGAATTCTCAAATGTTCCACGTAGGGTAACGCTTCCCTTTATTTGACTTCTTGTTCCAGCCTGGCATAGGTGTACGAAACACAAGTGTTCCGTACACAAGTGTTCCGTACCGCTCGAAACACTTCTCAAGAGCGCGCTCGGCAAACTGACGAGGAGCGGCAAGAGGACGCGTGGCGCCATCTTTGCGCAGCGCACCGAAAACGGCTCGCATGGAGCTTGGGCGCCCGCTTTGAAACATGGCGGTCACAGGCGACCAAACGAACACATATTATATAATTAATGCGGCAGCATTACTAGGCTATGCTGGTTAAAAGGTGTCCGCAAAATCTGGAAGCAAAATGTAAATTTCTACGACACAGATTGACAATGCGCAACGGAACGAGGACGAGAAGAAACACAGTACGGGCGCTGCCTGCCCGTCCTGTGTTTCGTTTTTTTTCTCGTCCTTGTTCCATTGCGCTGTGCCAATCTGTGTCGTAGAAAGTATGCACCAACTAGCCCTAACCAGAATCCTCTTCAAAATGTAAAAGAGGCCGCGTTTCGATGGAGGCGAAAGGCTAAGGCGCCCGTTGGTCGCTTCATTGTTGGGGGGGTGGGGGGGGGGGGGGAATCGGCTCTAATTTCTGTGCTGTGCGATGTCAGTGCACGTTAAGATCCCGAGGTGGCCGCAATTATTAAAGCGAAATATTTACTACGCTATGCGGCGGTTCCGTGTCATCAAAACGTGTCCACAGCCATTGTGGGAAACTAGAAAGAGAGAATGTCTAAAAAATGGTCATAATCGAAGGATGATGTAAGGATGCGGTGCGAAAAATTTGGTGACGATCGAACGAATAGTTAGAGCCAAAAATGTGCAAAAAGTGGCCGTGGCAAGGGCAAAAGAAGCACCAAATTTGAAACGCCGGAAGTGTACCACGTGACCGGAAGTGTGGGCGGAGTCAACGCGCGGCGCCAAATGTGAAAGTTTGGAACGAAGCGTGGTGGGAATTAGACGAACAGCACAAATTCTCAGGCAAACAGGGGGGCGACAGAGGCAAAGAGGAGCAAACAGAAACGACGAGCGCCGTACTCCAATGCGGGTCACCGCAGTGATCTCGATTTTTTTTTTTTTCCGGCGACCTAAACTACGGCACCTCTTCCTTACATCTCTCAGTCCCTCCTTTATCCATTCCCTTGCGGCGCGGTTCAGGTGTTCAACGATATATGAGACAGATACTGCGCCATTTCATTTCCCCAAAAACCAATTATTATTATTATTATTATTATTATTATTATTATTATTATTATTATTATTATTATTATTTCTAAAAAAATGCATTCGCGGGATTGAGGTGTCCACCGAGATGTCCAGATCTGAGAGCTACTGCGCCCTTTCCTTTCCTCAAAACACATGCTTTTGCATTCCTTTACATAAGCAGACTTAAGTTCCCTCAGAATTTGGAGGGAAAAGCTTCACTATGCCAGCTTTTTCCAGCCCTCAGGGGGGACGCGCAAGTATGACTTCCAATGTAGCCAGAGGTCAAATCTCAGTGGACACCTGAACCACCCCAGTAAGGAAAGGAAAATTGGTTTTAAGGAAAGGAAGTCACGGCTGGCTGTCTCACATATCTCCTGGATACTGGAATCCCAGCATAAGGGAAGGAAAGTGAAATAAAGTTGGTGTTAAGGAAAGGAAGTTACGCCTGCCTCACACATCTCAGTAAACACCAGAACCATGCCCCAGAACCATGCCTGCCATAAGCAGAGGAAAATGAGTTTGTTTTAAGGAAATGAAATGCCTGCCTGTCTCACTTTGCACCATTTCCCCCCCCCCCAAAAAAAAAAAATAAACAATTTCTTTTTCAATTTGGCTTTATGGAATTACCTGCAGGGTTTGGGCATCGTTTGGAACCGGATTTGGTTCCATATCTCCGCATACAACGAGCAATAATACAGCTGTAAATATCACCGAAGCTATATTAAATATATACTGTCTTGTGTAAGCGACAATGCCTTTATTGTCGTTTCGAAGAAAGAAAGATGTTTAACAAATAAAAAAAATGCCTACTACTGTGTGTGTGTCAGTATAGCTATCTATGGAAACCACCAGTCCCTCAGGGAGATGCAGCTTTTCGCTTTCGACCAGGGTTAACCAGAGCTAAACCACCAGCAATTTTTTTCTTCACGTTTTACATTTTTTAACACAAAAATAGATATATTTTACCTTGTGCTTGGCACACAATCGCCTCACTTGCTTATGCCACAAAGAACCTAACCAAACACATTACTTTTACCCGTCTGTCTCAGCCCTCAATAATAATTGCGCGTAGAGTGCACCATTCAGCTCCTGTAAACTTCAAAGAGCACATTTTTCTTTCGCTAATTTTACACCGCCTGTTATCGATGCTTCTTTCATTAACATCTATGACAGAAAGCTTTGCCTCACTGCTGCCTGCACAGTCAATGACATCACGAATGCTTACAATGTTGACACTACCAAGTGTGTGAAAAATGTGACTTGTTAAGAAATACAACTCATGGCTTTAATGATATTTTCCCTTCATATCAATGAATTGCCTTCTAGTGAATATTTTATGCTTAATAATCATCAGGTGAAGTGCCTCTGAAGGACATTTCATGACATCCATTAGAAAACCACTAGACAACTTCTAAACTTTCCAACAGAACTTTTCCTTACCAAGGTCTGCGCACAGAGGCGAGTAAAACATATATTGTTTTGCAACTCCCACTCTACAGATTTTGAGGTGTCGCATTCAATCTAATCCGTCACTATTTATCTGTTCGACATCGGTACGCAATTATTAACTGGCCCTGGCCCCAGTTGCAGCAAGTTATATACTGCGTCCCACGAGGATCAGTTCTTTGGCTGCTGCTTTTTATTATTTATATCAATGATATTGTCAACATACCTCAACCTCAAACTCCAATATAGTTCTATATGTGGACGACACTAGTTTGTTTTTTTGAGTCATTGTGTGATCTGGGAGGCATGACAAATACATGGCTAAATAACCTATTTGTCTGGCTTGACATTCATCAATTACAGTTAAATGTATCAAAAATTAAGTATGTAATATTAAAGCAAAGAAATAAACTTGATGATTTCAACACACACCTCACAATTCATAACTGCAACATCGAGCATGCTTTCACTTTTAAATTCCTTAGAGTTCTCTTTAAAGAAACCGTGAGTTGGAGTCCTCAAATCAATAAATTTCATTCATTGGCTGACTTTTGAGCTGTCCCACATTTATAGGTTACTATGCAAATGCAGTACTTATTGGGTGTGATGAAACTTGAAACATTCGACGGCAACTCTAATGTCGCATTTCTCGTAATGCATGGTGGTTGTCTCATGACAAGCAAAAAATTGTTTGCTTTTCTTGCGGAATTACAATGCGGTCAGATCTGCTCACTGCTTCCAGAGAAGACCGGAAGCTCTTTCTGAATGCACACAATGCAATGCTTGCATAGGAACAAGAAAACTTTAGAGCTTTTTGACCTATGCTGGCGGGCGCAACCTTTTATACAGTAAACTTTTAGCCTTACTGCTCAAAAGATGCTGTCCAATAAGTAGGACACTAAAGGCATATATAATATATAAGTTAAGTAGCTTGTCCATGCTTGGACTCACAAAAATATGCGAGAAATAAAAACAAGCCATAAAAACAAAGCTGAATGCAGTTACCAGCATACAAACAATGTAACCTAATGTAGCTTTCTTCACTATGATTTGTTCATGATCATGTCACCTGATCAATGTCCCACTGAATAAAACAGTAACTTCAACTGAGCACCCTCCAGCATATAAGGAGGTGTTGGACTTTTCGAAACGGGAAAAAAAACGATAGAAGTATGCCAAATTCAATATTCGACATTCAATTATAACGAAAAAAGATCAGTATTCTTGACACGCACACTGCAACTAGTAGCTGACTATTAAGAGTCACATTCAGTCAAAGGAGAAAATTGGAGGGGACACTTAAGCTCTACATTAAGGGTATGACACAATAGTGCTAATGGGTTAATGCCAACATATGCGAAATTCGCCATTCTCGACTTTACATTCATAGATCCCTGGAAGCCTCATACCACTCCTGGTGCAGTGGTTAAGCGATGCGCCACTGCCCTGCGATGGCAAGTGTTGGCACCGGTGGCGCTTGTGAAACCCAGGTTGCTCTTCCAAAGAAACCTTTCGTGACAAATCATTAATTTAACTGCCACCTGCCATGGCGGTCAGTTTAATCACAATTCGGTGGGTACGCTGTGATAACACCCCAAGGTCACATGACATAGGTGGCCCACCTAGGTTGCTTCTCCGGAGATGTTTCGCTCACAGCGCAACGGCGCCAGATTTTCTCTACAACTGGAGCCTGAATGCTTTGGCATTCAAATTAACAAAGCAGAGAAGCCAGGAGGGTGGCAAGACTGCCATTTTTAAGCAGCACAGCTTTGCGTTCTGGGGTACTGCTGCGCTGCCTTACACTCCAATCCACAGTAGGAGGCTCAACATTGTTGCCAATCATCATCAGCTACCGTAGCACTCCTCCCACTTAGGGCAATTGTTTGGCTCAGCACAGCTCTCCACTGCATGTACGGACACTAGAAACCATGCACAAGCGTCATGTTCTTGTTATCACGACGGTTAAGCAGCAGTTCCATCACTGTTATCGCTGCACAGACCAGGTGCTGTCTTGCCCTCAGTCAACCTAGCACAACCACCCAGTGATAACAACTCTACCTACCTTTTGGAAACTTTCATTTGCGTTTTTGTTTAACATCTCCTTCATTTAACTGCCATTATTTTCTTAATGGCAACAGTACATCCTTCTGCAAACACAAATTTAAGTGTTTATGAGTGCATAATAACCCTTTGTGTTTTAATTACTTCATTGGACAGAAATAGCTCATTACATCACTTAAAAATGACAAATTAATCCTTACATAATAATATTCATTAACCCCCAAAAACATCAAAAACTGCACTCTGAAATAAACATTAAGAAATGAATGCTGAATTTTTGAAAAATAAAAATCAAAAGCCCAACCCCTATTTATAAGTAAGGCCCTTCGTTTTTGTGTCTTACCTGGATGCTACTCTTCTAGCTTAAAAATAGGCAGAGCTATGGCCATTCAAGGAACCGTTTCATGTTAAAGGCTTATTTCAGCTGATATACTAGTGAAAAGAACCAATCATGAGCATTCGTCATAATACAGGATGAAAAAATAAATTATTTGCTGTTTACCATTTGCATACACAATCTATAACACCAGGCTGGACCAAGGCAGAATTCTTTCTTTTATGAAGATCCTTTCGTTGCACATCGCCATCTGCATCCGTGGCATTGTGGCATAGCCATGCCCACCTTTCCATGTACACAGTGAAACCGTCCTCTGATCATTACAAGTCCACGAGTCCAAGGCAGCATCAGAACAGGATGTTGTTGGCATGGTGCAACACTTTACATGATGCCAATAAAACATCAGGATAGTGTTTGCTTTTCTGGAACCTTGATCTAATACTGAGTAATTTTTGTCCAGTACCTTTGCTGTTTGAAATGGCAAGCTACATTTTTGAAAGGAGACTTTTCTGGTAGAAGTCAGGCTTAACTTGGTTTCTGTAACGTCCGCTCAGACAACTAAATATGGATTTTACTCGACAGCCAAGAGTCTTCATTATGAGGTATACCAATCGTACACTCTGTTCTAGAATGTCAGAATTTTGTGACTTACCATTGGTAGGCACTGTAGTGGAAATAAACAAGGCCCAAGCCATACAAGAAAGGCTCATCCTAGGTAAAAAAAACACCAAGACATAGAAGAAAGCAAATTAGCCCCTACAAAGAATAAAAAAAAAACTGAGTGCATGACTGACAATCTACATTAAGAGCACATTAAAGCCAGGATAATATAGCAATTCCATGCAATTCTATTCAACTTTTTGTAAACTCCTTCACTGCCTCACATAACGCAATGGCGCTGCCATTGCTGTGCTTCAGCCAATGACAATAAGGTTTGGTTCTGTTTGGGTTATGGGGCTTAACATCCCAAAATGACTCAGGTTCATATGAGAGACGCTTTAGTGGAGGGCTCCGGATAATTTCTACCATGTGGGGTTCTTTACCGTGCACTGACATCGCACAGCACACGGGCCTCTAGCATTTCACCTCCATTGCAATCCGACCGTCGCGGCTGGGAACAAACCCGTCTTTCGGGTCAGCAGCCAAGCATCACAATCACTGAACCACCACGGTGGCTAAATTACAAAAAGGAAACACGGGATGTGGCACCACTCAAGCAAATGACGAGCAACGAAAAAAAAAAAACTGGAGTGGAATTAACATGGAAGCACTATATCATGCCGGCTAAGATACCGCAAAAATAAAGACTCCAACAAAGGGAGATGAAAACCTGAGTCATAGAGCCAAATCTTAAGCAATGCAGAGACAAGTGCAGCAGACTCACCCTCCAGTGGTCCTCTTTCATTGCATAGTACTTCTGATATGCGGACAGGGCTGTAACGAAAGCAAGCGACAGAGGAGGTAAAAAACCTCTCCAGACACTACGCACTATGATAGATAATGAAAAACGGACTGCCTGCAAAATTCTGTACTCTCATAACATAGAGGTATGCACATATTTTGAAGACACCCACTAAATGCTATTGCGTGAGACTGTGCAAGCAATGCAACCAAATTGCTAAATCTACTAAGATGACCTTCATTTTGAAAGGGCCATGACAGATCTCAATTCAGACACTGCCCTTAATGTTGGCAAACAGAAAAAAATGCAATAGCAACACGCTGGTTGGCATCAAAAAAGAACACAGAACCGAACTTGCTTCTAGCTTTGAGTTGCAATCTTACAAGCAACATAGGTTTACAGGATTGCACTGTTACAACAAACAGTGAGCTCCATTCGTGGAGAAAAAGGCTGAAGAAGGTTTGCACAGCCTGCTAAATCTATGGACCTATGGACACACATCAAAAACAGCTAGAATAAACAGCCAATGCATGATAGCCATGCTTCTACATTATGAGAGCAGAGCAGGTTAGACATAAGAAATTCATGAACACTGAACAGCACTACATTTATGTTTAACCAGAGGTTTATAGCTACCTTTTGCATAGTCCTCAAGTAATAACTGGAAGTGGCCCAATTTGCAGTAGGTCTTGGGATCAAGCTCTTTCAGTGCACTAGAGACGGTGCCCTGAAAGCCCATTCTATCATGGCTGCCACTAACTGCAGTGTCAGTGATGCCATGATCCACTGGCGGATCCAGAGACGGGGCTGTCCCTCCTGGAGCTGGCCCAGATGTCTCCGCATCGCCTCCTTGGGGACGCTTACTTCGTTGCTGGTGAGCAATCAGCACTTGTTCTAGGTGGCGCACACCCTGTGAATAAAAGCTCATGATTGCAAGAGCCCGAGGGCTGCAGTTCGTGTGACTAACGTTTTGATGAGAATGATTTGACAAAGGGCACCAGCTGGCTGTAAAGAGGTATGCTGAATCCCTTAAGAAGCACAACTATAAGATAAAATCTTACAGCCTTAAGGTTCTTTCAAACCGCTCTGAGCTGAAATCTACAAGGACCCCATTTCAAGCCTATGAATTATAGCAAGAGCCTCCATAATCTTTAGGATGCAATGCTATGCCACCAAGGCCACTACATTTTTTTTTTTTTTGCACGCTTGTGAACAGCACAGGAACAAAAGTCAAAACCAGTCTGCTAATGATGAAATCATTTTAGTTGAATCATCTATTATCTGACGTGCCAACATACTAACAACATAAATTAGTCTTTCATGAGGTAAAAAAAATGTTCATAACGCACCAACGGTTCTCAAATACTCTAAATTATCGCCGCAGCAATGCTGAGTAAGTGTCAAATGCAGATTTACCCCTATAGCAATGTCACTGTACACCAACTACATGCCAGAATACATAACCATGCATGTGCTGTACCTTCAAAATGAGGGCTTTCCTCTTGAAGTTTTCGGGAGTGTTCAGCTTCCAGAACCCAAAAAGACGGCTGGAAAAACACAAAGCACGCGATCAAGGACAGTGCCAATTGATGAGTGAGGCTAATAAAATGAGAAGCTACACCCTTTTTCCTGCGCCGCTACTGCATCGCCGAATACACATCAACGGGATTATTTTTAGGCTTTCGAACAACCTTGATATCCTTGTGATGTGCACGCCAGAAATTTTCGCACTGGAAGTATTCATTTCGGCAGATGTCATTCAAATACTGCGATCGAGATCGGCCAGGGCAGTGCCTGTCAACGCTGACACCTACATTGCTGATGAGCATCACTGCCCTGCAAGGCTTTTCGATCACACTATTCGGCATGACAGTGAAGTTCATGCTAAGCGTAAGCGCCTGCATAATGAATTCGAATGGCTCTCCCGTCACACAAAATTGGAAGAAGGGGATGTTTGTAAACAGCTTCGAACGCTTGCAGGAAATGCAAAGAGACGCGGAAGCAGTACAGGCGTCCTTGGAAATGTGCAAGCACTGAAACCAGGCGTTAAGCAGCGAAAGTTATGGATTGACTGGATTATATGCAAACGATAAAAAAGCAAATGAAGCCTGGCAATCAAAAAAGACAAAGGTCGCTGTTTCTTCTCCGATAGGTATGCGAGCGTCATTAGGAGCTCCGTAATTATTTCCCTGATCGAGGAATAACTTGCCTGTCAACTTCAGCCAATACTGCCAGTTCCTGGGGAGTTAAAGGCACTGTGACAACCTTTTCCGCTTCGGGCAACATAGTTGGTTCCAGAATGCGTCGGAATTATTGTTTTTTTCACTGGGAAAACTCACGCAAGTGCGCAAGACATCTACCACGAACCATTACCAAACTGATGAGTCTTGACTCGACTTCTGGCTGTGTACTAGAATGCGGCCAGAAGCTCCAAGCACAGTGATGATGATGGTATAGTGCCTAGAAATATACTGGCTAGTGTGGCAAGCGCGGGCTAGGCGATGGTCCCGATGTCGATGATTTCCGGCGGCGCCCGCTTGGTGCGCTGTTGTGCGGGTGGGTGCATCTGCGTTGAATTCGCTCCGTGATACGCGCGCTCGGAGGAGCGCGAAGCAAACTTTTTTTTTGTATTTAGAGCGCTCTTTAAAAAAAAATATTTCGTAATATAAGAACTACGCGAGCTCGTTCACAGTGCGCACATTTTGCAGTGCCAAATATAGATCAATTTGTTGACGTATTCTAGCAGTTTGCTTTCGCCCGCAAAAAACACGATACTAACCATGCAACCGTTTTTTTTTTATTTACTAAGCTCTCGAGAGCGAAATTATTTCAGAAAGTCTTAAGCCCCTTACCACATAGCCTTCATTTGGCCATACTGAAGTGAAAATAATGAATGATAATAAGGTTAAGCAATAAACTGCACACTAGCTGAAGGAACGTGCGATATGTTCATTGCACTGGAAATTAAAACGTTGAAATCGAGAACATTATGGCAGTGAAATTTAAAGCGCCACACTCGATTAATTTAAAATACACGCTGATATTTGGCAATGACTCTAAAGGGCTGATTTTGTTGAAGGCGAATAATGAACTTAATATAAACTTCCCCAATCAGAGCATTTAAGAAATGCACAAAACTTGCATTGCTTTAAAAAAAACTACTATAGTGACGTACGTTAAGGCAATAATATTTCCGTTAAAAACCTTGGAACAGCTGTGCTTCACAATGCAGAAAATTAAAAACAGGCATTTTCTTATTTCTTTCTCATGAAGAGCCTAACCCAGAATATTACGACCACGATTTATAATAACTCCACCGATCTCAACAGCTTCCTTATAATTCAACTAGCCCACTTACCAGATAGCGAGATGTTGAGAACGGAAGCTCGATGCCGCACGTAAAGACTGACATGCCCAAAGCATGCCAGCAATTTAACCTGTTTCTCATTTCCATCCAGAATAAACAAGCTTCTAAAAAGTTGTATTTTATACCACTGTTTAAGTACTCCGTCGGATCGAGTCGAGCCACTGATATTACGTGCATGAGATCTACGGATATCTGAAAACATAAAAATATGAAAACAAAAATCTGGTCGCCTCCTTTAACTGCACACATGAAACGTAAAGTCCGTACTTTATTCACACAACAGTGTACAGTATTATATAACAAATCAAGGGCTACATAAAGACGACAAAGTAGAATTATTCATACTTCACGCTACTGGCAGTGGCGCAACTTAAGGAGTTTTTGTCGCTGCCTTTGACCTTCTCTTTCCTTGTTCAGGTCCTTAACAAAAAATCTGAACACTAACAAGACAAAACTTGACCACTTCGGACACATTTTCCTTCTCATGGCTAGAGCAGCCAAGCTGCGACAGTGAGAATGAACGTAAGCACTTGGCGAAATCTAGCAAACTCTCTTCATGCAGAATATTTCTGCTGAAGAAGGCGGTGAATTCGCCCTCGATTAGCTTGACTGCAGTGGACAGGGCGGAACTAGGGTAAGCAAGCCCACCGTTGTCAAAATGAGCCGTGAAGTGAGAACTCTCATCCATGTTTGCGTCATTTGGTGTCACACAAAGGCAAGATGCACACTGCGGGCATGCGTTTTTTCCGATTGTCTTCCTCGCCACATATCCAGCAGCATAGTAGATCAAGGCGGCGTTACTTTTCCTTTCTACGTACCCGGCATGGTCATTTCTGAACAGAACACTATCAATTGCCTGCTCGACTTCATCAACATTTCCATAGTCAAATAAATCATCAATAATGTTCAAAAGTGGCGCTGCCTTGGTGCTAGACTGTGATACAGGTGCTTCACTGAAGAGTGCTTTGATAACATCTGGTGAGCAGTTTGTACCCCTCAGTGGTTTTTCCAGGTTATAAAACGGCATTAAGTTAACAGTCACCTGAAACTTTGACACGGTAGGGTGGTCGTTACAACCGGATGACTGCCTTATAATGCCGAAAACGTTTTACAGTTTGTCCTGACTCAAACGCGGTGAAGAAGTGGTTGTATCCTACACAGTGGAGCTAAGGTAAGATAGCAAGTCTAATGTACTTCTTATCGTAACCCTTAGTCCACAAGCCGTGTTTTCAGTAAGAAATCCGCCCCCAGCTGGTTCTGCATGCCGCTGCCATGCGTCTAGGTAATGTAAAAAATTTTCTAGGAATTTTTCATCTTCAGTATCGCTTGACTATCACACACCGGTCCTGTAGCAATGTCTGTATGCTCGGAATCGGAAGGCTTTTGGAGTTCCTCCGATGCGCCTCCACGAGAGACGCAATGAGAGCCAATTAACCCACGTATCATCGCCGTCGACTGCAGATCGGGATGCACCAGCTCGACATTTCGCTTCCGTTGTTTAGGTGCCGGTCCTTGGTCGCAAATGTTTCGCACCTTCTTTTCACCGTCCTTTTAGGCACAAGATGAGCTGGGTAATTTTCAAATACTGTAGGGACAGCATCGGGCTTCAGGCGTGGCTTCTCTCGGGCGGTTTCGGTCATGACGCTGTTCACCGTAATCTTAAAAGATCTTTCGATACATTCGTTCTAAAAATGTTTTTCGCACACGACAGCCTTCGGTGTCAGCCTTCTGTCTGCCCTCTTGATCTTATTTTCCCATTCAGCAAGCCGTGCTGGCTCCGCCGGTGCAGTGAACAGACACCTTTTCTTCGTTAGACCGATAACCGCTTCGACAGAACGGAACAAAACACGTCCTCTCTTTGCACTACCTCTTAACATCTCAGGACGTTTTTGCTCACGTTTAGCGTCTTCCAGCTTCACAATCTAAGAAATGATGCCTGTCAAACATTGATTTCACACGCCCTAAGCAATCGCGCGAGGCTGCGGCATCGGCGCGACAGCCGACGACAGGCGCACCCACTCGACCAGCAGCGCCCCTTGCGGCCTCTCCGCGCAGTCATCGCGGCGGGGGACTCGCCGTCCCGTTAGAAACGCGCGCGCTGCGCACACTAGCCAGTATATTTCTAGGCACTATAATGATGGTAGGCATGGTGATATAGCGAACTAGAATACTGGTCTAGTGGCGCGAACGGAGGCGCGCGGCAGCGGCTGAAGCAAGACGCCTCTTCTCGCCGCAAGGGGCGTTACCGCGCCTTTTACTAGCTCCGCGCCTCTGCCGCCGTGCTGGCCCGGCAGTAGGAATAATAATAATAATAATAATAATAATAATAATAATAATAATAATAATAATAATAATAATAATAATAATAATAATAATTGGTTTTTAGGGGAAAGGAAATGGCGCAGTATCTGTCTCATCGTTGGACACCTGAACCGCGCCGTAAGGGAAGGGTAAAGGAGGGAGTGAAAGAAGAAAGGAAGAGAGAGGTGCCGTAGTAGAGGGCGCCGGAATAATTTCGACCACCTGGGGATTTTTAACGTGCACTGACATCGCACAGCACACGGGCGCCTTAGCGTTTTTCCTCCATAAAAACGCAGCCGCCGCGGTCGGGTTCGAACCCGGGAACTCCGGATCAGTAGTCGAGCGCCCTAACCACTGAGCCACCGCGGCGGGGCACAGTAGGAACGGCTCAACACTTGATTCTCGCGTCTCACTGCTGGTGTTCTAGGTCCCAATTCTGCATCTGTTGACAAGCTTCATTTATTTCTGTCGCACCGAGCTGAGTGCGTGGGAAAATGAAAGGCTTTTATAAGCAAGCCGACAGCTACAGGACTGCGTGTGACACTGTCTATAGCGTACGTGCACGTTGTCACTGTTGGAGCACGTAATAGAACGTGTAAGTTTCAGTTACCGGATGACAAGTAGAGTGAGCCAGGATCCGGCTAGGCATCTTATCAGAATTGTGCGCCAGTCTTCGTTCTGGCTGTACTACCCAAACCCAGCGCCTGAGCAGACGTTCGTAGTTATACTGGAATCTGCCTTGCATTTAACAACCTTTCCCACTCAGTTTTTACGGGAAACTGCGAGCCTGGCATCCTCATTGCCATTTTTTACGCAGAGTGGAATGGTATGGCGGTATTTTCAGAATTAAGTGCTGCGCCTGCTGCATCTGCATGTTGCCTGCATCTAGAATTTATCAAGCTCCTGCGTGCCACTGGGACGCAGGAGCTTGATAAATTCTAGATGCCGTCAACAAACACCGGCTGCGTCAATACAAGCCATGGAAGAATCTGCAGCTCTCCACCCAATCTCAGTGGAAGGAGGCCGCGCTGCTCAGCTCGGATCCGGAGGTTCAACTCCGCTTCACAAAGCGGGCCGAAGAGGTCGCCGAACGACATCGTCGGTCGGCCACCCGGCATCCGGCCTTGAAGAGGAGCCCAGAGCGAAGAGGGGACACCACCCCCAACCCACGCTTTAAACCTCTTCTTCAATAAAGTTTACCTCCTGCTCCTCCTCGCCTGCATCAAACAGTCAGAGATCATACCGGGAAACTCATGAGGCGGCGCTCCTCGTGACGCGGCGTATGATGGCGACGGCCGTCGCCCACCGCTGCCGCTGGTACACACGGACGAATTCGCAACCATTGTGCCGTAATACATTCGTTGCACCATACATTGCATTCCTAAGGGGCACAGCGCAGTGGCTATGAACTATATTTTGTGGTGCTGACTGCTGAGACTAGTAAGAAGTGATCGAGACATACAAGCCGCTACATCCTTTCGTGTCCCACTTCACTCCTACCAGCCTTTCATTGAGCTATTTCTATGTATGGCTCATGACAGCGCCTCCTCTAGTGTACTAGTGACGGGGCGAGCGTCGACAGCATGGACCTTGTCAGCAGCTTCTTCCCCTGCCAGCCATATCTTCCGGCCTTACCCTTCTCTCTCCTACAAGTGGTGAGGGGGATTTCCCTCTCTCCACTTTGCCACCTGCCAACCGTGGCAGGTAACAGCTGGTTCTTTTGTGTATACCACCCGCGGCAGAAGGCACACCCGTGTGTTACACCGCCTGCAGGTGTGGACATGGGTTACGCTATCGCATAATAATAATAATAATAACAATAATAATAATAACAACAATAATAATCCCTGAAGCCACTAGAGGCTTTGACAGGCCCGTTTCTTGTTTCCTGTGCTTATTAATTGTGCAATAATAGATATTATTATTTGGAAGATGGAGAGAAAGCAGGAAGGACGCCGTAGTGGAGGGCTTCGGATTAGTTTCGACGCCGGCACCTTGAATTTTGCCTCCATCGAAACGCGGCCGGAATCGAACCACCCGCGTCCTCGTACGCAGCAGCCGAGAGCTCTTCTAACCACTGCGCCACCGCGACGTTGTCCAGTTACTGAAGACGCATGTTGATGTGCTCGGTCTCCAGCATAAAGACCGCGCCCACCTCCTTTTGTAGTGATAGCTACATTACGGTAGCATTTCGAGCCTTCAGCGTGGCGGCAGCGGCACGTGACCGTAGCAGCAGCTGCTGCCAGCGGTACCGAGCAGCAACAGCTGTGCGCATGCACCGTGTCAAGTGGGACGAAGATGAAGGAGGAACGCCCAGCGAAACGGAGCGACGAAAGACAGACTTTGCAATTCGACTGAGCAAGTTCCACTCAGCCAGCTGTATAGGTATTGCGTCACTCCAGGTTTAACCAGGGCTAACTAAGCCACCACCAATTTTTTTCTTTTCACACACACACACACTGTCCCCTGACTTAACAAGTGATTCATTTTTGGCTCATCCAAGTAGCTTAAAACCATTCTCTTGTGCGAGGGCACATGCAGATGAAATCAGTCAATCTTTCAATCCAAAACAAGAAACACGCTACTCTTTCTCTATGATAAATAAGCACGGACGGGTTGCTTATGCAGGACTGCTCATGTGAAGTGCCTCAAGCAGTGCTAAATCTAACTTTGCCAAAAACACTTTACACAAGGCAGGAGCTTCGATGAGTTATGAGGACTTGAGGGGTTGCTTTGTTTGCAAGGTTCTCGAAAGCGCACGTATTTTGGCGTGATTTAGGCAAAAATTTGGGGCCACAGCACTGAGGGTAACTGCATATTTAAAATTTTAAAAATAGATATGAATATTACTCGCAGTGGGCTCCATGCCTCTGATTAAATAAAAACACTAACAGTATATTAAAAACGTTAACTGCTCAGTATTACATAGTTCGTACGTCTTAGCTGTATATTCTGATGTGCTACACCGCAAGCAGTGCTGTGCCTAAAAAAGCACTCTTCTAACTCAAAAAGCCTATTTTTAAAAATTGAAGAGCATCTTAGGTGAAACACCCGGTATCTCACATTAGGTGATGGCAAAGTCTAAAAGACAGGCGGAGTGTGTTTGGTTTTTGGGAGGTGGACGCGGGAGCCATTTTCACAGCAGCCTCCATGTCTAAGCCAAAGTGGCAGCGTTGTCACCACCGATGGGCACCACTATGCACAGGGGCACCCAGTACATAATTTTGCATTGAGGTCATGGCAGCCACCATGTTTGCAACCAGAAAGCGCATCGAAAACCGGGGCATTGCTAGTCTCTGTGCCCAAAGATGGCACCCGTGAGGTCACCATTTTAAAACACCAATAGGTCTTAGCTATTTACAGGACCACACACCCGCCGATGAACATGTGTCCGATAACGTTTCTTGGATAAATGGCACGTTAAGTTGTCCACGGAAGCAGTTGCATTGCTTCAGCCAATGCAATGGCCTCCCTGAGCCCGATTCACCATCATCCATTTTCAGAAACAGATCCCGCGTTTTGCTGAATGTGTTGCCTTTACGCAGATGGCCAACCAGGCATGAGCCATATATTCATGTGCACAGTTGAATTGTCCACTTGGCATTCATAAATAGTTTCGTACTTTTGTAAATGACAGGCTTTATTTTCATACAAAACTACACAGGAAATTGATAAAAAAGCCTGCTGGCGCAGAACCTTGACTAGCCCTTATTCCACAAGGAAGAACGGAGAGGCATGAAAAAAAAAGCAACAAAACATACGCAGCCAGTGTGCAACAGGCCACACAAATATACGCACTGCAGCTGGAATGCTGCGTACGGATGAAAGTACAATAGGAACATGGGAAGAAAACGGCAGAAAATATTAAAAGTGACGTTAAAAAAGAACGTACATAACTGTGCGTTCAAATGCCAGCAGCGCATTGTAACCGACCCGTAGAAACAATGTGCGTTCTGCCAGAGATGCATGCAGAGTATCAATGTCTGTGATGGTTACGTAAAACGCGTACGTGTGCGCTTGTTAACCTTTGAACCTTGAGTTTTTCGGCATGGCTCGCAAATGTACAATGAAAAGTATACCAGTTGCGCTTTGTAGAAAAATAGCTGGCCAGTTCAAGCGGGAACACTATACAGCATCTTTCTCTACAGCAAAATGCATCCCTTTCGGCTCCTGTTTGCATGCCAACAGGGTGCCTACTGGTCTGAATTTTCAGCACCAAATATGCTGTCTCACCTCCTTACTATTCATGCTTACGTTTTTTCTTAGATAAGCCATTAGTGACAAGTACCATAAGTTCACCTAGTTTACATAAACTCTGCTTTCATTGTATATGAAGAAAGTCACTGATTATAAACAATTGCAGGTGCCCAGACATATCTAATACCCCCAGTGCTTTTTTTTTCTTTTGATGAGCTCAATTTAGAATGACAGTGTTTTTGTGTTTCAGCATTTTTTTATGAGACGATAGATGACCGTGTATGTCTTCACTGACAAAGCACCTATATTTTACTGTATGTGTTTGCATACTTTACATGCACAGGACTTTGCGGTATGGATAGTCACCTCTCAACACTAGCACAATACTGCATGTTCTTGTAGTTCAAGCACGAATTCAAGCATAAGTGAACTCCGCAATAAAGTTACAGCCATTGATAAGCTGCCTAATAGGCCCAGCTCAATCACGCAACACTTCGCAGCCGGTAAGCACGAGGCACAAAAGCACACGCTTAAACAGTGAACACACAAATCATTTATATAAAAATTAAGGCTGGCATGTTGAAACTTCAAATTCGACTGCACACTGGATTATATAAAAACACTAACTACGGACGACCTATCCTGATCCTGCTGTGCAAGTGAGCGGCATGCAGCCGTCAGCTTGACGGAGTTTTTTGTTTTTCGTAAAAAAATATATGCTGCCAACCGTGCCGCCTCGAGGAACGCTGTGCACACTCTTACTGAGAGCGGCATGTGAAAGTATCTTACAACAGTCAAAAGCAGACAATATAATGATGTGCTCAAAACAAGGTTTGCAAACTGACCTAATGAAGCAGGTCTCGTTCATCGAAGCTAAACAAACAAACAAAAAAGCAAATACATGCAGACAGAAACTAGAGATATAATAAAGGGGAAGTAAACTTGAGAGACAACTTGTTGTGTGGAATGTATTTCTCTCACCTCTGAAAACTAGTCATACTGTTAAGCTCACCACAGGAGTGCAAACATAGCAGCAAAGTTTGGCACACACTATTTGTAAGTATTCGTTCTTTGAAACGAGAGGGCTTGGGAAAAAGCCCCAAACTTTGGAAAGTGGAAAGATCAGAAGAAAATGCCACTTGCCGGAGACCCTTTGTCTAACCAGGTAGAAAGATAAAAACAAAAGATGACCATCTCGTGCAGCCAAGTATAAGTTCTGGCAACAGAGGTAACACACAAGCAAATAACCCGGGCAATCAAGTGCCTCCAATCAATACAGCGTTTTAGCACAACATAGCTATCGTGTACCATGTACGCTGTAACGTCATGCCAAGACGTGCTAGCGTGTAGCCAAGAACCGCCATCAATTTACGAAAATAACATTTGGCCAAAACTACACTAGAACTGCTACTGCATTGCATATCGATTATGTCGGCGATAAAAACTTCTTCGGTCAAGGAGGAAGACACAACATCATCTGTGCCCGTTATATGTCGTCGCTGGCATTTTCGGCCACCTGCTACGTTTCCGCATCACGAAATACCGTACACAAAACTGACTTGTCACGTAATTACGTTGTGATAGAACTTAATATTGGCACAGTCAATGCAAAACATTCAGAGGCACGAGTCATGGCTCAGATGATCAGGTGCTTCTTAACTTCACGATGATGATGACAGGGCGAGGCCGCGCGCCTGTAGGCATGGCCATGAGTCCTCCAGCTGAAAGACAACAGGCATAGCAGAGGGCACCATGTCGAGTGTGAGTGGCATATGTCCATCAGCTGCGCACATGTGGCCGCCCAGACTCGTACGTTGGGTTTCGGAATTCAGACACAGCGTTCTTGAAGATGGGATTTGTATCCTGATCACCAAAAAAGCAAAGAAAGCAGGGGAAACAAGAGGGCATACATGTTAGGTGCCACATGACGACAAGTGCACTGCTCCAAGACAGACAATCAAAGCCTCTCGTAAAGAAGACTATGAATCGCTACAAGAAAGACAGCGCAGAGGTGTGATAGTACGTGCTTCGGAAAATCAGGTGCTATCAAGGTAGCTTGTCCGGTTCCGGAGGTCATGGAAAAAAAATATTCGTTGGTGGGGTGTTCCAAAAGCGCCGTTTTGAGTAATTTTCAAACCCACTAAACTGCGTCACGATGGCACAACTTCTGCATACAAGTGCACGAGATCTGTCTGTGAATCGTCTCCTGGGCTACAGTCGGATACAACACAAGTCTGCAGAGAAGATCCACCCAAAATAATAACCGCCCCTCAGTATTCCTCTGCGACAAAAAAAAAAGACAGTTTGTTGTTCAGGCTTTCCTTGTGACCTCTACAAGAAGTATATCATAAAACAAAATCAACTATAAGCCAGAATTTTGAAGCCTCTGGCTTGTTTGATATCGTCAAGCATTAAAAAGCTGATTTCATTTACTGTTGCAGTTGGTCAGCAGAGTAACATAGAATCTGGTGGGCCATGGCCCATTGTTACCATTTGCTGTTTTTTTTAAAAGTTGCATCCTACTAAATACCGTAGTCGAGTGCACTGTAATCTTTCTTTCTTCAAATAAAAGCTAAGACGGGCCTCCAAAAACTGTTTTAAAAGTTGGACAAGCTAGCGTAATATATTTAAGTTCACGAACCAATTCACAAATTCAATACGTAAATTCAGGAGCGGGAAGGAAGAACTAAGTAGGACAACAAATCACAAGAGGCAACTGCATGCAAGGCTCACTTTGTGTGTGGTGGACCTTTTCTTATCAATTATTTGAGCGCGAATTTAAGTCCCATGTGGTCTTGACTTCCAAGGACATCATTTAGTTTGTGTCCCCTGGGGGATCATGAAGTGAAAGCTGTGCATAGATCAGCAAATCAAGAAGTCCTTAAAGGCCACTG
Source organism: Amblyomma americanum (assembly GCF_052857255.1). NCBI lineage: Eukaryota > Metazoa > Arthropoda > Arachnida > Ixodida > Ixodidae > Amblyomma > Amblyomma americanum. Next base: position 184,470,181 of record NC_135499.1, on the reverse strand, counting down.
GCTTTGTGTACCAGTGTTGGGAGATGCAGCCCTCTTCTCAAGGTGAGGCACAGGAGGAGCAAATGACAGCAATACCCTTGCAAGGTTAACCCCACTCCCATCTAATATTACCACCACTTTCTCCAAGGGCCTTTCCCGGCCCCTACTAAATATTGCTTTTTCCAAAGCAACATAGGGTTGCAGTATCAGATATGGCGTTACACAAGTTCTCAAAATCATCTAGAGAAAGAAAGCGGCGCTGCAATCGTTCATCGGCTCCTGCTGGAATGCTGGGAAGTGTGAACTTCGTATTTGGTTTGGCTAGTAAGTGTCCAAAAATGCGGGTTCAGTTCTAAGAAAACAGCTAATCTGAAAGCAAAAGTCATCAAAATGATTTGCTGTTTTTTCATCCACTCCTGATACCAATCATTTACTCCGAATATATTTATTGAATAAGTGATAAGAGTACAGATAAAACAACTTAATCTGTGTGCAAAATGGAGAGCAAATGCAGGGCAGCTACGTTTTAGCAACTGAATCCTAGTTTTCAGTCTCACACTAACTAAGCCAAGCCAAATATGAAATTCATGCTTCTCGGCACTCCCATTGTAGATGAAGATAGAGGGGACGCCTAATTGTGAGAACTCATATAACGGAGACACTAGTGGGTGGTGTTCGTCTTGCCAATTCTGCTGCTCTGATCATTCTGGAAGGAAGCAGCCAGATGAAACTAACAGCGATAGCCGCGCCGTAAACGCAATACTCAGTGGAGTGCATACTTACCGTGCCCCACTCGGTCTTGAGGACCTCTTTGTCAAACTTCTTGTACTCAATGCGGTCCCTCAGGTAGACGAGCAGCCGCGCGATGCACACGATCACCAGGCCGACGATCAAGATACCGCCGATCACGCCACCCACGATGTACCACGTGACCGCCTCACGGCCGCAGTCTGCGTCGCAAGCGCAAACCAAAATCATGCCAGGCAAGCGACCAAGAAGAATGCATGTGCATGATGCAACATTAAGGTTTAAAAGATCGAAGAGATATTTCAAATTGAGTCATGGCACTATAATCTATAAGCCATCACGAATACATCTAAAGACTTCAAAAAGGGGTCACAGTGCGCCGCCATACTGAACACTGGAATGTGGTTGCAGAACAGGAAATAGTTGAGGACTCTCCCATTATCTTCCCAGTACCCAAGAACCCGTTGCTCCGGACACCTTGAAAAGTCTATAACAGCAAGCTCACTCGCATTCCCTCGTTTCCTATCAGTTGCCGCATTGACTTACAAAAGATCGCAGGATTCGTTTGGAGCTTAGAATAAAGCACTCTGTCAGGTACGAAGTTGTGGAGACCGTGACAATAACATTAACTTTGCAAGCTACGATGGATAATCAAGAATATGCGCCCTAACTGCACAAAAACATTTTGGGGGACCTCGCAAGATATTAAAATTTTGCCTCTGGGATCAATTGTAACAACAAGTCTGAAGTTTTTACATCTGTTAAAAAAAGCAAACGCGATAAATTCTGTGCCTTAAAGCAATGCTCTAGGTGAACTTGTCCGAAGTGTTTATGGTTTAAGGTTTATGGGTGTTTAACGTCCCAAAGCGACTCAGGCTATGAGGGACGCCATATTGAAGGGCCACGGAAATTTCGACCACCTGGGGTTCTTTAACGTGCACTGACATCGCACAGCACACGGGCCTCTAGAATTTCGCCTCCATTGAAATTCGACCACCGCATGCCGGGATCGAACCTGCGTCTTTTGGGCCAGCAGTCGAGCGCCATAACCACTCAGCCACCGTGGCGACTTGTCCGAAGTGTAGCCCGTATCATAGCGTCATGCAGCGCATATATAATGTAGGGCGCTAGCATATTCTTCCAACTAGCCCTCTTTTACACGCCATTAGGGAGAACAAGAGAAACAGGAGTAATGAAATTAGTTCCAACAGCACCACGCATACCCTGCCACGCATCGAAACCAAGGCGCACAGTGACATGGCCACAGGCAATAAAACACAGAGTGGAATCATAAATTAGCACAAACGGTGTCATACTGAAAGAATGACCCAGAATAATAATTTACCGATAGGTGCACTCAATTAATTGAGGCAAACAGAGCCGCACAGTATACGTGCGGTCGTTCTCAAAAGAACAGCTTACCTTTTGTTGACTGAGCCCTGATGACCAGCTCGTTTTGTTCGTCGTAGGAGTAGACAAATGTGAATGAGCAGCTGTCGTCATCTTTGAAAATGCACTTCCGCTCCTCCGGATCGAAGGCTGCATGGGGAAAACGGAGAAGTCATCACTGCACTGCGCACCAACCTCAGTGACGCTCTGAGCTGACCGGGATGCACACTGCACAGTGTGCTGTATACCTTCAATGCTGTCCACTTGGACGACGTTGAGCGCGCTGCAGTTGCGGCTGCACTCGTCCTCACTCAGCTCACCGCTCTGGAACACGAGACACTGGATGCAGCTGCGGAACTCAGAGCAGCGACCCACACATGCCTGCAAGCGATGAAGAGGAGAGATTAGTGCCACGATAGGTACACGTGCCTGACACTTGCACTGCCCGTGTACCCAGTATCATCATTAGTGGCTAATTAAGTTGTCTGCAGGACATTGACCTCCCCGATGTCCTTCATTTATGTCCTTGTACCAAAAATATTCTAACAAGCTTATTACGCCATCTGCTCCTGTGACGGTCCTACTTACGCCTTCAATTTCTTCGTACTCGATCCATCGCCCAATAACCACGATCGCTCTTATCTGTCTCGTGCACCAGGTATCCCGTTAATTACAAATTGAGTATAACACAAGATACTTTTACGATGTCGCCAGCGTTTATCACCGCCAGTGTACTGTCGAAGTGAGCCATTGCTACGTGAGGGCGCATGGCCGAGCCTTCACTCACAGCGCAGTCCTGGCAGAAGGGTCCGGCGAAGCGTCCCCGAGCGTCCGCGTGGCACACACAGCGGCCGCACACGCAGTCTCCGTGGCCCGAGCAGAGGCGGCCGCTGCCGGCGTCCTGCGGTGCCATGCAGGTCTCGGTGCTGACTGGGCATCCGCACGCGGTGCCCTGCCATCCCGGCCGGCAGCGACACTCGCCGCCGCAGCACACGCCCCGCTCAGGGCCCCCACACACGCGGCCCTCAGGGTCGCGCTCACACGAGAAGGTGTCACACTCGCACCACCGGCCGAACACCCGGCCGCCCGGGACGCCCTGCGCCGTGATTCATGAACGTGCTTCATCGGTACCGCATTTTGCATATACAGAATATACACTGAGCAGCATGCATTACGCGTGTTTGTCCAGCAGTGGTCAAACAGGTGGCTCTTGTGCAGTAAAGGGCGGATATGTCGTCCCTAAATTTCCACGTGCACGTTGGGTTCTCACCGGCGGATTGTAGCACTTGCATTCGCCGCACACGCAGTCGCCCCGGTGCGAACACAGCTCCTTGGTCATGTTGTCACTGCGGGGTGAGGAAATTTAGGCAGTCGAGAGGAACACGGTCAGAAGGTGTTTCGGCAGAACGCTGTGCCCGCTCGCGGCGAAATTGGGGATATGAGTGGCATGGCCGAAATTTAGTTCTGTGATCTGGCAACGGAAATGCACTTATGCTGACATAGTGCGTGCAGCGAAGCACAAGTATAACGGGCGAGCATGGTCGGTGTAGATATATGATGAGGACCAAACGTGCGAGGCCGTGTACGTCGTACATGTCTCACGTAGAATACCGAGAAGTAAACATCACAAGATAGTAACTGCAAGTTCGTAACTGCTGACTTAGCATGTCTGCTAAATAGTGATCAACGCTGAAGCAGAGTTAAGCAACAGCAAAATGGCGGCGGACACCACACGGTGCTGGGCGGTGCCCTTCGCAGCTCAAAGCGCTGTGCTCTTGCGCCGTATCCTGCAATTGGCTGAGACAGGACACGCAAGTCAGGTGCTGCAATGCGATCCTTAGTGCATTTAGGTGGTACTATGGTGTATTTAGGTGGTGTTAACTGCATGAAACAGTAGGTGCAACACCCTTTTGGTGATTTGAGCAAACCTTCTAGTGGTCCTATAGCTGACACCAAAGGAGAATAACATGCATAGAGGGTACAAGGAAAGAGAGGTACGGGCCACAACATATACCGACCTCTGGCAGAGCGCTGTGTGCAGCTGAAGCTCGGTGCCCAGGCACTCGCAGTGCTTGCCGTAGAAGCTGGGCTCGCACTCGCAGGCGCCGCACACCGCGCTGCCGCGGCCGCTGCACGCGCTGCTATTCGCCTCCTGCACGCGACCACCGCCAGAGGGGTTCATGGCGGCACAAAGCCGGGGAACGAGAAAAGAACGGAACAAAAGGCCGCACCAGCTTAATAGCCTCAGACAATGTAAAACTCATCTAAAGATGAGTGATTTGGACACCGCGAAACAAGAAAAAAATGAATGCGAATTTTGGACACGGCACGATTCACAACACTCGTTGCCAATGGAAGAGTGGTCAGAACAGTTACCCAGCCACATTAATTATTGCTGATATGTTTAAACATAAATATATGGAGAAATAAAAACGCTGGAGGGAGCATCACGTGGTAATCGTAGTCGGCCCCACGTGTCACGTCTGTGGCACGTTTTATTGGCCAGGGCCGGGTCTTTCACGCCGCATGGGGCCTATACTTCGGCGTGTCTGATGAGAGAAAGCGGAAACGAAAGGGCTTCAGGAGGCCTTGGCACAGGGTTGGTGGGCAGGTGACGACAAATTTGGCTACGATCGAGGCGGCCGTGACTTCAAGTGCTCGAATTCATGTAGTTGAGCTTGATGGGGATGCTGTTAACACGGATTCCATCGATCTATACGTTGTTTAGAGATTGAACGATTTACCTGCTCAAGTATTTGCGACTGAAAATGTGCTTCCAATAATTAATCAAATTTTTGAGGCGTGTTTTCATTTGTTCCGGTGCTTTGTTTCGGTTTGTCTCTTGTTTCATTTACTCCTGTAGTACACTTTTAGTGGGAGTCTAAAACGAGGGTCATTTGTGTGGTGGTGGTGGTAGTGGTTTTATTAAAAATAATAGTAAAAAGGAAGGAAAAGATTTTTGCTAGCCCCGGCATCTGCCATCGATACTGAAGCACCTGAGCTGGGGCAGCGGAAATAAAGGACAGCAGGCAGAATGGAGAAATGAAATGAAAGAGGTGAGGGGACAGGAATAGAGGACAGGGGGAGAAGTAATTTGTGTATCGGAATCCCGTTCCTGGTTGGGCCATGTAGTACTGGCCTGCAGTATATATAAGTAATAAATAATAAAAATAAAATGCTAAAATAATAAATGCATGCGGCACAAGCCATCCACTGTACAGACTGGACGCGATGCACTCACCGCGACATCTTCGCAGGCGCAGCGGCAGATGGGCTCCACCCGCACCTGCACGTACTCGTTCACGCCCACGGGGGAGATGCGGAACGCCGTGCTCTGGCCACCCGGTACCCCGTCGCCCGGACAGTGAGCCAGCTCCACGCTCACTTCGAACTCGACCTGCTCGGCACACGAGCATAATTCACATTAGGGCTTCCATCAGGTAGAGAATCATTTGCACAAGTCACCTCCGGTTCAAGCCTCTGCACTGGCTGTGAATTCGCTGGTTCTTCAGTTGTCCCTGAAGCCCATTTCTTCCTCTTGATTTCGACTAGGATGTCATTAGCCCGCGTTTGTTCCCTCACCCACTCTGCCTGCTTCCCGTCTCGTAACGTTACACCTATCATTTTTCTTTCCATGGCTCGCTGCGTTGTCCTTAACTTAAGCTGAACCCTTTTCGTTAGCCTCCACGTTTCTGCCCCGTAGGTGAGTGCCGGTAAGATACAGGTGTTCCACAGTTTTCTCTTGAGGGATAGCGGTAAACTGGCATTCATAATCTGAGAGAACCTGCCATATGCACTCCACCCCATTCTTATATTTCCCTCTCATGATGCGGATCAGCTGTCACTACCTGCCCTAAGTAGACGTATTCTTTTACCACTTCCAGCACCTCGCTACCAATTGTGAACTGTTGTTACCTTGCTAGACTGTTGAAATTTACTTCGGCTTTCTGCATGTTAAGTTTTAGACCCAGCGTTCTGCTCTGCGTGTCTAACTCATTGATCATGATTTGCATTACGCCTCCTGAGTGGTTCAGCAAGGCAATGTCATCAGCGGAGCGTAGATTATTTAGGTATTGTCCATTATGTTCTCCATTCTCTTATCCCCAACTGTTCCCAATTCAAGCCTCGGAATACCTCAGGCGCTCACCGGCACCTAAAATAAGTGGCCTGTACTTTACATGACTAAAGTTGACTCCAGTGCAAGCGAAAATTACAGCGCGGGTCGACGGGGTCAAAGACAAATGCTATATAACGCTAATTAAATATTTTTTGTATTTTCCAAAAGAAATTCTTGGACAAACTGCATTTCCATAAGCTTCAATAGAAATCTCTTCCAGCGATTTCTGATTCGATGAGAGCGTAGTGGACGTCGACGCAATATAACGTTTTTTTTTTCTTACTGTTTACAGGTAGTGTTTTTAAACCCTGCGAAAGATATGTCTGAGCTGTCTGCGCAAGTGGATTGTACAGCAAGGCGGACAATGTATGTGATAGAGTTCAGTGATGGAACAATTAACTAAAATTAAGTAATATACTTTTTTTTTTACTTTTGACTTCAAGGGCCAAAATTATATTAAGAGATCGAAGGCTGTGAACACAGAATCTAAGTACAGTTTTATATTTTCTTCATCGGCAATGAGTTTCGAAATATTTAACTTCAAAAATACGCAACTTCTAGCTCGTAAAGTTCGCCTCCCGCAGTGCACATTTTTAAAATGGCGTCGTTGGGCATAGTATTGTCGCGGAAATCACGTAAACTGCTTCTACGGCATGAAAGCGACAAACGGCTTCCGCGTTTGGCGAGCGGCGCCATTTTAAAAATGTGCATTGCGGGAAGCCAACTTCACGGGCTAAAAAAAATGTGTTTTTGCCGTAAAATATTTCGAAATGCATTGCCGGTAAAGAAAATTTAAAACTGGGCCCAGCTTTTATGTTGACGGCTTTCAATTTCTAATATAATGTTGGTCACTAAAAACAAAAGTAAAAAGGTTGATTAGTTAATAATTTTGGTTAATTAATCGCTTAATCGCTGATTTCGATCACGTCTACTAGATAATGTCCGCCTTGCTGTATAATCCACCTGCACATACCGCCCCGACGTATCTCTCGCAGGGTTTAAAATAATGACCTGTAAACAGTTAAATAAATAAAACACCCGGTAGAATATTGATAAGGGGAAGGGAGGCGGGTGTACCCGTTTCCTGGCCTCCATTTTGGAAGCGATGCGCGATCCTGCGGCGCAAAGCTCACCTCGTCTCCGACGCGGATACCGTCGCACGCATTGGTCTGGCTTTCGGACTCGGACCTGCAGGAAGGCGTGCGCTATAGCTCCACAGCTCGTAGATCCGAACAGGCCCCATTTTGACACTCACCCCCGCAGGCAGCGGCTCTTGTAGCTGACCCTGAGGAAGTCGGGCGCATTGTCCTTGAGCACCACCTCGGAGCGGATTTTCTGCGACATGAGGGACACGGTATCGCTTGGTCACAAGCGGGGCTCGGCGATCAAATCAAATCAGACGTTTGTTTTCTCTGTGTAAACGAATAAGCGAAAGGACTACACACTAAACAATCTCACCCTTTAGGGTGAGAATCAGCTGTCCCCAGACGAACACCCTTTTCCAATTGTTCGGTGCTAAAAAAGGGTGCAGAGATCAGCACCCTTAAGGAAGGGTGCACTTAATGATACTTTAGAGGATGTAATGGTTGCACCCTCATTAAAGGGTACTATTTTTCCATAACACCTCTACGAATGCATGTTGGAAGGGTGCTCCACATTGATCCACCCATGAAGCAAAAGCCTTGGATTGATGCGCGCCCTCTAAACTTTCATGCTGTGCACCCTTCCTGAAGGGTGCTAATCTCTGCACCCTTTTGAACACCCAAAAGGGTGTTCGTCTGGGGACAGCTGATTTGCACCCTTAAGAGTGAGAATTTGTTTAGTGTGTACGAAAAGTATCTGCCCGTGCGCAACTTGACTGGCCCGCTGATTCTGACAGCAGCGGAGATGATAAGAGAATAACCTCCCATAGTCTACTATATATTGCGCAAAAACGCAGAACAAACAAACAAAAACAAACTTTGTCGGCTTCGTGTCGCACACTAAGCAATACATCAGTTGAATGTCACGATAAGAGCAGGCGTGTATGTTTGTATATTAATCTGATATGTATTTAAGACTGAAGGTAGCTTATAAATTATGCTAGAACTGTTTAAAAGAACTGAGGCGAGTCGCAGGCACAACCCATTTTTCCGGAGATTGTGTTGAATATGCTTTATTTTACGTTGTAATTGCGCTCGATTCGGTAGATTAGGTGTACGTTTATTTTATCCCATCACAGATTTATACTTAATGTTTAGTCGATATTTATTGTATACATCATATACTTCGATAACGAGGGACTTAAGGAAAAGATTTGTGCTAGGAGATCTATATCTATAGATGTGTCTAACGCACTTGAGGAAATTTATCATGTACTCATGCCGCGATGTAGCAGAAAGCCTCTAGCGTCGACGTCATATGGGGCCCCGTATTAAATACACGATGCAACAACTCTTCTTGGTGGGGAATATCCAATCCACTAATGGACGGTATGGTGACTATGTGGGCAGCAAAACCTCAAAATCTAGCTAAGCAGAGGCGCCAATTAGGATAACAGGTGCGCAGTTGTCCAGCTACACGCAGCTCTACAAGGTGTCGCGCTTGCACATGCGGCTAGGCATGAAAGCAATGAAAATACACATTCCCGATGCACGCAGAAATCTCCCTATTTGTAATCCGGACTCTAATACCGTGTGCTGGCATACGTTATGCGAAGTAAGGCAGCGGGGAGCGCCAGCTCTCCCGTTTCGCAATGTGTTTGGCACGCTACCGCACAACGCCTCAGTGACGCAAAGCGCGCAGCATTTCCTCCAAGGCGTCTCCTCGGCTTGTGTACTCCTTTCGCGCCTTCTCCGCACGTGCTTTTTTTCCTTTAGCTGGTAGGGCTACGTGAACGCGCCGCCATGCGACCAGGGCTGTAGGAATAGAGGCGGAGGAAGCCCAACCAGCGAACGAGAAGGAAAAGCATTCGACAGACGCGTGACACATTGTCGTTTGCAGCTCGAAGAAGGAGATGCCAGCCGAGTTTTTTAGCTTGAAACACCTGATAATTTGGAGGTGTGTCACAGCTGAGTGCAGACCAGAGCAGGCTGCTAAAGGCGACAATACCGGGGCGTTCAAGCAAAGCAGACGATGTGTAGTATGGCAGCAGACGCATATTGTAGCGGAGAGCGCACAAAAAGCGTGATGCGCGGCTAGCAGAAGGACAGCCGGTGTTGTCAAATTAAGTCAGAACACTTGATGACGCAACTGATCGCGACCAGGCACGCAGCCAGATTTTTCTTTTTTTTTTTTTTTCAGAAGGGCCCTGGATAGTTTTCTGTACCAAAAGGGGGTGGGAGGGAGGGGACCCGTTTCCCCTTCCCGCCCTTTCTTGAGACACGCGCCTGATCGCAAGCAATGCAGCGCGCATTCCAGCTTTTGCCTGGCACCCATTTCGATGTCTCAATCGTGGCAAGCCTGGGCATATGAGGCGCACCCGTTGGTTGCGCCACTACAGAGACATGGGCGATACACGTAATCGTATATATGCGAAAGTGCATACTGCTCTCGCATGCAGCTGCTCAAGGAGCCGCGTGACGCCGCAGTCACCATTGCCGCTGTGCCGCCGCTGGCGCCGATGTACAGCAAGGTTTTTTTTGACGAGCCTCTGTCGTCATCCCTGACGAATGCCGAAATAAAACGTCCGCCGTCTGTGTACGCCGCAATAAGACGACCAACACGGCGAAAAGTTCCGTCGGCAAACGCAAAATACGCCGAAAACTTTTCTTATTCGGGCGTTTCAACAACTGGAATATCGGCTTCCGCTTTTCCAGAGGAAACGCGTGGGCGTGTCCGATTGCGGCGCAGTTCAGGGACTCAATGCACGAACTCAGCAGCCCGCTGGAAGAGCACAATCAAGTTGCAGCTGGACCTTTGCAATAAAGGCTTCCTTGACGTTACCATGCTCACTGGACTGTCGTGAGTACTAGCACGGTGAAAGCGGCAGCGGAATCGGTTTCCGAAAGTCCAGAGAAGAGGCGTTTTTCGTTAAAGGTACCCTGAGGACAATTCCGTCTAATTTTTGTCCTTAGTAAAACTGATCCAACGACTCCTTTTTGGGGTACTTTGGTGGTTGGCCAGCATCAAAAAGGCCCATTTATTGCTGAGAAAACTGAATTTAAATATTTTCCCGCCGCTAGATTCAAACTGGTAACGTCTACACCAATTGAATGGCGGTGTGCCCCACAGCCTCAGGGACCCGAAAAAATTTGCCGACGTACCGCGCTGTTTAGTTGCAAAATGGGCCGGCGAGGCCCGCACTTCATTTTCGGGCCTTTTTTAGCTTATGGTAGCTCTGTTTCCAGTGAAATTAGCGTCTTTTTAGTTAGACCGAAGTAATGTGCCGGTCACCTTATTCTCAGTTGCCTTTTACATCCGCCCCTGCTGTTAGCTCCGTGAAGCGCGTTGGAGAAAGTAAACGCGACATCACGAGTGATCGCTTGTTGTGCCAAATAAAGCATTTTTCAATTCGCAACACTGCTGCGCAAGGCGGTCAATCAGAACAGCGACAACTGGAGTTAACGTTGTGCGTTTATAGCACCAAATCGTGCGTAGTCTTAGTACGTTCTGTTTAGTAGCTCCTCCGCTTACAAGGCTGGATGGAACTCTTTCGCAGATAAGTCGCGCACGCACCCCCGGACTACGGACCCCTCCTAGAATTTGTAAGGGGCTGGCTTTTAAAGGGGCTCTGAAACGCCTTCCGAGGAGAACACATTAACTCCCTTAATCACTGCACTGTGTTGTCATGAAAACCAGAGCCAAATAATACTCTTCTACACGCAGCAGACGACCCGCAATCACGCGTCAAAGTTGGCCAGCCCTTCCCGGCTCGCACCGTCCTCCGTCCCCCGCATCTGCATAGACAAGGTGAAAGGTGGCCATTGGTTAGATTCTTTCAGATGTCAGGCAGCTACCGTGGCCGCGGCCAATAAGCCGCCTAGCTACGGCGGGTCGGGAAGCTCCGCTCCCAGAGGGGGGTCGGCGAAGGAGCGCCTGCCTTCCAGCGTGGAAAAAGTGACGAGAGGGAGGGAAAGGCGCGAAGACGCTGAAATTCAAATTTTAACAACGGATAACTCAGCTTCTACAAAGCGCATTTAAAAACTCCTTGCTGGACACAATTCGTGAAGCGGCGTGCTTCAATATCCCAGGCATGCCGCAACTTTACTAGAGCCGCCTTCACAGCCCCTTTAAGGCTAGTCCCTACTCCCTCCTGTAAATAGCTTCGAATAAATGTTTTCCACCCCCACCGCACCAAAACGCTCACAATTTCTTTCTTTTTTTGTTATTCACACCTCACTGTTGGCCCCTTCCCTTTTTGGTTGTGGCTCAACTGCCAGCCTCCTCCTCCTCTGCTTTTCGAGCCCGTGGATGAATGGAGGGACATATATGCGGCGCTCACGTAGTACTGGTCGCGGACCAGCTGGACGATGTTGGACGAGTCGCCGACCAGCGTGCCCACGGAGGAGCCGTCGATGAACTGGCTGAGCGTGTCGTACACGTGGAACGCCTTCTCCGGCACGGCGAAGATGAGGTTGATCTTGCTCTGCTGCACCACGCGCACGATCTGACTCAGCGACGGGTAGTCCTGCGATCGACGGCGACCCACGCGTCTTTGTGAGCAGTGTACCCTTGAGGGCCCATTCGGTTACAACGGTGACCTGTGCTGCACTTGCAACAAGCTTGCACAGGACACGAACTACTCCTAAAGGGCTAGACACAAGACTCTCAAAGAATCAATACTAAGAGAACAAGTCAGGAGAACAAGAGCAGCGCTTCCCCATCACTCGCCCCCAAGAGCTCAGCGGCGAATTAGCCTGCGCACTTTCCGCAGAGGTTGCGCATAAACACAGTACATCGTGAACGACGTGCATGCGCACATGAAGACAGGGAAGCCACGACGCGGCGTTTACCTGGTCCGTGCTCTCGGAATAGAAACCGTCCTCGTCAAGGTGGCACTGTTCGTCGTTGCGCTTGATGGCACCTCCGAGCTACAGGGAAAGTAGGTGATCAGCAAAAAAGGCACCGCAAAAGCAGAGCTAATCGATCCTCTACAAATCTAAAAGGCAATAAGATGAGGCGATATAGGTTGGTCAGTATGGCTGCATCGACTATAGCATGCGCAGCAGCGGGAACATCGCAGTACTCTAGTCGTAGTGACTGAGACCCGCAAAAATGCGGACGTCTACATTTGTGAACACGGTTTTACCGGATAGAACGGGAAAAGAAATTGAGGTACGCGTCAGCGTTCGGCTCCCTGATTGCTTTTGTACGTGTCATTCCTTGCGCTATTTGCTGTGGAGTTAGTTTACAGAGGCCGTACAGGCCGCGTACCAGGCCGTCGCCCGCCGAGTGGAAGATAGAGTCTGTAGCGAACAGCAGGATCTTCCTGGACCTCTGGCTCCAGCCGATGGCGTCCTGCGAAGATGCGATGGAGCCACGCGATAACACATATGGGGCAGGGCGCCTGACGGGATGCGCACACCTTGCACACGACCGCCTGCATGATGGCGTCGAAGCCGCCCTCCGCGTTGTCAAGGTTGCCGGACAGCCCAGCCGAGGACACTTTCTCCTGCAACCAGGAGACAAACCGAGTAAGGCAACGCTGTATTACGGGCGTGTGCACGATGAGTGCGGGACTTGCACATATACGTACGGTGAAGAGGCTGCTGTTGGGCGTCAGCGCAAGCTGGTGGTGGAAGCCGTAAGGAGGCTCGCACTCGCTGTCGTGGCACGGGTTCTGGAGCCTGCACCGTTAGCTACGTGTCCGCGTTCAAACCATGCGGGAAAACTTTGCGATGCAAACGCGCTTTCGCCTGCCGTATGTCGGCGAGAGGTACCCACAAGGCCCGCTAGTGAGTGCCCAGCAAGAGTGACGTTTAAGGTTAACCAGAGTTACCGCCAATGGAAATGCAGGGCTTAACTCGCGTTGCACAGAAGGTAAACGCTGTCACAAGGCCATAAAGGTCTGCAGCCGAATTGAGACTAAGTCATTTTGCTTTGCATTATTGTGGGCGAAACTTGAAACAGGAAATGCAGCTGCAAACTGGTGGAACCACTAAGACCATTCATAGCACGCTGAGGGGGTGTCATAGTAGGAAGGCTCACCTGGCGGGTGTGGTGTCCACGTAGGGCAGCACCACCTTGTCGATGAAAGAACCGAAGCCCAGGCGGAAGTTCTTGGTCACGTTCAGCATGTTCTCCACTGCGATGACACACGGTCGTATGAATTGAATGCAAGCAGCTATAGCATTCAATAGTGATTCGATCAATGCCAAAAATATGCCGGTTTATATTAGCCATTTTCCTGCCTACGATCACCACAAGGGGTTGAACGGCGAGCCTATCAATAGCGTAAGCAACATCGAAGCCTCCATAGCATGCCTTCAGTGAGGGAACTGGAGTTTTGTATCGGGTGCTTCAGCGAACACCTTCAAAAAAAAAAAAAACTTAAACAGGCTGGTCGAAATAGAAACTCAGGCGCGGCGGACGTCAGTAATTAAAAAGAATATAATTAACTAACCAGTAACTAAGTTGATTTATCAATTATATTTTTAATCAGCGCAGTCTGATGCTTAGTTCGGAACGAGTTCGGAGCGATGGACAGGACGACGCCATATGAGTTTTCGAAACGAACGAAAAAAAAAAGGTCGCTCTGCAGAGTCCTGCAACGCAAGAAAATTTCCGGTGCTTTTCTTCGCACGAAATCGAAACCGAGCGCCTGAGATGCGCTGGAAGTTCAGTGCAAAGGCAACGTCCGCCGCTGCTGTATACGTTACAGGCGCGGACATAAGTAAACGGAGCACGCGATTTCGTTCTAAGTGCAAACACGTCTTCCCTATAAGGACTGAAGAAACACTGTTCGTCCATGAGAAAGCGCACTGGCGTCCGCTATTACAGCATGCACACACTGTAGCTGGCAGTTTCAATTAGGCAACGCGTGAAACATTTTGGAAGCAAATAGCGTGCTCCGTTTACTTTTTACTCCATTTGTTTAGAGTAGAGTGTACGGTACAGCGGCGCAGGCAGTTCAAACTGAGCGCCGTAAGCACTGCACCACTTCACAATCGGACGTTTCTCTACGCCCCTCACGCGCTATGTTTTCGTGTGGAAAAAAAGCAGCGGGACTTCTGCGAATGTCTCGTTTTTTTTTTTTTTTACTGTTCAAAAGCTGATACGGCATCGTCTTGTCCGTGGCTACGAGCTCGCCATTTGCCCAAAGTAATATGCTGTCCTCATTAAAGAGGTAATTAGTAATATTTATTTAATTATCTGGTTAATTAGCACTTCTTTCGAATTTACTGACATCCGCCGCGGCTGACAGTCTCTTACAAAAAGTTTCTGAAAATGTTCGCTGAAGCGTGTAACTATACAGGACTGCAATTTTAAAATCACGCACTATACATCCAGGCGTAGCATGAATAGTCCAAATGGGCGAAACAGTCATCACAGCTTACACCGCCACGGATATCCGTGGCTAGAGAGTGCCGACCTATTTGCGAGAATCGCAGCCGACGTAAACGTGCTATGCAAAGAAGAGACAATCGAGTGGGAACAATAGAGAAGCGTAAAGCCGCATCTCCCAAAAGGTGCGTAGAAAAGGACTCAAATGTGGGGAAAAATTAAGGACGTCATATTAGGTTAGACGAAGCATTTTCCGTGTGCAACCTGACCAGATAGTAAGAGCTTCCCCACAGTTTCATACATTTGTACGTTTCTGCTCATTCTTTTTTTTTTCCCCACTGAGTTGGTACTTCCTATAAGAGCTTCATACACAAGTCCTTCATTCGTTTATGTACATTACCATGCATGTGAACACAACCGCGTTGGCTCGGCATGGCTTCAGCGTTCGGCTGCTCATCCCAAAATCACGGGAACGAATCACGGCCGCGGCGGCCGCATTTCCACGAAGGGGAAACGCAAAAACGCCCGATTGCTGTGCAGCGTCAGCGCGCGCTAAAGAACCCTGCAGGAGGTCTAATTCAAACCGGAGCCCTCCACTACAGCGTCCCTCTTAGTTTGCGTGCCGCTTCAGGACGTTAAACCCCACATACCGCACGTATATGCGAACGAACAAAAGGCTCATTCTTAGATCTCGTCGGGGGAGGAAGGAACGACGGAGCGAGCGCCGAAAGCGGTAACTTGATTCCTAGCGGAGGTTCGTTGTGCCAGTCTTTCATTCTGTTTTCTGTGCTGGCTAGCTAGCGCCACAACGAGAGAAGGAAAGAAAATGTGCGGGCAGACGACTGGAGATCGCGTTGCGGCAAAGCGAGCGCGTGAGAAAAGCAAGCGTCCGAAGTACAAGTTTTGGCCCGGCTGACTGCACCTCCAGAGCGGAGGGGTGCATTTCCGTCCACAAGCTGCAGTCCAAAGGCTCGATGCGCCCGCAGCAGAGGGCATACACGCTGGTGCGCTCTCCGCCGCAGTCTGGGTAATTAACGCTCGCAGAGTGACGATTCCGCGCAGCAGAGAGGGGCAGGCGGTTTCGCGCTGCCTTCAGCGGTTCGTCACAAATCTTCTCGCGCACTGCAGAGCTCCGTCACGGCCTACGAAGTTCGAAGCCCGGTTCAGAGCTCTGCTTGGGCAGCAAATCAGAAATGTTGTGCAAGCCTTACGATCATTTCCTTCCGCCCTGTGAACATCGAGCTATCCGCGCGGTGGCGACACATATCCGCACAGGCCGTAACAAAGAGGTCCAGCCTGGCATGTGGGTTGAAAGTTCTGAAGTTTAAAGTTCCGTATTAATTTCGGGCACCTGGAGTTCGTTAACGTGCGCTGACACCTCACGGCACACGGGCGTTCCACCACGCGGTTTTCTTTGGGTGTCGGTCTGCGCCACTGTATGCCTATACTGAGCAACCGCAATCCAAGAGAAAGGGAATCTTTGAGCTGCTACTTTACATAGAAGCTCGTGCTGCGTAACAGCAACGAGACTCGGTAAAGAAGATGGGACCTGGTGACGCCAGCGTCTTTCAGGGCCAGCAGCACACTCACCCAGGTCGTCGGCCAGCTCGGCGACCCTCTCCTTGTGCTCCTTCATGGACTGAGTGAGGTCCATGAGGTAGTACAGGTCCACCGGGTAGTCCTCCGCCTGGCGGAACCGAACGGTGAACGTCTGCCTGGAACCTGTGACGGGAACGGCAAGAAGTGAGGAACTTTCGTAGCGAACGCAAGGGCTCTGCACGCGAACCCTCGACCTTTTGAATTTTAAGACCGTGGAATGCCCGATACCGACCGACGCCCATCGGCGCCTTTGGATCACAGAAAGCATGCCAAGCTTTCGCGCAAAGGAAGCATGAAAAAAATAGAGAAAAAATACCCATGCCGCTTTACTCCACCTTGGCCTTTCACCACACAAAAACCAGCATATATACTACAGATAATAAAAATGAGTGGTGGTTGTTAACACCACTACAGGTCAAACACACCAGCTGCGATCAGACACCATTCAACATTCCGGGACACAGATTTTGAATATTAAAAAAATGCATGAAAATGTTATAGAAATATTGAACGTAATGCTTCATTCTTCTGATGTGTAACAAAATCTACATTTAACGTGTTTCCATCGCTCGCATCGAGCAGTTAAGACTGTCATAGAAAACCAATGGAGAACACTTTTCCTGATGGCAAAAGTATTAATACCAAAAAAAAAAACGAATGCAAGACTGCCGTCGGGTTGTCTGCGGATATATTGATTGTACTGAAATCTTACATTATATGAAAAAAATTGCGTTCATAAAGTGCTTCCCGCTCAAAAATGATTTTGTCCAGAATTGTTGGGTAAGCGTTTCTCGCGCGCTCTGCAGTGAAGATATGGAGCGGAGAGATCGGACAGCACGCGCTAAAGAGCTCACAGACAGCCTACAAACTACTCAGCAGAACACGTAGCGTATAAGGAAGCGGACATGCGCAAAGCTAGGGCCCCGTGAACATGGCAATTAAGAAGCAAAGGACAACGGCAGGGGTCCCGCACATCTCACCTTGACGCAGCGAGAGGCGAACTTCAGCGGGCTGCAGCTGCACGTCGGTGCCTTCCTTGTCCACGGGCTGCGGGAAGGAAGAGCGCCGCACTGGTAACCGCACTCAGTAGATCGGCGAACACGCGTGCGCTACCTGGCGCGCCGCTAAAATTCATCTTTGCATGCTGGGCGTTTACATGAGCCCCGAAAAAAGTCGGATCGAGTAGGCTGTCGGGCTCATACATACGCTAGGGGTTCGAGCTAATCGACCGTCGAGTCGGGCTGGGCCAGCCAGACTGCAGAGGGTGGGTTGGCTTAGGCTATAGTGGGACTGCGCGAAACAACGGGGCACCAATCGGCACGTGGCTCAGGGAGGCCTTCAGTGCCTCTACTTGCATGTGTCGCACGCGGATATGGAAATCGCATTTTATTTGCTTGTCTGGCATTACAGGTAGTGTAGTGTAATACAAAATACAAGAATATTCAGAAAATCAATTTATAATGACAATGGAAACACTGCTTTGTCACTAATATTAGCACAAATTGGATACAGGGCATTCCATTTCCGAACACAGTGAGAAGAAAAATTATGACTTGAACAACAGAGTTCTAGCTGTGAATTCGCGTAATCGCGCTGGGATTTGCAGGGAAATTGCGAAAAATGTACTTTTCTCTCGGTATAACAACTGCATTGAACAAATATTATGAAGAAAATCAAGCATTAACCTTCTCCTTCTCATTTTAAAATGTTCTCCCATCGTAATACATGTTATAAGCTTAGACAAATTAATTAGCTTGCTATAAATTACAGAGGCATAGGGGGCCGCCAAGTTCTGTACCATTTCTAACTTACTTTTATCACCAACTGCCGGCGGGCCTCACACAGTATAAGCGTTATTCTAGCACAGACCTAAAGTAAGTTTTGTACGGTAAATCCTTAGAATCCTGCGAAAACATCCTCTTGTTCCGACGCAACGAAACAAAAAAGTCTTCCCGGGAACATAATCAACATTCCGGCCGACGCCAACAGAGTTTTGAAGCGCATTGCAGAAGCCACGCGCTTTGTAACGAGGTGATTTGAGCCCCATTTGCGGCTTGATGGTGAAGGCTCACGAACGCATAAATCTCCCGCGCTCATTGTGATGCATGCCACTCCGCCTTTACGCTAACACTGATTCAGTTACCCAGGGAAGGGCAGCGTCAAGACGACTCAAGAGAGCTTCTAAGCCGGAGAGTGCCTACTCGAAAGCTGGAAGTGAGGCACAAAATACCGTACCGTCGCGAAGGGCTTTCCTTCTGACGTTTTCAGCACCGGCACGACCAGTCAGTCGCCGGGAGCTCTACTGCCCTCCTCCCCCCCCCCCCCCCCCCCCTTTTCCCGCCCCGTTGACGCACGTCCGCACGGGGGACAGGTTTGATTGACGGAGCACAGTGGGCGAAAGCAGGTGGTACAGCGACGGTGAATGGAGCTAGAGCCTCTTCCGCTTGTCCACTCTGCACGCCCGAAATGCGGTCTTTTCTCCTTTCCCTCACTCGTAGACAGATAGACAGAGGAGGAGAGAGGGAAGAGAGAAAGAAATCGAGCGGGTCATGTCCAACAGCCCACTCGAAGCGGAAGGCGCCACTGGCTGTTAGCAGCCGAAAAAAAAAAACAGGAAAGGCGCGTAAGAACAACCTCAACAGGAATTCAGCTATTTCTTGGACGAAGCCTGCCATTCACGGTACAAAGGCGCGTAAGGACTACCTCTATAGGAATTCAGCTATTTCTTGGACGAAGCATGCCATTCACGGTACACCGTTAGATTAAAAGAGGATACGTCGTTCTTCGTTTCTCTCAAAGCACGCTGCAAGATTTGCAAACACACTCCCTGCGCTCTAAAGCGACTAGCGACGTCATCCGCGACGTTATCATCAAAAGAATCGAAAAGGGAGAGTTTCGGGTGGCAGTCCTCACGTAGCGTATACTCGAGCCAGAATGAGCGGAACGACACGCAGGACTTTCACACCAGCGTCGATGGAGGTGTGGTGACATAAACACACAGGCGGGACTATAGCCTTACAGAGGCAATTGCTCCGCCTGATTCACTGCTTTCAGAGATTGCGTCCCTACCACTGGCCCATACGACAAGTGTACTCTTAAAACTTTAGCAGTGAATCTTCACCAGTGCTTCAGCACTGCTGCCGCACCACTTCTCAGCGCCACTGCTTCAGCACTCTAAAAAGTTCAGCAGTGCTGTCATTTTTTCGTGCGTACGCATACCCGATGCCAAAAGTGCGCGAATCACCCCCGCCACGAAATAAATGCTCGCAGGCGCCCGGCTTAACATGCGGCCTTTACGTACCGGAATGTTTCAAAGCGAGCGCCATCATATAAAAGCAATAATAAGATTCCACTATGCATCTCTTACAAAAATTACTCTTGAGCTTCAGTTGACGCTTTGTTGAGCTCTTGTTGATCAACTGGAAACCAACATGAACCCAATGTATGCTGATCCTGCTCAACATCTGCTAAACAAAGTTTTGGTTGGTTTTACTCAACATAGTCTATATCGGTGAATTTAAGTTTACTTTCAGCTTTAAAAGCTTTTATAGAGCATACAAATAGTAAATTTATGCCCATAAGTGCATTAGTTGAGACGTGCAAATGGACTCCTTTCAGGAAGTATTCGATAGGGCAAGTGCAGCTGTTTCCCTTTCTTTCAAATACTGTTGACTCCTTTCTTTTGACGAAAACGTAAGCGCACCAGAAAACCGGATACAGAGGACGCAGCGCTCACTTGCCACTGAGTTTGTCGTCAAAAAAATTCAGTGGCAAGTGAGCGCTGTGTCCTGTATATCCCGTCTTCTTGCGCGCCAACGTTTTTGTCTCAGTTATGAGCAAAGAAACATCCTTGTAGGCTCCTTTCGCATATACACAGTAACCAACCTTTCATCTGCCCTATTCGTGTGTGCATGCTGCACTCATATTTTATGCCTACGCGACCAAAGGGAATATTTTCCACGCAGGTTTCCCTTGGTTCGCAGACTTTCAAAGAGTAGTAGCCTGTGACTACTACTACTACTACTACTACTACTACTACTACTACTACTACTACTACTACTACTACTACTACTACTCCGCGCGTACCGTGACCTCGTGGATGGCGCTCTGCGGGTCCTCGATGGAGTCCCTGCTGCAGCCGCTCTCCAGGAGCACCGAAGCCGGGTTGCATCTGGCCACGCCCCGAGGAAAGTTCTGCGCCGGGGCGTATATTTCCTGATGAGCGTCGCCCCCACAACAGAAGGATCGGCAATAACACGATTCCAGCGGCAACCCGCCAACCATCGTGACGCCGTGGACCGTTCCGCTTCCACGTGGACTTGAATGCGGATTCTTTCTCTTATCTAAGCTAGCATTAATTCAGCGCTGGTCTGCTAAAAAAATAAAATGCAGGGTGCTTTACTTTTTGTACATGCGGCAAATCCAGTTGCACGTGAAGGACACCTAATTATATTGTGTTGGCAGTGCAATAGCATTAGAAGGCGCCGATGCCTGTATACAACGAGTTTTTTTCCCCATTACCACATGGTTATGTTTGTAGACCCCTACGCGTCTGTCTGCACACAGCCAGACATATGTTCGAGTCACCTATACCACTCTAAGCAAAAAAGGAGTAAAAATGGAGTAATATGTCCTCCCCTGCACTCCCTTTTATGAAAGGGAGTACGCTAGAGGTCAAACTTACTCCCTTTTTACGGATGTTTCCCCGAAGGTGCCTAGATGTTGCGACAGAAACGTAGTGAAGATACATCGAAACGTACAGTTGCCTCTTCCCTTCTGGTGACATCACTTGCCTCCAGACAATGAATGAATTTTATGAAAGATATAACATTTTCCCCCGACAAGTTTTCTAATGTTATCGCATGATTAATAGCAGCCACAGTTGAAATAAACGCCCACTACGACGCGGCGTCAACGATGCCTCTTTGTGAGGACGCCTCACTTGGACAGGCCGCTCATGCTGGGCTGCCAGCAGAGCTCAGTGCATAAGCAAATCTGCACGCAGCAACAACGCATGCATGCAGATAGCAGCAACATAAAGAAACACAGAACGGGTAAAGTGATCTCCGGGCCTCGACTGACGAAACATGAGCCACTGCAGGCGAGGCGGTATCAGGATCGGGACCTTTGTCGCTAAGTTCAGAACAGCCGTGACAGCGCGCACGCACCATTTTCAGCCACCTCCCGACAGCGCGGTCGCTTGCCGCGGACGATTTCAAGGGCCCTCGTCGCGAGCGGCCCTCTCCAACCGCCTCTGACAGCACCGACTGCCGGCCGGAGAGGCGTCCGGCGGCCAGACAAAACAGGCCAACACCGACTGGCAGGCGCCTCGAATTCCACATCTCACGCATCTTTTCTCTCCCTCTACAAAGGCGTCACTTGTATGCGTCTTGTTCTTTGATTATCTGCTTTTACGCTCTCACGATCTAGATTTATAGTCTTATGATCTGTTTTATGATTGTTGTTTTGTCTTATCTACTTGAGCCAGCTTGTCTCACCAAAATGCTAGCGGGTACTCTGAAAGGGCAACAGGAAATAGAAGTATGTGTGAATCATGCGTCAAGCAGGCACGACCGCCAGTGGGGCTCAACATGCATGTTCTCAAAAGCTGGAAGTAAAACCGGCAGAAGTACGGGGCAATGAGGTTATTAGGGGGCAGCCAGCTGCAATTAAATAGGCAATAAGCTCTGGCAATCATCAAAAACTGCGTAGCGGAAGTTTCTACCTCGTTATAGTTAGAGAATTCCACTCGGCTGCTTGAATTCACCAGCCCGTCAAGATTCAGCCTCATATTGTGCGTAATGCCACGGGAAATCCCTGCAGCGCTTCGACTGTGCCCGGCAACACCCCACATTCTTCTCACGAGTGTCATGTCATTCAGGTGACTCCCGTATACGCTGTTCGTCTCACACTTTCGTGATCCCGACTACTTACTCATATCTCAAAGGGGAACAGCATGCACAACCTGAAAACCTGCACGGACTGCTCGAACACACCTGCTGTGAGCACCAGGCACACTCGGGATGCCTGAGGCACTCGGAGCAGTTGTCGGCACTCGAAGCGCACGGGTCCGAGAGGAGAGCAGCCGCTGCTTCAGGGCCTGGAGCGGGCTCCTGGTCGGAGGAGACAGCATGAACCGGGGACACCTCTTGGACAGGGGATGGTGTCTCCTTGTCCGGGGCTGGCTCCGTTGCCGAAGGCACTTCTTGAGTCGGGGAGACGTCCTGGTCTGGAGAAACCACGGGCACATCCTCGCTTGATGACGATTCATGGCCAGGAGACTCCTCGTTGTCTGGGGGCGGCCCTTGGTCTGGTGACGCCTCCTGGCCTTGTGCCGGAGTGTCAGACGCCAGCAGCAGAACCAGACAGCAGCAGAGAGCCAGGGCCTTCATTGCAGCGGGTGTGCTCTGTGCGCCAGCGTAACCAACACACACACACACATTCTGGTTGGAACGGGAAGACGGATCACGAATTCTGCTGGACACTGGGACCATTCTGCGGCTGCTTTGGCCACTTGTCACCAGTCTCGTAACTTCCAAACGCATACTGTACTGTATAACACAGCAGATTAATAACAGAGAACTTCATGCACTCTTCTGCTTTCTGACTTAACCTTTCATGCGTCGGAGCATGTATATCGCTAATTTTGACTCCTCCTAAGAACCAGGCGACTAAGCAGCTTTTCTATGACTGCAATGGCTCTTGTTAGCTCCAGGATATTTAAATAAAATTCTTTATTTATGATTTTTGTGAAGACGAAAACTGGTCAACACGCCAAACACGTGAAATGTTTTATACGTGTGACGTTTGTTCGTTACCGTCTTTTTTTTTTTTTTGCTGCCAAAGCAAATTTCGAATAGATGCTCCGACACGAAAGAGAGCAGACCAAGAAGTCCCTCTACGGTCGCTCATGCCCATAGCTCGCTCCTCTGCTGTAGTCGATAAGTGACGTCAGTCTCTACTTGCAACCCGGAGCCGTCCGAGTGCGATACGCGAGAGAGGCAACGCACAGCCTCAACAGCTGATAGCCAAGTCGATTGTTAAACTATAAATGACACTAATTCAATGAACGGCCCTTCATTTCCTTTCTTCATGGAGCGCAGAGGTAAGCGGTTGACTTCATGCCTCTCCCTACTGGCCCTCTCTGATAGCGATAGCCACGGCGAGTGCACTACATAGAACAGCACCAGTGGGCGCAATAGCACACCGAGAACAGCTTCGGCTTTCCGTCTAAAAGCATACGTGCGCTGCTAGTGATCTAATCCAATAACTCGACCCACAAGGTGATTCTCACAAGAGCAAGTCTTACGAAAGGCAGCGAAAAGAAGGCGGTCACACGTGAGGACTCGAGGACAAGCCTCTTGTCCTTTTTCTCACAGATAATAGCCTGCGCTCGAGACTTCTGCATCACTAACTAGCCCGGCAACGAGCTTCTTTGTGTTTCACCGCCAATGCGCCTCCCTCTCCCATCCATGCCACCGCTAGCCGGCACCGCACTGCACCCCGGGGCGCTAGCCGCCGGTAGGCTCGCCTTCCGTCAGCAAACAGGCAGCGATGGAATCGCGCCCCCGCTGACCCCCCGAAGAGGGGGCCCAGCACTCGGGGCAGCCCCCTTTCCGAGAAAAAGAGAAAAGCGTGCTGGCTGCCGCCGGGAGTAAGACGAGAGAGGGCAGAGCCACTTCATACGCTCACCGGCGCGACTGCAAAGGCCGGTGCGCCGTCCCGGCAAAGGGGCTGAGCTCAAGCACCTTGGCGGGCGGCCGCCGCTCCTTCTGTTCGGCTCGAGAGCGCGAGGGCAAAATGCCCCGGGCAGGGACCCCACTCGCCCCGGAACAACACCTATACGTAGCGCGCGGTCTGGCTAGCCGTCGTACTCCGGGCGGCACGCAGCTACCGGCCCGCTGAAGGGGGCTCACGGGCGGCGGCAGCCAGGGAGCCCCTAATTGCGCCCACCGCCGCCGCCGCCGCACGGTAAAACAGGCACGGCTCAGCTAGCTCATCGAGGGGGCTGCGATTAGCGCAGCATCTTCGACAGCAGCTCCTGCCGCCCAGCCGTCGCCACTTACGCGCGTTTTACCCCCGTCGCTCGACGGCCGGCAGCTATTTAGCACGAAGTTGCCTTTTCTCTCAGGGAGTCTTGCGGAAAGAACTGACCAATCTGTAATGGGCTAATGATATGGAGCAACTGCCGGAGAAGCAAAAGACTGCCATTCGCTGGGAAGTCGAGGCTCAAGGATAGGAGGATGTAGTTGGGCGGAGAGCTCTTGGCCACAGCGTGTGAACCAGGAGAATGAGGCAGTTACTCATGGACGTTGTCGTCACACAATCATCACAGTCATCATGAGCCGGATCGAGTCCATTACGGCACAAATCCCTCTCTCCGCGCTCTCCACTCACGCCAGCACCGCACCTACTGCGCTGACCCGGAGTTTAAGTTCAGTTCATCGATAATCTCTAGAGAGCACTGCCTTGCTCTCTGCCTACACGCTGTTTAAACCAGCGGTTCTCAGATAGGGATCCACGAAGGTACTCCCCGTACTCAGAGCTCTTGACATTGCGGTGCGGCGGTGTTCAGCTGATATCGACGGATAGCAAATATCGACAAAAATTTCCAGCAGAGATACAAGACAAAAAGAAGGCACTTGCTTTCCTATGCGATTAAGCAAATCAATCTTAACGGCTGCAATCTAATCAGTTGAAACGTTCGTTGTGTTGAACGCGCACTCCCTCTCCCTACCTTTCGACCCTTTACCCGGACGTGCCATATCATCCTTCGTGGTCTACGAGTTCTCCCTGGTATATGCTTATGAGTTGTGAAACAATGTTTTAGGCAATTCCCACATTTAACAACGCTCAGATGTTCGCACGTAAATGCTTGGAAGATGAGCACTGCTTCAATTTTCTCTGCGCAATGACGCTGCTCCTGATCAAAACAAAGCTTAGAAGACTGCAGACTATTCGCGCGTCAGCGTCCCTGCCTTCGCCCAGAGGCACAGCGCCTGACAGCTCATTCGCGACCAGAGCAACGCTTCATCGCACGTCGTGGGTTGTGAGGCGACCGGCGGAGGGTTCGGGTGAAGGCTGCTCGGCCCTTTGAACGCGCACGTTCTTATCTCGGCGCGCACTTCAAGCACAAAAGAGGAATGCCGCTGGCGAAGTGCTGTTTCCTCCTCACGCAGACAGGAAACGACCCAAGGCGTCATTTTTCTCTTGAAAGGTGGCGTGGTGTGCAGATGATTCACTCCTCTGTCTATTTAATATGTGACGCGTCCACTGCGACAGGGGGTGGGGAGCATTCAGTCAAACTCTTGTCACTGGCAGCTTCCATTAGTGCCCTAAATCATTAGCATGAATATTATTATTAGTGATAGTCATGGCAGCAGCAGCAACGGCAGCAGTAATACTGGTACTACCGTTTTCGGACCTGCAGACATTTGTGAGTGACGAGGACGGGACGCCGGGGTTGCCGGAGAACCTTTACTGCCCTCACAGGGAGGGAGGGAGGGGAACAGTCCGTTCATTCGTAGTCCCGTGACGAAGGGAGAACAGGTTTCTTCCTCGCAGCAGCGAAGGGGAGCCGGCTCTCGCTTTCAGCGCAGCGCAAGTACAGAGCCACAGAGCGGCGCCTACACGCACCGTCAAAAGCTTACGGAGCAGAAAAGCCTAAATAATAATTGGTTTTTTGGGGGAAAGGAAATGGCGCAGTATCTGTCTCATATATCGTTGGACACCTGAACCGCGCCGTAAGGGAAGGGATAAAGGAGGGAGTGAAAGAAGAAAGGAAGAGAGAGGTGCCGTAGTGGAGGGCTCCGGAATAATTTCGACCACCTGGGGATCTTTAACGTGCACTGACATCGCACAGCACACGGAAGCCTTACCGTTTTTCCTCCATAAAAACGCAGCCTTGGAAAATCCAAATTCTCCGCGATATGGGAAGGCAGCTTTGAAGCTATTGGCACACGGTTCATACTCACACCCTGGCCGAACCACGCGCCAGACGGCATGATGCTGTAACGAGGAAATTCAGTCGCAGTTGTTTCTTTCTCTCGCCGCCAAATTGTTCCGTGAACTTCTGGCAAGGTGTACCTTCAGTGCACTCATCCATAATGTCATCCATCGCTGGTTCTAACCTTAAAATGGACTGCATGATTCTCGTTTGTCCCTTGTACACTCGGCAAAAACGTGATCATTCCTTGCGTGAAGCTTCGCGTGAAATGCATTGCGGGAAAGCAAAACCACTGGTTGATGTCTCGCTTGTCTCACTTACTTCACTCGGTTTTTTCTTCATCGCTAAGCTCCCACCGTCTGTGTTTTCTTTCTCTCTCTCTCGCTCTCTCCCTAATCTTCCCTTGGAGCGTTATTACACCACCGCCGCCATCAAAATGAGTCACGTGATAGTATCTTCATTCGAGTATAGTCTCATTTTTACGTCTTCCAGGCTCCGCCACATCGTACGGTTCGAGACTCGACAGGCCTAAACGTCTCATAATTACATATGTTGGTGCAGAAGCGCTTTGCGCCGATAGTGGCGCCACAACTAACTGGGAGCCTGTACAGTCCCGTAAGCTTCGTGACCCACGTACATAGCAGCGGAGCTAGCAGATAATTCAGTTGATATTGTACTGAAATATTAACGTCCCGCTCACCACTCACATGTGATTGCCATAAGTTGCACCTCCGTGTCTTCTCGGACACCGGCCAAGTCAAACACACCTCGAGAATACCTTCCCACTACGCCGCATGGTGTCTACAAGCCTCGTAACGCGTTCACCGCTTGTGCATGACTCCTGGCATTCAGTCGGGCTCAAGATTATATGTGCAATAAGCACATAGCGAGCTATCGAAAGGAACATGATAGGTGTAACGTTAAGGGAAAGAAGGAGGGCACAGTTGATCAGGGATCAGACACGGGTTAATGATATCCTAGTCGAAATCAAGATGAAAAAATGGGCTTGGGCAGGGCATGTACTGCGAAGGCAAGATAAACGATGGTCCTTAAGAGTAACGGAGTGGATTCCAAGGGAAGGGAAGCGTAGCAGGGGGCTGCAGAAAGTTAGGTGGGCGGATGAGATTAAGAAGTTTGTGGGGATAGGTTGGCCGCAGTTAGCACAGGACAGAGTTAATTGGAGAGATATGAGAGAGGTCTTTGTCCTGTAGTGGGCGTAGTCAGGCTGATGATGATGGTGATGATGAAGCACTAACAGCTGCAACTTTTCCATAAGAGATTCGGCATCCACCATCACTCAGCACGAACATCACTCACCGAGACAAAGACAGATTTCACGACGACTATGACATGCAAACAGACGAGCTCTCATCCCGTGGCCTTGTTGCGCTGTTCGGTTCGCGCTGTTCAGTCGCCATTAATTACCATAAACTCGCCCATCTCTCAGTAATTCTAGGTTCAGAACTGCTGGTACAGCTCGGCTTGGAAAAGAAAATATTTAATAAACTTCCAGACATTCCATCACCACTCTGGGGTGGAGAAGCGACAGTGATTGCTGCATTGCTTTTATTTAAAGTTGAAATTTTACTTAGGGCACCCAGTCCGAGCGATCCAAATGGTGCGCCTGCCACTGCTCTCCTATACAGCACTTCACAGGGCGTGCAGCATTAGGGGCGGATTGATATCTGCTGGAGCTGCTTCGTTGGTGGAGCTAGTCAGATATGGGAATGTGGCGCTGAGTGCAAGACTGCAGCTGAGCTAAGACTTATAAGTCTTAAGGTGGCGAAACCCATTGTTCGATCGGGAGACGCCATTTTGAACCACAAAAATTGTGCCGACCCCTAATCTGAAGAGAACGGTTTTAAAATTAAATCTAAATAAAACTTGGATGACTTGAAGCAGTACTGGACGCCCTCATCTGCCAAAGACGCGAAAATGCTGATTTCGGCAAATATATCCTGATGTGACTAAAGAAATGCGCAGAATGTAACCAACCCCTATATATAGCCTTCATAGATTACGAGGAAGCATTTGACTGAGTCGAAGCCTCAACAGTCATGCAAGTTTTTACGGAATCGGTGTAGGTGAGCCTTGTGTAAAAATACTTGATATCAGCAACGGCTGCGCAGACATCACACATGTAGTCCTCCTAAGTCAGCAGTGAAATTCTAATTGGGAAGGGTGTCAGGCAGGGAGACATTATATCGCCCATGCTATTCACCGCCTATTTACAGGAGGTATTCGAAGGTTTGGATCGGGGAACAGTTGGGATAAGAGTTAATATAAAATACCTAAGTAATCTGCGATTCGCTGATGGCATTGCCTTGCTAAGCCACTCAGGGGATGAACTACAAAGCATGATCAATGACTTGGACAAGTAGAGCAGAACGGTGGGTCTCAAACTTAATATGCAGAAAACCAAAATAGTGTTCAACAGTCTCGGAAGGCAACAGGAGTATACGATTGATAGCGAGGCGCTGGAAGTGGTAACAGAATATGTCTACTTAGGGCAGGTGGTAACCGCAGGTCCGGATCACAAGAGTTACTAGAAGAATAAGAATGGGTTGGAGCGCATTTGGCAGGTCCTCTCAGATCATGAATGGCAGTTAACCAACATCCCTCAAGTGAAAAGTATATAACAGCTGTATCTTACAAGTACTCAAATATATATGGGGCAGAAACGTGGAGGCTATCGAAAAGAGTTCAACTTAAATTGAGGAAAACGCAGCGAGCTATGGAAAGGAAAACGATATATGTGTAACGTTAAGAGACTGGAAGAGGACAGAGTGGACGTCAGGGAACAAACACGGGTTAATGACATCTTAGCAGAAATCAAGAAGAAATGGCCATATAATGCGAAGGCAAGGTAACCAATGGTCGTTAAGGGGAACGGACTGGATCCCAAGAGAAGGCAAACGTAGCAGGGGGCAGCAGAGAGTTAGGTGGGAGGGTGGGATAAAGAAGTTTGCGAGGGTATAGGGTGGCCGCAGCTGGCATAGCACAGGGCTAATTGGAGATATATGGGAGAGGCCTTTGGCCTGCAGTGGGCGTAGTCAGGCTGGTGATGATTATCAAAAGATCCTGTGCTCCAAAGTGGCGGAGAATGCGGAGACGTCGCCACCTTTTTCTGGTCGGTCGCCCTCAGTCGGTGACACGGTGTACACCGCATTCTCGACGAGGCCGTCTGTACAAGCTGATACGTGGTTACAAGACGTTTGCGCGTTGACGCCCAACAGAGTCGGCCGCATGGCACGCACGTATCGAGGCGCGAGTGACTTTAGGCGCGGCAAGCTCTGCCCCTTGGTACGTCCAGCAATCGCGCCTTGGCAAACACTGTCTCCGATAAGCGCCGACGACGCTCGGATAAGGGTGCGTCTCGGACTCCCCGAAACACGCCGTGCGTCCATCCGGTCGAAGCCCGCGTCGCACGGCGGAGACCCGCGGACATGCCACACACGCCTAGAAGGAGTCCGAAGAACAATGCGCCTTTATCGGCTGGGCGCGACCACCAGAGCACCGCTGCCCTGAACACCCAACTCCCAGCGACGCTATAGCGAACATGGGCTACAAGCGACACTCGCGGGGTTTAATGGGCCAGTCGGGACCACACCGCGCGTGATCTGGCCGACCAACGCTAAGGAAGCCGAGTGATGCAGGCAACAGCCGTTTGAACGGCCCGGAGTGAATTCATCCTGGACGATACGTGGAGCAACGAGGAGATAGAAGAAAGAGCGGCCTTTTGATTTTTCGCACAGCCCTTTTGGGAGCCAAGTGCACGTCGACCACGCGTACACTCAGGCCGAAATGAAACGCGAACACTCATATGTCATACTTTCTAAAGTGCAGCAAGATATTCCTTTACTACCCATCTATGAGTATGTACTGCGGTAGACCGAACCAAAAGCATGAAGGCTTGTTGTACACTGCAAGTGAAAGTACATGGGTTATGTATTTTGTTTTCTTCGCGGGCGCTGTTCGCGTTTCATTCCGGTCTGGCTGTACGTGACACAAGCCGAGGCTCAGATCGAAACAGTCCAACCCCAAGCGACATGTGGCACGCGATCTACTCGATAGCACTATGATACAGCAACCACAGTACTTGAAAGTGCTTCGTTCAAGGAGGGCGGTGCGGTTTTGCGCTCGCTCCCCGTGCCAAGGCGTATGACAGATTACGTGCGTCACCCCAGCATCCGCTTATCTCCTCCGCGCCGGTGCTCCACTGGCCTGCGAAGAGAGCGTCAACTGTGTTCACAGTGGATTCTAAACTCACCAAGTGGATGGGGAGAGGGCTCGCGCCCGTTTAGCAGCCCATCCGCCCTTGAAAGAGCGCTCGATATGCCCACGCTATTGTCCGTGAGTAAGAGGTGTGCGGCGCAGTCTGCTGAAGCCAGTTCATTTCTCTCGAAGGTACATTTTCCAGAATTTATGCGCGTGCCTTGACAGTCGCCCCCCCCCCCCCCCCCCCTCCTCCAATATTAGTGGTAGGTAACCGCACAGTATATATGGAAGTATCTCGGTGTCAAAAAATTTGATAAACGAACTCACCGCAAGTACTTTAGACCAACTTGAAAACAGGACGAGCTCGAAATGAGGGAGAGGACGGATCAGAACCATATATTCCCTGCGGGAGAGGGTATACGAGGATATGCGTCTCTGGGAAGGAATGCACAGTTGGTCGAAGTCTCGTGCTTTTGGTACCGAACGAAGAGCAAGCTACCTGTATGGCATGCTCCCCAGCAGCAGCACGGCACCGAGGTGCAGCGGTCCCTGGGATTCGCGTCAACGTTGATTTTCAAGTTTGGCCAGGTGGTCTCCCTCCCAAGTACTGACCGAGTCCAATGCTGCTTATGGAGGAAATGCTGCTTTTTATGGAGGAAAAACGCTAAGGCGCCCGTGTGCTGTGCGATGTCAGTGCACGTTAAAGATCCCCAGGTGGTCGAAATTATTCCGGAGCCCTCCACTACGGCACCTCTTATTCCTTTCTTCTTTCACTCCCTCCTTTATCCCTTCCCTTACGGCGCGGTTCAGGTGTCCAACGATATATGAGACAGATACTGCGTCATTTCCTTTCCCCCAGAAAACCAATTAAAAATTTTAAAAAATTTGGCCAGAGTTAACTTCATGAAATTATCAGTACATTCTGCATTGATTCGGCGCGATTTGCTAATTTACGACATTACTCAGCGCACACGCTTAAATAATTTAATGCAATTATTCAATATTGCCTAGAACTCACACGTATACTTCATAACTATACGCTGCGTTTAGCGCACGTTTCAATAAGACGCAATGACACAGTGAACAATTCCGCGCTCGACCGTGATCGGAGAATTGTTTGCCACACGGTAGCACGGTGCGACAGGATATATTACTCGGAGAATGAATCACAAGCACTGACATGCGCGCGAGCGCGCAGCTCCCTAGAACGACCGTTCATGCCACACAATGAGAGTTTCTGCGGCACCGCACCTGTTCACATACATGCTCATAATCTGCCGTCACAGCCGTCTTTATGACACAATCGATGTGGCTTCCAGCGTGTTTTACTCGTAATCATCATACACCAGTGTCGAACACAGCCTGCGATGTTCGTGATGCGAATCACGCGTGATCAAGGCCGGTGATGCGTCACACGCACATACCATGGTCAACGGAACAATACCCACCCCTGGTCTCCCGACATATGCAAGTTATACATAGTAGCATCCACTCACCGACCGCGTCGAAGCCTCCGGGGCCGGCGTGTCGGCGATATCTGCGCCGTGCTGCCTCTGAGCCTAGCCACGCGCGCTGCCTTTGCGGGAGGTTCAAAGACTCCCGCTGCGCTCGTGAGGCCGCGTGATGACGACGGCGACGCGTAACCCGCACTCCACTCGAGCGCGGTAGTCCCGTAACCGGTGCACCACGAACCGGCTCTGCTTCGCGGGCTTGTGCGAGAGGGGGCGAGGCGCTGACAGCGATGATCGGAACGGACGAGCAGCAGCACGAGTCTACCTCCTGCAGCAACGCAGAAATGTGCGGATGCACATGCCGGCGACTCCTCACTACGGCATACTACGGCAGCAGACGCTCGCACCTGTTTACAGGCAAGCGCGCCAACGGCAACCGCACTGAAAGCGGTATGGTGGCGCCAGCTATTGTCAAAACAATAAAACAATTTCGGGCTTGCCGCCGTTTGGCGCTGCTGTCTTTCTCTTGATTTCGTCTGCTATTGAGGGTGCGCCACGGTGCGCGCATGAGTAACGACGGAAAGCCATGAAGTCCGGCACTAGTTCGAATTATGACTACGAGCTTGAAAAACTGAATGCAAAACGCGAGCTTATGCTCTATCCTTTAACCATATAAGACTCTAATCATATGTGAGAGCAGATACCGACAACGTGAAACTCACTCTGAGAATAATACTTAAAATCGATTACATTTTTCTTCTGAAGTGGTGAAATCTTCTGAAGGCATATAAGGTGCGGGGAAGCCTCACATTTGGAGCTTAGGTTTCAAACATATCGCTTATGAGCAGCCTCTCGGCGCGCAGTACCACTTCATTGCTTTAAAATAAAAAAAAAAACACGGCAGTGGCTTAGCTCGGCTATGCCAGGATATGCGTACCGAGAGGTACGTGTCCCTGGCTGAGCTTGTTGTGCTGACTGTAAGTTTAGCAATGAGAGACATTGGGCTCCATCTCGGTGGCTATGCGCCGTCTATTAGGCTCGGCAGTTTGGCATCTCCGTTTGGCAAGCCGTTCCTCTCTCTGTTCGGGGGTCTCCGCTGCTCTCTTCGCCTTCTTACGCTCATTCTCTCTTTGTTGAGTAGCCAAGTGCCAGGCGACACCCTCAGGATCAGAAGAGTTAATCTGCTCTTCACTATACCGCCGTTTAGCAGCTGCTGGTCTCTCCTTCTCTGCATCCATGTCAAACGTAGTCATACAGCCGCCCATTAGATCTCCGCCTTTTACGCGCAATGCTGCGCATGCGATGCGCGGTGCAGGTGATAGAGCGGCGTGCGGCGACAGAGCTCGGCGCACGGGGAGGTCTCTCTGGTTACCATGGTATCGGCGCATGCGCGCAACTGAACTCGCCTGGCTACCGCGAAATGCTCGACTGGTAACCCCGGTGTAGGTCTCGCTACAATAATCTTATGGTCACTGTCAAGTGCAATACAACAGAAACAAGCCGATATAGACTTTGGTTGGATTCTATGACCGTGCCTAATGATATACATTGTGATTGAAATGCATAGCAATGCGCGGGCACATGGACAAGAGAAAAAAAAACAGTAAATGGAGACAAGAACACGATATAAGTTGCTATAGTACTACTAAAAACAAAAAAAGTACTAAAGAGTGCTAAATTTAGCGGCACAAAAAAATTCTCCACACGTTGGGTATAGCATTGCCATTCATTCATTAACGAATGTATGTAACGAAGGTGTTATGTAAGCTCCCGCGTGGTGGCATTTCCCAGTTTAAATGCGGAACTACAATAATGATGTTGATAATAATAATGTCCATTGCTCAAATTGCATAAAACTTCGCAGTAATGCAGTGCCGTCAAAGCTGGCGTAAGGCTTGTTGTACTTGTCCTAAAAACGTAACAAGCTCAGTTACAAAGATGCAAGGTGCAAAAATACAGCTCAACAGTCCAGGTAAAATTTTTCAAATGGCATTCTTTATGATCCCCATTCAAATGGTTTATTGGACCATTCCCTGCAGCAGCTGGGGCCTGTAGCTGCTGCGTCCAGTTTCTGTTGGACCAGTAGCCGCTGGTAGCGGCCAGTAGCGGCCCTGGTAGCACTAACATTTCTTTGGAATAAACCATTTCTGTAATGTTCTTCATTTTGCAGCCTTTCTGAAAAGTACAAATAGTTTCTGAATGTTAAGCACACTCCAAAATTTAAGGAAAACGCAAACAACCTACGCTAAAACGTGCCGTGCTGCAGAACCACGCAGATCTCCCCATAGAACAGCTTTGAACAGAAATGAAAATTGGTTTTTAGGGAAAGGAAATGGCGCAGTATATGTCTCATATATCGTTGGACGCCTGAACCGCGCAGTAAGGGAGCGGATAAAGGAGGGCGTGAAAGAAGAAAGGGAGAGAGAGGTGCCGTAGTGAAGGGCTCCGGAATAATTTCGGAGCCCTTCACTACGGCACCTCTCTTCTTTCACTCCCTCCTTTATCCGTTCCCTTACTGCGCGGTTCAGGCGTCCAACGATATATGAGACAGATACTGCGCCATTTCCTTTCCCCAAAAACCAATTATTTAACGTGCACTGACATCGCACAGCACACGGGCGCCTTTGCGTTTCGCCTCCATCGAAACGCTGCCGCCGCGGTCGCGTTCGAACAAGGGAACTCCGGATCAGTAGCCGAGCGCCCTAACCACTGAGCCACCACGGCGGGTAGAACAGAACCAAAAATTATTTTAGCTCCGCGCGTTCTTTTGTTGCTTGAAAACAAACTTTCGCGACAACAGACTCTTTCCCTTCTGTTTCTTTGTCAGCTGTGAGATGGGGGAGTGACTAGCGGGCATCGCCAAATAGAGAAACCTGACTCATGTAGTCGGAAAAGCTGGCAGAATCGGTCAGGCATATATGTTGCAAAGTAACCGCGACATCGTAGGCTGCAGCGGAAGTAAAAGGTAAACCGGTTGATGAAGTTGGCTGCTTGAGAGGAAACCAAAACTTGCTGGGCGCGGCAGAGCCTGTTTTTCGCGAGGCAGACAAGCCGCCCCGGCGGCCGTGACCAGACGAACTTGGCGCCTCTCACTGCCACGGCCGCGGGACTGCTTCTGACGTCAGCGCGAAGGGTGCGTCCGGGTACAGTGGCTAGAATTGGGAAGTGTGACAACCGCGCCCGTTCGCGCGTGGCGCCTTGAGAGGAAACCACCAGATGGCGCTGACGCTCGTTCACACGTCAGCTCCAGCAGCCGCCGCCGCAGCCGCCGCCGCAGCCGCCAGCCCTGCATGCGCAGTCTAAAACGCGATAACGCTAAAAGAATGCTTCGTAACATATATTTTCTTTGGAACATGGCGGGAAACAGCAATAGAGTAGTCACGCTAACCCACTGGCAATTCCAAGGTGCGAAGTTAATCCAACTGAGCGCGCTTTGAAGGTTGGCGGAAGCTTGCTTTGCCCGATTTTCTCCCGCTCACGCGTTACAGAACGCAAAACAGAAAATTCCTCGGTGTTCTCTGAAGTAAGCATTTTATTTATTGAGCGCTTATCAGAAATACAAGTTAACTTTGAAAAGTTTCTCACAAACAGTTCAAAATACAATTCTCAGGCTTCGATGCTCGCTAAGTGACGCGCCTAAGCTTCAAGTGCTTTTTCTTTTCACGAGAAGACGCTCTCTCCTTGTTGAGGGCTTTCGTGTAGAAGTGCAGACGAGTGACTAGAAAGAACTTTTTGATCTGGTTGCTAAGGCTGGGGCCGTGTTGTGCACAGCCCAGTGTGACATTGTTGTTTTGGAGGCAGGAAACGAGCTCGTCCAAGCTGTCACTGCGGAGCTCGTTATAACTGAACCACATCGTAAAAGTGGTCTCGAGGGCATCGACAAATGCGAATAGCTCTTCCGAAGGGTAAATGAGGCCCCCATTGTCACAGAACTTGGTGAACGTGGCCAGCTGTTCATTGGCGTCATCAGCGGAAACAAGCAGCTTATCACTGCATTCCTTGCACCCAGTTTTCAGAATTGTCTTGCGGGCAACATACCCTGCCATGAAAAATACCAGCCGTGAGTCGCTCATCTTCTCAGGGTACTCATGGTCAGAAAGCTTTAAGGACTTCTTTACAATCTGAGAAGCTTCTTCAATCTTCCCACCTTCCAGCAATGCATCCAGTTCTTGATTTGAATCTTCACTACTAAGGAGAAACTTCAGATCTCCCCCTTCACAGTTTCCGCTGCTCGGCGCTTTAACCAAATCGTAGAAACTTAGACAGTTCACGGTGAGCAAGAACTGCGCAGCAGTGGGATGGTCGTTGCAGCCAGAAAATTGTCTTATTATTCCAAACAATTTCTCTAGGCAGTCTTGGCTCAGTCGGCACGTCAGCAGGTACTTAAAGCCAAGTTTCTCATGAAGATACCTCATTAGATCAAGCGTACCTTGAAGGGTGACTCTTAGCCCCTCGGCAGTGCTTGCTGAAAGGAATCCTGCTGGTGAAGTTTTTGCATGAACCTCCCACCTGTTTAGATAGTTTAGTACATCCTTGATGTGCTTCTCAGCTGTAGAGTCGGGTTTTAATCCTTCAGATGGTATGCGTGCTGTCATGGCCTTTATAAGCTTCCACATCAGCAAAACAAAGGCTTCCGTTGGTGCGGGATCACCCCATTGCTCCTTAATTTGCTTCTGGTAGA
Organism: Amblyomma americanum; assembly: GCF_052857255.1. Taxonomy (NCBI): domain Eukaryota; kingdom Metazoa; phylum Arthropoda; class Arachnida; order Ixodida; family Ixodidae; genus Amblyomma; species Amblyomma americanum. The sequence continues at coordinate 184,433,630 of NC_135499.1, read as the reverse complement.
AGAACAGGCCACGAAGCACTTGCGGACTGAAAAGATGAAAAGCAAAGTTCACTTTCATCTTCTCAAAGTTGTTCGGGTTCACGTGAGCAGCAGTGATTTTTGGCATCACTTTGAGAGTAAGCGCACACTTATCCTCGTTGTGTGCTGCTCTGATATGTTCAATATATACGGAACCTTCAGGTGTTTTATACCTTGCTTTGAGAAGGCCGTTTCGAACGCATTTTACCAAATGCGGAAAATCAGAAATGAAGAAGAGGCGTCTTGCTGCGTCAACAGGGTGTGGTGTAGATGGCCTGATGAACGTCGAGGAGCCGGAAATCCCAAAAAGACGCCACATTGAACGGTTCCATGATGCTCCATCCGCCGTGATATAATCCACCTTCAACCCAGCCTTTTCAGCAAGTAAAACCGCTTCTATCAAAATTTTTGACAAAAGCGGAGCCTTTACGTTGCCCCTGGAAGCAAAGACTCCTAGTATCTGGTGCCAGGAACCAGTGAGAGGCTGAAACATAATAATGAGACCGTGATCGCAGAGAAGATGTCTGTCGTTTTCCAAAGTGAATTTTCCCAAGTCAACCAGACCTTCCACTTTCCCTCCTGTGCAAACGTTCAAGCATTCCGTCAGCTTCATTTCGTCCACGATGAGGCCGCCGTGACACTTGAATGCATCCATAGATTTAGTTCTCTTTGCGATCCCCGTGATTATAGCAGGGTTAAATCCGAACCCACTTCTGTACTTGCGCATGTGGACCTTTAAGCAGCTTCTGCTTGGGAGAATGAGTATGCCTTCCCGCCTGATATGCTCACAGAGCCTCGGGCTTTTCATTCTCATTATTATACATTCTAGCAACCAGTCCTGGTTGTAGTGCATGCCTTTTGTTGATTTGCGGCGAGCGGCTTGATAACATTGCATAACAGCAAGTCTTTGCTTTGGTGGAAGCGTTTTCAACCGGTCTGCGAGGACGCCCTCTTCGAGTTCTGCACTTTGACTCTTCAGCTTCTCAATAGTTTGAGTGCAAAGTGCTACCTTGACTTTTAATCGACGGGTGGCTTGGGCTTGTGCTCTTCTACGCTTTGAAGTTCGGGCTACTCCAGTCGGACTGCACCGTTTTCTTGATCTTTGGTTAAGAAGAGCTTTCCGTAAATGCTTGCACTGAATACATGGTTTGCCTTCAGTGGTGATGCCCTGGCATTTCTGGCTCGATATGGCCGTATCTGAAAGAACAATCTTCTTATTGCCAAGCACGAATGGAAATTCGTGTATAGTGCCTGCACCCGGACAAATGCTCATGGCGTCCACTCTTTCGAGGAGCGATGCAGGGTCTTCACACGCGACATTCTTTTGCTGCACTCCTTTGACAAAAACATCATGCGTCACACTGCCCCCTTGTCCTGAAAACAAAACTAGCTTTTCTGCGAACAAGATGCGCTTATCCACTGCAGTCCGACACACGCTGTAAGCCACAGTCAGAGGCGAAACACTTAACGTATGCTTTCCCCATGCAGCTGACGGCAGGGTCAAGTCCTCAAATAAAACTGAGCTGGAGAGGCTTTCGGTCTCAACACTCACTGGTGAAAGCTCGTCTCCTGCACTCTTCTTGCTAGGTGGAGCTGAAAGTGGAGTCCTCGCTGGGCGTTTCCTGCTTGTAGGCAACTTCTTTGACAGGTAATGCGGGAGATTAGGAAACTGTGTAGGCACAGCTCCCGGAAGCAAGAGAGGCCTACCCCTGTCAATCCGGACAATTTCACCGTTCACGATGTGTTCAAAGTGGCGGGATATATACCTCTCGTCGAAGTGTAGCTCGCACACGGCGGAGTTTTCTTCGAGTTCCTTGTCAGCACGTGGAATAGCTCGCCGCCACTGCGCCAACACAGCCTGGTCCTTCGGAACCCCGAACAAAGACAGTTTCTTTTTACACGACTTGTAGCCTGTAGTACATCCTGGCACAAAACAATGACTCTGTTTACGAGGCATGAGTACGCATAGAGACTTCTCTGTTGCTGTAACACAAAAAGAAACGAGCGCGACTTCCGACAGCGGTCAGCGGCGGACGGCGTGCAGAAGAGACGGCGCGACTCGGATCGGCCAACGTATAAGCGACAGCGCGCGCCCCCTCGCGGCTCCTCTCCGAAGGCTTCAACGCGCCCCGTAGGCGCTGCATGCCGCTCATCACACTTCCCAATTCTAGCCACTGTAGTCCGGGTTCTTTACTCATACAACTGGCTCCATACATCAAAATCCCGAGCGTTAATCGACTCCAACTCGGCGCAAGCCGGCTCTCTCTCTCTACCTGTAGAACAAATTTTTCTGCTTCTCAGGACGCGAATGAGGCGCTGATAATTGAGGCAAAAGATTGTAGGTGGCGCTCAGAGCTTAAAACATGAAACCGGCTTTACCATTTGAAAAGTTCCGTTGAAACTCTGCAGAACTTGTAGACTGAGTTTTGCGGAGTTTCGAAACCCACCCATAAATTTCTATGAATAAAGTTATTACTACTCGTAGACTGAAACAAGTAGAAGGGAATGAGGATGCGTGAGATGCAGATGCGAACAGGTATTCGTGCACTAAATGAAGTCGCTCCATT